>NC_136065.1:2065609841-2066209841 GCF_964261635.1 Lissotriton helveticus
ATACCACTACCTGTGGTGGGGGTTCCCTTTGAAAGAGTGGGGATTGACATTGTTGGTCCAATGGAACCCCAGACAGCATCAGGACACAAGTTTATACTGGTGGTGGTGGACCATGCCACCAGGTATCCTGAGGCTATTCCCCTTAGGACCACTACAGCCCCTGTAGTGGCAAGAGCCCTAGTTGGAGTGTTCTCCAGAGTGGGTTTCCCTAAGGAGGTCGTTTCTGACAGAGGTACAAACTTCATGTCAGGATATCTGACTGCCATGTGGAAAGAGTGTGGTGTGAACTACAAGTTCACCACACCCTATCATCCACAATGCAATGGGCTTGTTGAGAGATTCAACAGGACCCTGAAAGGGATGATTCATGGACTACCTGAACCTCTTAGGAGAAGATGGGATGTCCTGATCCCCTGCCTCTTGTTTGCTTACAGAGAGGTCCCACAGAAGGGGGTTGGCTACAGCCCTTTTGAGCTTCTGTATGGGCATCCTGTAAGAGGACCCCTGTGTTTGGTGAAGGAAGGATGGGAGAGACCTCTCAAAAAGCCTGCAACCAACATAGTGGACTATGTACTTGGCCTCCGCTCCAGGATGGCTGAGTATATGGAAAAGGCATCTAAAAACCTTGAGGCCAGCCAGGAACTTCAAAAAGCTTGGCATGACCAAAAGGCTGTACTGACTGTGTACCAGCCAGGACAGAAGGTGTGGGTGCTGGAGCCAGTGGCCCCAGCAGCTCTGAAAGACAAATGGTCTGGGCCCCACACCATCATTGAGCAAAAGGGAGAGGTTACCTACTTGGTGGACCTTGGAACTCCCAGGAGCCCTCTCAGAGTGCTCCATGTTAACAGGCTCAAGGCATATGTTGACAGGAAGGACATGAGCTTGCTCATGGCCACAGATGAGGGACAGGAGGAAGAGAGTGACCCTCTCCCAGACCTGCTCACTCAGAATCCTGATGATGGGTCAGTTGATGGTGTTGTCTTTTGTGGCAGCCTCACTGAACATCAGCAACAGGATTGCAGGCAAGTTCTGCAATCCTTTCGACATATGTTCTCTCTGACACCCAGCCAAACTGATTGGTGTACCCATGATGTTGACACTGGAGACAGTCTGCCTGTCAAGAGTAAAATCTACAGACAGCCTGATCATGTTAGAGACTGCATCAAAACTGAAGTGCAGAAAATGTTGGAACTGGGAGTCATTGAGCCCTCAGATAGCCCTTGGGCTAGCCCAGTAGTTCTAGTGCCAAAGCCTCACACCCAGGGTGGTAAGAGAGAGATGAGGTTTTGCGTAGACTACAGAGGCCTCAATGCAGTCACTAAGACTGATGCCCACCCAATACCAAGAGCAGATGAGCTTATAGATAGATTGGCTTCTGCCAACTTCTTAAGCACATTTGATTTGACAGCTGGGTATTGGCAAATCAGGTTAGCTGAGGAAGCCAAACCCAAGACAGCATTTTCTACCCCTGGAGGGCATTATCAATTTGTGGTAATGCCCTTTGGACTGAAAAATGCACCTGCCACCTTCCAAAGGTTGGTGAATCAAGTCCTCACTGGGCTGGATGACTTCTGTGCAGCTTATCTTGACGATATTGCTGTCTTTAGCTCCACCTGGGAGGATCACCTGGTCCACCTGAGGAAAGTGTTAGAGGCCCTGCAAAAGGCAGGCCTCACTATCAAGGCCACAAAGTGCCAGATAGGGCAGACACAGGTTGTATACCTGGGCCACCTTGTGGGTGGAGGCCAGGTTCAGCCACTGGAGAGTAAGATACAGGCCATCAAGGACTGGACTCCTCCAATCACCCAGACTCAGGTTCGAGCTTTCTTGGGCCTGACTGGGTACTATAGGAAGTTTGTCAGAAATTATGGGTCCATAGTGACCCCCCTTAATGACCTGACAAGCAAGAAGATGCCAAAGAAAGTTCAGTGGACAGCAAGCTGTCAGAAAGCATTCAATGACCTAAAGCAGGCCATGTGCACAGCACCTATCCTCAAGAGTCCAGATTACTCCAAGCCATTCATTGTCCAAACAGATGCTTCTGAGTTGGGTGTGGGAGCTGTTCTGTCTCAACTGAATTTTGATGGTAATGATCAGCCTATTGCTTTCATTAGTAGAAGGTTGACACCCAGAGAGAAAAATTGGTCAGCTATTGAGAGGGAGGCCTTTGCTGTGGTCTGGGCCCTGAAGAAGCTGAGGGCCTACTTGTTTGGCACTCACTTCACCATTCAGACAGACCATAAGCCCCTCTTGTGGCTAAATCAGATGAAGGGTGAAAACCCCAAACTGCTTAGGTGGTCCATTTCCCTACAGGGGATGGATTTTACAGTGGAGCATAGACCTGGGACTGATCACAGCAATGCTGATGGGCTCTCCAGGTATTTCCACTTAGAGCAAGAAGACTCACCTGGTCAAGGTTAGTTTATTGTCCCAAAGTTTGGGGGGGGGTCATGTAGGAGAGTAGGGTCTGCAATCCTATGATCACCCAGATTTTTTGCTTTTGCTGCACTGGTTTACGACTTTCCCTGGCTGTGGGCCTGCTAATCAGACCCACAGCCTAGCTGTTCTCTCTATCCAAATTGTACTCAGGTACTGAATTGGCCCTGGGCCCTCTCCAAGTCCCTGTACCCAGGGCTGAGGTGCACCCAGAAGTCTCCCAGGGGCTGAAGCATGTATTGTGCCACCCCTGGATTGACTAACTAAAACTGACACAACTGGCTGCACGACAGCTGGGGCAAGGTGGTGTACTCACCCTTTGCTTTAGATATAGTATACCTATATCTAACCCTAAAAATGGACACACAGATCTCCTATCAGTCACTCCTATAGCAGGCCTTAACAATCCTGAAGGCAGAGTGCTTGGAATCGTGTGAGATGGTGCTCTAGCATGAGCTGAGCCTGTCTGCGGCTTTCGGGATCCATCCCTTAGCCGTTTCCATGATATCGCATACCATATACTCTTAAGTGCATTATAATCCTCGCGGTTAAATGCCAACTCTGGTATCGCTTTATCAAAACATGTCGAGTAAGGTGTCATACGAATTGGAATACTAACCCCTCGCCAATTCTGGCGACGGGGTTAGCATTCCACCCTTCTAGAGGGACACGACATGCATGTAACCTATAACCCGGTTAAAAGTCAGACAGAGCCTTAGCATCCACAAAATGGATGCTGCCACCGAGACACAAGTCTGCCCTCCTGCTGCTGGGAGTCCTCCCAGAGCAGGAGATAAGGACAAAGGGTTTCCTGCCAGGGGCGGTGCCAGCACCGTCCCAGACAGGGTTTTGTGTATTGTAGGTAGGCAGGGCTTTAGAGGAAGGTGACTGCACGTGGCACCCCGGTGCTCACTGTGCATAGGCTGGCTGGAACCAGTTCCAGGGGCACTCCAGCCCCTGGCCTGGGGAAAAGCCCGCCAAGGAAGTGGGTGTAACCACCCCCCTCCTGGTCCCACCCATAGGGCAGGACCTAGTCGCGTGCCAGCCCCCTTTTCCCAGATAAAGGTAGAGACTGGCCCCCTTCCAAATCAGATCATCTTTGGAATCAAGACACGACTTTCTGCGAAAGGACTTCAAGATTTCCTTCTTCAAGATTCTCCCTTGTGACTAAGGAGTAGTCACCCTGCATCCGCAGGCACCATCTAAAGAACACTGCGGTCTGCTGTAAGTCCTTCCTCCGGAATCCGACTGCCCAGCTCTACGAGAACCGGCTTCCCTGGCACCTCTGACCTCTACCCGCCTCTACAGCCCAGCTGAGAACCGTGGGTGCGACGAGACCTCAAGGGACCGGCCATCTTCAAGACTGCCTGACTTCTTTCCAGCAAGCCCGCCGAGTAATCTACTGGTGAGTGCTTTGGGGTCCGAGAAGCCCCGACTCTGAGCAGCTCCAGCTCCGAAGTGCAGCCCCCCAGCATCTCCACGATCTGCGTGGGGCCCTTCTGCTTTCCGCTGCTCACCGCGTTGTTTGGCTACTAGCCCGTTGGCTTGTGGCCTTCCTGACGACGCCCGACGACATTTCTGCTGCTGGTCTGGTTGCTCCAGACTGGCCCTTGCTCCCTTCCAGAAGAGGAGCACCCCGGACCCTCCTGGTCCACTCAAGACGCCATTTTGAGTCCACCGCGTGGGCTTGAATTAGCCAAGGCTTGTTGCCCAATCCTGGGTAACTTCGACGCCGACGACTTCATCCTTCGTGGGACAGCTCGCACCTCCATCCTGGTCGCCGACAACGCCTCCTGGTCCGAGAGACTGCAGAGCCCAGCAGCGCCCACTCACCTGACTGCGGTGACTTCGCCCGGTGCCATCCTGGTGCCCACTTAATCACTGGCTAGTGATTCAAGAACTTGGTCCCCTCTGCTTTCAGGTTTTCTCTTCCTTGATCCAGGCTTGGATCCATCGAACTTTTCTTCACTGGTCGCCTGCCAGCAACTTCTTCCTTCCAGGCTCCTGGTCCGGCAACGAGATCCCCGACGTCTTTTCAGACCTATGCAGCTGCAGCCCCTGGGCTAGGTAACTTCGGCACTCCGGTGTCCCAGCATAGCCTCACTATCCAAGGGTCAGGATCCACTGTCGTTTTCTCCCTACCAGGTCGGGTTCGCCCGTGAACACTAACTTTGTGAATTCTAGCTTCCATAGACTTTGTCCCGCATCCCGCGTGAGAGTGCACACTCTGCACCCGAGTCCCCTGGGCCTCCTAGTAGTAATCTAACGATTCCCTAGTCCAGTCCTAGCGATTCCAAAGCCTATTAGTACTGTTACTTACCTGCTAGTAATTCGCATTCCAC
This sequence comes from Lissotriton helveticus, assembly GCF_964261635.1. Classification (NCBI taxonomy): domain Eukaryota; kingdom Metazoa; phylum Chordata; class Amphibia; order Caudata; family Salamandridae; genus Lissotriton; species Lissotriton helveticus. Next base: position 2,065,614,620 of record NC_136065.1, read on the forward strand.
TTTTAGAGTATATGGTTTTTCGTGCCCCTCGGGCATTTGTGTATAACGTGCTAACTTAAAGTATTTTCATAAGAGTTTTGTTGTGTGCTTAGCTCCCTGTCTCATAAAGAGCCAGGGTAGTCTTGTTATAAATAAATACACTGTTTATTTTCATAACAACTTGTGTGGTGTCCTTTCACTGGGTGTTCAAGGGGTAATGTGATGGTAAAACAGCTGGCTTAACACGCCCTCTAGAGTCTTAGCCTTAGACTGCTCGTATCCATGCTACTAGGATAGCTGGTCTATAAGGTTGACTTACAACCAATCATCAATAAGGGTTGTTTGGACTGATATATAGTGATCACTAGAATAGTGAGCACTGCACATCAGGCCAACTTCTCACACGGTCCCTCTCCAACAACGAGGTACAGGCATTTATTCCAGGCCCTTTCTCATCAAGAAGAAAGACAGAAACAAATCCAGACCCATTCTCGATCTCAAAACAGTCAATAAGTGGATTCGAGGAGAAAAGTTCCAGATGCTGGCGTTACACCAAATGTACCCCAAATTGCAACAGGGGGATCGGCTCTTCTCTATTGGCCTACAAGACACGTACTTTCACATTCCAATTGCCAGAAAGCATCGCAAGTTCTTGAGGTTCATGGTGGGACAGGACTATTACCAATACCAAGTCCTTCCATTTGGCCTAAAGTCAGCACCCAGAACATTCTCCAAGTGCATGGCAGTAATGGCTACCCATCTCTGGAGACACAGGATATTCGTCTACCACACCTAGACGATTAGCTCATCAAGGTGCCTACGTCTCAAGAAGCTCAGCTTCATTACAAAAGGACTTGCAATCTCCTATGAAGGCTGGGCTTTCAAATCAATCAGAGTCCATTTTGACCCAAGTACAAACCTTGCATTATCTGGGAGCCTTCATGGACACTATAAGGGCAAGAGTATGCCCTTCGGAGGAGAGACGCTTATCGATCCTTCCGAAATGTCAGGCTCTCATGAAAGCTTCCCATCCAACAGTGAGATTGATGGCTTCCTGCATCTTTCTCACACCGAATGCCTGTCTCCACATGAGGCCTCTACAGGAGTGTCGCGAGGACCAGTGGGACCAACTGGTGGAGTTCTCCATTCAATCTCCTCAAAGGCACTCCTTTTCATCACGAGATTCCACACCAAACCATAGTCACTGATGCTTCACTGCTGGGTTGGGGAGTCCACATGGATCACCTCCAGATCCAAGGAAAGTGGTCAGAGAAGGAATCAACGTACCATATCAGTCTCCTAGAACTCCGTGCGTTCCATCTGGCATTGAAAGCCTTTTTATCCGTTGTTCAACTCCCTCTCCCTGCTTGTTCAGACAGACAACACCACCTAAACAAGCAGGGAGGGAGAAGGTCCAGTCCCATGTCTCACAAGTCCCAGACTATTTGGAAACGGCTTCAAGCCAGGGATCTGACGATAACAGCAACGCCCCTGCCAGGTGTCCAAAATGCACAAGCCAACTCACTCAGCAGACTCCTGCAACAAAACCATGAGTGGGTCTTAAATGATGACGTGCTACAAGACATTTTTTAACGTTGGGGAACTCCGGCCATCGATTTCTTCGCCACCGCAGGAAACAGCAAATGCCAAAGCTTCGCATTTTTGTTCTTCCAGACAAGGACTCTGGGAATGCCATATGGATAGACTGGTCCGGCAGATTTCTCTATGCTTTTCCGCCAATTCCCCTGATCCTGGCAGTTCTCATCAAATTGGCTCAGTCCTCAACGAAGATGATCCTTATAGCTCCGGAGTGGGCATGTCAGTGGTAGTTCACAGACCTCCTTCACAGGTCTATCCATCCACATCTAAGGCTGCCATGCAGACCAGATCTAATGATGAAATTTGGAGGCCAGATAGTTCATCCCAATCGCTCTTACTTGTATTTGGCAGCATGGCTCCTGAGCTAATAAAATATGGACATCTAAATCTGCCTCAGGACTGCATGGAGATTCTCAAAGAAGCTAACCAGCCGTCTACACGTTCCACATATGCTTTCAAATGGAAGAGATTTGGCGTATAGAGCTCATCCAAGAGTAAGGAACCTATCACTTGCAAGGTAGATGCTATTCTTCCATACTTACTCCATTGGTCAAAATATAGTTTACAATTTTCTTCAATAAAAGTTCACCTGGCAGCTTTGACTGGCTGCAGGAAATGTCCTTCATAAACCTCTTTTTAAAGAATCCCTGCAATCAAATATTTTCTGGAGGGCTTAAAGAAGTTTTTTCCTCCCATCAGACGTCCTTCCCCTCCATGAGAGCTTAATGTAGTCCTTTCATGCTTCATGCAGGATCCATTCGAACCCATACACAATGTAACTCTCAAACACTTGTCTTGGAAAGCTGCTTTGTTTGTGGCAATAACATTTCCCACAGGGTTAGGGAGATCCAAGCTCTCTGATCTCATGAGCCATATACTGTTTTCCGTTAGAGCAACGGGATAATGAGTACTCACTCAAAGTTCCTCCCCAAAGTGGTATCGAATTTTCATGTCAAGCAGACAAATCTCTCTGCCTACTTTTTTTCAGAATCCATCTGCTCCAACGGAAAGAACCCTTTATTCCCTGGAAGTTCGAAGAGTTCTGAAATTCTATTTAAATACACCTACAGCCATCCACAAATCAGACCAACTATTTAACAAGAGTCTTCCAGCTAAACCTAAGCACACTCCTCTAGGGGGAAGGCAGCTACTGTAGCTTTATTGCGCAATATTCCCATTCCAGAGATCTGTAAAGCAGCTACCTGGAAATCAGTACATACATTCACCAAACACTACTGCCTAGATTTTAATGCTTGAGCAGATGCTCAAGTATGGCATACTTCACTCAGAAATATCTTTGCTTAACTTCTCTGCAATATCCTCTGACTACTCCACCGCATTATCTGGCGATGGGCTTGCTATTCTATTAAGCGCTTATGACTATAAGTAGAAATCCCCTGCGAGAGAAGGAATTGTTTCATACCTGTAACTCCTTTTCTCTCGCAGGGGTATTTCCTTTATAGTCATAAGTGACCCTCCCTTCTCCCGGTAGATTGAACAGAGGAATTGCCTTATTGCATATCTTTTAATATAAGCCTGCCACCTGCTATGCATCATGAGATACTGGCGGTGTATGGATTTTTAAAGGCTCAGTGACATTTTTTAGACCTATAATGTGTCTAGACATGTATGAGGCTACTCTGTCCTAATATTTTCATCTCTATCATAAAAAAGGGTTTGTGAAGGATATGTATACTGTTGGCCACTATAATCATCTGAAATGTACTTTATTCTGGTCCCTTTTTTCTCTTCAAGATGAAGAATCTGGCCTAGGTAAATAGGCTGCATAATCTGTTTTGGCTGAGTGTCTTTGCCGGTCTTCCTGAAGAACGGCGAAAATCTAACACACATACACACACACACACATACACACACACACACACATACATATATTTAGAGAGAAAGAGAGACAGGTACGATGGGCTGGTGGATAGGTTCATGCCCATGTGCTGCTGTTCTTATGCGATCGATATTCAGCAGAATTATCGACACAAGATCGCGCATCGATTTCCACTTAGATCACAGCACACATTGTGGACATCCCAAGTGAAGGGCTCCACGAGGTGAGCGCCATTGATTTTACTCAAGCAGCTAAATACCATATCATACCATACCTCTGTACGCAGCCTGTGTGTCCGTCTTGTACCTTTGGTCTCACTCTCAGTGTTTATGTGACTTAACAACATGGAAAACCCCACTGGTAAATTTACAAAAAAACTAAACATTGTTGAATAAAAGTACTCTCAGGTCACAGGTTTCCCTTCAACACAGGCAGGGTCAGGGATGACAGAGATGCACCCTCTGCAGAAGCAGCTGGGACACGTCTTTTCCTCGGGCCCAGGTGATTCGAGCAGATGGTGTTTGGCTATGTCTTAAAGCAACTGGGTGATGGTCTCTAATGCTGTGGGCAAACACTTCTGTTGAAAATGTGTGGTCCAGCATCTTCTCGCAAGGCAACACAGCATCTCTTATTCAGATCTTGGATCCATGCTCTTTCCCAGGTTGAAAGGAGGGCAGTCACTTTTGCAGAGTGTTATTTCTTCAACAGATATCCCTCTGTCACACTGGTGTGCAGCGTTAGCATGTAAAGTAGAGAAATCCTGCAGCAAGGTACTGGTCGAGAGAATCAGTATTCATGTGGAGAGTTGGCAACTCAGGTCTTGTGAGAACTGGGGTCACCAATTCCACCACGGTAGCTTGGCGCGAGGCAGGAAGGCACCCGAAGGCAATGTGTATAGCAGAAGTGCAGCACACACTCACACTGAGACAGGGAGGCACACGCAATAAAATGACACCTCTGTTTCAAACAAGACTCTTTATCTAGACTTCTTTAGTGCAGGTAAGTAACTCACTGTTATTTAGGCATATATAACTTTTCAGGCATAGGCAATTGGGGGTCGACATCTCTCTGGTATTAATTCATGGAACATAGTACCCAGCTCAGGGCTGCCTAGGCAATAACATTTCCAATAAACATAGGCATCCAAAAAGAGTTGGCTCATGAACATGGAACACTGCTACTATTCAGGGGGGATGGCAAGTACAACTTTAACATTCCCTAGGCAGGGATTTGGCATTCACAACTTCAACAAAGCATCATTCTCAGTTCCCACGCAGGGGCGCTGTCAAAAGGACATTCCCCTAGCAAGGGTGGCTTAAAACACAGTACTCCAATAACTGATGCGGTCCGTGGGCCTAGTTTAGAAGGCCTTCTTTCACCTCCACCCTCATCTAGGCCTTTATGGGGTTAATCAGGGCCAACGGGGCCCAACTACAGTCTCCCCCGGGGAGGGGCGGTCGCGGGGCTGCCTCTCTATTCTCTCGAGGCTCCTCGACAGCCCCCGCTCTCTCCTGGCCCCGGGGGGCTGTGGGGGGGGGGTGTTACCTCTATTCCGGGCCTCCGTAAGGCCTTCGCTCCTCAGTCCCGGTCGGGGGGTGGCTCGGGAGGCTCTCGCTCTCCTGGGAGCCCCCTTGCCGGTGTTTCGTGGTGGTCCGGGGCCTCCCGAGGCTTCTTCTGGCCCAGGACCCAATCAGGATGCAGCTGAGGGGCGTGCAGCGCCCAGAGCCAATCTGAGCACGTCTTGAAGAGGGCGCGGCGCTCAGGGCCAATCCGGGCGCGTCTGGAGGGGGGCGCGGCCGATGACGTGGCCGGCGACCCAGCCACTTGATGCCGCCCTTTCCGACCTCAAAGGTCTGGCGCAGGGCAGATCGCACGCAGCAGGTCGGGCAGCCGACGCCTTCCTCCTTCGGTGACCCCGAGGCCGCAGTGGTGAAAACGGGCACAGCGCGTCCCCGGCAACAATGCCGGGGCCTGCGGCGGTGATGGCGGATTAGCGCTCCAAGGCCCCAGCGCTTCGGGGTCACAGCACCCAGCAGCAGGGGCCCAACAGTCGTGCAGAAGTTCGGGGCTGCAGTGGTGACTAGCAAATTGGTGCTTTTAAGGGTACCGTGCTTTTAACAGCACACCGCTTCCGAGGGCAGGGTAGCTCTTGGAGGTTTTGATGGGAAACAGCGCTTTTCACAGCACAGCGTTTTCAAGGGCAGGATAGCGCTTGGAAATGATAGCGCTTAGGAGGCAGACAGTCCCAGCAGCAAACAGTTCTTGGCAGTCCAGGGCAAAGTAGCGCTGGGGATCAGCCACAGCTTAGGCAGGACAGCGCGGGGGCACAGTTCAGGCGGTCAGCGCTGGTTACCTGGTTGATCCCTCAGCAGTCCTCACAGCAGGTAGGTGCTTCCTTACAGCGCTTGATGGTACCAGCGCCCTTCTTATGTGGTTTCTGGGGGGGGGGGGAGAAGAGAGTTGAGTTTGTGGCTTCAGAGGCAGGATGGTTCCCTTTCAGCACACTGGAGGTGGTTTCCTGGGTTCTCCCTCACTGGGCTAGATCAGCAGGCTGGCAGAGTCTAACTTGGAAAAGCAGTGCCTAGGCCCAGTCAGTCCCAGTAGTGTAGGCCCAACCGCCTAAACTCCTGCAAAGGTTCCCCCAGGTCCAGTGGTGCCCCAACTGACAGACAGGTTTCCCTCCTTCCACCTTATACCGCTAGGTGAGGTGACCACTCTCTAAAGGCGACAAAGCGTAACCCGTCCCCTAGTCTGGAAGGTTCTAGGAGCTTCTACATTCTAGGCTACGGACTAAAAAGGCGGGATCGCAGTGTTACTGTATCCTGATGTCCCAGCCTGCTCCTGACTACTAGTGCGTGGCCATGTTGTTGGGAGAGAGCACCTGCACCTCAGCACTGATTGGCAAGTCCAACAAAAAGATGGTAGAAAAAACAAGGCAAATGGCAAAAAACGGGTTAAGACCACCCTAGGGCTGACAGGTCTAACAGGTCTCCTGAAGCTTTCCAACACTGGGGCTCTTCCAATCACACATGGCAGAGACATCGCATGTTCAGCTCATGCTAGGGTTCTTCAAAAGGAGCCTTTCCTACAATGGCCCCATTCGGCCTGCATGAAAACATGATTGTGTTTTAATATCAAGCCACATCTCAGAGATTTAAATTCTGCAGGAAGAGGGAGCTGAGCTGTTAGCACTGTGGCAGAAGCACTGCAGTAACTTCAAAATCTTCAGTGATGACACCCAACTGACTAGACCATTGCCTCACTGTACATGGGAAGAAAGCCAGACTAGGAACCAAAAGCAGCCCTGGCAAAAATGTTCAAACACCCCCTGCTACCTCCCTCCTGTTTCATTTCTCTCACCTTCTCCCTCTCTCTCTCTCCAGCAGCTCCCCCAGTGCCCGCAGTAATTACCTGGGGAAGCTGCAAAAAGTGACAAAGATGCCAGCAGCGCCCCCTGCCCTAAAACCTGGCCACTAAAGGCTCCACCCACCAGGGAAATACCCGCTGGAAAAAATGGACAGTGCCAGGTCTGCATGAGAGCAGGAAGGAAAAAGAATGTGAAGAAGCGGGGCCCGAGGCCAGAGGAAGCTTGGGTAGTCTTGCACAAAGAGCTCTACGATTTTAGGATGCCACTCATGTGTGTTGTGTTTACTTGCGTTTCACAGATGGTTCTAGAAAGCAGTATGATGGTGACATCACAGGTTTTGCAGGTGGAATGTTGGGGGGAATAGAATGTTGGAGGAGCCATTAGAATGGTAACAGTTGGAGAAGTCATGGTTAGTGGTGGATGCGCTACCCGCTCTCCTTCCTACAATAAAAGTACTTACCTGTTCCACTGCACTGTTGCCTCGTCTTATTACTACAAGTTGGCGACAATTGAAGAACCCACTCGACCAACAGTCCTGGATCCATATCATCACTCCCCCAACAGCTTTCTCTTGGATTCGATGCCAGTAGATAGCTCTGTGTGAGCACTGCTAGAAGGTTGACGCCGGATTTTGCGACTGCCAGGAATCAACGTCGGGGATTGCGGAAGAAGGAGAGTGCCCAGTCTCTTTTTTGAGAGGACAATGAAGGAGGACTGCGTCTGTGCATATTGTATGCTGAGACAACTCCACTGCCCACTTGCTGTACCTTCCACCATTTTGAGGGTGAGAGAACATGAAGTCTGTGGCATTTTAAGTGCTCTTAATTGGACGAGACAATGTCAAGATGTTAGCAGCCATCTTAGGTACCCTTTATTGTGGATCCAAATGCTTTCTTTATGGCACAGTGCAGCGCACCAAACCCTTTACGCTGACAGGTAGATCTGAAAGAAACATGTGTGTTATAGATTCCTTACCTTAGAATTACCCCCAGGCGCCAGACTGGATCCGGAAAGTTTTTTCATTAGCAGTACCTCTGCACGTCGGAAGGTGGCGTCGGTCGGCTCCTCGTCTGTCGTTGATGTCGTGGTTGCCAGGATGACACCGCAGCAGCTCCTTAGACGCCGCCCTCGCACCCTGTTGTTAGTTCTTTCTTTTTCCGCACCAGCCAGCGCAAATCCAGAGAGAATGGTACATCCAGTCACTTTTTGACTGACTTTTTTGAGCAACGTTTGTCGACATCTTTTTTGAGTCTGTGAATCCTGGTGCACAAGGGATGCCCGGTTTCAAGGAATGTGTTTCCTGTACACGACTGATGTCTGTTACGGATCCCCCCAAGTCGTGCTCCGACTGCCGGTCGATGGCTCCAAAGACTTTGCAGGAGTGGCCCAGAAAGCTGCTTTAGCACCGGCAGTCGGCTCCATGCTGTTCGAGGTCCTGGTTGCAAGGGAGGGCAAGGAGACTGGTCATGGAGCCATCACCACTCGTCCAAGTCATCGAATTTTCGCACTTGGTGTAGGGTATGTCGAAGCACATTAAGAAGTCGAAGAAGCATTGTCGCTCTTTGTCTTCACCCCGTTGGTCGGCTGACGCAACGAGGGATGCGGGAGGTGCCCTTCCCGTGGCTCGGCGCGCAGAGCCCGAGGATTCGACTCCGGGCTTCCCTCCCTTCCCAGGACCCAGAGCGACTCCCGCCCAACTTTGTTAGTTTTATGAGGCGATGTATGTCATCTTTGGGCAGCCCGAACCCGCCGGCGCTCCTTCGGTCCCGCAGACTTGGGGGGCCTAGGCCTTCTCTGCCGTCGGTTCCACCCACGCCACCGCAGACCCCCGTCGATCAAGGCCTGGATCCGGATTGGTACCGGTTGACTTTATTACACCTCCACTGGTGCTGATTCCTCCGGCACCGCAACTGGTGCCGGTCGTGTCCATGGCCGGCGTCGACCCCCACCTCCATTCCGATGTGGACCCGAAGCCGGACCAGCATCGCCTGAAGCTGGATCCAGCGCTGAGTGGGGTTTTTGTGCCCCTGTTCACTCCTGGGGCCCCTTTTTGGCCAGATTGGCAACCTGAGGATGAGGAGGAGGACTGGGAGGGTCATGTGACCCTTTGATTGATCAGGTTGGATCTGAACAGAACTGGAGAGAGAATCTGGGGGATGCCAGTGGTCTTGACACCTCCCCTGACCGTAGCATGTTGTCTCCTCCTACCGAGGCTATGGCGGAGGGAGCATCATACGCAGTTGTGTTACGTAAGGCGGCCGAGGCTCTCAAACTCGAGCTTCCTACGGTGACGCTCAGGACTAACCTCCTGACAAAGGTGCTTCAACCGGCTGCGAGCTCTCCGGAGCCCCTGATGCCGTTTAATGAGGCCCTGACCGACGTCCTTTTTGGCATGTAGTCCAAGCCCAACACGGAGGCGCCCTGGGTTAGGATGATTGCCCAACGCCACCGCCAGACTCTGGGCCACCCCATTTTCTTCACCCAACACCCCACCCCGGAGAGCTTGGTGGTCCAAGCCTCCACTTCTAAGAGTTGTCAAAAAAGGAGGGGTTTGGCCCAAAGGATTAGAGGGTAGGTAGGGCCAGTTATACTACATAAGAAAAAAATTACCTATGCCTCTAGTGACTTCACAACACTTATTCATATGAAGTAAGATGAACGCAAACTAATACGTTTACCTTAGCAGTAATTTCTGCCTTTTATTTCATTATATTTTTTTTAATTAATATCTTTGATCACAAAAAGAACACATAGTCAACTAAACGAAATACCACATTAGTACTTACACAGTGAAAATGAACAACATGAAAATGTGTTTTGACATACAATTACAAATAAACTCATAATAATCAAACATCAATACAAACGAATGAAATGTCACAAAGAACAATCAATATATACACAATACGAAATACAAAGTTGTCATACAAAATGATAAATTAGACAACTAACACCCTTATATTTAGGATAAATCAATTCCTCTGAAATATCAGGGACATAAGGGGGTGTATTTGCAATATTTAACCAAGGAGTTGAGTTCCTTTGTCTGCTGATGCGTTTCGAGTGCCGGTTAAATCAATTGCCGCACTCTCATCAGGGCTGGGTTAGTCTTTCTCACGAACAGACTGTTTGTGACAAAAAAGGGGGAGAAGGGTTTGAATTTTTATTAAAAAAGGCGCTTCCCAAAACCCTAATTCTTTCTCTATCTGAACAAGTTAGTGGTCACATACCTGCATTATGCGGGTTTGATGTGACCATCAGCAATATGTGACAAGCAGTGGTTGCCAATCTGCAATAAAGGTTTGCATTCAGAGGAATTGATTTATCCTAAATATAGGGGTGTTAGTTGTCCAATTTATCATTTTGTATGACAAATTTGTATTTCGTATTGTGTATATATTGATTGTTCTTTGTGGCATTTCATTCGTTTGTATTGATGTTTGATTATTATGAGTTTATTTGTAATTGTATGTCGAAACACATTTTCATGTTGTTCATTTTCACTGTGTAAGTACTAATGTGGTATTTCGTTTAGTTGACTATGTGTTCTTTTTGTGATCTAAGATATTAATAAAAAAAAAATAATGAAATAAAAGGCAGAAATTACTGCTAAGGTAAACATATTAGTTTGCGTTCATCTTACTTCATATGAATAAATAAGTGTTGTGAAGTCACAAGAGGCATAGGTAATTTTTTCTTATGTAGTATAACTGGCCCTACCTACCCTCTAATCCTTTGGGCCAAACCCCTCCTTTTTTGACAATATTAAGAGCGGGTATTTACCCGAGTGGGTGTGGATTGACATAATCTTGTGTCCATTTCTATACCTAATAACGATTAAGTCGTATGTAGTGGATTCGTCCACTACTAAATCATGTCCGAAAAGGATACGCTGTCCTTCACGGAAAGCCATATCCAAAATCTAATAGCTTCTTCCCCGTTCTCTGCCCTTTCATTAAGTACCTCAGCAAAACAGCAAAATGAGGCTGACAAACTGACTCGTCTACAAAAAAAACACATTAGAACCGAACTCCACGGTTACTTCCTTCTACAGCATCTGCGGGCGGGCACCATCCCCTGGGGGCTCCAAGTAAAAAACATTCCGGTGATTTTCACCGAAGACCCCGAATACAAAAAAGGTTTAAGTTGTATAAACACTAAGTGCAGTCGAGATCTCATGGTGCATACCATTGAGACTGCGCAGAGACTGTGTAGCCAAGAAGAGAAAGAGATTGAGGAACTGGTTAAGTCTATCTCAGATAAACAAACAGTGGATGAAGCTAAGATCTTACTTGAAAAGATAGAGAAGGAAATTCAAACCTTTAAAGATAACACAATTAATGTGAAGACTGCCCATTTTGAGAGGGACTCAAAAGCATTCAAACTAGAACAGGTATACCCCTTTCCAAAAGAAGATTTCTATACTTTGGCAGATTCAAGAAGAGCTCTAACCACATTCCAAGGTAGATCAAAAAAACGATTCATAGGTTTCTCAGACACCTCATCCTCTGACTCTTCACCTGATTCAAGGCCTGGTAATCCAACTAAACAAGGGCCTCCGAACAAGCCTTTTTTAGCCAGAGGCGGAGGATCAAGGGTCCGATTCAAACAACCCTGGGAGATGCGAACACGCAGCACGTACTATAAAAATTAGACAACTCAACTATTGTAAACCTGTCAAACAAACAACTCACAAAAGACGAAGAAATGATTCTGTCTCTACGGTTAAAGTTTGTCCCCAAGAGACAGACCGACTTCACAAAGTTAAAACTAGAGGCTTTGGATTTTTGCCGCAAGATCCGGTTAAAAACCTACTTTGCCGGGACTGAACCGACATTGAGTCAAGAGACGACTGGCCTAAGAGTGAAATCTAACTTCACTCCCACTCAGAACATACCAAAACAAATCTATGCCTTTGAGCAAGTAGTGTTATACTCTATCTCTAAATTGGAAAAAACTAAGGACTTTGTACAGAACAATATTAGCAAAGGCCAATTAACAGCTATTCGTGACCTAAAAGCAGACCCCTCGATTGTGATCAAGCAGGCGGGTAAGGGCGGGGCAGTGGTGATCTGGCTCGCACCATGTATCTAAATGAGGGCAAACTTCATGTTGAGAATCACGAGTGGTACAGACGGGTGAGAGAAGACCCCACTTGTGAAATACAGGGCAAAATTGCACAAATAACTAAAAAGGGTTTAGATGAAGGATTCCTGGGTCCAAAAGAATTCCAATTTTTGAATAAAAAACAACCAAGAACCCCGGTACTGTATTTTCTACCGAAAATACATAAAAATAGCCAAACGCCTCCAGGTAGACCGATAGTTTCGGGCTGTGACTCTGTTCTGGAGCCAGTCTCGAAATATATCGATTTTTTTCTTAAACTATTCTTGCCCAGTGTCAAATCTTACCTCAGAGACACAACAGACTTTATCACAAAAGTGGAGGGAACAACATTTGATGATGGCATACAGATGATGGTGACATTAGATGTCCCATACCTGTATACCCAAATCCCCCAAGATGAGGCACTCCAAGTGATGGAACTTTACTTGGATTTGAGGGAGAGACCACACAGGGTACCAACATCATTTATCATGACATTGGCTGAAATATCCCTTCGAAACAATTATTTTAAGTTTGAGGGTGACTTTTTTATACAGATTAAGGGCACAGCAATGGGTTGTCCTTATGCGCCGGAGATGGTGGTTTTGTATATGGTCCAGTACGAAGAGAGATTTATACATAACAACAATCCATTTAAAAACAACATGCACCAATGGCTGAGGTATATTGACGACGGATGTATGACATTACAACGCATGCTTTTACATCGCATGCTTTTACAACTCGAGTTTTACAACGCCTACCATTACAACGCATAGTGCTTTGGGGCGCTGGATAGTGAATAGTTTAATTTACTATTCCAACTCCAGTCCCCGTGGATAGTAGGGAAGGTGTTGGACAGTAAATTAAACCTATTCCCTATCCTAGAGTGCCCCCCAGCGCAATGCGTTGTAATGGTTTGCGTTGTAAAAGTTGCTTCGTAAAGGCACTGCGTGGTAAAAGTTGCGTTGTAAAGGTTGTTTCCCATTGACGACGTCTGGCTCCTGTGGCTGAGGAGCCAGACGGAGTTGAATCATTTTCATGACTGGTTGAATTCAAGGCACAACAATATCAAATTTTCCATCGAGTCAAGCAAAACAAGGATGACTTTCCTTGATGTTGCAGTATGTCCCTATAACCAAAAATTGACAACTAGTCAAAGAGACAGACAGGAACACTACACTTCACTACACTTCACTACACAAGTTCGCATCCACAGTGTCTAAAGGAGAACCTCCCTTATGGGCAGCTGTTGCGGGTTAGGAGAAAGTGTACAGATCTGGCAGAGTTTGAGGACCACGCAATGTCATTCTGTAAGGAAATGGAAAAGAGAGGTTACCCCAAGAAACTCCTTAAACATTCCAAAAAAAGAGCAAGGTTTACCCCTAGGGAAAATTTGTTACAGAAAAAGGAAAAGACAGAAATTGATAAACTGGTATGTGTCACAACATATGGGGCCCATACCAACAAATTTAGACAAATTATCTTAAGGAATTGGCATCTGCTTGAAAATTTGGAACATCCCTTAGCTAAACCCATTTTCGCCATGCGCAAGAATCCCAGCATTGGCCAGCAGATAATAAGAGCAGACAGCTACATCCCTACACCAAAGAGCGACTTGATCACCAAGTGGAATTTAAAACCCATTTGTCGACACCACAAGTGTGGGAACTGCGTGGCCTGCCCCGCTACTATAGAAGGAAGTTCATTTGAACATAATGGAGTGAAATGGAGACGTGAAAGTTTCACAAATTGTAAGACTAAGAACGTCATTTATGCAGTGGTATGCCCTTGCAATAACATATATATCGGAAAGAGAAGCCAACAGATTAATGTAAGAATCACACAGCATAAATCTCGAATTAGGAGAAAAGTCCTGACAGCGCCTATGGTAGAACACTTTTTAGCTGTTGAGCACAGCGAAAATGAACTGTGTTGGACAGTTCTTGCATGGTTTGACCCAAAATCTACATGTATTGAGACCGCTCTACTGCGGAAAGAGGCATATTTAATTATGAAATTCGATAGCATCAACCGGGGCCTCAACTGCATGAGCGAGCTCAATAGAGTTTAGAAGTCTCATGAGCTGTAATCAAATATATGGCGCTGCTGTCAGCTTCAGGTCTTGTGTCTCTCTAACAAAGTATGAATGGGATCAATATCGATATGTTGGAAAACACAACCGACTTGTGAAATTGAAATGGTTACTTTGGGCAAACGAATTGAAATACATGATTTCAATTAACTACATCTCCCAAAAGTCATTGTGAATGCAATTTAACCATCCCCTCCTGTGATTGGTCAGAAACGCATCACGTGACACTGATGCACCATCAAATGATGTGTGAATCTGCTCGGCGGGCTGCTAGCAACAATGGAGGCAGATCCCCACTTGAAAACTTGAGCCTGAAGCTGTATTAGGTGAGCAACACACATTGTGCACTTGCATCTAAGTGCTTCCAGCTAAAAACGATTTTTACAAATCCTTTACATTTTTACCCCTGCAGCCACGAATTATATTTAAAGAGAGTGAAGTACTGTCAATTGTCACAACACTTCCTCTGTGGGTCCACGCCTTTGGGCCCCCCTCCCCGAGTAAGTAAATAACTTGTGCTCAGTTGTCACGTTTCAAATTTATATAAACAGACACCGCGAAATCGCATGTATTATTTCTCTTGCAGGAGTAAAGACCTGCAATTGCTGTCTATTGCTTAAAAATCGTCTTGCCACACAATATTGAAAACCAGGTAACCTTTTTGCCTCCTTCCCCCTATACATAGCTATCAGCAAAAGAATTACGCCCCATGAGCTAAATCATTTATAATGTACTTTATAGCAGATTGGCAACCAATGGTTGTCACATATTGCTGATGGTCACATCAAACCGGCATAATGCAGGTATGTGACCACTAACTTGTTCAGATAGAGAAAGAATTAGGGTTTTGGGAAGCGCCTTTTTTAATAAATATTCAAACACTTCTCCCCCTTTTTTGTCACAAACAGTCTGTTCGTGAGAAAGACTAACCCAGCCCTGATGAGAGTGCGGCAATTGATTTAACCGGCGCTTGAAACGCGTCGGCAGACAAAGGAACTCACTCCTTGGTTAAACATTGCAAATACACCCCCTTATGTCCCTGATATTTCAGAGGAATTGATTTATCCTAAATATAAGGGTGTTAGTTGTCTAATTTATCATTTTGTATGACAACTTTGTATTTCGTATTGTGTATATATTGATTGTTCTTTGTGACATTTCATTCGTTTGTATTGATGTTTGATTATTATGAGTTTATTTGTAATTGTATGTCAAAACACATTTTCATGTTGTTCATTTTCACTGTGTAAGTACTAATGTGGTATTTCGTTTAGTTGACTATGTGTTCTTTTTGTGATCAAAGATATTAATTAAATAAAAATAATGAAATAAAAGGCAGAAATTACTGCTAAGGTAAACGTATTAGTTTGCGTTCATCCACTTCTAAGAGAGCATTCCCCACCGCTCCACCGGAAAGGGAATCCAAGAAGCTGGAGCACCTTGGGAAGAAAATGTTTTCTTCCGCCAGCTTGGGACTGCGGTTGGTAAACACTGCATGTCTATTGGGCCGTTATTCCCCCTTTGTGTGGGATACGGTTGCGCAGGTGCTGCCTCAGTGTCCGAATGAGGCCTGGACGGTGCTCTCCCAGGCTGTCGCTGCTGTGAGGA
This sequence comes from Lissotriton helveticus, assembly GCF_964261635.1. Lineage (NCBI taxonomy): Eukaryota > Metazoa > Chordata > Amphibia > Caudata > Salamandridae > Lissotriton > Lissotriton helveticus. Next base: position 2,065,630,214 of record NC_136065.1, read on the forward strand.
GTGCGGCGAAGTTTACCATCCGTTGTGGGCTGGATACAGCCGACTCTCTAGGCAGGACAATTTCAACATCTGTAGCCCTTCATCGCTACGCCTGGATGAGATCAACTAGCTTTTCGGGGGAGGTCCAGAACATCTTGATGGACAGGCCCTTTGATGGCCGTCGCCTTTTTTGTGACAAAGCGGACAACGCTCTAGAGTGTTTCAAGGACTCAGGGGCTACGGCCAAGTCATTGGGCCTCTCCAGCTGCCCAGCACAGTCTGCTTTTCACCCCTTTCCTGGAAACGGACAGGCTGCCCCACTACATCCCGCCGAGAGCCACAGGCCACAGCAAGTTCCCCAACCTTTGGGCGGCCGGGGACGTGGGAACCTGCGCCGTGGGCCAGTGGGTGAGCCAGTCCACCAACCCCCCCTCTGCAGCAGCCTCCAAACCCTCCTAGTCTGACTTTTTAGGCCCATCAAATGCCAGTGGGCAGCAGGATCCGCCATCACCTCCCCCACTGGCGCACCATCACGTCGGACAGGTGGGTTTTGCAAATATGACAACAACAGAGTTCCAGAGGGTCTAGGACAAGGTGTGAGTCTATAGTAAGCAAAAAACCAGTCAAAACAAAGGACCCCAGACTGACTACCAACACGGTACACAGTGACAACTCAGTGGATGATCAAAAGTACCCATCAGTCACCACTCGAAACCGCCCTTCATCATTTGGGATTTTCTGAAACCATCCATGCAAGTTGGTAGTACACAAACGTGAGGAGACTAGATGGTGAATAGTTCTCCCCCGCTGAGTAGTAATAGTATGGTTTGCCACTTTCTAAGACTAATAAGTGGTGAGGCGTGGTGTGACTGAGGGTGTGCAGGGCAAAGAACCAAAAAATAACGTGAAAAATTATTAGAAAAATTTGTCTAAAATTGGATAAAGGAGCATAGAACAAACTTTATTGAGATGATGCTCGCTTTGCCAAATTTAAAAATTATTATGTAAAGACAGTTTGAAAAATGCGCTGTCTAGAGGTGGAACCAGGCCAACATGTTTCAGCAATTTACGGACATAGTTGTCCTTGCTTTCATCAGGACCTCATAACAATCAAATGCTACTGCAACAAAAATATTAAATCATAAGTGGAAATATAAAACAGACAAGTACAATAAATCACCTGCAGTCTCCAGGTAAAAGAGTCTTGTCCTACCTCACAGCTAGTGTCGTTCACTGTAAGGTAAAAAAAAACAAGGGTCAAGCCTCCGACTAATTATATGCTCACCTTAACTCACAAAGGAACTAGGTATATTCGGTATAAACCTTAGATCAAGTCAAAAATGACTAAAACACTCCTAAAGGTAGTATGGTTAAGTGCTCAATATCAGGATAAAAGATTTATATGCCCAATAGAATAAAAGTCACATCTTACCATAGTCTGCGAGACGTGAAGACCTCACCCCACCTGGCAGTGGCTCAGGATTAGAGTGAAGCACCGCTCTATGAAACATGCAAAACCAAGGAGAACATGTTTACCATAGTGTGCAAATAACCTTACATCAAAAAGCCCTCCATCACCCAGCTGTACGTAGAGCGAGTAAAAGGGTGTTCAAAGAACCCAGTTAGATGAAATGATAATAATCAGCCTATTTGATATATCACGCTCCACATCAACATGAGGAGACCGCTGATGTGTCTCCAATGGAGTGTAAAAACAGAGTCTTTACTTCCCCAAATCACAAAATCTATGTTAAATAGAGACGCGTTTTCTCATCGACAAAGTTTCGCCGAGGAAGCGAAACGGATTGCCAAAATTAACAAAGAATAACATCAAGGGTGCCCAATAAATGGTCCACGCTAAATGCACGACTAGGAAAAACTCACCTAACCGTCGGTACTTCTTTGCCGGCGTCTGAACCGACTGGGGAGGCACCGAACGGCTAGGAAGTGTGGAGTTAAGAGAAGAATGCTGATTGGCTTGGTGCTCACGTGACCGGCGCCTTCTAAGCTATGATTTGTTCACCGGCAATAGTGCTGGCGCTCGCTATTGGCTGTTTGACATCACCAGGGTAACAGATGTCACAACATCATCGCCGGACAGATTCTAAGTTGTTAAATGCAATCGTCCCGTGTAGAGGAATTACCAGAAAATAATATTAATTATCGAAAGGTGGTGGTTGTATCGATGTTTTGTGAAAAACAACAATAGTTTGGGGGTCAGTTCATATTTGTGAAGTCCCACCCGCCGAAAAAGTAAAACCTAGTCGATATACGAGGCACTGTATAGTTGTTTACAAATATTGGTACATCGGAATGAATTGTTAATGTTACGATGACCATTAGAAAACACACAAAGGCAATGAGACTAGTAAGATAGTACTGATTCTAAAAGTACTACAGTTCAGGATTGTAGTTCAGATTTACAAAGTAGACCACGGAATGTCGTCATTAAGCCCCTGTTTGTGGGTATTAAGCTTCAGGACCCGCTTTTGTTCCTTAACCAGAAGAAATGTGGCTACATCTACAGTGTAGGATGGAATAAAGGGTTGTTCTAGCACAGTCCATTCAAATTCAGTAGACAAATGATTGACTTCCAAGAAATGTGCGGTCAGTTTGGTAGCTTGTCTCTTGCACCGGATTGTGATCTTATGTTCCGATATCCTTATACGTATCTTACGAGTGGTCATCCCCACATACTTGAGTCCACACGGACATGTAATCAGGTACACTAGTCGGTCGCTGTTGCAATTTGTAAATTTCACTTGCTTCCAAGGTCTTGATGTTCCTATATCCAGCTCTAATGTTTTTTTAGTTTGTGGACATGCTTGACATGTACCGCAGGGATGATGTCCTGCAACCGGAGGAAGATTCCATAGTGATCCAACAGCCCTAGGTTGATCTTCAAGGGGTCTAGTGTGTACTAGTCTATCTCTCAAGTTTGAACCTCTCTTGAAAGAAAACAAAGGCTGTTGCAGAGTCAAACGTCCGGAGTTGAGAATAGGCCAGTGTTTTCTAGCCAGTTTTTGGATCCTATTCGACATGGTTCCAAACGTCTGCACAAAAGTGAGTCGTTCCAACGGCGCTTTCGGGATCTTGGGCTCCAACAGGGCTAAAAGGTTGCTGTTCATAGCCCGTTTCATGGATTGTTTTACCAGCTTGGGTGGATAATTGCGCGCAATTAACTGGTCGCACAAAGTGCTTGCGTGTTCTTTGTAAGCTGCAGTCGTGGAGCAGTTCCTTTGGACCCGCAAAAATTGCCCAAAGGGGAGATTTTCCCTTAAGGATCTGGGGTGATGGCTATTGAAGAGTAGGAGCGAATTTCTTGAGGTAGGTTTCCTATACAATTCTGATTGTAGACCCTCTGGTGTAGCCAGTATTAGTAGATCAATAAATGCAAGTTGGTGCCCTCCTATCTCAATGGTGAATTTGAGAAAGGAGTTCCTGGTATTGAGCCACTCAAGGAACTCAAGACATCTTTCTCTAGTGCCTCGCCAGGTCACCAAGACGTCATCGATATACCTTTTCCAGGTTTTCAGGTTATCGATGTAAGGGTTTAGATTGCTGAAAATATGCTGCTGCTCAAAGGAGTGAACGTATAAATTCGCTAAACTGGGAGCGTAAACGCTTCCCATGCTTGTGCCCGACACTTGCAGGTAGATGTTATCCTCAAATTGAAAGAAATTTCGCTTCATGGCCAAGGTGGCACAGGCCATGATGAAGTGCACCGGTGTTATACTATTCAGGTCATTGGAGTCCAGCAAGGAGTGGATCACCTCCAAAGTCTCATCTTGAGGGATGGAGGTATAAAGAGCCTCGACATCGAAAGAGACAAGGAGGTCTGTGGTAATCTCAAATTCAATGTCAGGTAACAGACGTAGCAGGTCCGTGGTATCCTTGAGGTACGTGGGCATCTTTTGCACCATGGGTCGTAGCAAATGATCCACGAAGGTGGAAATAGGTTCTAGAGCAGACCCTATGCCTGAGATTATAGGGCGACCTGGCGGTGGTCGTTGTTCTTTATGGACCTTGGGCAAGGTATAGAAATAGGGCATTTTAGGATGTTCAGTATACAAAAAGGCAGCTTCAGCTTGAGTAATCCAGCCTTCGGATGACGCCTCTTCAATCATTGTCTTGATGGTTAGTTTTAATTCATCAGTGGGATCTCGATCAAGCAGGCTGTAAGCATTCCTGTTGTTGAGTTGACGCATACATTCAGAACGATAAACGTTTGTGTCCAGGAGAACAATCGATCCGCCCTTATCAGCCGGTTTAATGGTAAGTTCTTTATTAGCTGTGAGCGATTTCAATGCCAAATGTTCTGATTTTGGTAAATTGTGAAAAATTTCACTGTTTACAGTAAATAAATTCTCAACCTCTTTCTCAAGGGCCTGTTCATAGGCTAGGACCTGTGGCGGCATCAAGTGAGTGGGAGGTGTAAAGGTTGACTTACATTTCAACCCAGTGTTAATTTCATTCTCATCTTGTAGGTCAGTTTCTTTCTCTGCAAAAAAGAAATGTAATCTTATCTTTCTGAGAAAGTTGGCCAGTTCCAAGCGAGTTTGGAAATGATCATTTCGGTGAGTAGGTACAAAGCCGAGTCCTCTGTTTAAGGCTTTTTCTTCCACTGGTGTCAAGGTATGTCTACTTAAATTTATTACTATTCCGGCACCACGTTGTTCTGTGCTGCCTCTTTGCTCTTGGCAGAGTTGCTCCTCAAATTCCTCGTCCCTGTTGAGGTCGACGGGGGGCTGTAATGGACCTGAAGATGAGTCTGCCCTCTTCTTCTTCCTCGGGACCTGCCCCGGCCAAACCCTAAAAAAAGCTGGCTTGAAAAATTACCTTGAAATCCTGGTTAAAAATTTGCTGGAAAATTGGGCATGCATGGGCCCATAGGTTGTTGAAAGGGAGGTGGTTGTTGGGGAAGAAAAAATGGGGTATTCCTCCAAACTGCCACGGATTTGGTGACCACCATTGTTGTTGCTGGTTACCTCTCCAATTATTTCTGGCAGTCCTCTTTCCACGTCCTCGACCTCGCATATTGGAACTGTTGTTACTAGTATCACTCCCAGAGGTGTTGTCATCAGAACTTGATGTACCATACGTGGAGCCCATACTACGACCCTTCGTATTGGAATCTGGGGGGACCTATGAGTCACTAGAATAAGGATATACTTTATCAAATTTAAACTTATCAAGATCTTTCCTGAATTTTTCTATTTTCACTGATAGTGTATATTCCTTATATTCTCTATTGTTTTTATTGGAGTCATCCAGATTCTTTTAGAAGGCTTTTGAGGAAAGGGTGGTTTTGATCTTGGACTCCATAATCTGTATCTCAATAAGTATGGTGTCTGCTATACGTTTGGCGGTCTGGATAATTAAAATTAACCAGTCTCTGGTGCATCGCCAAGCAATCATAGCCCAACTCTTAAGAAATTCTTTGTCGGTGAGGAATAGTCTAGGGGCATTTGTTACTATAAGGCCAGTCCCCCCAGATTCCAATACGAAGGGTCGTAGTATGGGCTCCACGTATGGTACATCAAGTTCTGATGACAACACCAACGCCAGGTCGCCCCATAATCTGCTCTAGAACCTATTTCCACCTTCGTGGATCATTTTCTACGACCCATGGTGCAAAAGATGCCCACGTACTTCAAGGATACCACGGACCTGCTACGTCTGTTACCTGACATTGAATTTGAGATTACCACAGACCTCCTTGTCTCTTTCAATGTCGAGGCTCTTTATACCTCCATCCCTCAAGATGAGACTTTGGAGGTGATCCACTCCTTGCTGGACTCCAATGACCTGAATAGTATAACACCGGTGCACTTCATCATGGCCTGTGCCACCTTGGCCATGAAGCGAAATTTCTTTCAATTTGAGGATAACATCTACCTGCAAGTGTCGGGCACAAGCATGGGAAGCGTTTAAGCTCCCAGTTTAGCGAATTTATACGTTCACTCCTTTGAGCAGCAGCATATTTTCAGCAATCTCAACCCTTACATCGATAACCTGAAAACCTGGAAAAGGTATATTGATGACGTCTTGGTGACCTGGCGAGGCACTAGAGAAAGATGTCTTGAGTTCCTTGAGTGGCTCAATACCAGGAACTCCTTTCTCAAATTCACCATCGAGATAGGAGGGCACCAACTTGCATTTCTTGATCTACTAATACTGGCTACACCAGAGGGTCTACAATCAGAATTGTATAGGAAACCTACCTCAAGAAATTCGCTCCTACTCTTCAATAGCCATCACCCCAGATCCTTAAGGGAAAATCTCCCCTTTGGGCAATTTTTGCGGGTCCAAAGGAACTGCTCCACGACTGCAGCTTACAAAGAACACGCAAGCACTTTGTGCGACCAGTTAATTGCGCGCAATTATCCACCCAAGCTGGTAAAACAATCCATGAAACGGGCTATGAACAGCAACCTTTTAGCCCTGTTGGAGCCCAAGATCCCGAAAGCGCCGTTGGAACGACTCACTTTTGTGCAGACGTTTGGAACCATGTCGAATAGGATCCAAAAACTGGCTAGAAAACACTGGCCTATTCTCAACTCCGGACGTTTGACTCTGCAACAGCCTTTGTTTTCTTTCAAGAGAGGTTCAAACTTGAGAGATAGACTAGTACACACTAGACCCCTTGAAGATCAACCTAGGGCTGTTGGATCACTATGGAATCTTCCTCCGGTTGCAGGACATCATCCCTGCGGTACATGTCAAGCATGTCCACAAACTAAAAAAACATTAGAGCTGGATATAGGAACATCAAGACCTTGGAAGCAAGTGAAATTTACAAATTGCAACAGCGACCGACTAGTGTACCTGATTACATGTCCGTGTGGACTCAAGTATGTGGGGATGACCACTCGTAAGATACGTATAAGGATATCGGAACATAAGAGCACAATCCGGTGCAAGAGACAAGCTACCAAACTGACCGCACATTTCTTGGAAGTCAATCATTTGTCTACTGAATTTGAATGGACTGTGCTAGAACAACCTTTTATTCCATCCTACACTGTAGATGTAGCCAAATTTCTTCTGGTTAAGGAACAAAAGTGGGTCCTGAAGCTTAATATCCACAAACAGGGGCTTAATGATGACATTCCGTGGTCTACTTTGTAATTCTGAACTATAATCCTGAACTGTAGTACTTTTAGAATCAGTACTATCTTACTAGTCTCATTGCCTTTGTGTGTTTTCTAATGATCATCTTAACATTAACAATTCATTCCGATGTACCAATATTTGTAAACAACTATACAGTGCCTCGTATATCGACTAGGTTTTACTTTTACGGCGGGTGGGACTTCACAAATATGAACTGACCCCCAAACTATTGTTGTTTTTCACAAAACATCAATACAACCACCACCTTTCGATAATTAATATTATTTTCTGGTAATTCCTCTACACGGGACGATTGCATTTAACAACTTAGAATCTGTCCGGCGATGATGTTGTGATATCTGTTACCCTGGTGATGTTCAAACAGCCAATAGCGAGCGCCAGCACTATTGCCGGTGAACAAATCATAGCTTAGAAGGCGCCGGTCACATGAGCACCAAGCCAATCAGCATTCTTCTCTTAACTCCACACTTCCTAGCCGTTCGGTGCCTCCCCAGTCGGTTCAGACGCCGGCAAAGAAGTACCGACCGTTAGGTGAGTTTTTCCTAGTCGTGCATTTAGCGTGGACCATTTATTGGGCACCCGTGATGTTATTCTTTGTTAATTTTGGCAATCCGTTTCGCTTCCTCGGCGAAACTTTGTCGATGAGAAAACGCGTCTCTATTTAACATAGATTTCGTGATTTGGGGAAGTAAAGACTCTGTTTTTACACTCCATTGGAGACACATCAGCGGTCTCCTCATGTTGATGTGGAGCGTGATATATCGAATAGGCTGATTATTATCATTTCATCTAACTGGGTTCTTTGAACACCCTTTTACTCCCTCTACGTACAGTTGGGTGATGGAGGGCTTTTTGATGTAAGGTTATTTGCACACTATGGTAAACATGTTCTCCTTGGTTTTGCATGTTTCATAGAGCGGTGCTTCACTCTAATCCTGAGCCACTGCCAGGCGGGGTGAGGTCTTCACATCTCGCAGACTATGGTAAGATGTGACTTTTATTCTATTGGGCATATAAATCTTTTATCCTGATATTGAGCACTTAACCATACTACCTTTAGGAGTGTTTTAGTCATTTTTGACTTGATCTATGGTTTATACCGAATATACCTAGTTCCTTTGTGGGTTAAGGTGAGCACTTAATTAGTCGGAGGCTTGACCCTTGTTTTTTCTGACCTTACAGTGAACGACACTAGCTGTGAGCTAGGACAAGACTCTTTTACCTGGAGACTGCAGGTGATTTATTGTACTTGTCTGTTTTATATTTCCACTTATGATTTAATATTTTTGTTGCAGTAGCATTTGATTGTTATGAGGTCCTGATGAAAGCCAGGACAACTATGTCCGTAAATTGCTGAAACATGTTGGCCTGGTTCCACCTCTAGACAGCGCATTTTTCAAACTGTCTTTACATAATAATTTTTAAATTTGGCAAAGCGAGCATCATCTCAATAAAGTTTGTTCTATGCTCCTTTATCCAATTTTAGACACATTTTTCTAATAATTTTTCACGTTATTTTTTGGTTCTTTGCACTGCACACCCTCAGTCACACCACGCCTCACCACTTATTAGTCTTAGAAAGTGGCAAACCATACTATTACTACTCTGCGGGGGAGAACTATTCACCATCTAGTCTCCTCACGTTTGTGTACTACCAACTTGCATGGATGGTTTCAGAAAATCCCAAATGATGAAGGGCGGTTTCGAGTGGTGACTGATGGGTACTTTTGATCATCCACTGAGTTGTCACTGTGTACCGTGTTGGTACTCAGTCTGGGGTCCTTTGTTTTGACTGGTTTTTTGCTTACTATAGACTCACACCTTGTCCTAGACCCTCTGGAACTCTGTTGTTGTCATGTATTCTTGGGGATTGTTCACATAGTTTGGTCTTTAAATATTCCCCTGGGTCCTACCTCACCATAGTGTTTATGTGGGTTTTGCAAATAGTCTGATGGGGCTACTCCCTCCCCTTCGAAGCTACCCCTCCAGCCATGCCACCTTAATACCACCGCATGTCGTATGATCACCTAGGCCTTCTCCAACAGAAAGATGCGGCTCTCTTGGCCAAGGGACCTTTCAAGTGTGTTCCAGTCCTAAAAGTCGGTTGAGGTTGTTACTCCCACTACTTTCTGATACCCAAGAAGGACAAGGGCCTGTGTCCTATCTTGGATCTCAGGAACGTCAACCGCTTCCTCCGGAAAGAGAAGTTCAAAATGTTGACGCTCGCTCAGGTCGTGTTTGCCCTCGACCTTGGAGACTAGATGGTAGCGTTGGATTTGCAGGATGCTTATTTTCACATGCCCGTCCTGCCGGCCCACCGGCATTACCTGCTGTTCAGGGTAGCCCATGAGCACTTTCAGTTTACCGTGCTCCTGTTTGGCCTTACCAGCACCCCTCGGGTGTTCACGAAGGGGATGGCGTTGGTCGCAGCTCATCTGCACAGATCAGGGGTTCCAGTCTTCCCCTATCTCGACAACTGGCTGTTGAAGGCGGGCTCGCCCCATGCTGTCCTCTCCCACCTCCATACTCCGGCCAACCTCCTGCATTCACTGGGGTTTTTCCATCAACATGCCGAAGTCGCAACTGATTCCCTCTCAGAAGCTCCTCTTCATCAGAGTGGTTCTGGAAACAACGCGGTTCCGGGTCTGTCCTCCCGAACAGTGAGTCCGGGATATTGAGGCTATGATACCAATCTTTCAGCCTCCATCCCGCGTTTCGGTCCGGATGACCCTGAGGCTGCTGGGCCTCATGGGCTCCTGCATAGTGCTGGTCGATCATGCCAGGTGGCATATGCGGGCTCTGCAGTGGGACCTGAAGTTTCAGTGGGTACAGCAACAGGGAAACCTGTCCGATGGTGTCCAGATCTCGGAGGGCACTGCTCAACAGTTGCAGTGGTGGCTTACGAACAAGGATTGGGTAGACGGCAGATCCCTCTCCCTTCCCCAACCAAAACACAAAGTGGTGACGGACACATCCCTTCTGGGATGGGGTTGCCACGTGGGAGAGGCGGAGATCAGAGGTCTCCTGTGGAATCCAGGCTCCACATCAACATTCTGGAGCTCCGGGCAATCCGTCTTGCACTCAAGGCATTCCTTCCCTCTGTCAGGGGAAGACTAGTGCAGGTGTTCACAGACAACACCGTCGCCATGTGGTACTTCAGGAAACAGGGCGGGCTGGAGTTAGGGACCCTATGTCAGGAGGCCCTCCGCCTCTGGCCATGGCTGGAACATCAGTGCATATACCTGGTGGTTCAACACCTGGCAGGTTCCTTGAACGCCAGGGCGAACAAACTCAGCCGCAGGTGCATGATGGATTACGAATGGCGTCTTCACTCGGAGGTGGTGCAAGGTCTCTTTTGACAGCGGGGAGAGCCTTGGTTAGATCTATAAGCCACCGAAGAGAACATGCAATGTCAGCAATTCTGCGCATTGGAATTTCCAAGACAGCACTCACTAGGCGGCGACTTCCTTCACGAGTGTAGTTGCAGTCTGTTGTACGCCTTTCTGCCTATACCACTTCTGCCCATAGTGCTGAAGAAGATCAGGCGCAACCGAGCCTAAGTCATTCTTGTGGCTCTGAATTGGGCAGGAAGGGTCCCGAACTGCTCAACATGGCCATCAATCCTCCGAAAAGACTGCCTCTTCGGGAGGATATTCTGTCGCAGCAGCAGGGGACGGTCCTCCACCCAAACCTGTCCAGCCTCCACCTCCTTGTGTGGAGATTGAGCGATGGCAGTTGATGTCTTTTGACCTGCCTTCTGAAGTTTGTGATGTAATCTTGGCTGCCAGGCGATCCCCTTTCTGCCCATCTTTCTGAGGTTCTCTTGTTTCTTCTTTCTTTAGCCCAGCAGGGCTCTGCTCTGGGCACTCTCAGGGGCCGCCTCTGCCTTCCTTCAGCTTCCAGATCAGCCTTCTCTTTTCAAGTCTCCAGTTGTTAATCTTTTCTTGGAAGGCATATCTCATCTCTTTCCTCCTATTCCTTTTGTTATGCCTGAGTGGGACTTGAATCTAGTCTTAACTTTTTCATGTGTGCTCCCTTTGAGCCGCTTCACAACTGTCTTTTGCGGCTTTTGATGCTAAAGACTGCATTCCTGATAACCATTACATCTGCCAGAAGAGTGAGTGAGCTCTAGGCTCTTTCCTCCAAAGCTCCTTTCCAGTCTGTCCATCTGGACAAGGTGGTTCTCAGGACTCGTCCCTCCTTCCTTCCCAAGGTTGTCACTGCCTTTCACATCGGGCAGTCCATCACTTTGCCCACCTTCTTCCCACCTCTGCATCCTTCGAAAGAGGAGGAGAGGCTCTACCGTCTGGACCCGAAATTAGCGCTTTCATTCTATCTGGATCGCACAAAACAGTTCCGGGTGGATGACCAACTCTTTGTTGGCTACTTGGACGCCAAGAATGGTTGGGCCCTACACAAGCGCACCATTTCCCGATGGGTCATTTTGTGTACTAAGGCATGCTATTCTCTGGCTAAAAAGAAGCCTCCAGAGGGGCTATGCACCTATTCCTCCAGGATGACGACAGCCACTACTGCTTTGGGATGAGGAGTTCCTCTAAACGACATCTGTCAGGCAGCTACATGGAAATCGCTGCACACGTTTATGAAACACTACTGTCTGGACAGCCAGGTCCGGAGAAACGGCTTCTTTGGCCGTCCTGTTCTCCAGGACCTGCTGGTGTGATATTGATACGCAGGCCCACCTCCTCGGTTGGTATTGCTGGGGTATCTATTCTAAGGTAAGGAAGGTATAACTAACGTGTTTCTTTCAGATGAACAAGTTACTTACTTTCAGTAACAATATGTCTGTAAGAAACATAAGTTAGTTAAAGATTCCTTATCATCGTATGCATACTCCCCGTTCTACAAACTGATTTCTAGGGTTAAGATTATCCTTTCAGGGCCCTAGTGTTGTACACCAGTGGTCATTGTCTGGCATAGCTCTGCGTTTCTGGCGTGTAAAGTTGTGTACAGAACTGACGGCGGCGCACGAGGGCGGCGTCTAGGTAGCTGCTGCGATTTCATCTCGGCGACGCCGGCGATGGACACAGAGCCGGCCAACGCCACCTTCCAATGCACAGAGGTACTGCTGCACCTGCTCAGGGCCCTCGCCATCTGGATGCTAGGGAACTGGCTCTCTGGAAGGACTTTGTGACCACAAAGTCACCAGGGTGCAGGCAGTGGCCCTCACCTTGTGACCTGTCTGGAAGAGTCTCCCGAACCTGTTGATAAATGGAAGACAAACTGTCAGTCAACTGAGACAAATAGTTGTTCATCAATATATAGGGTACATTATATATAGGGCGTGGATTAGGAATCCCCAAATATTCATTGGCCTTTCAAAAACCACCTCATTCGGTGTGAGGCCAGATCGTGATTGTGGTAACGATCTAATGGATAGCAATGCCAAGGGCAGTGCATCAGGCCATTTTAAACCTGTATTTTAGCCAGTTTTATTTTAAGGTAGAGTTGTAGTGTTCTACGAGCCCTGCTGATTGTGGATGAAAACCAGCATGAAGCTTCTGCTTAATTCCTAACCCTTTCATGAGATACTCAACAACTTGCCCAATGAAATGGGGTCCGTTGTCACTCCACAAAACTGTATTATCCTTTGTGGCATATGCCTCCACCCATTTACTAAAGGCACACACCACTACCAGAACATACTTCAGATTATTACAGCATTCAAGCTGGTTATAATCCATTTGCAGAACCTCAAAAGGTGTAGTAGGTATTGCGAAAGAAATACTTTATTTGATTTAAAAAAATCATAAAAGGGTGGGCTTACCACCCTGCAAGAGACGTTTACATCGTAAAAGCAACACAAAATCAACTTTGAGTCAAGTTAAAAATTAAAAACATAAAATATGCAAAATTAGCGGGGAGAGGTCTAAAAGAAAAAGAATGAAAGGAATGGTGTGTGTTCGTTCTGAGTGCACGTTATTTTTGACTCTTGATAAAAGGGAAAGAAGTAAAAGGTATGGGGGAATAATGGTAGTTCAAACAAGGGGCACGTTATTTTTAGCTCGTAATACAAAAAGACGACCATTTAGAGAGGAGGGGAAGAGAGTAGAAAAGTCCGTGGCCGGCCAAAGCCTGGCCTATTGTCCAGAGACCTCTTTAGTTACTGCCCTTTTTTTTCCAGCTCTGTGGCGGCGAGATTCAAAAATTTTATAGTTTTACATGAGAGTTCAATCCAAGATCCACTTAGGCATCTTATCACCGCCGCCCTACAAGTTCTCACCTGGGCTTCTCTTAGAAGTGATTGAAGAAGCGTTTTTCTTAGATTGTGAAGTGCCGGACATATGCATTTAAGGTGCAGTAAAGACTCTGCGCCACAGCCACAGAGGCGGCAGTCTGGAGTTGCCCACAACCGTAGCCATTTAGGAGTGAGGTCTTTGGACGAGAAGCAGCCCAGCCTTAAAAGGCTTAATTTCCTTTTGTAATGGTCCCTGAAGCATTCTTTCAAATATTCCTGAGGTTTTAGGTGGGTATATGACGGCAAAACGATCCAGGCATGGCTTTTGCCAGCCACTGCTGCTTTATCCATAAGTAATGATGCTTGTTTGACTGCTTTCTTGGTTATCAGCTTGAAAGCGGAATAAGTCATGGGCAAAAGCCAAGATTCTTCCAGTTTTAATGCCTCCAACGCTTGCCTCAAGACCTTATATGTTGAGTCTGGTAGCCTGGCCTGTTTTTCAACTTCTGTCCAGCAAAGGTGGGCCAGGGATTCGTCTGCTGCGTCCCTCATGCGGCAATAATATTTGGCGAGTGCTCCCTGTCTTGCCGGGAGCTGGTTAGTAAGACCAAACTCCAAACGAATTTGAGCTTGCAAAATATGACGCGGGATTGAGAAAAGATTTTTGAACAGCCTGGATTGGGCGAGATTTAACACTACGGCGTCCCGGGTTGCCCGTAATTCAGAGCCGTATGTTAGTGATGGCAGAAATTTAGCGGCTGCAATCTTTAAAATGTGGCCGGTGGAATGTCCGTTTAGTTGCTTTAGGACAGTTTTAAAAGCAAATTGAAGCTGCTTAGCTTTGGATTTCCCCTGTTCCAGGTGCTGTTTGAACTTTAATCGGTGGTCCAATAAGATTCCCAGGTATTTATATTGGTCTACCTGGGTTAGAGGGGCAGAATTTATCTTCCAGACGAAATTTTGTTTTTTCTTTCTAGAGCCGCAGAAGCATAGGATGTTGTTTTTTTTTAGATTTATAATCAATTGTGCATTCGAGAGGTACTGCGACAGTTTGGAGATCAAGCATTGGAGGCCGATGGGGTTTTTTGAGAGGAGCACAATGTCGTCTGCATATTGAAGACTTTTTATAGGTGAGTGGGCCAATTTTGGTAGGTCTCCCTGGATGGTACATAGGTCACTTTCTAGGTCCGCGGTATAGATGTTAAAGAGGCTGGGGGCCAGTACGCAGCCTTGCTTTAAACCGTTGGTTGTATGGAATTTCCTTGTCAGGCATCGACCATCTCCTTTTTTCACTTGGACCCAAGTGTCTGTGTAAAGCTCGATAATTGCTCCCAACAATTTTGGCGGCACGCCCCAGGCTTTCATTTTGGCCCAAAGATTGGATCTGGGCACTTTGTCAAAGGCCGCTTTTAGGTCCCGAAAACAAGTGTACAGCGGGGTGGAGTTGAAGGTAGCTTTGTTAACAAGGAGGGTTAACGCGGATAAGTTGGTCAAGGTGCCCAGTCCTGGCCGAAAGCCTGTTTGTGTCCGGGGAATTATCCCTGTACTGCTCACCCAAGTTTCCAGTTCTACCAACAAGTTGGAAGAATAGATCTTGGCCTCCACATCTATTAAGGCTATTAGCCTATAGTTGTTAGGGTCTGAGCGGGGCCCGGATTTATGGATTGGATGCAGAATGCTACCTCTCCATGACTCGGGAATATTCCCGGTCTTTGGAATCTGACCAAATAGAGGTGCGAGTTGGCTGACCCAAAATGGTGGATCTTTCCTAAATAAGGCGTTGGGAAGCCCGTTTGGTCCGGGCGCTCCATCTGGTCTCAATGATTTTATGGTGTTTAAGACCTGCTTTAATGGGAACAATTCCATGTCTCCTGTGTTCTTTGATGTCGGTGAATTCCCAAAGATTTTTGGAACTGGCTTTGTACTCAGGCTGGACCGGGGATGCTCCTCGGGACACTCGGTGTTGTTATCCGTAAGTAAATTGTACGAGGAATTATATAATAAGTCGATGTGACTACTCCAGAGCTGGTCCGTCATGTCTGAGTTAAACTGGCGATGTTTGCCGTTTAGCATAAAGTTTATTTTTGCCCAAAAATCTTTTGAATTCTGCAATTTGCTTGCATGGAGTATGGAGCACGCTAGTTGTTCCCTGTGCATTCGCTTGGCCAGATTGATCTCTCTTTTTAGTTCTTTTTTTAGAGATTCGATTGTATTCAGCGTGGGTAGTGAGAACTGGGGGTCTTGTTTACGTTCGGCCCTGAGGAATGCGTTTATTTGCCTTTTTAGTTGGCGCAGTTTCGGTGTGTACCATTCCCCACCTCTTTTTCTTATGGGTTTGCGTCCTCTGTTGTTGGATTGATGTATCTTGTTGATCTCCATTACAAAGTTTTCCCAAGTTTTGACTATATCTCTCGATGTTTCAGATTGTTGGAGCAATGCATGGCATGACGCCATTAGGCTAGAGAGATTTCCTTTGTTCCAGTTTAGCCGTTTTAGGTTAAACAATTTTGTGTACAAGGACAGAGGCAAGGCCTTCTCTGACTTTATAGGTAGAATGGTCAGGATGAGGGTCTGTGGGAAATGATCGCTTTCTCCGCGTTCCTGAATCTGGAAATCACTGATATGATGGAATAGGTCGGGGTCAGCCAGGGTATAATCTAAGGTAGAACCTGAATTCTTGGAGACCCTCGTTAGGGCAGCTGGTCTGTCCAGATGGCCTCTCCCATTTAGGGTGTACAGATGAAGAGCTTCCAGTTCTGAGGCGCATTTCCTTCCCAATGCACTTTGTCTGCATTGATTGCCCTGCCGTGGCTCGATGTGAATGGGGAGGGTTCCCTCCTGTCCACGAGTTAGGTTCAGATTAAAATCTCCTGTTATAATCATGTTATCACTTGGGTAGGTTGATTTCAGTGACTTGATTGTGGTGACTAGTTGTTTTATCCTTTTCCCTTTGTGTTTTCCGCCGGGGTGCATGTAGAGATTCACGATCAGGAGACCCAGGTTAGGGGAAATTTCCACTTTGATGCATTGCATCCATGTGGAGTCTAAGTCGATGCAAATTGGTGACCAAGTGAAATCTGTTGATGTGAAGATGGATAGACCCCCTTTGGCCCTGCCGGGGCGACCATCCTTCTGGGCTGGAACAGAGAATTCTTTGTATCCCACTAAAGGCGAGTTTTTAGTCTGCCATGTTTCTTGAAACAGTAGTATTTTGAATTGGGTTATAAACTCAATAAAGTCGTCTTCCTCCAGCTTTGCATTTAAACCATTGATGTTCCATGAGCAGATCATGCAGCCCTGCTTTTCCCCCGTCGTTGGTCTGCTGTCAATTCAAGCTGCGTTCCTGTAGGATTGTCCCCGAGTAACGTGTTGGGGCCTTTCGGGCATATCTGCCTCTTGTTGAGCGAAAGTGATTGTAATTTGTCTTAGTCGCTGCGCTTCCACTTCGATACTACTTCTTAAGTCTGGCCCTTTAGCATTTTTTAAAAGGCTTATTATTGGATTTTGTTTCCGCAGCGGGCTGAGATATCGTGCGGGCTCCACTTTTTTTAGTTCAATGCCCCATGTGGCAAAAACCTCCCTATGAGACAGGATTAGATCTGTGATGGTATGATTGGTCCAAGTTGTGATCGTCGAGTCAGAGCCTAATTGAAGAGGGTTTGGTTTGAACTCTATTAATTCAAGGTCGCTCGATTTTAAGTGTCGCAGGCCTGGGAGTTCTTCTAGAAGTCTTAAAATAGCCCCTCTATTCAGGATGTCATAGAACCCTCTTGAACAATATTGTGGAATAAACTCGATTTTGTTGCTTAACGAGGACCGCTTTAAAATTTTTAATCGTTTGCTCTCTACTTTAGGTGGAGGGGCCATTCCTGCCTGGTCCACCTCTAGCTCTGATGTGTGTGAGTTTGCCATATGTACGCTGTTGGCGAAATCTTGTCCGTTAGGGACTGGAACATAGGATTCTCCGCCCTGTGTGTCTCGTAGATTAAATCCCTTGATCTTTGCGGCATTGACTAAGTTGACTTGACTATTAATGTCTGGGACTTGGCTAGCTGAGTTGTTCTTGCTTGTTTCCTTCCTTTGGTTGATGTTTATGATTATTCCAGGCTCTTGAAGTGGTACCTTACAATCTGGTTTTTGTCCCGCAGGTTTAAAGATGCTGAACACTTTTAATGCGTTCTGACTTGTCATAGTATGACCTATTGCTCCTTTTGAAATTGAGGGTGCCTTAGTGGGTGAGTGAACCCTCGGCGTAGACCCTTGCTCTGACGTTGTTCTAGTTTGAAGTGGGACGCTCTCGGGTGCTGTTTAACTTCCTTTATCTCGGAGTTGTTGATGGATTTTTCCGAAGAGGTTTGTAGAACCCTTCGGTTATGTGCTTTTGCATTTCTGGCTTTCCTTAGTCGCTTCTGTTCTCTCTTTGTAAGCGTTGGAGCCTGTTTGATGTGATTGGCGATTGGCCGACGTAGGGAATTGGCCCCTGAATTAACTTGGCTACCTCTATGCGGTTAACCAGGTTGTGATCGTCTAGGTTTGCTGGCGACCTGTTTACCTTTGCTGGGGGAGAGTGTAGATGGTCTTGAAATTCCGGGCTCTCCTCGCCCCTACTAGCCTTGGTCAGCCTTGTCTGCCTGCCAGGGCCCTCTTTAGAATGCTGGTTGCCAGTTGATTCACTTGGTGTTGTGGTTGTTTCCGTGGGAGAGTCTTTTGACGAATCCTTAACAGCCCCCAGTATCTGGGTCATCAGACTGGGTACTGTGGCCAATTTGTCTATTATGTTGGAGCAGTGACAAGTGTAGAAAGTATGATCCTTATTTAATTGAACCTTGGTAATCATGGTATTTAAGTCTTGAAGATTTGCTTCAATCCCCTGGACGTGGAACGCCAGGAGGTTGAGCAGGTCGACTTGAGTGTCCAATTTGTCCGCGTGATAAGACATGGCGGCTCCTATGGTTTCCATTGTCTTTAATAATTGCGGCCATATGGAAGCTGTTTGGCTGTTCTCTGGCGATTCCACCTGAGAGTGTCTGTGGATGGGGATGGGAGATATAACTGAGTAGACGAAGGGGTGTGATTGGATGAACTGCTCGCGCCGTTGGTCCCTCCCCTGCCTTTTGTCGGTGCTCTCTTCCTTCCCAGGATCTTGATTGTGTTGAGCTGTTAACTTGCATGTGCTTCGTTCGAGTTTTGCAATCTCAGTTGCTGTTAGATTTAGTTCCTGTAGCTTCGATGTCCGACTATCTTTGATAGCATCGGTGTTTTCGGTAACTCGTCCGGTGGAAAGAGAGCGATGCTTTTTTTCCAAGCCTGGCGTGAGCTGACTGGACGTTGGACTATAAGAGTTTGCCTGTGGCGTTGGTCACGGTTTTTCAACACGGGATTGCACCTGAAACTGTGGAAGGGAATCCTCAATTGTAGTCATGGACATATTCTGAATTAGATGTACACTCTTGCTACTCGGCTCTTGAAAAACCGAGTCATCAGTTGCGCCCGGGGCCCAGTGTACTAGGGCGCGCACCGGTAGTATGTTGGTCGTTTGTGGTGGCAGAGAGGGTGGTTCCCCCTTAGCTTGCTCTGAGTCTTTAGATATTTGTTGGGCCTTTAAAACGTTTGACCAGAGAGGGCCGGACCCCTTACACCCGGAATTCCTTCTTGACTTTGTGGTATGGGCTTTGCAGGATTCACTGTAACACCTCGGCCGGTGTGGTGGTGATACGGACCGTGGGGCTTCCTTACATGCACCCTCCATGTAAGCGTTGTGTTGTAAGCTGTTACATTTGGACTAGAGTCTTGTGGTGGGGGTGCCTTCCCGCTCCCACTCCCAGTGGAAAGTCTTTGACAAACTTTAAGGAAGTCTGTGATCAATGCCCTTTTGCTTGCTTTTAAATGCGGGGCCTGTTCACTATGTGCCGGGAGTGGTGTCACATCTCTCGAAATATTTCCCTCATTCTTCACTACAGGGCTGCTGGTTGTGCTATCCTTGTAGATCCTATTGGCTCCCTCGTCCAAACTTAGTGAACCAGGATTGTCAGATTGATATAACGTGCTTTGGAGGGTTTTAGCGGGGTCTGCAGAATCAGTTGCAGGGGCTGTTGTGCTAAAGCCTTGATCTTCCTGGGTTAACTTTGTGGGACTCTTACCCCTGCCCATGGCTGTCCCTTCGGTTTCCTCCTCCGCCTCTTCCACCACCTCGTTGGTCGTACATGGGGGGCCCCCCTTGACCTTCTTTGTCTTCCCCTGTGATGTGGATGCTGTGGCGTCCTCGCCTCGTAGTTTCCCCAACCTCATGCTACTTCGAGGTGGGCGGAGCAGGTTGACCCTTTGGTTGATAATGTGGTGGCACGGTATGCAGGCTGCGTTGATAAATCAATGTTCGCCTTTTTTGTAGCTTTTATCTCTATTAGTTACTTTTGTAGTAAGTAGTAGTAATTTTGTAGTGAGTTATGGCGAATAGCGTTGTTGGTTTATTGCTGGTTTATCAGATTTGATGTCTGAATTGCTGCTGTTTGGGTTTTGCCACTGATGATAAGAGTGGCAGAGAATGGCAAATGGCTGAAAATGGCTGAAAACCACAAGTGGCGAGTGGCAATCGGCCAGCAGCGAGCAAGCGAAGCACACGGGGCGCCACGGGCTGGGAGGACCTAGTCAACCCGCCTCCCTGGGTCCACCACTGGCTCTTACTTTGCAGTGGCCTCTAATGGCTGCCGCGCTTGCTTTCGTCTTCCCCTCCAGCCACCGCCTCTTGCCTTGCAGGCACCTGTTCACCTATTCTCCAGGGCGCAGTCAGCAGCTCTCCTCCGCTGGCTGGCTGAATGCGGGCAACAGTTTCTACAGGAGAGTTTGTCTGGTGTTTGCAGGGGGGGGGACGACTCAAGAAGCTGCCGAAACTGCTCCCGTGGTCCCTGGGCAGCTCGCTATGGCTCCCGACTCTCTCGGCTGGCGTTTCTACAAGGGACACCTGGAAGCTGCTCCCGGAAACCGCGGATGCTCACTATAGCTGTCAGGGGCCTCTTTGTGAGGTAACACGCCCTACTCCACACTCCTCAGGCACCCCAGCCGCTCCTCTCCTCGTTCGAGCAGGCTGGTCCGTCCGTGATCCGTGGTGCGCGGTGCAAGTGTGAGTGCGAGCGCTGTGTGCTTTTTTTTTGTTCAACCGCTCTCACCTTGTCTGCCTCCCGACCCCCCGTCCTCCCGTCCTCGCGGTTTTCGGGATTGAGGGTCGAGATGGGGGAAGAAAGCAGGACAGGCAGAGCTCCTCCGATGTAAGGGACGCTGCAGCTTCACACCGCCACTGCTTCCTCGTCTTCCTCGGCTTCTGGTCTGCAGAGTTGACGCGCACGCGATCGCCACCTTCCGGAAAACCCTCCTGTTGGAGATTTTGTTGCCTTTCCAGGATTATACTGAAGACCAATCAGACAGGACTGGATTAGTTTCTTAGCTGTACCGACAATCTCTGGATCATCCCAACCTTGCATAAGTTGCTCTGCTATTGAGGATGTTCCAACATGTGCCGGACCATGTGCCATGTGAATCATAGGGTGTAAATAGAATGCGGGTAACTTCCATTTTGACATTTCTTTATTCCTCCAACAGCCCTCATTGTTCAATGCGCCCTCCTTGGACCATTGGTCTAATTCGTCGACAGAGGCAGATTTTTGCATGTCCAGCACTTTTTGCCTGGCATCATGCCATTGTTCAGCCAGTGATTTAATTTCATACATAGATGTAGTACTTTGTTGCATTACAGTCTCACGAGCTGTGTAGTCTGCAAAGGCATTGCCTGGTCCTATTTTATCAGTCACTTTCTTGTGTGTGCTACACTTAACAAGTGTCACTTTCTTAGGATATGTCAAGGCAGTAAGGAGATTATGTACAAATTCCCCAGGCACTATTTGTGTCCCATGTGAAGTGAGAAAGCCTCTTTCTTTCCGGAGTTGGGCAAAGCTATGTACCACGCCAAAGGCGTATTGGCAATCAGTGTAAATATTAACAAGTAATTCTGTACTAAGCTCACATGCTCTTCTCAGTGCTATCAACTCGGCAGCTTGAGCTGACTTCTGTGGGATACGAGCTGTCTCAACTACTGTCTGAAGTGTTGTAATTGCATAGGCAGCAGATGTAGTACCATCAGGCAACTTCAGGCAAGACCCATCAACCCACAATTCCCCATCATCACTAGAAAGAGGTGTATCTTATAGGTCAACATGACCCTTTGTTCTTCAGTAAGAGATATACAGTCATGTAGCTCTTGTGACTGAGACTGAATAGCTGGGAATGGCAATAATGTAGCAGGATTCAGAGTCAAACATCTTTTCAGTGTGATATGAGGAGCCAAAAGTGTCAATTCATAGCCTGTAAAAAGGGTACTAGTCAAATGTTGTGTTTTCGTTTGATTTAACAAAGCATTAACTGAATGGGGTACTGGCACAAACAATCTATGTGATAAGACTATTCCCTCACTCTGACGTATGGACACAGCCGTCGCTGCCACCGCTCGAAAACACCCAGGCAACGCAGGAGCAACTGGATCAAGGACAGCTGAGAAATATGCACAAGGACGTTGCTTATCACTGTGTGTCTGTGTTAAAATGGAGAGAGCGCAACCGCCCCTCTCGTGTACATAGAGTGTGAAGGCCTTAGTGTAGTCTGGAGTTCCTGATTCTGGTGCAGAACAAAGAACATGACGTAACTGTTGAAAAGCATTCTGGCATACAGTGGTCTATGGGAGAGGCATTGGAGTGTCTTTAGTCAAAAGGGCCAACAAAGGTTTAATAATGTGAGAAAAACTATGGATCCACTGCCTACAGAAAGAAGGCCAATCAATGCACAAACATCCTTCTGAGTACGGGGCACAGGAATGTCTAAAATAGTTTGAATGCGTTCTGGTGTGAGTGCACATCTCTCCTTAGACAGGAGGGGACCTAAGTAGGTAACCTGCTGTCTAGAATATTGCAATTTCTTCAGAGAGACTTTGTGATGATGAGAGGCAAAGAATGATAATAGGGACAGTGTTCTCTCTTCACACTGTTCAGGGGTATCGGCAGCCAATAAGATGTCATCGACATATTGAATAAGAGCCCCCCCTTGCAGTACAGGAAAAAAATCAAGCTGCCTTTTCAATGCCTGGCTATAAATGCTAGGACTCTCTGTATACCCTTGTGGAGCTCTACAGAATCTAAAGGATCAGTTATTCAAAGTGAAACCGAACAAATATCGTCTGTCAGGGTGAATAGGTATCGAGAAAAATGCAATCTTCAAATCAATGACACTAAATGTAGTGGCAGTAGGAGGAACCACAGTAAGAAGTGTCGATGGATGTTATAAGGGACTTTTTCTACAACCCCCACTCTGATCAAATCCTGAACAATGTGTATTAATGCTTTTTCGCCTTCCCGAGATATTTTATATTCGGGCAGTCGTGGCAACGTAGCACCTTCCTTCAATTGAATATGTACTGGTGGGATAACCATTTGTCCCACATCAGTTTCTGATGTAGCCCACAATGTACTAGGTAATGATGCCAGAGCAACAGCCTCTTTAATGAGACAAGACCTCTCAACCATTGGATAGTTATCATTTAAAATAATATGCACGGTTTCTGGAGAACAACGTATTGTAGCACGGAAATGTTTAAGCATATCGATACCCACAATGTTATCCGGCTGGTTAGGGGATAGCAGAAATGGACCTGCTGAGGTGAATTTATCAAGACTAAATGCAAGTGGCTGTGACAGTGGGCTAAGTGTAGGTGTCTCATGGAATCCTATCGATGTTATCATTGCGCCAGACAGGGAAGCCATAGGAACCTGAAACTGATCAGTAGAGCCCAAGACATTTGCATCAACATAAGGACCTTTCTGATCTACTGGTACCTCAACCAGTTCCATACCCCATCCTAGGCATTCCTATACATAATTAGAATCTCCAAGACCATCAGTCAAATAATCTGTCATTTGATATTGATTCGGTCTGATCAGAAGATAAAGTTGCTCGACAGAAAGAGGGTACACCAGGGGAATATACTGCACAGCCTCCTCTACCACTACCTCTGAATGGTGGACCATATACTTTCATCCAACATAACTTTCGTCTTTAAATCCTTAACCTTCTTATCCTCTTTGCCTTTTGCTTCCAATTCCTGACACTCATAATACTGGGCCATAGTTAAAAGGGAGACTGGGGAAGACATAGTCCATGAACTCTCGCTGGCCTTTAGGCGACTAGCTATTTCTGGCAACATGTTAGCGACAAAGTTGTCGACAAACAGATGCTTACCCGTGTCATCTGTCAATGACTGCCCACTAAAGTCATGGAATGTCTCTTCAAATCGGGTAAAGAAATCAGAAACTGACTCATCCGGTTTCTGTTTACAAGACGCTAATGTTGTCTAATCTTTTCAACTTAGTTACAATAGCTTGGGAAGATCTAATATCACCTGTTGCAGTTTCTGAGCAGACTCTCTAGCCACATCTATTTCCTCTAAATGCACCCAAGTATCACCATAAGCTGCAACATTGTCTATCTTCCAAATTGTTCTCCACATATCAGGGGGCAAAATAAGTCCAAAAACATATCAATATCTGGCTGAGTCATAGTGCAGGAGCTAATGGCTCCTTCCACTACTTCATAAAAAGCGGCCGGATTTTTCCGCAGATCAGGCAAAGCAGCTTTAAGAGCCATAATATCTGCTCTACTCCAAGGGGTACAGACCCAATTATAAATAAAATATCCCTTTGCATCATCTGAGGTTTTATCCTCATCCGTTCCCGCTCCCTTTGGGGGAACATACAGAGGTGCTGCTTCACGCATTGGTTTCATAACAGCTTCACTTCTACTAGGTTTGTTCGCACCTACTGAAGCATCTACTACCTTTGTCTGAGATGGAGCTATTTCTACAATGTTATTTTTTCTAGCTAACTCTTTCTCTTTTCGTAAACGCAATGTTTCATCTCGTAATTTGACCACTCGCCTAATAATATCAGGTCAGTTTGAAAAAAAGAAAGTCTCATCTACTAACTGTTTATAATCAATACTTATATCATCTGGCTCTGTTTCATTAGAATTAATCGGCCAACCATATATTACCTCCCAAGAGAATTTTTCTAAAAAATATAACTGTTTGGCGTTTTCCCAAGTCTGAACTGTAACTGTGAGGACCGTCGCTGTAGTAGTCCAACGCGCTTCCTCTCTGGCAATGTCCCGTAATTTATCTTTCTCTTCTTTGGTCAAAGTAGAGCGAGTTAGCTGCCCACCTTGCTTATCTTTATCTTTTTCATCTGAAGCCAAATGCTCCTCGTCAGAAACCTCATTTTCAGGGGCACTAGGGAATTTATATGGGGGTGGAGGTCTATCTAACAAGATGGAATTATCTTGAGGTTTATTAAGTATGGGATAAATAGGGCGCCTAATAAGGTACTGGCCAGTTACCTCTAAACGGCGCTCCCTTTCCTCTTTGTCTTTTATTTCCTTAATTTCCTTATATTTCAATTCCAATGCTTTTTGATATATCGTTTTATGCTGTTCTTTTTCTGCTATAGCTTCTTCTTTCCTCACTCTCTCTTTCACTTCTTTCTCCCACATTCATACACAATCAAACATATCTTGTCGACTCTTACAAGAATGTCATCACTAGGTGGTGAGTGAGGGCTTTCTTTAATTTCTTTAACGTCTTAAGTGAAGCCGTTTACTTGTTCCAGACTGTGGTTGAATACTACTGGTGGACACTCTTTCTTTGTTTACTGATAATTACCGGGGAATAAGAGTGTCTCTTTACTGTCCCCACCTCTCTTTTTGTTTTGACGACTCTTACGTTTAAACAAACACTGCTCTACATACTGAATCTTTTAAAGTAAAATGACCCATTCACAGGCCATCGTAAATCAGGATCCTTTTTCGTATATTTTTTCCACAGTGTACTGTACATTATGGAAGAAATACTGTATTTAATGTACATATGCCTATTAGGTGTCCCCTCTGGGGGAGACGGCTGACTTCTTTCTAAATCCATTTTGGTACCTCCAAGACAGCAAAACAGCCTGAAAGTTACCAATACTGGGTAACCAAAGTTACAGGTAAGTAACTTGTTTTCTTTATTTTCAATATTGGAACTTTCATAGATTTTCATGCTCTGTATCGGAGTAGCTAGCAGTAAATCACCAATGCACATTTTGTTTCAATCGTATCCCAACATTTCAACATAAACATTCTCCTATAAGCATATATACTTTGTAACGATACATGCAGAAAACATATGCGATACAAAATGTGAAATCATAGGAAGGAAAAGCTTTCCGCTCATTGGAAAAGGCTTTCCTTAGATTTGGTAAATGGGAAACGTTCCTCCTTGGGAAAGTTAGCCACTATACCCAGCTCTGATGTCCGAGCCTTAAACGCGAGCCACCATTTTGTTGAAACAGTGGCGGATGTGCACCGTGAGATGGAGGGGGGGCCCCATCTCCGTCTCTGTTAGAGAGCGACTTTAGCCATGATGTTATGCAAGTCAGTGGGGGAGAGGGCAGTGTGCTCTTGGCCAGTCAATCTCAGTCGGACTCCACTAATGTTGATGATCTTGAGAGAATAATACCACGTAAAAGGAAAAGATGTAAGGGCTATCAGAGGGGGGGGTGTTACTAAGATCCAAAAACCAAATGCCCCACCACTTCCTACTCTCCCTATTCTTGACGCCACTCCCACCTCACATCGTGTTTTAGCTTTAAATGATCCTCTGTGCCAATCCCATATCCCCTTTGGCCTCTCAGACCCATGCCCCACCTGCTACAGTAGCGATGATAGCTTGCTGATCAAAATGGAAGCTATGTTTAAAATATTATTACTCCCTGTACTCGAAAGAACACGGTTGATGACTGCAAAATTAGACGTACTTGAGTCCACTGTCAACATCAATACTGGTCTCCTAAAAATGTTAACAAACTCCCAAACCATTACGGGGAATAATAGATCTTCCCTGAGTAACCCCAAAGGCCAAACAAATATAAACTTAGGCAAAATTCCGCCGAAAGTAACTTCTGGTTCACTACCAGCTTCTAGTCTGAATAAAAACAAGGGCTCAGCGGCAGGGGGGTGTACTGGAAATAATGATACTACGATAGCACCCGCCCCCTTACAGCAGGAGCAAAAAATGGCCCCTCTTGAAACCAATGATCAACAACAGCTCAATAGTTCTATATCCCATACGGCCATTCAGCTAAAGGGTGGTGTTCTGGATGCCCCAAGCACTTCGTCGCAGCCCAAATTAACTCAAGGTGTAAAAGGGAGCAGACCCAGTAATCGCTCTACTCCCTTTGTGAAAGCTAGCAAACGGACACTCCCATGCACAGATCTTCCCCTGGCTGCATCACCATATACGATAGTTCTAACCGGTGTGGCCCCTCTCAGGGAGGGCTTGAAGGAATCTTATGAGGATCTCCGAAATAAGGTTGTATTTTGGCTTAAAACACATCGCCCCCTTCCTCTTCGACTGAAATATTATTTGTAAGAAGAGTTGAATGGGTAGGACACTGTACCAAGGACCTAGAAGGGGACTGCATTATCATATCCTTTAAGGATCCCTGGGTGGTAGATTTTGTGCGTAGGGAAGCAAGGTTTGGGAGGTTGGGGGATGTGCAGACCATTGGCCTTGGGTATTTTTATCCTAGACGTCCCTATGAGTTCCCCTCTGGTCACACCTTCCAAAGTATACCTGTCCGAAGATACCACTCTGATAGAACACCTCACACCCCACAGCTCCCATTATTGTATAATCGTTTCGAACCCCTCTCTGGCCTGGAGTGTATCGATTGACTTCACCCAACAGGTGGCAATGGGAGGGTCTTGGAAATTCAAGTAGATGGGGTAGAATGTAAATGTAAATGTGCTGGATTTGTAAAGCGCACGGCTGCCCGTGAGCGTCCCAGCGCTTGCTTAGGGAACCCGTCCTGGTATTCCCCTGTGAGAAACCCCGGCAGGGTGTCCACAAGGTGAAAGCCAGGCATCCCGCCGCGAGGGGCTGTAGTGGAGATTAATCAAGCTATTGCTCAGAGTCGCAGAGTGTGACCCCGTGAGTTGAGTAGGCACCAGAGCGAGAATTGTCGAGTCCGTGGAATTTTTGAGCCGAGACCCGCCGGGGCGGGGAATCGAACCCTGGTCCACGGTCGATCTCAGCTTCCGGGTCTGCCGCCTCTAACCACTGAGCCACGCTTCTCCACTTAGGAGCTGGCATTGAAGTGTCCATACAGGGGGATGTCTTTATAGAGAGGGAGTCGGTGGTAGCTGATATATACCCTCACCAGGAGGACAACACGCTGGTGGATTCACCATTGAGCATAGGAGTACCTTTGGGAGTGGCCCATAGTGGTTCACATAGTATTATAACATCTAGTGAGGTTGCAACACTCAAATTAGCATCATGGAATGTGGCAGGGATGAAGGGTCGTATGGACTCGGAAGAGTGGTTGGATTTTATTGATACCTTCGATGTTCTTTTCTTTCAGGAAAGTTGGGCTCCTGATCCAATTTTTAGGGTAGGATTCCTAAATTTTTACAAACCAGCTATTAGGGGCAATAAGGGTCGAGCATCGGGGGGACTAGTGATCTGGGTTAAACAGTTCATCGGCTATCGACCAACGGAAATTTGTGTGGACAACCTGGATCTCTTAGGAATTAGGCTAAGTAAAGAAAATTGTCAGGACATTGTAGTCGTTAACATCTATGCACGTGGCAAATTGGGTGAGCGTTGTCCCAGTATTGTAGATGTGCTGGACTCGTATCTCGAGGGAGTAGGGAGAGACAAGCTACTTATTCTTGCAGGGGACCTCAATTGTACTTTCGAGCCACTTTTTACTATAGAGGAGTACTTGGGGGCTGCGGAGGAGACTGTTTGGAACATTCCGATGTTGTCCCTGGACACTATTAAAAGAGTATCTGAGGCAGCCTTACACTGGATGGGGCTGTGCCTAGATTGGGGGCTAAGGGCAACGAACGGTCGTTCACCCTCCGACAAAGTCGGTAAACCCACTTTTGATAATGGGGCGAGGAAAAGTCGGATAGACTACATCCAGCTAAAAATGGATTATTGGTCACTTTTGTTGGATATGGAAGTGGTGCCTCGCCCAGAAAGCGATCATAACCCCTTGTCACTTAACTTGAGACTTCCAGGTGGATCCGGCAGATCCCCTTCTGTAGCTCATGTAACAGGGGATGCTCTTTTAACAAATGATAGAAGAAGGCTCAGATGGCCAAGGGTTGTGGAGAATCCGACCCTTCTTGATAGTATAATGAAGACAGTTTCGTCGACCTTGAGTGACATTCTGCCTCTTGCTCATAGTAGGGTCGCATCTAATCAGATCTCCGACCACCACGAACGGTGCTTTGCTCATCTAAAGGACCTTCTGACGCTCCCATCAAAGCAAGGCGCTATAAAGGTACATGGTCCCCGGGAGAAATGGTATAATAAAAACTGTAGGGATGCACACAGCCGTTTAGTAAAAGCCGTGAAATCTAGGGTTTCTAGTGATATAAAGGAGGCACGAATAATGTATAAAGGGACCCAGTGGGAGGCGAAAAGGGAGTGGGACGATCTATACTGGTCTGACCTATTGGATGCGTGCATATCCTCCAATCAGATTAAGTTTTGGGAACTTGTTAAGTGGGGCAGAAATTCTGACTCCCAAACCCCAGTTAACCACGTGCCCGCAGAAGCCGGGGTGGATTTCTATTCAGGTCAGTTCATGGACCCTGACCTAGAGAACGACGCAGCCCAGCCCTGGCAGGCAATTTCCCTCATCCCCAATCAGGACTTAAAATTCACGGAATTGGAAACTGAGTCCGCGCTCCGCTTGGTCTTAAGGGGGAAGGCCCCAGGGATGGACTGCATCCCGGCTGACTTATTTAAGGTCAACCCCCAACTTTGGGTCCCCTATATAACCATCTTAGCAAATGCCATTGCCTTGGGGGCCAGGATCCCTATGTCCTGGAAGGGGGCGGAGATTCTTCCAATTTTTAAAAAAGGTGACCGTTCAGACCCGGGAAACTACCGTCCAATAAGTTTAATAGACTCACTGCAAAAAGTCATTGCAAGGATGGTCCTT
This sequence comes from Lissotriton helveticus, assembly GCF_964261635.1. Classification (NCBI taxonomy): domain Eukaryota; kingdom Metazoa; phylum Chordata; class Amphibia; order Caudata; family Salamandridae; genus Lissotriton; species Lissotriton helveticus. The sequence continues at coordinate 2,065,659,614 of NC_136065.1, forward strand.
TCTAGAGTCCAGGGGTGGATTGAGTTGGAGGGTATCTTGTCCCCCCTACAGGCCGGATTCAGATCAGGTACCAGCACCATCGACCAGGTTTTTAGATTCTGTATGATCTACTGGAAGGTGGTGCTGTTGGGCGGTGGAACGATCTATGCCGCATTCATTGATCTGAAATCGGCATTCGATCTTGTGCCAAGGGCCAAACTATGGACTGTACTTAGAGATTTAGGACTGCCATTGGAGATATTGGACATGGTTGTCAGATTACATGAGGGCACCTTTGCTAGGGTGAGGTGGGGAGGCCAAGGGCAGGTGACGGACTCCTTCCCCGTAACTCGTGGAGTCCGCCAGGGGTGTGTCCTGGCGCCAACACTTTTTCTACTGTCCATTGACCAGGTGGTCAAATTCTTTGCGAACACACCCACCGATGCACCATCTTTGGGGGGGACAAGGTTTCCTATGCTTATCTTTGCTGACGACACTCTACTCCTCTCAAAGACTCGTAGCGGTTTGCAAACAGCATTGACCCGCTTTGAGGAGTTTTGCATTGTCAATGACTTAAAAATCAATATAAATAAAACTAAATTTATGGTCCTAACCAAACGTCATCCTATTACGAGCTCAGTGAGCTTGCACGGAGTGGGCCTGGAACAAGTCGAGGCAATGACGTACTTAGGAGTCACCCTGGACTATCGTCTCCGCTGGAAACCCCAGGTAGACACTCTTCACCTAAAATTTGCTCGCCTTATGGGCTGTCTTTTACAGGAGCAAAAAAGGTCCCTAACTAAACGTATCAAACCTGCACTTAAGATTTATGTCACTAAGGTAAGCTCCGCAATACTGTACGGGGCAGACCTTTGGGGACATATGGATCTATCATCCCTGGTGAATAAATTTATGCGGAAATTAGTGGGTCTCCCACAATCGACTCCCACTAAACCGCTTTGTCTGGACTTGGGCTGCAACCCAATTAATGAAATGGCCAGATATAGATTATTAGCCATGTGGAGACGTGTCTGGACCTCTCCAGATTTAAGCCTTTTTGCAAGAGAACTCAAGGAAATTAGATCGATCTGGGGGTCTAGCAGTATACCTTGGCTGCGTGAAGTAAAATTGATTCTGGATGAAATGGGCCTCATTCAGCTGTGGGTTTCACCGGAGTCTATTAGCTTTCCTTCTAAACAGGATTACAAAGAACTCTATTGGGCCTCTGTTCGTAAAAGGCTAGTTTTGGCCTCAGATAGAGCAAGTCTAACAGGTTGGTTTTTGTGTCATAAACTAGACCCCCTTTTAGAGAATTATTGGGATGTCATAACCAAGCCATTAGACAAAAAACTCTATCACCAGTTCCGTGTAGGTACTCTGCCCTTAAGATCTTTTACCAGGAACTGGTCCAATCGAGTGAGTGATTCCTGTCCTTGGTGCCCCGGACACAAGGAGAGCATGGGTCATCTTCTATTTGTTTGTGAGGTCTATCATGCCCCAAGAAGTAAATGGCTAGGGCCCATATGTCGACACCTTAAAGTGAGACGGAGAGCAGATGCCATGTGGATACTTCGCACGAACACCTCTGAGGTGGTAGTGGTTGCCGTAGCAAAATTCCTGGGTTGGACATGGGCGATTAGATCAAGACTCCTACAGGCACCTTGTTTTTGATTTTGATTCTGTCTCTGTTTTCTACTTTTATACAGGTTTTTCTTGTTATACATGTATTAGGTCTTTATCATACTGTTTAATTCTAGTATTAGTGTAGAAATGTGTTGAAATGTCTTGAGATACATGATTTTGCAAATTGTAATTATGATGGTTTTAAAAGAAATTCCCTTTTTAATTATATCTCATAATGTACGGTCAATTTTATTGTTTTTTTTTTTTTTTTTTTTTTTTAAAAGACCTTTATTGCACATTCAAATCAAGACACAGTTGAATGCCTACAACCTCTGGGGCCGGCCTCAAACATTTCAGCGATAATGGTGGAAATTGGAAATTTACACAGCCGTTTAGCCGGCATCCCTGAGGCCCGGCGGCAACTATTCCATGCGTGCATCTTTACGTTGGCAATTTTGTCGGAAGTCACAAAGGTCTGCATTTTAACCGTAGAACCAAACAATACCAAACAATAAGAGCACAGCCATCAAATACAACCACAAAGTGTACCCAGAGGGTAGACAGATCCATAGGCGTCATCAAAACATCTGAACATTAGTGACGTAGTCCATGACCCCTCCCGGCTCCCCCCTTTCAAGCAACAGCAGGCGTCCACCAAGGCTAGCGAACTCCTCAGCACACATTCCCTCGTTAAAATTCTAAAACTCAATCCGACAAACCCTCATCCAAATCATCTCTCGGAGGTTCGCAGATGTCTCCCCTGTACTTGTTCCATGCCCCCCAGATCAGACCCCATTTCCTGGGGCAACCTCTCCGGACAAACACCGCCTTCTCCGCCACCATTGCGTCATCCATATCGCTGCACCAATCCCTCAGCCTGGGCACCACAGGTGATCCCCACAATTTAGCCACATTACGCTTCGCAACCATCAGGCCCAACACCACCCAGTCCCGCTGCCGATGGGTCAAGTCCGTGGCCTCCCAAATGTTCAGCAAGCAGCAGCACGGGTCTAACTGCAGGGAAACATTCACAGTCTGGGAAATAGTGCGGAACACTGCTGTCCAATACCCTGCCAGCCTCCCGCAATCCCAAATGGTGTGGAAGAATGTCCCCCGCTCTCCGCATCCGCGGAGGCAGTACTCCTGATCAGCCCTTCCTATTTTGTATAGAACGGTCCGGGTATAGTACGTACGGTGCAGGACTTTCAACTGCACCAGCTTAAGCCTGGACGGAATCGCCGATTCGCAAGGTGATGAGAGAGCCTCCTGCCACTCCGAGTCATCAAGGTCCCCTATGTCCGCTACCCAACTGGAGCGCACTTTGGACAGCAAGTCAGGGAGATTGTTAACTAGTTTCCTGTACGTGTATGAAGTGGCTTTTTGGGGCATGTGCTCGGTCAGCAGGCGGTCCTCAAGAGGGGTAGACTCCTGCAGAGTCGCATCTGCCGGAATGGCCGCCCTCAGTGCGTGCCGTATCTGCATGAATCTGTATCGTTCGGACTCTCCCATACCATATTTGGCCTGCAAGAACCCAAAATCCACGATTCTGTGATTTTTCCAGAGGTCCCCCACCACTGAAATTCCAATGTCGTCCCATGCCTTAAACCCTTTGGTATTGCCCATGTAACCCAACCTGTGTGAGTCCCATAGGGGCGTCATCTGTGTAACAGTGTGTGCGCAGTGCAGGTGCCTGTGTGCTTTATACCAGAGTTGGATCGTGTGACGTGTCGGGCCCTGTAGCCCTGATGAGACGTTGCGGCTATAGAGGTTCCTCAGCAGACCTCTGGGTTCGATATTCTGCCTGTCCGCCATGTAGGCTGGGTCTGTGTGTGGGACATGTAGCCAGTAGTTGATCTGTTTAAGGTGGGCAGCCCAGTAATACAGTTCAATACTAGGGAGCGCTATCCCCCCATCGTACCAGTCCCGCACCAGCTTGCTCTGCGCAATGCGGGCCGGCTTTCCATCCCAGAGCAGATTAGAGATTGCCGCCGAGATGGCCTTAAAGTAGGCGGGGGGCACCGGAAACGGCGTATTCTCCAGGAGGTACAAAAAACGAGGCAGAGCCATCATTTTGAACAGGGCAGCTTTGCCCAAAAGAGTAAGTGGAAGGGAGCGCCACACCCTGACATCCCGAACAAACCGCTCCAGGGGGGGTCTCAGGTTCAAAGTGTGGAATACGTCCGGACTAGGAGTAATGTAGACCCCCAGATATTTAAAGGGGGCAGTAGTGTACGCTAACGGACAGCCCCTCGGAAGTGGGGGGGGGTGGCCAGCAAGAACGAACAGCACCGACTTCGCCCAGTTAATCCTATAGCCGGATACCCTCCCGAACTTCTCGCAGACATTGAGCAGTTCCGGGACAGATTTCCGCGGGGCGGTGAGGTAGAGCAGGACATCGTCGGCGTATAGCGATATCCGATCTTCCCACGTTGGTGACCACTGGATACCCTTAATTGAGGGTTCCCATCTCACCCAAATCGCCAACGGCTCAAGGACTAACGTAAACAATAGAGGAGACAACGGACATCCTTGTCTCGTCCCACGCCCAAGCGGGAAGGTCCTAGAGATGTGGCCATTTGCCACAATCTGCGCGAGGGGGCTAGTATACAGAAGGCGGACCCACGCACAGAAGCGAGGCCCAAAGCCCATGCGTCGGAGCACCGCGAAGAGATACGGCCACTCCACCGTATCGAACGCCACAGTGGCGTCCAGGGAGAGCAGTACCGCTGGTTCCCGTATACTCTCCTTGCGAGCCAGGACCGCCTGTAAACGCCGCAAATTATGCGAGGTATTGCGATTCTGCATGAAGCCGGACTGGTCCGGGTGAATTAGAGTGGCAAGGTGGGGGGTCAATCGCAACGCCAATAACTTGGCGAGTATCTTTGGCTCCGCGTTGAGCAGGGAAATGGGGCGGTAGGAAGTACATTCCTCCGCCGCCTTACCGGGTTTATGGATTGGGATGATAGCGGCCAGGCGCTGTTCACTCGGCAGCATTCCCAATTCTAGGCTGTCCTCGAGCATGGTAAGAAGATGGGGGGCAGTCGTCTGGGACGTTTGTTTGTACAATTCCACCGGGATGCCGTTGGGTCCCAGGGCTTTCCCAGACGCCAATGCCTCAGTCGCGTCCCTCACTTCCTGCACGGTAACATCGGCCTCCAACAAAAGTGCCTCTTCCGGCGAGAGACAGGGGATCGTCAGATCCTTGATGTAGTCATAGGCCTCCTCCGTCGTGAACCCCGCCTGAGGAGCGTAGATAGCTTCGTAATGATCCGCCAGCAGGTCGACAATAACCCCGGGGTCAGAGGTCGCCCGTCCGTCAGGCAGTGTCAGTTGAGCAATAACCCTGCCAGCCCGCTCCTTTTTATCGAGCCAGGCCAACATCTTTCCCGCTTTATCGCCCAGTTCGTACACTCTATGGCGGGTGGCCTGGAGTGACGCCCTAACCGATTCTCGCTGGTACGCCATCCATTCTACTCGGCACAGCCGGACCGCTTGGGCAGCTCCCAGAGATGGATTGGATTCCTGTCTAGAGATGGCCACTGTGAGGGCCTCCTCCAGGGCGCAGAGTTCTTGCTGTTGTGTTCTCCTGTGTGCCGTCACCGACGCAATCGCTTGCCCCCGCAGCACTGTTTTAAACGCTTCCCACAGAGTACTCTGGGAGGCCACTGAGCCCACATTCTCCCGAAAATAGTGCTCGGCAGTAGTGGTGAGTGATTTTTTCAAAGGGGCATGTTGTAAATAACTTGCATGGATCGGGAACGTACGGCACCTGTGCGCGCGGCGACTCGTGTACGTGAGCAGGAGAGGGGAGTGGTCGGAGATACCTCTGGGGCAGATGGCCACTTCTTCGACCCCACCAAGCCCTTCACCGGACATGAGCACATGGTCAATCCGTGATAGGCAATTATGTGTTGCTGAGTAGTATGTGTAATTTCTGTCGAGGGGGTGTTTGTAGCGCCAGCAGTCCGTCAGTCCCAAGGCGTCCAACAGGCCGGAGAGTCGCCCGCCTCCCCGCACCGTCGCAGCCTGTGGGTGTCTGTCAAGGGTATGGTCCACCACGTCATTGAAATCTCCCCCTACAACCAGTGTCGCTGTCGGTAATGCGAGGAGGAAAGAGGCTAGAGCAGTATGAGCTTCGGTGTGTAAATTAGGCGGGATGTATACTGACACGAAATTAAAGAGCTGGCCTTCCCACTGTACTGTTACCGCTGCGAAGCGGCCCTGAGTGTCCACCCTCGTGTGTGTGCATACCAATGGGAAATTTTTCCGTATAAGGATTCCAGTCCCTCTAGAACCAGACGAGAAGTCCGCATGGGTGACGAATTTGTATCCCCACCTGTCCATCGCTCTAGAGGCCGTGCCCACTAAATGGGTCTCCTGCAGCATAACTATCGCCGGCTTACAGCGTTTCAAATATTGTAACACCAGGCCTCGCTTCACCTTATCACCCAATCCCCGAACATTCCATGTGAGTGCCGTCAGTGTCATAGAGCGGGAGGGGCTTGTCATGTGGAACTCAGGTGTATCCTGCGAGTGTGTCGCCATCTGTCAGGGTGCGGTATGAGTCCAGGAGGAATGAACGTAGTGGAGCAACGTCACCTATGACCAGGTCACCCTCATTCAGTGCAGAGAAGTTTGTGCTGTGCCAAACATAACAACAAATAAACCAAACAATACAACAGGTAAACAAAAAATCTAGAGCCAAAACAATCAACCCTCCCCCCCCCCACCCCCCTCCCTGCCTCCCTGCTGTACGGGTCTGAAACCACCCGCCTCCCCCAACTTAGCAGAGCGCTTTGTCCCATCCCAAACCATTGTACTTGCTTGTCGGGGTTATGAAGCTCTGCAATCCGACGGCAGCTCCATGAGTCCTCAGCCGCCCAACTCAGAGCGGGGCCCCAGTGTCCAAAGTCAGTGTATGGCCCATGATCGCCGGCCCCTATTCCTCCGGATACTCTCTCTCCTCCAGACCCGGTTCTTCAAATAGATCTTGGCTATGTCCTTGCGATGGCACCTGGTCCGATTGATGTAGTGTTCCTCTATCGCGTTGACTTCTGCCTCCTCGCCTAGGTGCCTCCACACGTCGCCACCCGTCCAGCCAGTCCCTCGCAGCTTCTGGCGTGTCGAAGAACCATGCCTTGTGATTGTCCACGACTCCCAGTCTTGCTGGAAACAACATGGAGTATGGTATGTCCTTGTCCCGCAGGCTTTTCTTGACGTCGATAAAAGTCTTACGTCGTCGGGCCACCTCAGCTGTGTAATCAGGGAAGAACGCTATCGTAGAGTTTAACACTTTGATGGGGGCGGAATTCCTGGCAGTCTGAAGTATGGCATCTCTATCTCTGAAATTAAAGAGTTTAGCCAGCACCGGTCGTGGCGCCGCCCCTGGCTTCGGTGTCCCCCCGGGGACCCTGTGCGCTCTTTCAACAGAAAAGAAACGGGAGAGACCCTTCGGCTGCAGCTTCGTCGTAATGAGCTCCTCCACGTATAAATCCATTGAACGTTTGCCCTCCGACTCCGGTATGCCCAGGATGCGGACGTTGTTTCTTCGTGACCTCCCTTCTTGATCGTCCAGTCGTTCTTGTAGCTTCTTGGCAACCGCTTCCAGTCGTTCAGTGGCTAACTGCAGCTCAGAGGTGTCCTCCACCAAGGATTTAGTTACCACTTCCACCTGGGCTACACGCTCCGTCATCTTGTGGAAGTCCGCCCTCAGCAGCCCAACATCAGTAGAGATTGCTCCCACCGTCGCCTGCACACTCGTGAGCATCTTCATCAGATCCTCCAATGTCACCCGTTTGGCGCCCTCACCTTCCGGACTCTTGCCCACGGAGGGGCGACCCTCCGAATGATTTGCGGCAGACTTGTCGAAGGCAAATTTTTCCAGCTTCGCCTGTGCTGCGGCGGCCCTGGGACCTCTGTTCGCCATAGTTCTAGGTAGCCAGCACGTGGGGGGGGCTGCTTCACAGTGCAGCCTCAGCAACAAGATGGCGCCGATCGCCAAAGTTCCACCACTTCACCAGGTGCGCAAGTCCGTAGCGCTGTTGGACCCCCAAAGCAGACGTCTCTGTGCAGCACTAGGTGATCCTCCATCAGTCGTTATCGCCACTGCCCCTCGCTGAATGCTACGTGGCTCAGAGTTGAGAAGCAGCGGGCGCTGAGGCCTCAGACGTGTCTCTGGTTATGGGCGCCCACCGGCTCTCGTGGTTCAGCCGTCTGCACACCCCCGCACCCAGGGGCCCCGGCACAATACTCGGGAAAGCAGCCACTGTCGGACTCAAGGGCCGGTGGCACTCCTCGCTCCTACCTCCCAGCCAGTCAAGCGCGTCCTTCAGGGCGCTCCACCCGGAGCCCAGCAGACTTTCACTCTTGTGCTCTGAAGAGCAATGTCACAGGTCAGCCCACCGTCTTTTAGACAGGCATCAGCGCCAGGCAAAGTGAGCGCTCAACTCACACTCTCCCCCTCCCGGCTTCGTACCGACTGTGAAGCCGGTCACGGGTCACTCGCAAGGTATCCGCACCTCAGGGCTGCACGGGCGAGGATCGAGGCTGCACAGGGGGAGAACCCCCGTCCGGAGCGGCGCGGCGCCTCTGGGGAACACAAATTACCCTCGGCGGACCTCCGTCACCAGCGGCTCTTTCCGGTCCGGCCGCCCGCCTCAAGGCTACTTCCGGTCGGGCTGTGGTGCTGCGGCAGGTCGGCGCTTACACAAGCGGCAGGGCCCCTTCTGGACCGTCGGAGTTCCACCGGTTCTCTCTGCTCGATTTTGGCCGGGGAAGCGGTAACCGGCGTCGCTTGGTCTCCTCTCCCAGAGCCCGCTTCTGATGGTACACTAGCTGCGGAGTAATAGTCGGATCAATGGAAATGGAGCTGCCTCGGTGTCAGAGCACCCGCGCTACACAGCCATCACGGTCGGCTCGTAGCCACGCCCCTCCAATTTTATTGTTTTTTAATTGTCTTTTATGATTCTATAAATCGAAATAAAGACTTTAAAACCTGAAACCTGAGAAGATTTTCTAAAATCCTTCGTCCTTTCAAGATAAAATTTGAGACATCTGTTGACATCTAAGAAATGAAGAGATCGTTCTGCAGGCGTCGTGGGACGTGGAAAAAATGATTTTAGAACCACAGGTTCGTTCAAATGGAAATCCGAAGGGACCTTTTGGGATACATTTCGGATTGGTCCTTAAAAACATAGAATCCTTCTTGAACTGTAGAAAAGGTTCCAGAATAGCGAGAGCTTGCAATTCTCCCACTCTCCTAGCTGAGGTAAGAGCCAGAAGGAGAGCTAATTTCCAAGACAAGAATTTCAAGTCCGCTCTGTGAATTGGCTCGAACGGAGGTCTCATCAGATGAGCCAGAACTAGATTAAGATTCCAGGTCGGAGGTGGGGGCCGTACTGGTGGAAAACCCCTGAAAAGACCTTTCAGAAATTGTTTAATAACTCTAGCTGACCAAGAGATGGACCCGAAGTTGACCTTCTGTACCTTGAAATAGATGCCAGATGAACTTTGATGGAAGAATGAGAAAGGCCCGATTTAGCCAATGATAAAATGTAAGGCAGTATCTGATGAGGAGCTGAAGAGAATGAATGGATGTGCTCCCGATGACACCACAGGCAGAAACTTTTCCATTTGGCACGGTAAGTCTTATTCGTACTTGGTGCGCAAGCTTGAGATAAAATCTCTCTACATTCCTGAGGAATATCTAGAGAGTGGAATTCTCTGTGCTCAGGAGACAGGCTTTCAAATGGAGAGAGCTCTGATCTGGATAAACCACCTGTCCCTGGGACATTATCAACAGAGTTGGGATGGGACAAAGGTGATATGGATGATCCTGGGAAAGTAGGAGGAGTTCCGTGAACCAGAATTGGCGAGGCCACGCTGGTGCTATTAAGATCATCCTGCAAGGTTCCATCTTTATCTTCCTGAGAAGCCGCGGAATTAGGGGAATTGGAGGAAAGGCGTAAACAAATGCGCCTAACCAGGACATCGAAAGAGCATTCCCCAGCGACCCTCGATGGCGATCCTTACTTGCATAGAGTTGGCATTTCCTGTTTTCTGGAGTCGCGAACAGGTCTATTGTTGGAGTTCCCCAACGCCAAAACACTTCCTCCAGAGTGTCTTGATCTAATTCCCACTCGTGACAGGATGATTTTAGACGACTCAGGGTGTCTTGTGTTGTGTTGAGAGTGCCTGGTAGGTGCTCTGCTGAAAGCACTACATTGTGGAGAATCGCCCATTCCCATAACATCTGGGCCTCTTTTGAGAGCAGAAGGGATCTTGTACCACCCTGCTTGTTTATGTAATGCATGGCCGTTGTGTTGTCCGTCCTAAACCAGCACAGTTGTATTTTAAACACTCTGTTTGAAAGCCTGCAAGGCTAGGTGAATCGCTCTGAGTTCCAAGAGATTGATATGAAGACAACGCTCTTCTGCCTTCCAGTGATTGCTTACTTGGAGATCTTGTAAGACTGCACCTCAGCCTTCCATTGATGTGTCTGTGGTTAGAACCAGAGGAGATGGAATCATTCTGAAAGAGAGAACTTTCGAGATATTCTTCTTGACAGCCCACCAACCTGCTGCTTTCCGAATGAGAGGAGTGACCTTTATCTGGTCCTTGAAAGAGCCTTCCACCTGGCGCCATTGCATGTCTAGTTGTTCTTGCAAGGGGCTGGAATAGAATCCTTTTCCTCTTTGCGAGAGTGTCACTGGTTCTATCGCTCCCTTGGTAAGTAAATGAGAGACTTCGAGATGGAGAAGGTGCAGATGTTTTGATTCTGTGGCGCGAGGGGCTCTTGGAGGTGGTAGGTTTTGGAATTCTAATGTATGGCCGAATTGAACGATCTGTAGGACCCACTGATCTGTTATGATCTTCCAGCAATCAAGAAAATTTGAAATCCTTCCCCCTTTGGAACAAGAGGTGAAGGACCAGTAGGAAGAGCCAGGAAGCCACTATTGTCGTTTGGAGGTATCTCTACCCTGACGCCCCAGTCTACGTCTGGAAGATTGGCGAGAGAAAGACGCCGATTGATTTTGCCGCTGAGAGTACTGAGGCTTGAATGATTGAGAGGATTGCGAATAGGAGGAGTATCGTTGTTGATAGCCTCCCCTATAAGTAGAGAATCCTTTGCCTCTTGCACCCCGGAAAGGCACCTTTTGGTATTGAAGCGTGCCCAAGGATTTTGCCGTTCGGTGTCCTTTTTAATGTCCTGCAAAGCGTCATCTACAGGCTTGCCAAACAGCATGTCTCCATCAAAAGGCAGATCCAGGATTTTATTCTGTACCTCTGGGGGAAACCAGGTACATCTCAGCCAACCTTGACTCCTCAGGACCGCTGGTCGCGCTAAGGCATGAAAAGCAGTTGTAGCAATGTCAATTGCACAATCTATAATTTCCGATGAAGATCTTTCCCCTTCCTCTAGAATCTTTCTCGCTTCCGTCTTGACACTCTCTGGAAGCTGTTCAATGAAAGGAGAGAGATCGCACCACAATTGGCGATCATATCGTCCCAAAATTGCGAGAGCATTTGAGGCCCTAACCAGGAGGCTAGACATAGAAGAGGACCTCTTCCCTACATTATCCAAGCGCCTGCCTTCTCTGTCTGGTGGTGCCGTCAGGGGTGCCGTCGGGTTCCTTGATTTTCTTTGGGCCGCCTGGGAAATAACCGAGTCCAGTTTAGGTTGGCCAATAAGACATGCAGGACTGTCATCTTGGGCCTTATATTTCTTCTCCAGCCGCGGTAGAACCCGAGTTACGGTAGCTGGAGACTGCATCACTTTCTTTCCCTCATTCCAAACATGTTCTACTATTGGTATGGAACGGATCGATTTCTTTTAGGGCTCTTTGAAATTGTAGAGGAAACAGTCTGACTGTAAGACAGGAACAGGAAGGCCAATTCGTTTAGAAGCCCTTTCTATAAGGTCATGGAAGCCCCCTATGTCCACTAGAGGTGAATCCACAGGGTCCGGAGATGGTGACGCCGGAACTGGGATAACATAATCATCCCATTCTGTGTCAGGATTTTGAACATGTTCTCTATCTTGGTCCTCATCTGAAGAGTCCTCATCGGCATCAGGCACTGTAATCACATCATGTCCTTCTGTCACAGGCTGTTCACTTTGCCTCTGAGAGGTTGATGCCACAGGAGTAGATGAAGCTTGCTGAGGCGGAGGAGGAGGAAGCTGAATGGTTTCAGAGATCTGAGATCGGAACCTTTTCTTATAATCTAATAACATCAACTGCAGGTCGTTTATTAATGAAGACGGCATGGCCACCATACCTTGGCCAGATGTTTGCTGATGTGAGACCTGAGGAGAGAGTTGAGATTCTGGATGATGTTGATCCAGGAAATAATCATCTGAATCAGAGTCCTGATACTTCACTTGAAGTTGTGAAGGACTTTATGCTTCCCCATATGGACTTTCCTCATCATCAGAATATTCCTCCTCCAGCAGAAGAAGTGGAAGCAATGGTGTTACCCTACGGGGTGATGTCATTCCTGGTGTTATTAGTCTTTTCCTGATGGAAATGTTTACTTTTTGGATCGTCGACGGTGTCGTCAACGAGGGAATTGTCATCGCTGGAAACGCAGTCGACGGCAGCGTAATCGTCGATGGAGGGCTGATCGTCGACAGTACCGTCGATGTCAGGATCATCATCGCCGTAGCCATCGACGTCGTTGTCGTCGTCCTCGTCGCCGTCAACACTATCATCGGTGACATCACCGTCTCGGCGACGTAGGATGTAACGTCGACGCAGTCATCGCCGACGATGTCGTCGGCGAAGCTATCGACGACGGGCCCGTCGACGGAGCAGAAATCGAAACTACTTGAGCCTTTGACGTCGTCGGCGACGTACCTGAGGAGATTGTCGCCGATGGACACATTTTCTTTTCTCCTTTCGCTTCCTGAGGCGTACTGGAAGGTTTCTTAAAGATCTTCTCCTTTTCTGATGGCGAAGAGACAATAGAAAGGCCTTGATTTGCCTTTTTTCCATTTGATACATCAGGAAGATGTCCCTCTTTCTCCTTTGGGTGGTGAGGAGATATTTTGGGACTAAGCCTTTTAGACCTTTCAGAGGTCTTTTGAGAGGCTTTAGCAGGAGGTTCGGCTGAAGTAGAAGGGGAAGACCTACCCCTTTTTGTAGACCTCCTCGAAGATGTTGCTGAGGAGGAATCCTCACTATCACCGGACAGAACCTCTTTCCGAGACTTCATTTTCTGTAGCCAAGTCAGAAGTCTTCCTTCCCGGTCTCTCAGAAGTCTTAGTTGAGAAGGTCCTGCAGATCTTGCACTCAGTGGCTTTGTGGCCTGGGTATAAGCAAGAAATACAATCTTTATGCTTATCCTCCACATAAAGTCTTTTCTTTGAGCAAGTAGCACAGGCTTTGAATAAAGCTTTCTTTTCAGACATCCTGAAAAGAAAAAAGGGTGTAGAAATCCAATTGAAGAGAAAACTGAGCAGAGTTCAGTGGAGACTCCCTTAGCACAACGTGCGGTAGAAAATCTGAGGCTCTCTCCTGAGGGTTCTATGGGGTGAGGCTAATCTGATTGGTTGTTGAAAAGTTTTGGTCTCTTTTACAAAAAAAGGGAGATAGGCTAAAAAAGGAGATGAGGTCTAGGCCTTACTTTCTCTTTTGTACATACTGCTATGGTATTTTCTTTTTACCGAGGCTCCCAGGCTGACGACGGGGAAAGATACAAAGCATGGGAATCTATGAAAGTTCCAATACTGGGGGAACAGGCATGCTACCAATTTTTTGTAAAATATTACCTATCAAATATATTCAAAAGTAGAGAATAAGCTCCACATTACCAGCCTTTATTTTTTTGCAAAATATCAATCAAACAAACAAAACCAGAATCTTGGCCAAGCAAATCAAGAGTGCTGCTTCAGCGACCTTACCAAACAAGAATCGCCGACCTCCAACTGCCAATCTCTTGGTAGACCTAATGGTCACTGCAAATACTTGCGCCAAAGGAAACCTCAGTCGGGACCGGCCACCACCTGGAGGGTCAGATCAAGAAAAACGGACAAACATTTTAAAATTCGTTGTCCAAAGCGGATCATTCAGCACGTTGTGTTCTTCATACGATTTCATGTAGATGTTGGCATACACTGGGGCTGCGTATGCCAACATCTACATGAAATCGTATGAAGAACACAATGTGCTGAATGATCCGCTTTGGACAACGAACTTAAAAATGTTTGTCCGTTATATTGATGACATTTTTATTCTATGGAGAAACACTAAAGAATCATTGGAAAAGGCATTATTGGAACTCAACACGAAAGATGAGAGAAGACAGCTCACATGGGAAATATCTGACACTACCATCACCTTTCTTGACGTACGAATTAATCTAGGCCCAGAAGGGATAGAAACAGAGATGTACCGGAAAGAAACAGATAGAAACAACACTCTGCATTTTCAGAGTTTTCACCAAGAGCCATTAAAACAACATCTGCCCGTGTCACAAATGATGCGCGCTAAAATAATCACATCCGATTCAGAGAAAGCAAAATTGAAAATACGAGAAATGGGTAACAGGTTTCGCAATAGAGGTTACCCTGACACATTGATTAATCAATCTGAACAGAAAGTCAACAATATGCAGAGAACAGATTTATTGAAGATACGCTTTAAAGAAAAACAGAAGCGGATGACCATTGTGTCCAGACTTCAAAAATGCATTTGATGACCAACCTATTTTTGCTTTTACTAGGGGCAGGAATCTTGGTGAACTACTTAAAACCAAAGCAGACCCTATTGAAACTTATCGCGGAACAAGACCTTGTTTACAATGTGGCAATTGCAACAATATCATTAGAGGAAACTGTCTAACACATCCAATGAAAGGACATAAAATCAAACTTCGGGTAAATGCTACCTGTGACACATCTAATGCTATTTATATGTTGAAGTGCCCCTGTGGGAAGGTATATGTTGTAAAAACCACACGAAAAATGAAAGTGAGACCGAATGAACATAAATCCAACATTAGAACAAGCAATGTCAAATCATTGATAGCGATGCATTTTTCTCAAGCACACCATAACATTTCCCAGTTACAATTTCTCATTTTGGAAGTTATTGAGAAGAAAGAAGGTCGTGATAACAATCGTTTTTTGTTGCAAAGAGAAAATAACTGGATGTATTTGTTAAATTCTCAAAAACCGTTCGGTCTCAATGACCGCACGGAATTTATGTGTTACCTCTAATTCACTGACATCTACAGAACCTTGGACCTGTGATATGGGATTAAAGGTCCTTTGACTTTACGATCCATGCACGTATTAATTATTTTACTGCTAACATTTATTCTATTGTCGAATGTCAATGTTTTCATTCTTTATATTTTATCATTATTATTATTTTTATGTCATCACATAGGTCATTGTTTATAACTTTATTGAGAACATCCATTGCTGTATTGCGAATTCTTTCGCTATAGTTCATCTGGTCGACTCCCGACCACGTGATCGGACGTCGCTCCAATCAGAGAGGGAATAACATAGTGAGGATCGTAGTGAAATGACATAAGCACAGTGAGTGGCGGCCGTGCGCGGTCGCTTTCAAACATGGTGAATACGATGCAGAACTGGTGAACCGCTTGAGGGAGACGCCTCGCGCTTTAATAGTAAGTTTTGATTAGAAAACGTGTATCTTAGGGCGACCTTACAACTATGGAAGCACGCAATATTGAGTGTATATAACGCGAACTCTTGTATATATTTTCACAGTCGTGTCACGTTGAAAGCAATTGATTTACAATCTCATTCAGTTGACTACTCTTTCATGTGAGTGCCTGAGGGCAGTTTATATTTTTATGTTATTGCACAAAGTCACCTGGGGTCTTCACATATGTACACATAATTGATGATTACTGCTTTGTTTACATTGTTTACTTTGCTCGTTATATTGATTATACAATTACTGTACCGTGTTTCAGCTTATGGTCCCTGATGAAGGGCCTCATAGCCCGAAATGCATTCGACTGATGAATTGAATGTTAATTGAGATGAATACGAATAAATCATGAGTTAAAAAGGATATATGAAGAACATCCTATGGATTTATGAATAAAATAAGATCATTGGATAATATAAACTATTGACTTCACTGTATTATTAATACAAGGAATCCTGGTAACCCCAGGAGATTAGAGAGAAGTGCGCCAGGGGATGCTTTCAATGTTCCATTGTGAGCACCACTTTTGATTCATCATACAGGACGCCATCGACAAGAGACGCCACCCAGGTCGGCACTGTTGAACTTCGAGAAACGATTTTTGAATTTTTAGACAACCTTGAACAACATAAGCGGTGCGCTTACACCTCTATTACTTTCACTAGAGGTATTTCAAGGGTGCCAGGGTGTCCGTTCCCCTGAAATGTGCATGTGTGCACATGTGGCGCATATACATGCGCTAAGGGCATGGATGTGTGCCACATGGCACAATAAAAAAAGTAAAGAAGTGCTTTTTGTAAGGAAAATCACTATTTACCACCAACTTGAAGTTGGTGGTAAATAGCGATACCTTATGGCTGAGGTGCACTGTTTTTAGTGCTACGTGTATTGCATTTAAGAAATCGGTATTTCCGATTCCTTAAATGCAAGAGCAAAATAAGTAATCGCTATTTTACGATTCCTTATTTTGCATGTAGGTTTGAAGTCACCTACATCGCACATGGCTAAATACCGGTCGGTAACGCTGAAATTTAAAGAATTTCGGCGTTACCGACCGGTATTTAGCCACCTACATCTGGCCCTAAGTCAGCAAAGTGGGAGGTGGAGCAGGAGTGCTTATGGCAGCACTAAGAGATTGACAGTTGAGTCTGAGACCTGGGGCCCGATGTAGGTATCCAAATACCGGTCGGTAACTGCCGAAAATACAGATTTTCGGCCGTTACCGACCGGTATTTGGATACTGAGATGTAGGGGCATAAGAAAATGCAGATTCGGTAATTTTGCAGATTCGAATCGGTAATTTACCGAATCGGTAAAATTACCGAATCGGTAAAATTACCGAATCTGCATTCGGATATGTAGGTAGCACTGTAAACAGTGCTACAGTGCTTTCAGGATTCGTTATTTACCACAAATTATTAATTGGTGGTAAATAACGAATTCATATGCAAATGCAAATATGTGCATTTACACCGTTGACGACAAACGGCGATCCTATTTTCTATGCCCTTATGCCTAAGGGCATGTATGTGTGCCACATGGCACACAAGCCCTAATCAGGGGTGCAACAGGGTGTCAAAGTGACACCCTGCCACCCTTGAATTTTTCGGTATTTACTGAATCGGTGATTACCGATTCGGTAATTGACATTCATTCCTATGGGCCTGTAGACCCATAGGAATCAATGGCAAATACCAAATCGGTAAATACCGATTCGGTAAATACCAAATCCTACCGATTCGGTATTTTTTACCAAATTTTTACCTACATTGGATTTACCGATTCATAAATACTGAATCGGAAAAATTCGGTATTGATGAATCGGTAATTCCAAATTACCTACATCTAGTCCTAGGTGTTTTGGCAGCTACAAACTCTTTAGCATGCATATTGCTTTTGGCTGAGTCAGGAAGTCAACCAAAAGAGACAGTGCAGGCAGGGAAAAAGACGAGCAGCAGAGGATGGGAGAATTACATAGCTGACAAAATGGATACCACAAACAAGATGGTTTCAGCTTATACTAAAAGAGATTATTTTCGCTTTTCACAATCCCCACGACCACGACGGCAACGACGGATGCGGGGGCGACCAACGCCACCTTCTGACGCGCAGAGGTACTGCTGACAAAAAAACTTTCCGGACCCTGTCTGATGCCTGGGGGTAATTCTAAGGTAAAGAATCTATAACTAACTAATGTTTCTTACAAATATTTGTTACAGAAGGTAAGTAACTTGTTCTTCAAGCGTATCAACACGGTGATACGCACACCCACGCACCTGAAGTTATTGCACAGAATTTTTCTGCTGATGGTGTAAGTGATCGAGAGGCAAATGCTACAATAGTTTCCAACCCTTCACAAGACACCTGAGTCAAGATAGTGCCTAACCCTTTTCCACAGGCGTCCTTAGTAAGTACACTAGATGCCGAAATGTCAAACCCTTGTACCGGCACAGCTTTCATACTCCTTGTTCAAACTAGAATTACAAATGAATGTCTCCCTATCTTTCAAAAGTTGCCATAACCCATGAGTCTTTGTTGTCTTTGTGGGGGAAGGTGCTGAACTGATTGCTTTTACTATGTCCTTCTTTGGTGTAATACTTTTACTACCAACTTCATTCCGAAATAAGTTACAGACCGCAGGGCGAATAAGCCAACCTCCCCAAAACTTGTTTCAATTTATAATCATGCTCTTCCCTGTTCTTGCCCACGATGAGTATATTGTCTTGAAAGTATGTGAAACCTTTCACGTCGTTGAATAATTTGTGCATTAGGCGCTGAAAAACAGCAGCAGCTAACGCCAAGCTAAATGGCATGCGCACCAATCTGTGGATCGACCCTTGACCTTGCCAGGTAGGTCGCTCCCCCCCCCGCTGCAGCTCCTCCAGCGCTTGTGCCAGCATCCTTCTCCCTGGCCTCCTAGGCGCTGTTTCTCCCTTGCCCCCCTGCCCACTGCTCAATTTCCCGCCGCTGCTGCCCCTGAGGCCCCGCCCCCCGCGCCCATTCACCGTCCCCTACCTCCCTCCTCCCAGCTGCTCTTCCCTCCCAGCTCCCCTTCAAATGGCGCCAGCTGCACGGCCCAAAGGCGTGCCTAAGGCAAGCCCATCTGTGCCCGTCTGCGTCTGGACCGCGCCCAGCGCCAGAACCCCTGGACCCCGCGAACGCCACAACACCAAACTCCACTACTCCACTACGATGCCAGCAGCCTCCATGCACTCAACGGTGACCTGCTTCCAGGCCACCCCGAAACAGACCCACGGACCCTTCTCCTGCCACTCCTGCAGCTTCACCTGCAACAGAACCACCAAACCTCCAAGGACTGGACCCAACCACCTCCGCTGCATACTCCTCAACACTCGCTCCGCACGCAAACACGCCATCGAGCTCTGGGATCTGCTCGACACCTCAGCGACAGACGGGGCCTTCCTGACCGAAACCTGGTGGAACAACTCCTCGGCGCCCGACATCGCCATTGCCATCCCGGACGGCTACAAGATCACCCGCAGGGATTGCGCCAACGGAACCGGAGGAGGAATAGCCATCATCAACAAGTCCACCCTCAAGGTCGCCACCCACGCAGACGACACCCTCCACACCGCCGAACACCTGCACTTCCGGATCCACACCGACCCTAACACCATCCTCAGAGGAACACTCATCTACAGACCCCCCGGACCCCAGGCTCAGTTCAGCGACTCCATCGCCGACCTCGCCAGTACCCACACACTCGCTTCCACAGACTACATCCTTCTCGGGGACCCGAACTTCCACCTCGAGAACAACAACAACGCCAACTACGCCACCTTGATTGACAACCTCGCCAACCTCGGCCTCAAACAACTCGTCACTGTACCCACCCACGCCGCCAGCCACATGCTCCACAGGCACCCACGTCACCTTCGACCACACCACCGAACAGCATTGGACCGACCACTGCTGCATTCATTTCACCTTCAAGAAACCAACCACGCACCACCGCACCCAACAGCTGCCTCGTCGCTGCTGGAGCAAAGTCACCGAAGACCGGCTGATCACCACCCTCGCCCAGAACCCACCCACCGACCCCACCAACACAGACGCCGCATCCCGCAATTTCAGACAGTGGATCGATGACTACGCCAACACCTTCCAAGAAACACAAGGGCAAGAGAGCCACCTGGTTCACCGACAAGCTCCAGACCTCCAAACGCGCATGCCGGAAACTGGAGAATATATGGCTCCACGAATGCACACCGGACAACCATGCAGCCCACAAGGATGCCACCCACAGACATCACCACCTCATCAGATTAGCCAAGAGATCCTCCTTCAAAGACCGCTTGGACAACAACGCACATGACAGCAAAGAGCTCTTCAGCATCGTAAAGGAACTCTCCAACCCCAGCGCCAATGCCAATGACATCCCGCACTCACAAGAACTGCGTGACTCACCAGCCATCTTCTTCCACCGCACGATCGCTGACATCCACGACAGCTTCAACACCACGACCGCCCCGACTACGCCAGACTCCACCTCCCCTGCGAACACCACCTGTGCCATCCACCTGACCTCCTGGTCCAACGTCAACGACGACAAGACACGCAAGGTCATGAACTCCATCCACTCAGGCTCTCCGTCAGACCCGTGCCCACACCACGTATTCAACAAAGCAGACGCAGCCATCGCACCCCAACTACGGAAGGTCATCAACATCTCCTTCGAAACAGCAACATTCCCGGAAAGCTGGAAGCACGCCGAAATCAACGCCTTTCTCAGGAATTCCAAGGCTGTTCCCAAGGACCTCAAGAACTTCAGGCCCATCTCCCTGCTCCCGTTCCCGGCAAAGGTCATCGAAAAAATCTTCAACAGGCAACTGGTCCACCTCTTGGAAGACAACAACATCTTGGACCCGTCCCAGTCCAGATTCAGAAGAAACCACAGCACCGAGACAGCCCTCATCGCCGCCACAGATGACATCAGGCGCCAACTAGGCAACGGCGAAACATCAGCCCTCATCCTCCTGGACCTGTTGGCCGCCTTCGACACGGTCTGCCATCGCACTCTAAAGACACGCCTCCTAGAAGCCGGAATCTAAGAGAAGGCCCTTGAATGGACCACGTCCTTCCACATCGGCAGAACCCAGAGCGTCCGCCTCCCACCCTTCTGATCCGAAGCCACCGACATCATCTGCGGTGTCCCCCAGGGCTCATCCCTCAGCCTGACGCTGTTCAACATCCCTACATGGCCCCCCTCGCACAAGTGGCCTGCCAGCACGACCTAAACATCATCTCCTACGCCGACGACACCCAGCTCATCCTCTCCCTCACCAAGGACCCTCACACCACCAAAACCAACCTCGACAAGGGAATGAAGGCCGTTGCCGACTGGATGAGGAGCAGATGTGTGAAGCTGAACTCGTACAAGACGGAGGTACTCATCCTCGGACCCAACCCCTCAGCCTGGCACGACTCCTGGTGGCCGACCACACTGCCAACAGCACCAACACCAACCGACCATGCACGCAACCCAGGATTCATCCTCGACTCCTCCCTCACCATGGGTAAGCAGGTCAGAGCCATCTCCTCCTCCTGATACAACACCCTCCACATGCTCCGCAGGATCTACAAGTGGATCACGACCGAAACAAGAACGGTGACACAGGCCCTCGTCAGCAGCAGACTGGACTAGGGCAACACACTCTACGCAGGAATCCCAGCCAAACACCTACGACGACTACAACGCATCCAAAACGCATCCGCCCAACTGATCATCAACATCCGCCGCCACAGCCACATCACCCCCACCTGAGAGACCTACACTGGCTCTTCGTCAACAAGAGGATCACCTTCAAGCTCCTCACCCACGCACACAAAGCACTCCGCAACGCCGGACCAGCCTACCTTAACAGCAGACTCAGCTTCCACACCCCCACCCGCAAGCTCCGCTCCGCCAGCCTCGCCGCAGTCCCCCTCATCCAACAAACGACCTCCGGCGGCAGATCCTTCTCCTACCTCGCTGCCTAGACCTAGAACACCCTCCCTACCCACATACGGCAGACCCAAGACCTACTCGCCTTCAGAAGACTCCTCAAGACGTGGCTCTTCGAGCAGGAGCAGCACCCCCTCCCCTAAGCGAATTGAGACCCTCACGGGTAAGTAGCGCACTCTACAAGTACTCTGATTGATTGATTGATTGTAACACCCAAAGGGTGTTATGAATGACGTTAACTTTTTACATGAAGGATGTAGGTGAATTTGGTGCTATGCGGCCTCAAGTCGATGGTAGAGAAACATTGAACACCATTGGTCTCAGCCTGAAGCGCATTGATCTTAGGAAGTGGAAACTTGTCTACCACAATGTTCTTATTAAGCTCCCTATGATCAATACATAAATTAATCTGGCCGCTCTGCTTGTGTGCAACCACCAAGAGTATGAGCCATTCCGCGCTTTCAATTGGTTCAATTATGCCATTCATTTCAAGTTTATTCAATTCTATCTGCACAGCATCTCTTACTTTTAATGGAATGTTGCATATTTTGTGACAAATCGACATTGCCCATTCTTTAAGAACAATTTTATGCAAAAATCCAGACAATTTACCTACTGTTCCAGAAAATACTTCTGGAAATTCCTTCTTCAGATGTTCTTCCACAGATATCACTGGATCACCTAACATTAAGACTTGATCCTTACAATTGGGATTATGTGTAATACGCAATACTCCCTTGTCTGCCCAACTCAACACAGAAGGTCCCTTTTCTGCTACATACAGTTTCCCTAAGGGTTTGTCTGCCCTTAACTTCAAAATTCAGGTGTCTGTAACCTAACATGGGAATCTTTTTGCCCGTAAATGGCACAGGTTGGACATCACTGGAGATTCATTGATCCCAAAAAACATTCACAAATTTCTCTTCACAAATTCCTTTTTGCACAATTGCGTCAGAATCCGCCACATCAATATCTCCACACCTTCAATTCTCATGTGACATAACGTTTTTTTTTACTGCAAATCCCAAAACAGCTTCATCTATGCACAAAATCCAATCTTAGCTCTCCGACTAATTTTTAGCTTCCCCTTCAATACTTTGTTCATTTGACAGTAGAAATACTAGTCTTCTTCCTGCACACCTTGGCAAAGTGTCCAGTTATACAATAGGCACACTTAGAATTGATTGTAGGACAATTCTTGTCTCTTATCATGTGTCCCCGGTTGCCACACCTACATACATTATTGTTTTATTATAACTTACTATTCATCTGTATTGCAACTTTATTGTTGTGAAAGGGTTATATGTGTGGCATTTACTTGCGTTGCACAGATGGTTCTAGAAAGCAGTATGATGGGGACATCACAGGTTTTACAGGTGGAATGCTGGGGAATAGAATGTTGGAGGAACCGTTGGAATGGGGACAGTTGGAGAAGCTGTGCTTAGTGTGGATGCGCTACTTGCTCTCCTTCCGCCAATAAAAGTACTTACCTGTTCCATTGCTCTGTTGCCTCGTCTCGTTACTACAATGTGGAACCCAAACTGGTTTCCACCATTCACTTTGGCAAACATGGACACAGAGCTTACACTCATCTCCTACAGACACAATTAAAAATGTCCTAGCTATCGTAACGGAAAGTTTCAATTCTATTAACATGGGCCAAGGGTGTTGTGTACAGCAATCTAATCCACCCGCAGAATTTGGGGCCGAAGCCCATCTCCCTAATCACTGCAAATAAAAATGGCCATTCCACTAGGTCGAACGCCATCGTCGCATCTAAAGAAAGGATGGCCGCATCTTCTTGAAACATGTGGGCTATTAAGGACTCGAAGGCTTCGGATTATGCTATCTCTCTTTGCTTTATTCTTAATAGCAGGCATTTTGAAACTTCAAAACCAAAACCACATTTCCCAAACACCCTCGGGAAAGTGGTTACCAAAAAAAGAAAGAAGGGACAACATATCCCTCAGTCCAATCAACCAATCCAGGCGCTGGATCCATGTCATAGTCCCTCGTCAACCCCTTGCTCATCCTCTTTTTTTGCTGCTACGCAGCCATGAGCTAAGTGTTTTTCTTTTCCCGTATGAGAATTTCTCTGAATAGTTTAAAATTGCTTGTTTAGCAGTCGCGGGACCGCGTTTCTGCCTCCCGTCACTGCTATTGCTTCTCATTACATATTTTTGTGTAATTTTATGTTATTGTGGTGTTCCAATTAATTGCTGGGTATGTTTAACTCAGCTGCCGGCATTCCTCGCACAGCTTCAGGTGAACCCCTCCAGCGCTGCGTGTGGTCTGGGGCTAGCGCGCGAAGGACTTTCCGGCCCATTTGGTTTTTGGTTGCTCTTGTGCTAGCGGCCTTCGCCGCGGCCCACGGGTCCTTTCTAGGGCCTACGCAGGACCCTCCAGAGTGCCCTGCGGTGAGGCACGGCCTCCACCTATGGCCGCCAGGGGCGCTGTGACGCCTTTTATTTTCAGTGGTGCGTCAGCATCTCTATGGCAACGGAAAGCGGAATTCAAATCAGTCACAGTGCTCGCATTCCGCCCGCCGTTGCCCAAAGCCTTGCAGCCCCTGGAGACTTACGCCCTCAGAGGAGGGTCAGTAGAGCTCTGCTCTTGCCCCATTTGACACTCGGAGCTTGCTCTGGGTCGGGGTGAGTGTGTTTTCTTGATTGACGCCCGTGCAGGGTGTAATTGGTGTTGCTTTTGCTGGACATAGAATTGTATACACCCACCTTCCTCACATATTTTATATTTATGAAAGTAAAACATGTGTGTGAAGGGCTTTATGGGTAATGCAAGCAGTCTTGTAAATACAATCCATTTTTAGGCCTGGTTTGACATTGCCGTTGTCACCAGACCATATGTGATCAACAGAAATATAGCTGAGAGAGTGGCATATGCCCCACCCACAGTTGATTTCCTTGGGTACAGCATTTGATTGGTCAAGGGTTGTGTGCTTCGAGTGAAGAACAATGTTTTCCGCCTCCTCTTTCAGCTTGTGGGAAAGCTTATGCTAAATAAAGCAGGACTATGTTTGTTGTGGTGGTAAGCCAATGATCACGGCTATAGACCTGGTCTGTTTAAAATGAAAAGCTACATAAAGGGAGTAGGCCTGAAATATTTAATTTGAAAAGCATGTTGTGGTATCTTCCTCTTCTCTCTGTCTAATCCCATCCCCGTCGCCAGTGTGAAGTTCAATGAAAGGAGGTAGACAGAGTAGTTTTATCTTGATGATAATTTTATTCCAAAGTTCAGTCAGGACAGGAACACAAGTATTATTAAGTAAATCAGATGAATAAGCCACACCAGGAGCAGCATCCATGCTGCTCAGTGAAGCCAGTCTCAGTGAGACTGGCTTCCCTGTGTTTCTTTGAGTGTAATTATCAGTTGATGTTTGAGTGTAATTGACAGTTGATGTATGTAGGCTGAGCAGCAGGCATGCTGCTCCCAGTGGGGCTTATTCATCTGAATTACTTAATACTACTTCCTGACTGAACTTTGGGATAAAATTATCATCAAGATAAAATTACTACTCTGTCTAACTCCTTTCATTGAACTTCACACTGGCGACGAGCGGAAAAGGACCCATTGGGAACAAAAGGATTTTTCTGAAATTAAAGGAGGAATCATCATTACTACTAAGAGAACAAGAGGCTGTAAGTGTACTTTTATTTGAACCTATTTTAAGATTACTTTGATGAAATGATGAAATGTACCACTAGTGTCTTTTGTTATTAGACAGCCTCTGCCCGGACTTTTAAACAAGCGTTGTAATCTAAATTTACTTGGAAGCTACTGGAACGGACTTACAATGCACACCCTGTGACTCTCCTGAACTTAACATTGGACTTTATCTGACAAGTTATTTGAAACAATCAGTTTACTTCTGTAAACCATCTTATGTGGACCAGGTGTGAGTCTAATGGCACTTTTATCACTGGAATTGACTTGTTCATGTCTGGTGTGAGCGTATATTGAATGTGACCCAAGGATTGCTCTACCTATTCCTGCTTAATGATGCATGTCAGTATGCTGTAGCTGTTCCAAGAGTGCCCTGTGTGTGTATTTTCTCTTCTTTTTAAAGTGTCCTACGGGGAGTATTTTAACTGATTCCTGACTTCAAACAAACCCTGGACAGCTTGCTCCATTAAAAGGAATGAATTATGGCACCACTTCTGAACATTGTGTTATAGGTGCATTGCCTTGTTATATTGCCGCAAATAAACGTGCTGCGTTGCATTGCTGCTCAGCCAGTCTCAGTGATGTCATGGAACGTTCAGAGTAGTAGTTTAATCTTAATGATAATTTTATTCCAAAGTTCAGTCAGGACATGAACACAAGCAGTATTAAGTAAATCAGATGAATAAGCCTCACCGGGAGCAGCATCCCTGCTGCTCAGCCTACATACATCAACTGACAATTACACTCAAAGAAACACAAAGGAAACATTCCAAGACATCACTGAGACTGGCTGAGCAGCAGAGTAAAAAACACAGAGAAAGGACTAGACAGAGAGAAGAGGAAGATACCAAAAATATGTTAAAGTCAACAGGCATTTATGGTGTAGTGTAATTACTCTATACTAATGCCTGCCAAGAGGTATGTTGTTACATAAAATCTCACAGATTGCCATGGTAGGTGAAGGTGTTGGTGCTGGTTACCAACTTTGATAAACCATTGTGATAAATTATTTACACTGTGATAATCCTTCTTAGGGCCTCTTAAGAGCGATAGTATTTTGCTTTGCCTCATGTAATTTTGTTATACATTTGTAATTTCATATCTGTATGCCTGATGTTTTCCTTGTGGGAAAGCTAGCGTTTGTTCATTTCAATATGCCCGATCAGGCTATGGTGACACGCCAATGCTAAGAGCTATAAGACTGATTGGTCCACTGGAAAACGTTATGACAGATGTCGTAGGTTTGACCAGTTTCTTATTAAAAGTTATGACAACAGCAGTAAACACAGGCTTATTTATTGTGAAAATATTTGTTAAAATCAATACCACACTGTGTTACAGGCTGTAGCAGTATTTGACATGAATTTTCAAATTACCGTAGTTGGATTCTGGTATTACCCCGCCGACAAACCTTGGCGATTTTCACTGTTATAATCCTTAGACCTTTGTGAGATCAGAGAGCAGTGGTGGACTGACCTACCAAGCAGTCTGGCACTGAGAGGCTTACTTGAAAGTCCCAGTGTGTTGCCTGTTTTTTCTGGTTCTGTCATGGTCCACTAGATAAAGAAAAAGTGGTGCACACACAAATGCTTTCAAACTGGCCCCACTGGCAGTGCCTGATTGCCATGCTGTCCAACAGGCCAATACAGTAGTGTTTGACAGTGGTTGTGTATTGTTTTGCCAGCTGTAATTTTGTAAATGTTTGTAATGTTATGACTATGATGGTTGCCAGCCTAAGTGCACTTAAGTAGGTGTTTGTTGATAGTGGGTGTCACGCCAAGGGTAAAGGCTAAAGGAAATATTGCTTCATTGGGAAACATTATTACAGATTCCGAACATTTGATTTGTGTATTATAAAAGGTTATGATAAAGCCAGCAGTCCTGACTTACCTATAGTGAAAAACATGTTTTAGAGGCAATAGATTTTTAAGGGAGGACTGTTATTACTCTGTGCTAAAGCATGTGGGCAGGAACATTGTTACATGGAATCTCGAGATTTTCGCTAGCATTGCAGGCAATGGTTTTGGTCTAGGTGACCAACTCATAGAGTCCCTTGGAATAGAAGATGTGCATGCACTATGAACGTCTTTATTAGCAGCCGCGGTCTGTGCAGGAAAGAGCGGTGGTGCCAGATGGGGGTGGGGGTTATTTCGAGAGAAGACAACGACGAGGGAGAAATAATTATTTATTTAATTTTTCCACGTGGTTGGATGGGCATAACGGGCCAAAACTGTAAGCTATGGAGTTCAGTGCCAAGGTGGAGCACATTTTCCACAGTGTCTGTCAGTGGGTCATAAAGGAGTTCAGAGTACCTGTTGATCCAATTCTTGGCCTCTCTGCAGAGCGCCAGAACAACAGTCAGGTGTACCAATTGTAAATGTGATTCTGTGCGAAACTATGTGAAGGAGGTACACAAATGTCAAAATACTGTCAGGGCAAAAGATAAAGAAAATGCAGTGCTTACAGGTGAATGGTTGCACTTTTGTGTGTGATGGGAAGGTGAGGGGAAGGGGATGCAAGGAAATCTGTGCAGGAGAGAGTGGAAAGAGGATCCTGAAGGGGAAAGAGATGAGGTATGAGGTATGCAGATGTTGGGTTTCAGAAATATATCATGAGAAAAGGGAATAGGGGTCTAAATTAGAGACTAAAAAAAAGTGGACTCACATTTGATAGCACTTTGTGCTGGGTTTGTGTGACAAAAGTAACACAAACCCGGCACAAAGAGTTGGGTTGGGATTTACTGTCTAATGCAAACCAGGATTTACGTGGGAAGGTTCCTGAAAGTAATGCAAATTTACCATGTAACTTCCTATTGGTTTTGATGCAAATCCTCAGCAATTAACATTCGTAGAGAGAGATTTACGCCAAAACCTTATACGTTCTTGGTGCCGTAACAAGGATAAACAAACGTTTTCTTTTCTCCTTATCCTTTTAACTTTGCACATGTGCTGCATTGTACAGCACACATACGAAGTGGGAAAAGTCTTAAAGGATACTCTTTGTACTGGAAGTCTGGAAGTGTCATTTTAGCATAAAGCCTATGCTTTTGAGAACACACACCACCTTGCACTATAGTGCAAGGGTGTGAGCGTTGGTGCATGGTAACCACAAGTATGCCATTGCTGGGGGAGAGAAGACCTGGCGTGATCGCGCTAAGCTAAAGGCCACTACTGCTTTCAAAGACCTTAGTTATGTTTGATTCATAGTCTGCTCAAAATGTTTAAATGACTTTATACATTTTTGTGTGTGCATATGTCTATATTTATGTTACACTCATGCCCACACTCTTCATGATTGAATGTAGTAGGTGGCCCCACAAACCCTGTCTAATCTAATTTCTAGCTGTGCCACTGCATGTCTGTTCCCTCTAATTCCATGGCTCTCCACCATTACTCCAGGTGTTTGCACTCCATGAACCAGCCCTTACAACACCCTGGTCTCTCACAGCCCTTCCAAGGTTGAGAAGGGTGTCTCTAAATGCAGACCTATTGGACGTCACAACCAGCCATTAACAGCACATTTCTGAGGAGTGGGACAGTTGATAGCTCCCCCTGTGTTTTATTTATAAAGCAACACTGCAGCTCTCATCTGCCTTGGCCCTCCTTCCTTCTCATTTGTTCTAGGCGCAGGAGGGTCAGGATAGCTAGCAGGTGCCTCAGTCGTCTTTGTCCTGCAAAATATGAGCGGCTAGTGGAGATCAGGGCAGGTAACATCTGTCCCTGTGACCTGAGTGCAGAGGTGAAAGGTGGACCAGGAACATCTGCCAGCTGTCCTGGTTGGTTCATCACCCTTGCAAACAAGCATTTGCAATGCAATAGTTCTTGTGTTTGCCAGAGTTTGAGGTATTGGCATTGTAAATGACATTGCCTTTTATTTATATGTTTTGAAAACCTGCAAGCGGTTCATAAACATGCACTTTGTACTTATAGTCCTTGTTTACGAGAGTCAAGGCTGGCAGTAGGCAGTAAAAGAGGCGTAGTTACTGCTAGCCTTGCTTCTCCTAAACAACAGCTATAAGTACAATGCCTATAGCTCAAATGCTCGCAAATGTGAGACATATTTAATTGTAAATGCTTGTTGAGCTCTGAGACAGAGGCAGTAGCAATCACAGGAAAGCAGGGACCGTGACACCAGGCGGTGCATTTCAAAAGCAGGAGGGAGGATGAGGCAGCTGCAGCCAAAACAGACCTCGGTCTTTAAATGCACAGCAAATGTGGCAGGATAAGAGCAAAATGTACAGCCCTGTTTACAACAGAGCTTTGTAAACCCCGAGCACTGATCTCAAGTGCTCCATCTTAAAGAAAGAAATAGTGCTCAGAAGCTCTGAGTAACAACTGTAACAGGAGGGTCCTTGAAAATGGGCTGAGCTTTTAAAGTCCATATACTGAATACAGCATGTCTTGCAGAGACAGTGCAAGCGCTGCCTAGGCTAGACCTAAAAATAGTCTGGAGGACGGCAAGGACATCTGACAGCTGTCCTGATGCCCTATTCATAATTGAGAGGAATGGGTTACCCCCCTGTGGGGGGAGGATGGGAACAACCCTCCCAGTCCTTGCAAGTCTCCGAGAGGGTTGCACAAGTATCTGCATTTGACAAAGAGAGAAGACATGAACGTATTGAAGTGCTCTGTGTAGCTTCCATTTCCTACTGAGCTGTAAAGGTTGACACAGCAAGGTGAAAGTGGTGTATACCACATGAGGGCAGTCGTGCCCTTTAGTTCCCGGGGATGTTGACTTGGCAGCCGAAGCTGCTGCCAGTCGCCACTAATGCTCGGGGATGTTGGCTAGGCCACCGAAGCTGCCAGGGCCACTAATGCTTTGGGATGTTGACTCGGCCACTGAAGCTGAAAGGGGCCACTAATGCTCAGGGATGTTGACTCGGCCACTGAAACTGCCAGGGGCCACTAATGCTCGGGGATGTTGGCTCGGCCACCAAAGCTGCCAGGGGTCACTAATGCTCTGGGATGTTGGCTCGGCCATCGAAACTGCGAGGGACCACTAATGCTCGGGATGTTGACTCTGGCACTGAAGCTGCCGGGGGCCACTAATGCTTGGTGATGTTGACTCGGGCCACCGAAGGTGCCAGGGACCACTAATGCTCGGGGATGTTGACTCGCCCACTGAAGCTGCCAGGGGCCACTAATGCTCAGGAATGTTGACTCGGCCACTGAAGCTGCCAGGGGCCACTAAGGCTCGGCCACCACAGCTGCCCAGTGCCACTAATGCTCAGGGATGTTGGCTCGGCCACCGAAGCTGCCAGGGACCACTAATGCTCGAGGATGTTGACTCGGTCACTGAAGCTGCCAGGAGCCACTAATTATCTGTGATGTTGACTCGGGTCACCGAAGCTGCCTGGGGTCACAAATGCTCGGGGATGTTGACTCGGCCACTGAAGCTGCCAGGGGCCACTAATGATCTGTGATGTTGACTCGGGTCACCGTAGCTGCCAGGGGTCACAAATGCTCGGGGATGTTGACTCAGCCACTGCAGCTGCCAAGGGCCACTAATGCTCGGGTAAGTTGACTCGGTCACTGCAGCTGACAGGGGCCACTAATGCTCGGAGATGTTGACTCGGCCACTGCAGCTGCCAGGGGCTACTAATGCTCGGTGATGTTGACTCGGCCACTGCAGCTGGCAGGGGCCACTAATGCTCGGGGATGTTGACTCGGCCACTGCAGCTGCCAGGGGCCACTAATGCTCGGGGATGTTGACTCGGGTCACCGAAGCTGCCAGGGGTCACTAATGCTCAGGGATGTTGACTCAGCCACTGAAGTTGCCAGGGGCTACTAATGATCTGTGATGTTCACTCGGCCACTGCAGCTGGCAGGGGCCACTAATGCTCGGGGATGTTGACTCGGCCACTGCAGCTGCCAGGGGCCACTAATGCTCGGGGATGTTGACTCGGCCACTGCAGCTGCCAGGGGCCACTAATGCTCGGGGATGTTGACTCGGGTCACCGAAGCTGCCAGGGGTCACTAATGCTCAGGGATGTTGACTCAGCCACTGCAGCTGCCAGGGGCCACTAATGCTCGGGGATGTTGACTCGGTCACTGCAGCTGACAGGGGTCACTAATGCTCAGGGATGTTGACTCAGCCACTGCAGCTGCCAGGGACCACTAATGCTCGGGTAAGTTGACTCGGTCACTGCAGCTGACAGGGGTCACTAATGCTCAGGGATGTTGACTCAGCCACTGCAGCTGCCAGGGGCCACTAATGCTCGGGGATGTTGACTCGGCCACTGAAGCTGACAGGGGCCACTAATGCTCGGGAATGTTGACTCGGCCACTGAAGCTGACAGGGGCCACTAATGCTCGGGGATGTTGACTCGGCCACTGAAGCTGACAGGGGCCACTAATGCTCGGGAATGTTGACTCGGCCACTGAAGCTGACAGGGGCCACTAATGCTCGGGGATGTTGACTCGGCCACTGAAGCTGACAGGGGCCACTAATGCTCGGGAATGTTGACTCGGCCACTGAAGCTGACAGGGGCCACTAATGCTCGGGGATGTTGACTCAGCCACAGAAGCTGCCAGGGGCCACTAATGCTCGGGGAAGTTGACTCGCTCACTGCAGCTGACAGGGGCCACTAATGCTCGGGGATGTTGACTCGGCCACTGAAGCTGACAGGGGCCACTAATGCTCGGGAATGTTGACTCGGCCACTGAAGCTGACAGGGGCCACTAATGCTCGGGGATGTTGACTCGGCCACTGAAGCTGACAGGGGCCACTAATGCTCGGGAATGTTGACTCGGCCACTGAAGCTGACAGGGGCCACTAATGCTCGGGGATGTTGACTCAGCCACAGAAGCTGCCAGGGGCCACTAATGCTCGGGGAAGTTGACTCGCTCACTGCAGCTGACAGGGGCCACTAATGCTCAGGGATGTTGACTCGGCCACTGCAGCTGCCAGGGGCCACTAATGCTCGGGTAAGTTGACTGGGTCACTGCAGCTGACAGGGGCCACTAATGCTCGGGGATATTGAATTATTTTCTACTGGGGGACTTTGAGCTTCATATAAAGGCCTAGATGAAGAGATACCAAAAGACCGGATGTTGAACCGCAAACATGCAATGACACGGGGGATGCCTGGTGCCTACCATATAAAACTAAAAAGTCGAGAAATACAACAGTTAAGGTAGAACATTGTTCTTAAAGCCCCTCATGAATCTAATCCCAGCAAGGTAGGCTCGACATCCTTCTGAGGTGGGAAAACTGCGCAGCATGAATTGCCTGGCAGTGACTATCATCTGTTATTTATATCACTTAGAAACGGCAGAAGCACAATATTTAGAACTATATATAAAAAGATTCTCTTAGGTTATTCGTTAAGCGTTATAAAACACTGCAAGATATGAGTTTGGCGTTACATGTTTGAAGCTTGAGTCTATTTGTAAAACTATCATAATTTTACTGATTGTGCCGATGAAACAACGTAATATTGTATGTTAAAAATAATGGATGATGTTATAAAGATGGTATGGCCTTCGCGGAACTCACACTGAACATTCTACTTTAATTGGTGCATTTCCTGTCATTTGTTGATTTGTGTTCTGTGTACGATTAACCTCCCATCAACATTAACTTATAATCTCAAATGTTTGCCTACGAATTCATCTATATTACTTTTAGAAAAGAACACTTTCAGTGTCTCAGTTATAGCTACAATGTAAAGTCTAAAACTCACTGGCAATCCCTAGTTCTGGTAAACTGACCACAACATAATTCATGCCGCGTGCGCTGCTCATGCACTCACTGACACAACATTGATGACATCTCAATGACATCGTGCTTGGGTTGGAAGCCACAGTCTGGGATTTAGCCAACTTTAGACTCTCCAATGGACATCACTGACGTTCGTTATGGACTGAGATCAAAATGCTGGCTCTCGACTAGGCGGTTTGCCAGGCCTACATACCCACGGTGCTCACAGCGCACAGCTGTTAGCTAGAAACATTTTTTCTCAACTTTTTGCAACTATGCTCTGATGTCATGTGTGAGGTCAGGAACACTGTATAGGGGAACTAAGCTTATCATACCTAAAGAATTTCAATGTTTTTTGTTTTTGCAATATGACCATAATGCCACTTTTAACTTTGTTTTTAAGATAATTTGTGAGTTTTTTTAATGAACAGATTGTTAGGCGGAAATGTAACCATAAATTAAAAAAGGTTTTTTCAGTCGAGAGTGATATCTAACAAACCTGTCTCTGCCCCCCTCCCTCCCCAGTAGCAGGCTGTGGACGAAGGACAGGCCCTACACCCTGCCGTCTTCTGAACATAACCCAGTGAATATGGTGTTAGGCCATGTGCATCAGGGGCTGGAAGAAGAACCTGCCATTGAGCAGTGCATCCTAGTGTTCTCCAGTGCGCAATCTGACACTCAGGCCCCTCCATAACCCTTCTAAAACTATCAGTGATCCACTTCAACACAGGAGTACAGTATGGGAGTCGTTCTGGGAGAGCGGTAGGAATTACTCTTTGAAACGACATCCACTCAGCGGTTGACCATCATGTGACAAGAGCTTTTAATCAATTAGTCCATGTTTGCATTAAATGTCATTGAGAGCCTGCTTCCGCCCTTGACATGAAAGATCTCTTCCTCTATGGACTTGCTGGTGAGTTCTACTCATCATCATATAAATGAAGGACAGCTTTTACCGGCCCAGCCCCATACATCTCAGACAACATGTTTCATCTTAATTCCACTTGAATGGGTCCTCATCTCATTTTAATCCATGAAATCCAGTTCTAGAAGTGAACAACAATAAATTAGGGCCTTACCATGGTCACTGGCATCGTCCACGAGTAGGATCTCTTTGAGAAGCATGCGTGGGGCTGTGTAGAGCACACTGTATACTGTGCGGAGCAGAGCAGACAAGGCCTCATTGTGGAAGACAATGATCACGCTAGTGGTAGGTAGTAGTGGGCACCGTTTAAACCTCTTCTCCTGGCACCTGTGGGAAAGCAGGGGACCAGGAAAACAGACTGAGATTATTTTCCGTAGTGTACAAACTGAAATGAACTATGTGACAAACAATTTGGACCATACAGACCAGAAGAAATATGTCACAACTCATGTTGAACTTGCCATGGACAACATGGAAGCACTACATTATGCTTTTAGGGGGAGCACTGGGTTTGCAAGGTGATTCTCTGTTGCTTCTAACTTTAATTCATTGAACGTGGGAGCACCCTTGTTGTCAGTTGTCTGTCTCCCACCCTCCATTCCAAATGAGCTCTACATGACTAGTTCAGTTACCCCCCTTACCACAACACACTAGAGTGAACTAACTGAATAGTGTACAGAATGATAACTGGGTTATCTAATTTTCTTTATGTGTGCTGCTTCCTATTTTGGTGCTTGCTATTCCCATTTTTTGCAGTTACATTCATGTATGTTGGTCTGTTGTGTTTGTGTGGTGTGCTGCAGAGGCGGTATAACTAATTGTGCAGGAACAACTACTTGGCCAAGAGAAAAGGCATAAGCCCTTCTTCCTTAAGATACTCCATCGCTGATGATGCTGCGTGGTAAAGGAAGAACAATCAAAGATATATAAAAAGAAGATGCTGGGTTTCTTAGAGAAGGAAGGGGACATTTCCATAGAGAACAGCTAAGACATACACAGTCTGTTCAGTTCCATTGGACACATGGTGAAGGTCCTGAAGATTCAGGGCTGTTATAGCCTCTACAGTTTAGAATGTACACTTTGTATGTCTGGGTCTTCACAGT
Source organism: Lissotriton helveticus (assembly GCF_964261635.1). NCBI lineage: Eukaryota > Metazoa > Chordata > Amphibia > Caudata > Salamandridae > Lissotriton > Lissotriton helveticus. The sequence continues at coordinate 2,065,694,279 of NC_136065.1, forward strand.
GCAGATGTCGAACAGGCCTAACAATATACATAGAACGGGCATTAAGTCTACCAATTTTAACCATTGACTTTCTTTGACCAGGCTCTTTATAGCGATCGGCTTTCTTATTTATCAATAAACATTTTGGATCGGCCCAGTGTAGCATTCATCTCTCACAATGCTATTAGCTGTTTGGGTGCATCATTCCACCTCCACTCAAATGTTTCCAGAGAACCACATGAGGGACCACTTAAGCTCTCTCTTTCCTCAGGATAGCTCCCTTCTGTGTATCTCACTATAATGTGCTAAAAATGCTTAATTTGAGCAGGAGGTTGCCGTTGGGGTCTACCAGCACTTTCCTTTGGAGACTGGCCCCTATTTTCACTGCCTAAGACATTTCCTGAGAACCAGATAGGGAAAACAAACAAACGGAAAGATAGAGACAAGGAAAGATGGAAAACCTTCCCAAGGGGAGAAAGCAAGAAGATGTAAGAATGAGATAAAAGGGGAGGGAGTGCCTGGTTGTAGATGAAAGAGGCAAATGGTGGATTTAAGACCACACAGCATTGGTATTGAATGATTGATTGGTATTTGGGACGTGATATTTAATTGCACCAGCCATGGACTGCTGAGCAGAGCTCTAGGCACCCTTTCTTTTTCAAATTAAGGACTTGCTAACACTTCATGCACAAGCAATTTAAACCCAGACAAATTGGCTTTGCCAGTGCTTGCTCTAAATCTAGTTTTGCTTTTCACCTAAGGCACGCATGTGGGGCATTGTTGCAAGAAATCAAGCTAGATCTTACGGGAGGGTGTGAGATAGGAGAACCTCAATCAACATTGTCTCTGGTTCAGTCAATCAATCAATCAATCAATCAATCAATCGAGTGGTTTGTAAAGTGTGATTACTTGATTGGTATTTCCTTTTACGAGGGGTTTATCACACACATTGGTCATCGATTCTGTGCAGGTGGTAAATGTGTGCAGGGGAATCTGCCTGGAGCATGGCTCAATCGAGGGGGTTAAGGAGCGAAGGGGAGGGACGGGGAAGATTAGTTCTGGAAGGGGGACCACTGAATGCTGCCCCATTTCCAGAGAAAAATGTCACAGTGGAGTGCAGGACAAGGTTTGGCTGCTACTGAAGCCAAAGCCTCATATGGTTTTACCAGCCCGGATTACTGGCTCGAAAAATAGGGTCAAATGCTTCCACACCTGGGCAAACAAGATAAAGGAACAACCACCCAGTTGCGATCAATCAGAGCAGAATTCCAGAGAGGAAAGTGTATACATTTGCATATATTTTTAGTATTATGATATTGGAAAATGTAAACGGACGGAGTGCTGAAACAATGTCAAACATTCACCCCCAGTACAGAGATCTGGGCTTAAATCGTTCGTTTTTTTTTCTCCTCCTGCCATTCCAGTTAAGACCCAGCCATACCAGTCTTGACCCTACTCCCTGATGCTTATTTACGATCCAGGGAGGACCTGGCTTGGCAGTTCGGGCCAAACATTTCCCATGAGGAACAGGGTCAAGACTGATTTGCATATGGCTGAGTGCAAACTGGTGTGGCGAGCACAAGAACGATGGATTAAACCCACTCCTTTGTGACTGGAGCGAATGATTGCATTGTTCAGCATTCCGTCAATCATTTGTTCTTTTTGCTTTTGTTGCCCTAAGTGGGAAGGGTATGCCTAGACGTGGGTCCCATGCTCACTGCACCACTGGATTCAAGATAGCATGGCTGAGGCAGGGTAAGGCCCTGAAACTAGTCCGAGGATGCTTGTTTACGGTCGAGGGAGGACCTGCTTGGCAGTTTGGTCTGGACTGTTCCCATGCGGCGCAGGGTCAATACTGATTTGCATATGGCTGGGTCCAAACTGGGGTGGTGTGGTGAGCAAAAGAATGATGCTTAAAATAGTACTGCCTATAATGTATCATTGTTTAACGTTAAAAGATATCCACCATGTTTAGAGGCATTACGTTGGCCACCTTGAATCAGTAAAGTAGTGACACTTTATACATTTTAGCATTTAAAGATAGCTGCCTAGCGGCGTGTTTTCTTAATAGCTGCTGGATGGTTTTGTACATAGTGTGTCATTGTAGTTTTGCTACCAGTTGGCCAGCATTTTGCTTCTAAACATACAGCAGCGTTGGAAACTTAAAACAATGATACACTTTGTACAATTTAATTGCAATACAGCCACCTAGTGTTATGTTTCATTTTTTATTATATTTATGTATTGTAAGCATATGCCTGCCAAGATTAGGTGGTGGCATGTTTATTATGTTTATTCTTTTCTACTTTTATTATTTTAATTCATTTTCTACATACGTCTAACCTTTGTATGTCACTTTTAAAGTGGATGTGGCTGAATTCAGGAGTGAGCCAGTGGCTGCATGATCGATGTATACGTGCAGGGATGAGTGGCAGGGGTACATGTATCTTGACTTACTGAGTGCCTAAACTCATTTAATTATATGCCAGACCGATTGGTATTGTCAATCCTTATTGAGAATGGTTATTACATATTCAGTACCTCAGATTGAAGCTTTGGTGAAGCAGTACACCTAATAAATGCTAGCCTTTGCTAATGAAACCATTTGAACATTTTGATATGGTTCAGTCAAAGAAACATATTCCTGTGTAATTCTAAAAATATAATTGTGTGCATTAAGGAATCATACAAAAGAGTGGATGTTGAAACACACAATAAAAGGTCAAGGAAAGAGACACCGCAAGGAAATGGTACATTCTCAACTGACAATGATTCCCTACATGCAGTTTAAAGCAAGAATTCTAAAAGTAAACAAAATACTCCCCCACTCTCATTTGTAATTATTCTTGTAAACTAGTAATTAATATTGAATACATTGTTAGGGGACTTAACCAGATTCAAAACCCGTGTTATTACCCATGACCAACCTTTCTCCCTCCATCCATGGCTCACCCTTCATGTAAAGGCACCATTTGGAGATGCATGTGGATCTTTTGTGGGTCCTGTATATTCCTAGATAGCTACTCAATTGCACATGACTCTTACTCAGAGGGTCGGGTGTCAGGCCCAAGGTCTCGATGCAAGGAGATCCTGTCACTGGCAAAGGCATTGAAGTTGTGTTTCGCGTAGCCCTGCTGCAGCTCCATTTTCTCCTCTTCTGTAAGGCTGTACACCATGAAGGGGCTTCCTTCAGAACCAGCAAGGTGAGGATCCTCAATGGGACGTCGCAAAAAAGGGTGCAGTTCGTCTGGTGAGTAATAGCCCGGAAGGCACTGAAGGACACTGCCAACAGTGACCTCTTCCCGGATTTTCTTGACTGGCTTTATCTGCAGTGGAGGTTTACCTCTTTGTAGCTGTGATGCAAGACTCATCACCCTGCTCATCATGGAGTTCTGGTACGTTGGGCCACCTCTGCCGTTGACAAGATGCAGTGATTGTGCAGGCTTGTGCTCGCCCAGGTACCAGTGCATGAGGCAGAGCATCATGGCAAACAAGGATAAGCAGAGAAAGAGTACAGTTATTTTGAGCCGGAAGAGCTTCGAGTGTAGCCGCCACTTCACACTGTATCTTTTCCTGGGGATATAGTGGAAAGAATAAGGAGAAAAGATGAAAGAAAAGGTTCAATCCAAAGGTAAAGTCCTACTGCCAAAACCTTGTAATGCTGTTCAACAGGCTGTAGAAGTAATCAACTTAGGACTTGGTAGGCATTTGTTTTATGCTTACAGACCTTAAGGTTCTCTAGTCAAGAAAGTTACATTTACAGGGATAGAGACCAGCCAAAACAACTAGACATGGAAATATATTATCCATGATCATTAAACGTTGTTTTTGAAGGCACGTTTGCCCTTCTATTTTTTAAGCAGCATCAGGAAAGCTACTCCTGTATTTGTTATGTCTGGGCATTATACCTTCATCAGTATGTTGTTGGTTTGCTACCGTAAGATAAATTATTCTAATTGGCAGGCCTATGTATGCACTTGGATTTGCTTTGCATGTGATTGGAATAACAATAATATTTTAATATCAGATAAACTTCTATTGGATGCGCCTGTCATGGCATTAGTATTCATTTATCATTCTCAAATCATTTCAACATTAGATAAACATATAAAAGAAACTAACCATAGGCTGACAGGAGGACATTTTGCAGCACTTCTTTGTGCCCTACTGCTTTTTGGGTAATCCACTTGTGCATTTGTTATTAACCTGTGGTCCGAGGACCTCTGGGGGTCTGCAATGTTTACTCAGGGGGTCTATGATTTTTTGACAGCATTAAATGATATTAAAAATAATACATTACATTTAATAAAGTATATACAAATGAAGGAGCACCTTTGAAAAATGTAAACCTTTTTCTACAGTTGATCGTGAATTAAACAAAATATTTTAATGTTTCAATATTTGTATGGTGTCTGCTTTTTAAGTCGAGCCTGGGCAGCGCATGTGCTGCTCTGCGAGGCATGCTGTATTCATTATATTGGCTATTGGGGACTTTGGACTCACCCACAGCTTTTGGTCGGTTAGTTGGCTTGCTTTTTAAAATTCCTTTTCTCTGGTTGGGTAATTTTGTGTATCTGCCCCGCCTTTCAGGGATTGTCTCCCTCCCAGTGGACATCCTCCATTGATTCTTATTATTGCCCAGCTCTGGCCATCACTTGCCTCCTCGCTCACACATATGCCCCCCCCACCATCATTGCTGCTGGCATCGAAAGCTACAAGTTCTTATTAGGGTGTTTTCGTGGACTATAAAACATCATGGGAATTACTTCTCTTGAAGTATAGGATACCTAGTACCATACGGTAATTTCCCCCATTCAAAAATGGCTACTCGGTTCATCTTTTGTAGTCACTTTATTCTTATTATCAGGCGGTGAGTCGCAGTGCTATGCTTTCGATTACCAAACCATTACCAGACTGTTCACTGGAAAGCGACTACCGCGTTTTCTTGGGAGTACGTTCACCACGAAAGCCGCCTTTTCTATCTGCTTAGCAGACTGCGGCACGTCGGTATTGGGCGGATGGTGACCCGCAAGTCGTGGCTGTAGAGGAGCGAAGAACCCTGCTACCGAACCATCACGAAGGTGAAGTTGGACTACACTGCTGAGGTGGGTACGTTCAAATGCACTCACTGCAGTTGCAGGGTGGTCTGCCTTAAGCGTATACCTTTGTTTATTTTTTACAGCACAACTTGCTCTTTGGCTGCTTCCCAAGATCTGAAAATCTGTAGGAGTCTGAACTAAGGGGCTGAATACGATGTCAGGAGGACTTGTGTACGCCCGACACCGTATCAGTTTGGAACTGCCCGACCACTAGTCGGCAGTTCTGACCGCCCAATTTGTATGCGACAACCCATAGGGCGGGTGCAAATAGCTATCTCACTATGGCAGCTTGTGCGGTGGGCGGAAAAGGCCTGCAGCTCATGCTGCCATAACAAAATGGATTTTGGGAAATATCCCTGCACTGTGAGGAGATGTTTAGGGAGGTACCCCCTTAGCAGAGGCTCCCCCAGAGTCATTTTCAGACAGCCTTTCCATGTTGGATAGGCCAACATGGAAAGGCTGAAAGGCTGTTGGAAAATGACAATCCTGATGGCATTATAGTGTCTTTCCGAGGCTGCAACGGGCTCAAGGAGCCCGTGGGAACAGCAGGAGACGGTTCCACCGCCCGCCACATCATAATGCGTTGGGCGAACCGTAGGGGTAAAACGGAGGACCGCAACCCACGGTTGGTAGGTTGTGGTCCTTCCAAGATCATAATCAGCCCCTAAGTCATATATTTCATAACAGACAAAAAGTAATATGTTGCAAACCTTGACATTAACAATAACATGAGAATTGACATTGGTAAAATAATGTATACAAAAATGTGAAATAAATAAACTGACAGTCCATTATAATAAAGCAATTTAATGAGCTCTCCCCTCACCCTCCGTGCCCAAATGCAGCGTCCATCCATGTCATTATCTGGAGGTGGAACTTTAGGTCCCTTTCTAGAGGCCACTGGCCTGCTGTTAAAGAATGGCACGGGATCCCGGAATAAGATCAAGTTTAAACAAGCATTTGCAAAGCAATGGGTCGCGCATTATTAAAAGTTTAACCTTTTGGCGTTGCAATAATAGTGCAATAATAGCTCAAGCTTCCAGTAATGCACAACCTATTGCATTGCAAATGTTTGTTTGGATTTTTGTTATATTGTTTTGAGGTTCAAATCATGGAATTTGATTAGCCCCACGCCCCCTGGCTTCCAATAATGACAGTGGGGGATCCCTGTATTCCTGAATGATTCAGTTGGGGTCCTCTGAAGTCAAAAGATTAAACACCGTTGCACTAAGGTTTTATAGTCTAAAATGTAAGACTCAGCAATCACAACAGTGTTGTACAAATTGTCCAACATTTCAGTTTTGCTAGATAATTTTACTCTCAGTTTTTTTCAGAACAAAGATTATTGGAAGCCATACAAAACCACCTTTGACTTTACCATAACCAGGCACACTTTGAGAACTAGAAGCAAATATCTAAGAAATTGGATTATTATATGGGGTGAACGACTGCCCACTTCAAGGAACAATCATAACTCATGTCAGGATGAACCCTCAAAGTCACTAAGTGAACCTGAACTCAATCCCCTGTTAGCTGTGGCACTGAGCAGACAGGCTTAACTAAGAGCAATAGGTCAAGTATTTATGCAGTACTGAAATAATAATAAAGTAAAAATGCCAATCAATAACAATCCCAAACCAAATTAGAAAAATAAAGTTAACCTTAATAAACAAAATATCACCAAAGGGACAGACATCCAATAAAGGGTCATCAGTGACATGATTTTTGAAAGTTTTAAGTAGAAAAAAATCACTAATTGCCATTATTTGTCTATGGTTGTGTTAAACCAGTCACGTGGTATAAATTCAGGCTGACCGCGTTGGTGTGCGGGTTGGATACACCAACAAGGTTTGCCCTGGTGTAAGATTTTGCGTTCTGACTCGGGGCCTCAATACGATGAGGCTCCACAGGCCAGAGGCTTTCAGAGTCCCACCGTGAGTTTCACATTTTGACCAGCACATTACACTGCAGGCGGTTGAAATTGAAACCAGACAGTCATTCCAACTGGATTCGTGTGGGCTCAAAGAGTACATTGGCCAGTCGGAGGCCTGACCGTAATCCTCATGGAAAGCGTTTCCGCCGTTGGGATTACAAAGTCTTTTTCAACAGGCTTTCCATGTCGGGCTTTCCGACATTGAAACCCTGTCGGAAAGCAATGTTGGGGGGCCCTATTGGCCCCCTTCTCCCTGCGGCCTCCTGTTGGGGGCTGAGGAGGCACCTATGGTGCCCCCTGTTCATCTCTGCACTGTGTGGCAGGCACCTTAACGTGCCGGACACATGGTGCAGGGATGAACAGAATCTCCCATTTCTCTATGGGAGCTTGTGCTATGGGCAGTTTACGGCAGCAGCACAAGCTCCCATAGAGAAATGGGAATATGCGACTGCACCATGTAAGGCTGAAGTTAAGACCACAGATCAGAGGTTAGTCGGTCCCGATTACCACCCAATATTGTAATAAGGCCCTCAGTCCTTTAAATCCCAATCCATCCTAGGAGTACGCTTCAAATGTCCCTCTGGAACTCAGGGGAGACAATTTGAAACTCACAGAGTGTCAGGCAAAGGCCAACAACAGGTTCCAGTCAAGGTCTAGTTGCCGCTGTTCAGCTGGGTACCTCCAGGAAAAGGTATGTTGCATCTTGTTGTCTTCCTGAAGCCACACAAGAGTTCAGCAAACTGACCCTAAGGGTCCAGTTCTTTGTCTTAGGTACATGAATGAGCAGTTCCAGTCCTTCAGGGCTCCTCTGAGGTCACAGGCAGTAGATCCATTCCTCTTCTGATCTTCTGCAGGTCCAGAAAGTGTTCTGAAGAGGGGGCATTCGGTGCCCCAATTATGCCTAACTCCAGCTAGAAGGTGGGTCCTTCTGGCTCCTCCCTTTTCAATGAGGTAAAAGTTCCTGGGGTCTACCCTACCCACTTTTGCAGTGGTGCCTGTTTGCCTTATTGCAAACAGCCCCAAAATGTCATGTAGCAGGGAATTTTCGAAAGTGTGAAATTCTTCAGTCACACTAAACTTGGGCTCTGATGGCCGGGGGGCTAGGGGGACGAGGGGAGAGAGTGTCATTGGAGGGGGGAGTGCTGAGACAAAAGATTGATTTGGAAATATCGAGTCAAAAATATCGTGACATGGAAATATCATCAGCAAGAATATCGTTGTCAAGAATATTGATTTTAAGGTAAGCAATATCGATTTTTAAAATATCTAAGTAATTAATATCGATGACAAAAATATAGTATAATATCCTTTTGTAAATATTGTTATGTATTTGGTATATATTTTAAATGTATATGGTGTAATGTGTATTGTATTATTATTGTTTATGTGTTTTAATGTATTTGTAAACATTTTAGTAGTTATTAAATTTATTTGTATTTTTAGTACCGTAGCAGGTTGTGGGTGTTTAGGGGCACAGGGTGGGAATTAATTTAATTATTAATAAATTAATCGTTCATTTTTAAATATTATTCCAATTTAAATTAATAATTTATTTTGCTAATAGTGTCATTCATGTTTTTAAATTTAAATTTGATGTGCTGGTTGTGGGATTTATAGGGGTACAGGATGGAAATAATTTAATTTGAATTATTTCATAATTAATTGTTAATATTAACTATTTAATTGAATATTCATTATGTTAATAGTGTTAAATATTTGTTTTAAATTCTACATTGTATGTGCGGGCTGTGGGATTTATTGGGGTACAGTGTGGGTGGGAAGTAATTTAATTTTAATTAATAATTAATTAGTGTTAATTGTTTAATTGATAATTAAGTTAACTGTGTAAATACTTTTTTATTTTAGGTGTGGGTTGTGGGGTTTATAGGAGTACAAGGTGGGAAGTAAATTAATTTCTAAGTAATTAATATTGATATTTGTATTTAATAATTATTATTTAAGGATATGGTAGGAAGTAAATTACATTTTAATTAGGTTAGAATTATTTTTTTAATTGATTATCATTATTACAGTTAAAATGTATTTAAATAATTTTTTATTACATTTTAGGAGTGTGTTGTATATTTTGTGGAGGTATATTGTGGAAAGTAAATAAAATTTAATTAAACAATAATTAGTTTTTATTTATTGATAATTAGTTTGATAAATATTCATGTTAATAGTGTAAATAATTAGCTTTTTAAAATGACAGTTTAGGTGTTGCTTGTACGTTTTGTAGGGGTTTATGGTGGGCGGTAGCTAAAAGAAAAAGTATTTAGTCAATACATTTTTTGTTAATAATTTTTTTTTAAATTCAAGCATTTTTTATATGAACATTATTTTTGGATTCACATTTTAATAATGTTTGTAAATATTTATGATATGTATTAAACATTATAATTTATTTTAAATAATTTTTTATTTTAAATATATTTCTGTATGGGGGCGTGGCTACGGAGGCGACCAAGATGGCCGCATCCGCATAGAGCTCTGCCGGTCGGGCGATTCCAGCAGCCCTTACTTGGCGTAGAGCGAGCAGATCCACACGCTACCATCTCCCCCTGTGAGCGCGGAACTCTGCTGCCGGAAAATATATTTTCATCACGGCTGCGACGCTCCTGGGGACGGCGTTTGAACCTGATGCCACCGGGCCTACACAGAGGCATTGCCTGCATCGCGCTGGGGCCGTCGGAGTCGGGGTGAGTTTTCGCATGTTTCTCTGCCCACCCGCGCGCCTCGCCCTGCCCACTGCTGCTCTGGTGATTGCCCCTGCGCCCTGTCTCCTGGCTGCTGGGCCCCCGCGACCATTACGATGGTTCCGGCCTTCGGGCCTACAGCATTTTTCGACCCCGGGGCCCACAGTAGGTTTGAGGGCCGGCCTGGAGTGCACGTGGTGCGGGTGCGATGTCCTGGGGTGGCGGAGTGTTGGGATGTGGCGGTGGGTCGATGCGGTGAGGGCGATTGTGCTTCCCCCCCCCTTTTGACACCAGGGGGGTGCTCTGTGACCGGTGGGGGTGATTCGGCCTTGTTTCTCACCCTCCTCCTGTCCCAGGCCCTCCCTTGGCTGCGCCTAAGCGATTGGCACACCCGGCGGTGAAATCTGCAGCCATCTTTCCCAATCTACCAGCTGCCCCTGGCAGGGGACCCCTGTGGGCTGCTCTTCCGGATTTCACCAGCATCTTGTCGTCTCCTGACCGTGGCCAGCCACTGTGAGCCTGCACTTGCCTTTTCCCCGGGGACCCGCATTAACGCAGTGACTCCTCTTGGTGCTGTGTTGTCCTCGACGGCCTCTTCGCCCTGGTGACGTCCCGGCTGGACCTGCGTGCTGGTTGCTCTGGGGTCGGGGTCCTTTGTCACGATCTTGCCCACGACTGCCCTTCTGCACCCTCCCTTTGGCCCAAGGACTCGACTCATCTCCAGCTGGCCGTCTCCTTTGCACGCTTGCACGCCACTAACCGCGTCGCCCTCCCTGGGCACCAACTCACCCTCCACAATGGTCAAAAAAGATCCGAGATAGCCTAAACACCTATTTGACAAGCCTCCCGGGACCTTGGCGGACCCTGCAGCGGACCCTGCCGCTGCCGCTGCTCCCCCTCCAGAGGAGTCCGATTCGAACCCACTGGCTGCCGCCATGATAGCCGAAATGAGATCTGGCTTCAAAGCCCTGGACGCCCGCTTTGATGACCTGGGTAAGAATTTGGCCAACATGAACGCGAAAATCCAGAGTCACGACCGCAGGCTTGACGTGGGGGAGTCCAGGGTTTCTGACCTCGAAGATGGCGCCTCTTCTTCCCTGAAACGGCTGGAAAGAGTCGAGAAGATCCTTAAGGAAGTGGCTTTGAAGAACGAAGATTTGGAGGCAAGGAGACGCCTTCTTGGCGTTCCGGAGACGAGGGCCACTGGTCGACTGGACACGTTTGTGGAACAGCTCTCGTTGGACCTTTTTGGTAGGGACACCTTCACCCAGGGCTTCGTGGTTGAGCGAGCACATTGGTCCCTGGGCCCTCGCCCCAAGCCGGGCCTGCCCCCCAGACCGATTATCGCAAGGCTTATGAACTTTCGTGATTGGGACGCTGCCCTCAGAGCGGCCCGTGAGAAAGGCGACATCCAATGGCAGGGCAGCAGCCTGTCCTTCTTCCCGGACATTACGATCATGGTGCAGGAAGCTAGGCGAAAGTATCAGAGCGTCAAGGCTATGCTGAGAAATTTGGGACTCCGTTATGGTATGCTCTACCCGGCCCGACTCAGGGTGGACATTGATGGCAAATCGAGAATTTTTCAAACCCCACACGCCGCACAGGAATTTTTCCACGACTTCAAGAACAACAAAAGTGGTTCGCCTGGTGGCTCACGGTCACGTCCCCCTCAGCTGCAGACCTCACAATCCAGCGTGGACATTTTTTCCCAGTCCGGGAGTGGCTGAATGACTATCTTGTTCTATTCATTGGTTCACAATATGACTGGTGGTTTTTTCCTCGTTCGAATGCATATTTACCATTCTACTGTTTTAGTTATTTGAATGCTGGCTTGCCCGACAGGCGTGGTGTTGCCATGCCCCATGGTGAATACCTCCATGGTTTGTTTTTATGGGAACGGTATTTGGGTACTCCTCTTTCTGGGTAGGGAGAGGGTGGGTGGTGGGCGGTGGGCGGGAGGGTTTTTTTGTGTTATTTATTTTTATTTTTGCTAATTATTGCAGATTGCAAAGTATGAGGATGCTTTTGAGTGCTATGATTTGCCTATACATTGACTCCATTTATAGGATATTGCTGATATGGTTGTGCTAGGAAATGTGCCCGGTCCCTCCGGACTGTCATTGTTAACTTGGAATATGCGGGGCCTGAATGATAATAGGAAACGGAGACAAGTCTTGAACTATGTGGCACGTCATAAAGTAGATATCCTTTTTATGCAGGAAACTCATTTGGAAGACGCCACGGCTGGTGGCCTAGCATCGGGGTGGGGTCCGCATAGGTATTTCTCCTGTTATAGTTCGTATTCAAGAGGGGTTGCTATCCTTGTGCATAAGCTTATCCAGTTTGCACACTTTGCCACAAAATGCGACCCTGAAGGACGTTTCTTGATCTTCACTGGTCAACTGCTGGGTCATAGGATATCACTGGTCTGTGTCTACGGCCTGAACACTGACACTCCCTTGTTTTATCAATCCCTTTCTACCCACCTCCTTGCTATTGACACTGGGCTCTTGATTATTGGTGGGGACATTAACCTTCTCATGGATCATGATAGGGACAGTACCGCTTCCACCCCTGATTCCAAACCCCACTCCCGCCAGGCCCTTCGGGAGATCTGCACACATTATTCCCTTGTAGACATTGAGGCACATTTACACTCTATCTTCCCTGTTTTCACTCACTACTCTGGGTTCCACAACACATGGACCAGACTAGATTACTGGTTGGTCTCCCCCATGATTGCTAGCTGGTTGGGATCAGTCCACACTCTCCCTCGCACTCTTTCGGATCATTGCTCGGTTCTTCTCTAACTGCATATCCCAAGAGAGGGGGGTTACGAGAGATGTTGGCGCTTCCCTGGACGGGCATTGCTAGACCCCGGCTTCACCGAGGAGGTGCGACAAGCTATAGAAGATTACTTTGATTTAAACACTGGCTCTGTTGACACCTGGGCGGTCCTGTGGGAGGGATTTAAGGCATATATCAGAGGGGGTTTGCATTTTAAAACACGCAGGGGTCCTCCGAGACCTGCGCTCCACCTTAGACAAGATCGAAGAAGAGATTGCCGCTGCGGACCGCGAACTGCTTACTGCCCCCTCAGATGCCCTTTCCGCCACTCGTTTGGCGCTTTGTGTTAAATTTCGTGACCAGCGGATAGGGAACTTTCATTTCTTAATAAGCACTGCGTGGCACGGCGTTATGGAGAAGGCGAGCGCCCTGGTCGCCTATTAGCAAACACTCTGTGCCCCCCTGGAGCCCAAACTTGCATCATTTCTATGACTGGTCTAGACGGCTCTCCAGTACAGTCTACCCCGGCGGTATGTGAGCTCTTTCTCACGTACTATAAGACCCTCTATGCTTCCCGCCTTTCCGGGAATCTGGCCGACCAAGAAGAGTATCTATCGGAGGTTGCCCTGGTGTATTTGGAGCGTTACATGCAATAGTTCCTTCTAACCCCCATCACCGCAGACAGCATCACAGAAGCCATTGATGCCTTGTGTGGTTCTTGGGCCCCCGGACTGGACGGCTTCTCGGCCGACTTTTATAAAGCATATAAAGACCTTCTGGTGCCTCGCCTGGTTGAGGTCTATGCGGAGGCCTTGGATGTGGGCGTCCTCCCCCTGACGTTTTGTGAAGCGGCGATCCTTCTCTTGCCCAAACCAGGGAAAGACCCCATGCTCTGTGGTTCATATCCGGGAATCTGGCCGACCAAGAAGAGTATCTATCGGAGGTTGCCCTGGTGTATTTGGAGCGTTACATGCAATAGTTCCTTCTAACCCCCATCACCGCAGACAGCATCACAGAAGCCATTGATGCCTTGCGTGGTTCTTGGGCCCCCGGACTGGACGGCTTCTCGGCCGACTTTTATAAAGCATATAAAGACCTTCTGGTGCCTCGCCTGGTTGAGGTCTATGCGGAGGCCTTGGATGTGGGCGTCCTCCCCACGACGTTTTGTGAAGCGGCGATCCTTCTCTTGCCCAAACCAGGGAAAGACCCCATGCTCTGTGGTTCATATCCGGGAATCTGGCCGACCAAGAAGAGTATCTATCGGAGGTTGCCCTGGTGTATTTGGAGCGTTACATGCAAGAGTTCCTTCTAACCCCCATCACCGCAGACAGCATCACAGAAGCCATTGATGCCTTGCGTGGTTCTTGGGCCCCCGGACTGGACGGCTTCTCGGCCGACTTTTATAAAGCATATAAAGACCTTCTGGTGCCTCGCCTGGTTGAGGTCTATGCGGAGGCCTTGGATGTGGGCGTCCTCCCCCCGACGTTTTGTGAAGCGGCGATCCTTCTCTTGCCCAAACCAGGGAAAGACCCCATGCTCTGTGGTTCACATAGACCGCTGTCATTGCTGAATATTGACTACAAAATCCTTGCCAAAGTGATAGCACTCAGACTGTCGCTCCTGATGGGATTTATTATTTCTCCAGTGCAATCGGGTTTCGTTCCACATAGGTCTACGTCCCTTAACCTCCGCACCTTATTCACGGTCCTACACCGTATTGACGCCGTTACTCCGGCGGCGGCAATTTTATTGGATGTGGAGAAAGCATTCGATTCTCTTGAATGGCCCTTCTTCCTTTCTGTCATGCGCCGTATGGGTATGCCGGAGTGCTTTATTGCAACTGTCGCTCTTTTGTATACCAGGCTCTCCGCTCGGCTGCGCCTTAACGGTATCTTGTCAGATCCCTTCCCTCTATCGCGGGGCACAAGACAGGGTTGCCCCCTCTCCCCACTATTGTTTATTTTAGCTCTTGATCCCTTGGCCCGGCAGTTCCAGGAGAACCACCTCCAGCGCGGGTTGCAGTTTCGAACTGGCCCTTTATTGATGTCCATGTACGCAGACGACATGATACTATATGTTAGGCACCCCAACTGTAATCTGTCTCCACTAATACGGGAAATTATACGTTTCGGTGCATTCTCAGGGCTAAAATTAACTGGCACAAATCTGTCATTTTTCCACTCACTACCGGCACTACACCCTGGTCTTTTGACTTTCCGCTGGAATGGTGCGAAGATTGCGTTAAATACTTAGGAATTCATATCCATCTTGACATTGCATCGATGATACGCCTCAATTATGGCTCTGCAGTCTGCGCGTTGGAATCACAGATTAACGGCTGGATTAGTCTACCCCTCTCAATGGCCGGGAGAGTTGCAATCATTAAAATGGTGGTGCTCCACGTTTTCTGTATTATTTTAATAACATCCCGGTTCCCCTAACCAAAGCCTTTTTCAAGCAACTTCGCTCTCTTCTGCTTCGATTGGTCTGGGGTGACTGCACGCCACGTGTCAGCTGGAGAGTCTTGACCATGCCGCAGGATGGGGGCGGGCTGGGTGTACCGGACTTCTACTTGTATTATTTAATTGCTCAATGTGCCTATGCTTACTCTTGGTTCCACCCGGACGCACGTATTCCATATTTACGTCCAGAGGCAGACTTGGTTCTCCCTAGACAGCTTCTCACAATTCTTCCCACTGGCTTCCCTCGGGACCCGCGTGATATTCAAACTGTATCCACCACATGCTGGGCCTGGATTAAACTGCGCAAGCTTTTAGGGCTAGATACGCTTTATTCTTCGGTATTGCCCCTTCCTAAGGCCTCTCTTCTTCCCATCACGGAAGAGACACTGGTGAAGCGCACCTTGCAGAAATTTACTATCGGCACCCTTGGGGACCTTTTCCCCGATGGTCATGTATTCTCTGTGACGGAGGAAGCCCGGTTCACTGACCGCTCTTTTATGGATACGTTTATCCTCACCCGGCTTCGCTCAGCATTGAGGACGTGTTTCCCCTCCTTTCCTCTAGCCCCCCGAAGAGGTCCCCCCTCTTACTTCAGTGATACAGAGCCCAACCAATGCGCACCTGATCTCCAAATTATATTAACAATGCGGAACACTTAAACCTTGTAATGACTCCAAACTCAGGGCCGAATGGGAGAGGGACCTGGGCGGGCCTATTTCTGATGAACAATGGACATATTGCTGTAAGGCCACGACGGATGTCTCTCTGAATAGTCGGCATAAGTTGCTTCAGTTTAAATTTCTCCGGCGGATGTATTTCACCCCGGCCCGTGCATATAGAATAGACGACTCCCAGCCCCACCACTTGCGGAAATGTCTTTCCCCTTTTGCAGATTTCGCACACTTGACATGGACTTGCCCCAAGATACATCAATACTGATTCATTCTACATTGGGGGATATACTCTCTGTGCCACTCCGGCCTACCCCTGAGATTGCATTGCTGGGATATGTCGTAAATTTCCCTAGGAACATTCGTAAGTTGGCAGCGCTTGGCTTCATGTTGGCCAAGAGGGAAATAGCATTGCTCTGGGGTAGTAGGCGTGTCCCCACTCTCCGCTCATGGTTAAGCAGTTTAGCATTCTGCAATACAAACTGCATTGGGGCAGTACAGTGCCGGTGTTCGCACTACTACTTAGCTGTTATCTTCCTGTTGGTATTATTCAATGTACGTAATTGTGCCATTGGAATGATGTTCGTTCGGTACGATGTCTTTGATATAGTCAATGTTAAGATATCGTGGTGCTCTCTTTTCAGATTTCACTTTGGTCCTCGTCATTTGTGTTCATATTTCATGGATATGCTTTGCTGCCTTTCTGTTATTGTCATTATTCAATATCACATTGTAATGCTATTGCTTGATTATGCTTTTATTGTTTTTTTGGTTTTTTTAATTATGTTTATTCTCTTAAGTTTATGCATTATTTCTTCATTTTTGTCATTCATGTGAAATTTCAAATAAAGATTTAAAATATATATATATATATATCTGTATTTTCTAATAATTATATTTGAATTTGTTTTTTAAATTATTTTGTTATGTAGAGAATTTGTTTATTTCTAATGTATTACTGACAGCAGTCAGAAAAATTAATTGTTTCCTTTCGCAATCCAACACTTTCCCTACTGTTGCTCTGACTGGAGTGGAAATATAAAATGCTACCCCTTCGCCATCCAACACTTTTCTTACTTTTGCCCTATTTGGAGTGGTAATAGTAAATGTTATCCCTCTGCAATCCTACACTTTCCCTATTTTTGCACTTATTGGAGTGGGAATAGTAAATGTTATCCCTCCGCAATACAACACTTTCTCTACTGTTATTTTTGTAGTGGGAACAGTAAATATTCTCTCTCTGCAGTCTAAAATGTTCCTATGTTGTAATAATTGTAGTGGGAATAGTACATTTTAGTACTCCCCAATACAATATTTATCTAATTTTGCATTTATTATTGTGAAAGTAGTACATTTTACCTATGTGTGATGTAACAATTTTATTACTGTTGTGTTAGGTGGGAGTAGTATATTTTGTATGTTATTTGTATAAGAATGTGTCTATTTATATATAAATTGTAGTGGGAATTCTATATGTATTCATTTTAATATCTAATTATTTATTTTATATTGTTTTAATGTATAGCATTACGTTTTTGTTTATTTAAAATAATAATATATATAAATATTCATCTTTTTTTATTTGTGAAATATTTGTATTATATTGTTAAAAAAAGATGTTGTTTACTTTTTAATTTTAATTAATGTGGTTTGCTTTTTAAATATTTTATGTTATTGGTAAATATATATATATATATATATATATATATATATATATATATATATATAAACGCAAATGTCCTCAGCGGGGGGAACGGCAGTAAGCTGGTGCAGGCGGCAGGATAAGGACACTCCTGCAATTTTATGTTTTTAGCAAAAAACAATGAAAACGCTGCACTCCTCCTGTCCAGGAGGAGTGCGGCGTTTTCATTGTTTTTTGCTAAAATATATATATATATATATATATAGATATATATATATATATATATATATCTATATATATATATATATATATATACTTATTTGTTTGTTATAGTATTATATTGGTACATATTTTTTTTTATTATAATTTAAAATTATTCATTTTATAATACTTGTTTAACTAGATATGATGTTAAATATGTATGTATATATATATGTGTGTGTTTAACTTTTTTAAAGTAAGTTTATTTGTTATATTTGGTACAATATACATTAAATATATTTATTTTTTATTAAATTAATGTTAATATATAATATATTTTATTTTACATTTTTTAATTCGCATATATTTAAAATCGATATTTAACACAACACTATTGTTGAAAACAATATCTTTTATTCAGTATTTTTGCACTTACCTTTTTAAGTATAGGTTGTTGATATGTTTGTAGTAGATATTTATGTCTCGATAATTTTGTAGGTCGATATTTTTTACTTCAATATTTTGTCAGTGAACCGCCATAGGGAAATCACGAGTGTTGTCCCACATCTAACACTAAAATATAGTTTAAAGCGGGCACTGTACCCACAAACAGCCCAGAGTCAAACGTCTGGTAGGACAAAAGCAGGATTCTTCAGTAATCAGACAGGGGATCCACAAGAATTATCCTTTTCAAGTGTGCCCCAAGTGGTACATGCGGCTCTACAGATCTGTCAAGCAGGATTTGTGCAGTGCTGCAAGATGTCCACAGCCCTTACTCTGAATCCTCTGGGGAGTTCAGAGGAGTCATCTCTGCCCTCCAACAAAAAGTTGGTAATGGTTATGGATAGAAGAGGTGACATAAGGAATATCCTGATGAAGAATGTTGATTCTCATAGGTTCAACTACATAGATTATTGTGATTTTATTAAAGGCAAGGGGGCTAACATTATACATTAGCCTCTTACTTTCCACCTCTGAGCAGCAACACTTTAATGAACCTTAGAATAGAACTTTAAACCCCAAGAATCGAACTAGAACTCCAAAGTCCCTTATAAGCCTTAAATCCGTCACCTTCCTCCTCTTCTGTTGCCATTTTCTTAAATCTTCAACTTTATTAGTCATGTCCAAATTTGGGGGCTGATTACGATGGCGGGCTGTTTGGGACCAACCGCTAGACATGCGGCGGTCCCTCTACTGCGATTAGGATGCACCCGCCATACTGGCGGGCGCATCCAGGGCTTTTAACATTATGGGCGGCAGCACCGTACGCAATGTTAAAAGTGCTTGCACTGCATTTT
This sequence comes from Lissotriton helveticus, assembly GCF_964261635.1. Taxonomy (NCBI): domain Eukaryota; kingdom Metazoa; phylum Chordata; class Amphibia; order Caudata; family Salamandridae; genus Lissotriton; species Lissotriton helveticus. The sequence goes on from NC_136065.1 coordinate 2,065,713,047, forward strand.
CCTGCACTACGTGGCAGGCACCACCCGGTGCCTGCCACTTGGTGCATGGAAATGCAGGGAGGTACCATGGGTACCCCCAGTGTAGCGACACCGCTCAAACAAAGGGGGCCCACAATGGGCCCCCAAACCAAATCCCCGCCAGCCTTTCCATAGCGGCGATGCCATAGAAAGGCCTTACCAATTACCCACATCCTAATTTGGTGGACGGTGCCTGCTGGGCACCGCCACATTTTAGGGGCCCTGCACCGTCCGCCGGGCAATCTGTGCGATTGCCTTTGGCAGTGAAGAGGCGGACAGACTTTGCATCTGCCGCGGTCCCCACTGGCATCCTAATTTGACCGTGTGTAATTCGCTTGGTGATGGCGGAAGGACCTCTACCGCCGGCCGGGCGGTGGCGGTCCTTCCACCATCATAATGACGCCCTTGGTTCCTAATTCTCTGCAAAGATTTCAAATAAATATTTATTAAAATTGATACTTATCCCCCGACTGTCTGAGATGTGGCCGGGAGGTGGGCACATTCCTACATACGGTATGGTCTTGTGGGGCACTGGAGAGATTCTGGACGAGTGTGTGGGACTGCTTAGATGAGGTATTGGGCTGGAAGCTCCCCCCGTACACTGCAGCTGGGCCTTCCCCATGTAATGGAGCAAGTGGGTGGCAATATCTACAAACGGCACTTACTGCTCCTTGGCCTTATTGTGGCCAAAAGGGATGTGGCCCGCGCCTGGAAGGACCCTAGGGCCCCCCCAGTAGGAGTGTGGAAACAGGGATTAGATTACTGTATGGGACTGGAGCGTCCAGTGTTTGAGGCCCGAGGTTGCCCCAGGAAGCACTACAAAATATGGAAGAGATGGGCGGAGTACAGGGGATTGTGGCTGGAGCCGCCAGCACAGCGGGATGTCGCTGCTGAACAATTGTTTTGAAAACCGGGGTGAGGGAAGGTATGCATCATCAGGTTATAATGACTATTTTCTTGGACCTGTAAAGACATCGTGAAAGGGGCTAGGGTGGGATCCGGGAGGGGATAGTTATTGCGGGGCAGGGGGGGTGGGAGAATTCCGACAAGTATGTTTATTCTTAACTGCTGTATTGATTGCTACGCTTTGCATTTTGATCATATACTCACAGCTCCTCCGGTGTTCGGAGTACTGTGGTTGCCTTGCAATCTCACTCAATAAAACAATAACATTTTGTTCTGAAAAAGAAAAATTGATACTTATCAATATTTCCATCCTTACATTTTTTATCCTTCAAAGCCTATTAATAGTTATTAAAAACTCAACTCTATTTTCAAATCAAAACTCCAATTACATCACATACAGAGTGGGAGAGATAATGCTAGTCTCCTCTTCTTTAATAAAATGATGATTCTCTATGCAGTGGAACCTATGAGAATTAACATTTTATAGCAAGACAGAATGCTAGTATTCTGCATGTTTAAAGCTTTTAAACACCCTATTTGAAACATGCACTATTGGTATGAAATTCCTTGCCATGCACCAATGTAAGCAGACACTTTATGCATACCTATATGTTTTACATGTTACTGGAGCCCATGGCTCATTGAGCAACTCTGAAGGTGCTCCCGAAAAGTCTGAGAATCTACTGGATCTCCTGATATTCTCCAAACTAGTAGGTTGAGTGAACCTTCCTCTGCTAGAGGTCTCTTGTCAACAATCCTCTGTAAGCCCTTTTTAAATAGGAAATCTCTATCACCATCTCCATCACTGATAGGAACCATGCTTGTGAAGGCAAAAAAGGAGTCACCAACACTATCTGACATACCTGCTTCCTCACATGAATCAGAACTCTATGTATCATAGAAAAAGGTGGAAGCATGTAACCTTTAATTTCTTTCCAATTCTGAATGAGTGCATCCAGTACCATTGCGCCTGGGTCTGTCGTCCTGTTAATGTAATTTTGTAACTAATGAGTCAACCTCAAAGCAAACAGATCTACCTCCAAAGGGCCTAGACAAACCTGAATATCCTGAAAATATATCTTGTCTAACTTCTAATCTCTGTAACCCAGTATATTTCTTGAATTCCAATCCACTACAAAATGTTGTATCCCTGGTAAGTATTGGGTCTGTAGACCAATTCTGTGTTCTAAAGAAAATTCCCAAACCTCTTTTGCTATCTCTGTCAACTTCTTTGATCTGCTGTAACAATCTTTAACAACACTGAGCAACCTCGGAAATGGGAATTGAAACTGTGCAATGCAAAACTTTCTGCTTTCATACCAAAACAGTTTATATGTTCCATCCATTCCTCCGAACTTCATACACTATCGTTTCTTGTGTTGAACACATTGCTCCCCATCCGGATGTATGACGTTATAACGCATACTTTTACTCCGCAGACCATTACAACGCGACTTTTACACCGCATACCGTTACAACGCATAGCGCCTTGGGGCGCTGGAAAGTGGTAAGTATAATTTACTATTCTAACTCCAGTCCCCGTGGACCCTAGGGAAGGTGTTGGATAGTAAATTATATTTATTACCTATCCTAGAGCGCCCCCCAGCGCAATGCGTTGTAATGGTATGCGGAGTAATGGTCGCGTTGTAATGGGTCTGCGGAGTAAAAGATCCGTTGTAACGGGTGTATACCTCCCCATCCATAACTGCTTGTATCTGTCTCTAATACAAAATCTGGTATTGAAATCAAAATCACTCGGCAATTCCAGGCCTCGAATTTCTCCAACCACCATACCAATTCTTCCTTTGCTAGTGTCATCATATTCACATACGGCCACATGCATCAATCTTCCCGTTTGCGAATCCTTAATTGCGAAAATTAAGGAATCGCAATTAAGAATTCGCAAACGGCATTTTTGGGCGATTTCCTAATTTTTCTTAATTGCGATTCACAATTTGCGAATCACAATTAAGGAATCCCTTTCCATTGATTCCTATGGGCCTAGAGGCCCATAGGAATGAATGTGAAGGCATTCTCATTTTGCGATTCGCAATTAAGGAATCGCAAAATGAGAATGCAATTTCAAGGGTGCAGGGGGGGTCCAAAGTACCCCCCCCTGCACCCCTGAAATGTACCTTTAAGTACATTTTTCACACACACATGCCCCAAGGGCATGTGTGTGTGTAAAATGAAACTTTCAAAAATGCACTTCTGTGCACTTTTGAAAGTTTTCGCATATTATCATGAAGGTTAACTTCATGGTAATTTACCACCTCCTATTTGCGATTTCGCAACTTTAAAAAAATCATGCATTGCATTTAAGAAATCGCTAAATTGCAATTTCTTAAATGCAATCGCAATTTTCAGAAATCGCAAATAAATTGCGATTTCTTAAATTGCGCAAATAGCAAAAACCTTAATGCATCCCAAAAAAGGGATTTGCATTCGCAAAAGGCCGAATTTTGCGATCTCAACAGTTATATTCTGATTCATAATGAGTAAATTGTCCAGAATATTATCAAACAAACCCCTCTCTCTCTGTCTCTCAAAAAACCTACTACTCACCTCATCACCTTTGTGAAACACCAAGGGGCTGAGGACAACCTGAATGGTATTCACAAAAATTGGCATGATTGTCCTTTCCATCTGAACTGTAAGTACCGTTGGCTTTCCACTGCAATCGGTATTGTAAAGTATGCTTCCTTCAGATCCATCTTTACTAATCAATCTGACTTTTGTAACACATCTCTCAAAAGATGTACTCCCTCCATTTTAAAATGTTTTTGTTACGTAATAATTCAGTTCCCTCAAATTTATCACATGCCATGACTTTCTTCGCCACAAGAAACAATGTGCTCACAAATGCAATCTGACTGTCGCGTATTCTAACAACTGCCCCGTTTTCTAGCATACTTTCTATTTCTTTTGTTAATATGTAGAAACAATGCTGATATTAAAAACAATACATTATTATTATTATTATTATTATTATTATTATTATTATGGGATTTATTGAGCGCATGGCTGCCCTAGGGCTTCTCAGGGCTAGAAGACATGTTGTTGGTTGAGGTCGGACAGACATTAAAGGTATTGCTTTAACAGCCATGTTTTGATTACTTTGCGAAACTGCAGTTCTTTGACCAGTGTTCGATGCTCCAGTGGTAGAGAATTCTGGAGTTTGGGGGCTAGTTGGGAGAAAATTCTGCCTCCCCACCTCTTCTTCCTGACATTTGTTGGTTTTAGGAGTCCCTTAGAGCTTGATCTCAGATAACTATTTTGGATATAAGGGGACACCAAACTCTTGATTTTCCTAGGGCCCCTGTTATGTAGAGCTCTGTGCGTGATGAACAAAGCCTTAAATTTGACTCTGGCATCCACTGGGAGCCAATGTAGCCCCTTAGGGTGCTTTTTTGCCGACTCCAGAGCAGGGACTCTGCATTCTGCACCACCTGCAGTCGGTGGGTCAAACATTTCGGTGCCCCTAGGAATAACGAGTTTTCATAGTCCAGACTCGAAGTGACCAAGAAGTGGACTGCAGTCTTCCCGAGCTGAATTGGAATCCGGTCTCGGATTGTTCGGAGACTTCTGAGTCATCCAAAACAGGTGGCTGCTACTTTTTTGGCTTGTGTTGTCATGGAGAGATCCTTTTCTAGCCAGAACCCCAGATTCTTAATTGTTTCTTAAGGTGTGGGTGGGCTGCCCAAACATTCAGGCCAGCTTACGGAGGGCCTGGGAATTGCCCTGTTCCTGAGGATCATTAGCTCTGTTATGTCCCCATTCAGTTTTAAACAGCTTCTTGTCATCCACTCTTTGATTTTTTTCCATACAGGGTGATAGTCTCTCGGAGTCCCCGTTGTTTATCGGGTTCCAAGGAGATCACCAGCTGTTTATCATTAGCGTAGGATGTCATGAGGATATCGAACTCTTGGGCGATCTTAACTAGTGGCTCCATATACACGTTAAACAGCGTGGGGCTCAATGAGGAACCCTGTGGTACCCCACGCGTTAATAACATCGTTTTGGAGAGGGTGGTGTTTTCCAATGCTTTTTTTTTTAACTTTGTTTATCGACATTTATAATAACAATACACTTTCAGCGTGTTGTAGCAGGATTGAGGAGTCATAAAGCTTCTGTGACTCAAATGTTTTAAGAATCAAACAAAAACAGTTAAAGCAAAATATTTTTTTTTTTAAAAAGACAAGAGGCTTAGTAGATAACACGTATTATCGAGTTTAAGACAGTTGGCAGTGGGCCAGTATTCATGGAAGGTACATCATATCAATATACTTAGCAGCTGTTCATTTATTCTTACTATGAGAGGCCGACCAAAATCAAGGTACATCAACCCTAAAATAGAGTTAACCTAATTTGGGTGTGCATCTGCATGTTGTTCCGGTGACTGGGAAGTACGAGATGGAGCTCGAACAAGAGGGGGTGGCAATCCTACCTGGAGTGTTTTTAGCCAATCCAGGTAGGGGCCTGTTAGACCCGTCTGCTTCTGAGAGTCCCCTCACCACTATGATTTCTTTTGTTCCCCTGTACCTCCCAAAATTTGTCGCTTTTTATTTCTCTACCAGGACTTTTTATGTGTTGTCTCATGGGGCTAGATGTTCCTTGACGCCCAGTTGCTCACAAGGTTTGTGGCACCTATTTACAAGGCGCCTGGCCCAAACCTGTGGCATTACAAGCTGGGGTTGTCAACCTGTATAAATGAACCTAAAATGGTGGACACCCTTTTTCCTCATGTGAAGTGACTCCCATTGGAGCCTTCATGAACCCTGGCCTTTTGAGGTTTTGGCGCCCTTTGTTTGGCGCACATTTCTGACAGGAATTCCTTTATTTTCCTCAGGTACACAAAATGGCTGCTCTAGAACCCCAGTATGGTGGCTGTGAGTGTCCTAAATACCCCTCAAGAGTGCCATGTCATTGTCACAGCCAGAGAAGGTTCTAGAACCTTCTGGCTTGTGCCTGTACCCCAGGGCACTGGCTATATAAGGCCCAGTCCCTGGCGGCCATTTTAGATTAGATTAGATTAGATGATGAAGAGATTCCAGACTTGACACCAGATTGACACCTGCCCTGTTGACCCCTGAGGTGGCTGGTAGCGCAGGCAGTAGAACAGCAAAGGGTTGCTGGCGTTGTGTCTGACTGGCGTTCCAGTCAGCTACGTGAGAAGTGATCTAGCGCCTACAGCGCCTGCCCAGCGAGTACCTCATTGCCCCCCAAAGACTGTGGCCAGATTCGTGTGCCTCCCCGCCCCCCCAGTGGTGAACTGTGATCGATTTATCGAGTCGCGAGGCGAGAGCAAGTTCGCCGCGACCGCGATCGTCAGCTGGGCCCCCTTCGCGACAGGTGCCTCTAGAGGGGAGCTCGGACGTCTCCGAGCCCCACCAGCGTAGAGTGCTTCCTGCGCAGATTGAAGGTGAGATGGTGCGCCGGGGCGGGGAAAGGCCGGCCTTCGTTGGGCGGGACTAGCGTCTCTGCCACTCCCCAGTGACCCGGGATGTCATGTATTCCTATCGGTTCTGAATCGATCCCCCTATTCCTGACTCTATTCTAGTTAAACAAACCAACAAGTTAACTAGCAGTCAGCCCATGAGGCAGAAAACCCCCATGATGCAGATACCGTTATCTGATGCAGTCACACTACGGCACAGGAACGTGTAATCTGATTAGGTCATAACGCTTGCGATCTAATTAGACAAGCGATATTCCTCCAGCCCCTGATAAGGCATACGGAGTTCTCATAACAAATCAAACCTATGACAACCTGGGCAAAACCCTGCGGCCATTGTTTTGATTTCACCGAGAACTTTTGTAAAAGAATGTGCTAACGAGCAAATCGTATGACATCTTTATTGACGTATCTATGTCCATCCTTACGTCAATCTCGGCACCTTAAAGGTATAAATATTACCGATCTTGCCCTATGCAAACACACGCGTGGTGACGAGACGGAGCAGCCATACTTGCCGAAGCCGAGAGCAGAGCAGACCCCGCTGGCAGCAGCCCCGCCTTTCTGACGCGCTGAGAAAAGCTGCTTTCTCCTGCCGAGAGACCCAGCACCGGCGCTTCCGGGTAGCCCTCGCAGGCAGCCTGGAATATCGAGACCAGAGAAAGAGATACCATTCCTCATTCATCCTAACTTCCAGGTACAGAACTGAATAACCCCTCATAGAGAATTCTTTAGTTATTCACTTGGCAAAAACAAACTTAACTTAAACTGTAACTTTCTATTCCCGCCCACGTATTAGGCTTAGGTCAGGTACACGGGGTAGGCGTATTTAGAAACACCAGTTGAGTACGTTTAGTCAAATGTATATGTGTATGTAAATATATTTTATTCATTTTAAAACATCTTATGGCTCAGAAACCATATCAATGTTTTTACAGTATTACTTTATACTATTGCTTTTAATGTATGCACTTTACTTAACTATAAGTATTGCAATAATATCGATCCATTTCTCTTGTATGAGAAAAGAGAATGATCAATAAATGACATCTTTTTATTGAACACGCCCGTCTCTTCCTTTTCTCTACATTCTGATGAGACTAAGAATGGACGTACTGACTGAGTAAAATAATTTGCCTTTTGTTCACAAGACTCTCGAGATTGACTCTTGATTAGGGGAGAGCAAAGTTGTCATGTTCTATGGTTGTCAGAAACTAAATCCCTTCTTGTCTAATCAGGGAAGTTAATTCCTCCTTGAACATTCGAGAAAGTTTCTAGCGAACTCTGAGCTATGCTGGCAAACCCAAAACTTAAGTCTAGTATCGACAGTAGTAGACCTAGTTAACGTCTGGCCTAGGCCTTTACTGCTGTAGGTATTATTCCAATGCGCAGAGCCTATTGGGAAGATAGGAACTACACTACATGGCGCCCAACGTGTTTGGAAAGGGCGATAAAACTAACGTAAGACATTTAGAGTAACTCAGTCGTGCTTTCTCATTCAGACACCTTTTCCCAAATACTCCAAAGACGTCTGGAGTGGGTGAAAGGTTATATCCTCCAAAACCTCGCAGGAGGGAACTCCTATGTATGGTTCTTGGCATAGTCAACGTTGAAGGATACACTGTTCCAAAATATTGTGCATCTAATCTCTGTTTCCATAAGAAACCTGATCTGCAAACAAACATAATACCATCCTGTCGGTAAAATGGGAGACAGTGATGAAGAAAGAGAGGCAGTTACATTAGCAGCTGAAATAGCAGCAGCTGATACTGCACTACAAAACGCAGACGGGGATATAATACTAATCCCGGTCACCAAAAGGAAATCTATAACCTTAAAACTTATAGAAAATGGACTGACACCTAGAGGTGGCACAGTCATATTCGTAATTGAGGCACACGGATATCGGCAGACAGAGGTATATTATTCATGGATACATTTTCCAGCAGCAAATGCTGTAACAAAGTACTTCCACTATTACAAAATAGAGGTACCACCTGACATTTACACTCCTTTCGAGGAGGTGGAAGTACCACTCAAATTTCAAGAGCATTTGCTCTTATTTGATGGCGCCCTAATACATAATAATCACATCACCAGGCTCGGTCCTTTAGGTAGACCAGGAGCAACGTGGCCGGTCCTAGCCGGATACACACCACATCCAGACATCGATAGGATGGCTGCAGCAGAGCTGTTAATACAGCTAAAACAACTAATAAAAATTCATAGACAATTAGTTCAGTATGTGATGCGGACTTCAACAATTCAGCCAGCGATTAAACTCCCACAGCTGACCCCTCACCAGGGGAACACAAATAAAATTACACCACAGAACATCCAGTCTTGCCTAGGTAAAGTACCGGCTAAACGGGAACAGATACCATTCTGGTTGGCACAGAAAATTACCCAAATAGAGGCGGTGTTTCCTGACACCACCCCGTTAGAAAAACACAGGATTCTGACTATCTGTCTTCCAATGGGAATCGCACCACACATTGAGGACTGTGACACTTGGGGTACAGTCTTTGCTTCCATCTACACAAAAACGCACGGTGTTCCATCCATTTCGGTAATACCAGATGTGCTAAAACAAATTCAAGATGAATACGGTCCAGAACCCGCTTTAACTCTTGGTATGAAATTACTAAAAGACTTCAAGCAGGTCTCGGCTATACTATTAGCCAACATAAAAGGTGAAGCAGCAAACGTGGCGATCCGCCAGAGGTTAAAAGAGACAGATATAGCAGACCAACCAGCTGAAATTGCCAGAATCATAGAAAAATCCTATGAGGAACTAGGTAGAGACAGTTTAGGTGGAATACCAGTAAAACCGCAACTGACTGAAAGTCCAGAAAAAATATTTTTTAATAATAATTCACCAAAAAAGAACTGGGATGGAAACAAACAATCCAATCCTAAAGAAAAGAAATTCCAGTCCAGGGGAAGGTCTCCCAGGCGAAGGGAGAAATCTCCAAACCAAAGACCCAGGTCACCTCAGAGTGACCCCTCTGGGAAAAGATATAACCTTAGAAATAGGGATAATATTAAAAAACCTGATAGATATCAAGACATTGATACACGTCCCTCTCAATCTTTTCAGACTTCCTCGCAGAAATCGGAAAGAAGAGGACGATCAGAACAAAGAGAAGAGCACGCCAAGTCCAAAGACAAGGAACCTGCTCAGCTAAAAAAGAAATTACAATTTCCAAAAAAGAAGGTAGCCAGTATCAAGGTAGTTAACAATGCCGAGAATACTGAGGACACAACTGAAAAACGGAGAGTGGGCTCAGACAATGCTAGACAGCGCAGCAGAAGTGAGCATAGCTCGCAAAGTCCTTATGAATCATCTGGAGACAGTGGACACGAATGAATATCTTCAAGTGGAAACTGCAGACACCAGGGTTAGCAAACCTCACAAGATATACGAGATAACATTACGTATAGAGGGAGATAAGACTAGAAAAATAAGGGAACTATTTTGGGATAACCTCTCCAAGGGCTATGACATCCTTCTAGCTGAAAAAGACTGGCCACCAGAGTTTGTCAGGGAGTGCCCTCATGGCGAAGAAATAATTATGCCTGCCTTCTCGAATCATATCCCGATTCATACAAAATACACACTTGCTAGAAAGTGGGCAGTGGCCCAAGCACCTGCTTTATATAAAAATCATGTAGGATGGGATGAGGACTCTCCTCCTCACAAAATCCAGTTAAAATCACAACCTACTGCACAAAGGCAGTACCCGATTAAGCAAGAAGCTAAAAAACAGGTAAACGAAATACTAGATCAGCTAGAATATCAGGGGGTGATTGAAACTTGCACCTCACAAATGAACAATCCTTTGTTTCCGGTCTCCAAACCAGACAATTCATATCGTCTAGTTTTGGATTACCGACACCTTAACACATTTTGCAAAACTTTTGCAGTGCAAAACTCACACAGTGCTGCACTAATGAATAACATAGTGCGCAAAAAATACAAAACAACCTTGGACATCTCCAATGGATTCTTTTGTCAAAACATAGCACCAGAGAGCAGATATTTAACTGCATTCTCAGTAAATGGCACTCAAAAACAATTCTGTCGGTTAGCCCAGGGGTACAAGAACAGCCCGGGAGTATTCTCAGCGAGAGTAACAGAATTACTACAACTATATGATGATGAAGCATTATCTTATGTCGATGACATTTACTTAACAGATGATGACTTGGAGACTCACTTGAAAAGAGTGAACACCATAATACTTGGGTTCGCTGCAGAGGGTTACAAATTCAACTTTAAAAAGTCCAGAATTGCCCATCTGACAGTCCTGTTCTTAGGATATGAATTATCAAGTATAGCCTGGCTGACAATTTTCTAAGAACTAGAAGAATTAAAAAATCTAGAATATGAAGAAACATATCCTCTGCCAATCGACATTCTGCCTTTACGACATTACGCCTGTGTAATCTATACAGACGGACATGCTCAACCGTCCGTTTGGGGAGAACAAGCATACAACCCCACATGTGAGATTACAAAAGAAGTGTGGCGCGGAGGTAAACTAAAACCTCTATTAACAAAATCACACTCAGTAGAAACTAATTCAGAAAAATAAACTGAAATAATAGCATTGAAGATGGCGCTAGATAATGCGGATCGCGAATTCCCGACACTTATAGTGTCAGATTCATATTACTGCGTCAAATCATATAACAGCGATTTGCAGGCATGGATTCAAAACGGTTACAAAGATGACACAGATGCACCAATAAAGCAGAAACTGCTCTGGGAACAAATAGCTCTTTTACAAAAAGAACTACCAAAGACTCACGTGATACATACACTGAGTCATCAACGTGATGGCGTTCACGTTGCAGGGAATTCATTGGCTGATGAGGCCGCAAAGGCAGCTGTGCAAACGGCTTCCGTAGCTGCCGTCACCCGGTCAAAAACAAAAATAGACAGCGAAATATTACAAGCTGTCAGCTCTTCTGAAAAGGATTCGATAGAACCGCTCCCTAAAGGCTTTCCAGTAAAATACTCATACATAACTGATGCAAACAATGTTCCTTTTGCTCGAATCCCTGGAGTGGGGGATAGGGCAATTCCAAACATGGAACATAGGTTAGGACTAATAATAGCGGCACACGAAGGGCTTGCTTCTATACATGCTGGCGTCTCAGCCACAGTATCATTATTAAAACAGAGATACTGGTGGCCACAAATGAGAAGACAAACAAGGAACTATGTTCTAGAATGTGAAATATGTCAAAGAATGAAAGTATCAACGGTGAGACGTCCAGCTCAGACGCCCCTTCTAATCTCGGATAAACCATTAGCCTGTGTTTATCTAGACCACTGCGGTCCCTTACAAAGGGATGGTAACTATAAATATATCTTGGTCGCAGTGGATTCATGCACAAGATTCATATGGATGTGGCCCCAGCGAACGGCTGACGCCAGAACTGTTATAAAAGATTTGCGAGTCTTTATCGGCACATACGCAATTGGCATGCTGCATTCGGACAATGGTCCTGCTTTTAGCTCTCGGGCTTATAAGGAGGCCATGGTCAGCATGGGCGTGCAATTGCGGTACTCTTGTCCATTTCACCCTGAGGGGAACGGAATTGTTGAAAGAAAAAACCGTGACATAAAGCAATCTATAACGGCAAAGGTATTAGGTTCGGGAGCTGGGTGGGTCAAACATCTAATAAGTGTCCAACGTAGTCTAAATAACTTGCCAAGAAATTCTCTGAAGGGATTCAGTCCGTACGAATTATTATTTGGAACTAGGATGTTGATCTCTGACCTTGATAGTCAGACTTCAGTGGTGAAAGAAAAAAGCTTTGATATCAAAGACCGTTTGGCTATTTTGCAGGACTTAAACAAAACAAGAAAAGACCTGAGCAACATAAAGTTGAAACAACAGCCAACAACCACTGAAGAACCACCACCTGTCCCAGCAAGACCTGTCTGGATTCCAAAAGTCGGGGATCTAGTCAGGGAAAAGATCGCGGTAAAGAAGGAATTTGGGCCTTCTTACAGAAAAGCAGTTCCTGTCTTGTCTGTCAACGGGACAAGATCAGTTGTACTACCGCCACTTGCTGGTAAAAAGGAGAACCGAGTTGTATCCATCGACCTGGTAAAACCACAACATGTGGCCGATAACAAACAGTAGGCCAAGTGGACTCCCAATAAGTAGCAGAACACCAAGGTTTGCTACCAGTACAGAGGTCCTAACGAAGAGGCTCATCACATTCGAAACGCCTACAGAAGAACAACAAGGACTATGCAACAATGCAATAGAACTCAGACCTCTGAAAACCCAAATAAAAACATTTAGCAGAGACACACCAATCTATACTGAAGTACCAAGTGACAACGCAAGAAACAAAAATCCTGAACCAATTGGAACAATTGACAGAACTGCATCCGGCTACTTCATAAACTTCGATGATTCCTCTGAAGGCTTCAGTGAATCAAAGACACAGCCATCATCAAAAACCTTCAAAGACAGAGCTAAAGAACTTTTGAAACAACTGAAAGAAACATATCTGATTTCTCCATGGATTGAATTTTGGGTGGGTTTTGGTGCATTTATCCTCATACTTTGGCTCATCATGATACTAACTTTGGGACGCTTCATTGAGGGAAAATATGCTAAAATGGACCCAGCAAGTCAGAAAATCAACTTGATCCTCAAACCACACACATCTTCACACGTCGAGAAAAGAGAACTTCCTTCAGCCAACTTCACAGCCAATCCGATACCTGGTGGGGTAGCCTGGGACAACACTGACTATGAAATTTATGGTCCGGTCGAGATCCTGAAATATCCACACCAAATTAAGATCTCCTTGAGTGACTTTGCAAAACCAAACTCATTTGCTGATGATTGGGACTTCGAAAGCATTAATAATATGATGTCTGACTTAGTAATGTCTGCTAAATTTACCAAACATGATTATTTGCAGGGTTCTACAAATTATGACAGTATGTATTGCTATAACCACTATGGTAACCACTTTTTACATAGATCTGCACAACCTAGAAATGTTTTAAATTATAATCAATGGGAACATTGTGCAACACCTCCAAAAGGGAGCTCAAGAACCGTTTACGACAAATATTCATATTTTTCAGGTTTTAACACAAGTAATGCTGAAACATTTTATTTTAAATTGTCAAACAAGACAGGGACCAAGACCATGATAACCAACACAAAATTGTTATATTCAGACTCATTTTTTGAACAAATGAATACTTTTGGATTTGATTATTGGAACAAAAATGTTGAATTGAAAAGTGTTTGGGGTACAAAAGATTGGCAAGTACAGGGTATAGAAGCTTTGTTTAGAGCCTGCATGATCCCAGAACAAATGATATTTTTAAATGACACTGTTCAACAAACCACCTGTCTTGGCCTAGCCAAAATCAAAGATTTAAATAAACCGTCTATTCCAAAGCCAACAATGTTTAGCAATAGCTCTGATATAGATGAAGAGATAGACGTAAACCATATATTAAACCAAAACAGAACACATCCAAATTGGAAACAGTGGTTGATCTGGCCCACAGATACTAATAACTGTCAAGACAGATTCCTGAACAAAACACAGGGGTTCAAAATGACCAGGCCAGACCCTAGATATACCCAAAGACATCACCCAGGGATAATAACAACCTACAGTGTGGGCAAATTATGCCTTCAATGGCTACAAACCTCCACACTGGCAGAAATTAAGCAACACCTAACTTTACTTACTGATGGTGCTGACTTGCGTGATTTCACTTTGGGACCACGCAAACAGCGTCAAAAGCGTTTCATAGCAGCCTCTGTATATGCAGCATACAATGAGGCCTGGAAGGTTACTCAAATTGAAACAGCAGAGAGAATACGGGAAATTGACCGTATTAATTTGGAAAAATCACTTTCTGTAGTGGACAATGGGTTAATGACTCTGTCCTCCAGAATTTTTTCTTTGGACAGCATTGTGTCTTCAGCAATCGATATATTATCACAAGACTTACTGTTATTACAACATGGTCAGTCCCAATTGCGTTCTATTGTACAGCTTGGCTGGACGTTACAAAATTTGCGTTCAGGCTATGTGCCTTGGCGTTTAATCAACACAACGTCACTATTCCAAATCTTTAACCTTACTGATAGACAAATCGGTATGGCGCAAAAGGGTGCTGATTATACAATCTTGAGCATTGAAAAACTAGAAAGATTACCAATGACAATGTCAGAACGACCTGTCAGTGAATGGATAATACATGGAATCATAAATATTCCAATCTCAACCTTCAGGTTTCAATACTGCCAAAAGTATATACAGGCTGGCATGTACGAGAAATTGGGAAAGGGGTACTTTAAAACAACCTGGAACCTGCCCTATTCACATGCATGTGTCAGTAATAAAGGACAGAAAGTGTTTCTTAGTGGCAACAATTGTGCGATGTCACTAAGCGGCACGCTTCTGTGTAACGGAATTAGTTTGCATGGAGCCTGTGAAGGGAATTCATACAACCTTTCATGTCACCAGCAAGGCGCACCTGCAACTGAGATAGAACCATTCTTTCAAAGACTCTATAATGGGAGTTACATTCTTATTGTAGACCGCAGATGTTGTAGTCTTATGCCCGGGACTCCTTATCTAGTAACTACGACTGCGAAGGTCAAGTGCTGCGGACGCTCATTGTTCCCCAGCGCCTTTCCAGACAGGGAGGCAAGGGCATGGCCCGATTTGAAAATTACTTCTATTCGAATAGATACTTTAAGCAGAATGAAAACAGTCCTTCTTCAGACGCCTACCAGGCTCTCGTCATCAAAAGAAACGTATGATCTACAAGTCGCAAGGACGACTGCAGAGATACATACATTATTATCAACTAATTCCCCCGTACATTTCGCGGAAATCCTGAACGAAATCTTAAATATTTCTGATACCAATGGGATCTCAGGGGTATTTAAGACAGTATTTTCGATGGCATTAACACCATTCAAAGCCATACTGGGTATTTTTCCAGGTTTCGTCCATTCGATTTTTGGCAGACTTCCCCTGATCCTGGGACTAATTGCAGGAATCCTATTCTTAGTCCTTATTTTTCGTTATGGCAACCCATGTCACAGACAAAACTCTTGCGACAAGGGAAGAAACAATCCTAGCCATTGGATACCGGGACCGGATATCAAAAATCCTGGGACTCTCCCGGCTTAGAGACCTGAACATGACCTGGTTTCTATCATTTCGACCAATGTGGCAAAGATGTGTTTTACCTGTATTGAGGTGTCTGCTATGCGGAGAACAATGCGTGTTAGACACCTGTCTGACGCTACAATCGGATGCGCCAATGGATGCAGAAACATTGTTGAGCCCGATAAAGGTTCATGCTTTGTGCTGCCCTCAAAGGCTACCAATCCTGATGACGGCATTCGTGGAAGCTTCACCACTACGATTGATGGGTAGTGAAGTTCAAGATGAAAGCAGCATCGAACAGGTACGACCTTCTGTCAGTAATGCAAATCAGAATGTCAATGGAGACAATCATGCGCAAGAATGCATGATTACACCTATTTCCGAGTTAGTGGAACTTTCCCAGGAAGCTGTTGACAGTTTTTTCGAAAGCCTAAATGATATGATGTTCTCACCCGAACAGAAATAGAGATTTTTGAGCAAGCTCGCACACGGCGTTCCCTGAATTCGGCCTTCAACTTTAAAAATAAAGTCACGTGAACATTTTCGCTCCAGTACACGGACAGCAGTTTTTTTTTCAGCAGCCCCAAATATTTTTGCATATTTTTCGGGACACTATCTTCTGCTTAAAGTAAGAACTATTCTTAGAGAACTAAGGTTTCTAAAATTTAGATAGCTTATAGATATTAGCTGCCCGCTGGCATGTTCATAAAGATATTTTATTCTGTGATGGAATGGTCTCGAAACTTTTTTCTGTCAGAATCCATTTCATGTGTAATTCTCATATACCAAATAAGCAATAATGTATACAAATGCAATTACTTTGGCATTTTTCTACAGCTTGAGTGCATACCATATATATATGTCTGCAATTTTTTTCAGTATATTTGAAAGTTTCAAAATGCATTTATGTATTTTGGGGTGGTATGGTATACACACTACTCTATAGTATGTTGTACTATGTTATACTATGCCTAGATTAGTAAATATGTCCATAGTTAGCGTGGAGTGGGTGTCATGTATTCCTATCGGTTCTGAATCGATCCCCCTATTCCTGACTCTATTCTAGTTAAACAAACCAACAAGTTAACTAGCAGTCAGCCCATGAGGCAGAAAACCCCCATGATGCAGATACCGTTATCTGACGCAGTCACACTACGGCACAGGAACGTGTTATCTGATTAGGTCATAACGCTTGCGATCTAATTAGACAAGCGATATTCCTCCAGCCCCTGATAAGGCATACGGAGTTCTCATAACAAATCAAACCTATGACAACCTGGGCAAAACCCTGCGGCCATTGTTTTGATTTCACCGAGAACTTTTGTAAAAGAATGTGCTAACGAGCAAATCGTATGACATCTTTATTGACGTATCTATGTCCATCCTTACGTCAATCTCGGCACCTTAAAGGTATAAATATTACCGATCTTGCCCTATGCAAACACACGCGTGGTGACGAGACGGAGCAGCCATACTTGCCGAAGCCGAGAGCAGAGCAGACCCCGCTGGCAGCAGCCCCGCCTTTCTGACGCGCTGAGAGAAGCTGCTTTCTCCTGCCGAGAGACCCAGCACCGGCGCTTCCGTGTAGCCCTCGCAGGCAGCCTGGAATATCGAGACCAGAGAAAGAGATACCATTCCTCATTCATCCTAACTTCCAGGTACAGAACTGAATAACCCTTCATAGAGAATTCTTTAGTTATTCACTTGGCAAAAACAAACTTAACTTAAACTGTAACTTTCTATTCCCGCCCACGTATTAGGCTTAGGTCAAGTACACGGGGTAGGCGTATTTAGAAACACCAGTTGAGTACGTTTAGTCAAATGTATATGTGTATGTAAATATATTTTATTCATTTTAAAACATCTTATGGCTCAGAAACCATATCAATGTTTTTACAGTATTACTTTATACTATTGCTTTTAATGTATGCACTTTACTTAACTATAAGTATTGCAATAATATCGATCCATTTCTCTTGTATGAGAAAAGAGACTGATCAATAAATGACATCTTTTTATTGAACACGCCCGTCTCTTCCTTTTCTCTACATTCTGATGAGACTAAGAATGCACGTACTGACTGAGTAAAATAATTTGCCTTTTGTTCACACGACTCTCGAGATTGACTCTTGATTAGGGGAGAGCAAAGTTGTCATGTTCTATGGTTGTCAGAAACTAAATCCCTTCTTGTCTAATCAGGGAAGTTAATTCCTCCTTGAACATTCGAGAAAGTTTCTAGCGAACTCTGAGCTATGCTGGCAAACCCAAAACTTAAGTCTAGTATCGACAGTAGTAGACCTAGTTAACGTCTGGCCTAGGCCTTTACTGCTGTAGGTATTATTCCAATGCGCAGAGCCTATTGGGAAGATAGGAACTACACTACAGGGAGCTGTAGCTGTGGGCGGGAACCACCCTGTATGCGGAAGTCGGAGGGAGGTCCGTGGAGCCCCTGAGAGCCCCATCGCTAACGAGAGAAGTGCTGTGCCCGACTGAATCGTATCTTGATTGCAGCCGATGTGAGGTGGGCCCGTTTCTTCATAGTGAATGCAGCGTTGTGAAGGAACTGTGAACCGGCATTCATTTGACTGTGCGCGAAGGTTGTGTGACCTCTCTGGCAGCCCGTTCGTCAGTCTAATGACTTTGAACTGGTGCCGCCTGTGCTCAAGTGGTGCTAAAGCCCGTAGGCGCGCATAGACTTCCCCGGCAAAGCAGAGATCCTATCCCGGTGACCGCCGAGTGCAAATGATGTATTTACTGTGTTTCCTTGCCTTCTAGATATACGCGCATACGCCCTGAGTGATTATTAAAGAGTCCCAAACCTTATTTTGTGCTTAGAGAAGCCGTATACCTGGTCATTGAAAACAGCATAAACTGTAAGAGTTATCTTTCCCATTTGAAACGTATTGCAGATGTAATGATTCTAAAGTATTTAATTGGTGGCAGCGATACCAGAAGAAACATGGGGTTGTTTATTTAAATGAACCAATATTTATTCTGATATTTATTCTGATATTTATTGTGATATTTATTGTGATACTCATTCCTGAAGTTATTCTATTTATTAATACTATTTATTACCAGAACTGTATGACCAAAAGAAATGTATATGTGCTTTCCCAGTCAACCCTATTTACAACAAAGAACTTTTATATAAAGGAATCGTATTTTTCTACAGCAGTGGTGTGGTGTCCTTCTTTTTGGTGTGGATGTACAAGGAGTTATTATTGGGTCAGAGCCGGCTTAACACTACAGCCTTCACTTGCCTTGTCACTTGAGCCAAGCTACCCCCTTTGTGCTGGGCTTGCCCATCGCAGGTCCAACATAAAATTGGTGCTCAGCGGGTGGGATTGCGAGCCGTGCTTGTTTTGAACCCCATAATAATTCAGTGTGCACCACAGGTACACACCCGGAGTTTTCTCCTAGCGGCCCTCAAATTCAACGTTTTGCTTTTTCCAAATTCTTTCCTGGAGGTGGGTGGAAGTGACCCTCAAAGTTCTTATCCTGGTCACCTACTTCGGGGTGGTTGTCCACACTTTTCACTGACAAGATGGAATTCGAAATGTCAGAGCTGGAGACCTATACTGTGGCACAGCTCAAGGATTTCTGTCAGGAGAGGGGAGTGTTTGTCAGGCGAGGGGCCAAAAGAGAGGAGCTCCGTACTAGTCTGCGAGTATGGGTGGAAGCACACACGGAGGGAACGGTGGAGGAGGAGGAATCGGACAGAGGTACTGTCATTGATAGGACTGCGGAATGTACCCCGGGGGTGGGTGAGATGTCAATCAGCCCCAAGGCAACCTCACGGGAGGGCAGCAGTGTGTCATCGAGAGGGTTGTCAGAAACCGAGTTAGCTGACAGGAGAGAGGAAAGACTGTTAAGGTGGGAAATAGCAAAAATGGAGTTGGAAGAAAGGAGGAGGGGGAGGAGGTTGGAACATGAGTCCAAGCTGGAGATGGAAAGGAAAAGGATGGAACACGAGTTCAAGCTACGAGAACTCGAATTCCATGCCCCTAACATCACTCCGAAGGGTGTTGAGTCAAAGGAATTTGCCAGGGAGCCCAGGCCCCATTTACCCAAGGACGTAGTCGCCAGTTATACCGCTGGAGACGACATAGCCAAGTGGCTGGCAGCCTATGAGGTCTCCTTAAGAGCCCATGGGATCCATGAGAAGCATGGGGTGGTGGATTATACCGGTACATGCCTCCGACAGGTAGGGATGCCCTATTGGCCCTAGACCGGGAGGAACAGGTAAATTACCCCGCCATGAAGGTGGCGCTCATCAGGAAGTTTGGGTTGACCCCCGAGAAATACCGGCAAAGGTTTAGGGGCAGCCACAAGCTGAGTTCACAGAATTGGGTTGACTTCCTGGATTTTGCCAAGAAAGCCCTGGATGGGTGGGTCCAAGGTAAGGAGGTGGAGGACTATCGAGGGTTGTACGGCCTGATACTCAAGGAACATCTACTTGAGAAATGTCTTCCCGAGCTGAGGCAACACCTGGTAGACAGCAAACTTACTTGCCCCCGTAAGCTTGCTGAGGAGGCGGACATTTGGGCAAGTACCCGAGTGTCCACGAAGGGGACGGGAGGAGATTCTCAGAAGTCCGGACAGGGCGCTCCCCAGAAGAAAGACGGGGGAAATAACAAGAAGCAGGAGTTCTCCAAAGGCCCCCAAAATACCTTTAAGGGGAAAAGTTTCTTCTCCACTTCTAAGGCTAACCCACAGAGGAACCCTAATCCTGGCCAGAGTCAGCAGCCAAGGGTTATCCATTGCTATGAGTGCGGTGGTATTGGACATTATAAGGGAGACGTGAAATGCCCAAAGAGACCACCCCCTCCCACTGGAGGAAAGGCCCCGGGAGTCGCTAGTGTAGCGCTCGGGGAGGAGATGCCCTTAGTTAAGGGGGGGAAGTGGGCGGGTGTCACCTTAGTGTCCCTGGGTGATCGGGAGGTGGTTTCAAAGATCCAGGTGCCCTCAAATACTACCAAATATGGGCAATGGGTCACCATCAATGGCCATAGAGGGGAAGCTCTGAGAGATACAGGAGCCAGTATGACTATGGTAAGGAGTCATCTGGTGTCCTCAGAGCAGGTGATTCCAGGCGTACTTCATCCAGCCGCGATGGCTGACGGCAGAATGGGCCACTATCCTGTGGCCGAGGTTCCCTTTGAGTGGGGAGGGGTTGCAGGTCCACTTCGAGTTGCCGTAAGCCCCGCCGTGCCAGTCGATTGTCTGCTGGGTAATGATATGGAGCACAATGCTTGGAAGCAGGTGGAATACCGGACTCATACTGAGATGCTGGGTACACCTGATTGGGCCTGTGTGAGTACCAGGTCTGCGGATGCTCGGGAGGAGAAGTCGCGTGGGTTGGAGCCTGGAACAATGGCCCACCCAGCTGCTGATGAGGGAACATTTCGAGGACAGGAGGAGCCTGCCTCGATGTCCCTGCCCCGTGAGACGGATAGGCCACCTGTGGAGGTGGACCCGGAGTCCGCGGAGGAGGACATGGTTCCGTTGGAGGACTTGCCTATCCCCGCTGAGTGGCGAGTGGAAGGAGGACCATCCAGGGAGGAACTGAGCAAGGGACAAAGGGAATGTCCCACCCTCGAGGGTCTGAGGCAACAGGCTGAAGCCCAGGCAGCAGGTAACGAGTCTGGGAACTATCGTGTTTACTGGGAGGATGGTCTCCTCTACAGTGAACCCAGGGCGCCAGTGCACGGATTGTCACGGGCCCTGGTAGTCCCACAGTGTTACCGCGCCTTCGTATTAGAGTTGGCTCATGAGATTCCCTTGGCAGGACACTTGGGTCAGGACAAGACCTTTGCCCGGCTTGTCCCCCACTTTTATTGGCCTCGAATGAGGGTGGCGTCCGACACATACTGTCGGTCGTGCGTGTCATGCCAAGCCAGTGGGAAAACAGTGACGAAGCTGAAGGCTCCCCTGGAACCACTTCCCGTCGTTGGCACCCCCTTTGAAAGGGTGGGCATCGACATTGCTGGGCCCCTAGATCCACCTACATCATCCGGTCACAGGTTTATCCTGGTCCTGGTGGATCACGCCACAAGGTATCCAGAGGCAATTCCTCTGAGAACCATTACTGCACCAGTAGTGGCCAAGGCCCTGATGGGGATCTTTACCCGAGTGGGATTCCCCAAGGAAGTTGTGTCCGACAGGGGGACCAACTTCCTGTCAGCATATATGCGGGCCATGTGGAAGGAGTCAATTCAATTCAATTCAATTCAGTGATTTATATAGCGCGCTACATACCCAGAGGGTCTCAAGGCGCTTGGAGAAGGGTGGGGGGCTACTTGTCGAATATCCAGGTTTTAAGTTGCTTTCTGAAAGCTAGGTGGTTCTGAGTGAGGCGAAGGTGAGTGGGGAGTGAGTTCCGTGTTTTAGCCGCCAGGTAGGAGAAGGATCTTCCTCCCATGGTGGTTTTGTTGATGCGAGGTACAGCAGCAAGGGCTAGGTGGGAGGAGCGTAGTTGGCGGGTGGGGGTGTAGAAGGAAAGTCGTGTGTTGAGGCATTCGGGTCCAAGTTCGTAAAGTGCTTTGTGTGCGTGGGTTAGAAGGCGGAATGTTATCCTTTTATTGATGGGGAGCCAGTGGAGGTTTTTCAGGTGTCCAGAAATGTGATCTTTACGCGGAATGTCTAGAATGAGTCTGGCTGATGCGTTCTGGATGCGTTGGAGTTTTTTCTGAAGTTATGCGGTGGTACCGGCGTATAGGGTGTTTCCGTAGTCCAGGCGGCTTGTAACCAGTGCGTGGGTAACCGTTTTTCTAGTTTCAGTGGGGATCCAGCGAAATGTTTTTTTGAATGCGAAGAATGTTGAAGCAAGACGATGAAACAGCGTTGACTTGTCTGGCCATCGAGAGTGAAGAGTCCAGAATGATGCCCAGGTTCCGTGCATGGTCTGTTGGGATGGGTGCTTTTCCAAGGGATTCTGGCCACCACGAGTCGTCCCAGGCGGAGGGGGGGGTACCTAAGATAAGGACTTCTGTTTTGTCAGAATTCAGTTTCAGATGGCTGTGCTTCATCCATTCGGCTACTTCTCTCATTCCTTTATGTAGGTTGGATTTGGCGGTGTTAGGGTCTTTGGTGAGTGAGAGGATCAGTTGAGTGTCATCAGCGTAGGAGATGATGTTGAGGTTGTGTTGGTGTGCGATGGCCGCAAGGGGGCTCATGTATACGTTGAAGAGGGTGGGGCTGAGTGAAGATCCTTGTGGCACGCCGCAAATGACTTCAGTGGCTTCTGATATGAATGGTGGGAGGCGGACTCTCTGAGTTCTTCCGGCAAGGAATGAGGTGATCCACTCCAGTGCTTTATCTTGAATTCCGATGTTACTGAGGCGTTGTAACAGGGTGCTATGACAGACTGTGTCGAAGGCTGCGGAGAGGTCAAGGAGGATGAGGGCGACGGTGTCACCATTGTCCAGTAGGATTCGAATGTCGTCTGTTGCTGCGATGAGTGCGGTCTCAGTGCTGTGTTTGGCTCGGAAGCCGGACTGTGAGGAGTCGAGGGATTTGTTGGTTTCGAGGAAGGCGGCGAGCTGGTTGTTGACAGCTTTCTCGATGACTTTGGCCGGGAATGGTAGGAGCGATATGGGGCGGTAGTTTTTGAGTTCGGTGGGGTCAGCTGTGGGTTTTTTCAGAAGGGCGCTGAGTTCGGCGTGTTTCCAGCTATCTGGGAAGGTGGCGGAGGTGAGGGAGCAGTTGATGACATCTCGGAGGTGGGGTGCGATGATGGAATCTGCTTTGTTGAAGATGTGGTGAGGGCATGGGTCTGAGGGGGATCCTGAGTGGATGGAGTTCATCAGGCGGATGGTATCATCCGTGGAGATTGGGTTCCAGTCATGAAGGATGTTTAAGGGGGGTGAAGGTGTGGTAGAAGGTTTGGTGGGTTGGTCTCCGGGTTGGTTGTCGAAGTTGTTGTGGATGTCTGCGATTTTGTCGTGGAAGAACGAGGCTAGGGAGTCGCAGAGGTCTTGAGAGGGAGTGATGTCGTTGGAGTTGGCAGTGGGGTTGGTGAATTCTTTGACGATGTTGAATAATTCCTTGCTGTTGTGGGCGTTGTTGTCAAGTCGGTCTTTGAAAGCGGCTTTCTTGGCGGTTCGGATCAGTTGGTGGTGTATGCGGGTGGCGTTTTTGAAGGCGTCTCTGGTGCTGGTGTTTGGGTCTTTTTTCCAGGCCTTCTCAAGGGAGCGACAGAGTTTCTTGGATTTCTTAAGATCATCGTTGAACCAGGGGGCGTTTTTGTTGCCTTGTTTGCTTTGACGTTTTTTCAGGGGTGCTAGGTTGTCGGCGCTGTTGGTTAGCCATTGAGTGAGGTTGGTGGCTGCCTGGTTGGCGTTCGATGTGTGGGCAGGGGGGTTTTGAAGAAGCGATGAGGAGATCTGGTCGATGGTGATTTTGTTCCAGTTTCTTCGCAGAGTAGGTTGAGGATGGTTGTGGGATGTGGTCTTTTTGTAGATAAAGTGAACGCAGCTGTGGTCCGTCCAATGGAGAGCTGTGGTGTGACTGAAGGAGATATGTCTGCTGGAGGTGAAGATAGGGTCGAGTGTGTGACCTGCGAGGTGAGTGGGGGTATTAACAAGTTGTTTGAGTCCGAGGTTGGCGAGATTTTCCAGAAGGGCGGTGGTGTTGCTGTCGTTACTTTTTTCCAGATGAAAATTGAGGTCTCCCAATAGGATGTAGTCCTCGGAGGGGAGGGCGTGTGGGGTGATGAAGTCAGTGATGTCTTTACTGAATTGTGCCCGGGGTCCTGGTGGCCTGTAGAGGAGGGTGCCTCTGAGTGTGGTCTTGGGGTCGGTGTGGATCTGGAAGTGAAGGTGTTCGGCGGTAGCGAGGTTGACGTCTGAGCTGGTTGAGATTCGGATGGAATTCTTGTGGACAATAGCGATGCCTCCTCCTGTTTGCTTGTTGCGGTCTTTTCGGATGATCTTGTAGCCTTCCGGGATGGCAATGGTGATGTCTGGGGCTGAGGAGGCGTTCATCCATGTTTCCGTTAGGAAGGCGACGTCCGGAGAGATGGTGTCAAGAAGATTCCAGAGGTCGATGGCGTGTTTGTGGACCGAGCGGGTGTTGAGCAGGATGCATTTTAGGTGGTTGGTGTCAGGTCTCTGTTTGGTGTTAGCGGATGTAGAGTTGGTTTTGGTGCCGTCAAACTTGCAGGAGTTGCACGTGAAGGGGCCATGGGTGTGTCCGGGGGCGGCTTGAGCGCAGTTGGGGAGTCGGCCGGGGTTGAGGGCTAGGAGGGTGGAGGCGGCGTAAGTAATGCGGGTGGGGTGGGTTGGACGGGAGCCAGGGGGTCTGGCGCTGGGCGCGGTCCAGGCGCAGACGGGCGTAGACAGGCTTACCTTTGGCGCACCTTCCGCGTGGCCGTAGCGCGTGGACGCTGCGTGTTGGAACATCTGCCTTAAATGGTGGATAGGGGGCGGAGCGTGGGAGGGGCAGCTGGGAGGCGGTATCGGGGAGGGTAGGCGGGCCAGGGGAGTGCACACCAAATGGAATGGAGGAATGGGAGTGAAACGTGAGACGGGGCAGAGGGCACAGAAGTTCCAGAAACAATAAACAAATAGCGATAATGCAATTGAAAGCAGCAGTACCAAGCAGCACCTTGTGTTCAACAAAAATAACACAAATTAAATTGCAATAGCTCGCAGATGCGCAAATCAGAGGGCGAGACTCGGCGCTAGTTATGGTAGAAAGCGCCAGCAATTACAAGCCAAACAATACCACACAGCAGTTCCCAACAGCGCTGGAAGGAGGATCACGCTCGGGGTCTGGAAGCAGGAAGCGTGTAGGAGCGACCGCAATGGACAGGGTCCAGAAGGAGTGTGGAGTGACTTACAGGTTCACCACTCCTTATCACCCGCAGACCAATGGTCTTGTGGAAAGGTTCAACCAAACCTTGAAGGGTATGATCAGAAGTCTACCCGAAAGCCTGCGGAGGAAATGGGACGTCCTCCTACCCTGTTTGCTCTTTTCCTACAGGGAAGTGCCGCAAAAGGGAGTGGGCTTCAGCCCCTTCGAGCTTTTGTACGGGCACCCTGTACGTGGACCTCTCAGCCTGGTGAGGGACTCCTGGGAAAAGTCTCCCCGGAAAGTTCCCCAGGATGTGGTGAGCTACATGCTGGCCTTCCGAAGCCAAATGGCTAAATTGTGGAAGCAAGCTTCTGACAACTTGGAAGCCAGTCAGGCAGTTATGAAAGCGTGGTATGACCACAACGCTCACCCAGTGGAGTTGGAGCCTGGCCAGAAGGTGTGGGTGATGGAGCCTGGAGAGCTGAGTGCCCTCCAGGATCGTTGGACAGGCCCCCACGAGGTATTGGAGAAGAAGGGCAAGTCTACTTATCTGGTGGACGTAAAGACCCCTCGGCATCCGCATCGGGTGTTACATGCCAATCGCCTCAAGCCCCACTACGAGAGGCCCGAAGTCATGTTGGTTATGGTGACTGACGGATCGGAGGAAGAGGACACGGAGCCTCTCCCCGACCTTTTTGCGTCTCAAGAAAAGGATGGGTCAGTGGACGGAGTGAAACTCTCGCCAACCCTGACTCCTGAGCAGCAGGATGAATGTCGCCAGGTCTTGGGGTCATTCGCTCCTCTGTTCTCCCTTGTCCCGGGTAAGACCCACTTGTGTACCCATGACGTGGACACAGGGGACAGCCCACCTGTGAAGTCAAAGTCTTACCGGCTGTCTGACAAGGTGAAGGCCAGTATCCAAAGCGAAGTAGCTAAGATGCTGGAGCTAGGAGTCATCGAACCTTCAAGTAGCCTTGGTCTAGCCCGGTGGTGTTAGTTCCTAAAGCTGCCCCACCTGGCACCACACCAGAATTGAGATTCTGTGTGGACTACCGAGGACTAAATTCGGTAACCAAAACGGATGCTCATCCGATCCCTCGGGCGGATGAATTGATTGACCGGTTGGGAGCTGCCCAATATCTCAGTACCATTGACCTCACTGCAGGGTACTGGCAGATTCCCATGTCTAATGGAGCCAAGGAAAGGTCAGCCTTCTCCACACCTGATGGACACTACCAGATTTGCGTCATGGCCTTTGGGCTCAAGAACGCTCCTGCCACTTTTCAGCGGCTGGTGAACACGATCCTCACCGGGATGGAGTCATTCTCTGCTGCTTACTTGGATGACATAGCTGTCTTCAGTAGCAGCTGGGAGGATCACTTGCAGCACTTGCAAGCCGTTCTCCAGACCCTGGAACGGGCTGGCTTGACGATCAAGGCCAGCAAATGTCAGATTGGACAGGGGTCGGTAGTGTACTTAGGACACTTGGTGGGCCGGGGAACGGTGCAGCCCCTTCAGGCGAAGATTGAGGCAATCATGGCCTGGAAACCCCCCAAGACCCAGACTGAGGTCCAAGCCTTCCTGGGCCTCACAGGTTACTACAGACGATTCGTGAAGGGGTATGGCACTATCGCGGCACCCCTTACAGAACTCACGGCCAAAAAGCAACCCAGGAGAGTCATTTGGACGGAGGCTTGCCAGCGAGCCTTCGACACTCTGAAACAAGCATTGTGTAAAGCTCCAGTCCTGAAGGCTCCAGATTTTTCAAAAGAGTTCATTGTCCAGACAGATGCATCTGACATTGGCATTGGGGCGGTGCTATCGCAACTCAATGAAGAGGGTCTGGATCAACCCGTGGTCTTTCTGTCACGGACACTGCTTCCCCGGGAACAGAGGTGGAGTACCATCGAGCGGGAAGCCTTTGCGGTGGTCTGGGCACTGAAGAAGCTGCGACCATATTTGTTTGGTTCACACTTCCTTGTTCGGACAGACCACCGACCCCTTCGTTGGCTCATGCAAATGAAGGGGGAAAATCCCAAACTGTTGAGGTGGTCTATCTCCCTACAGGGAATGGACTTTCGGGTGGAACACCGGCCCAGAGTTGACCACGCCAATGCAGACGGTCTCTCCAGGTATTTCCGCCTTAGTGTTGAGGAC
Organism: Lissotriton helveticus; assembly: GCF_964261635.1. NCBI lineage: Eukaryota > Metazoa > Chordata > Amphibia > Caudata > Salamandridae > Lissotriton > Lissotriton helveticus. Next base: position 2,065,740,567 of record NC_136065.1, read on the forward strand.
TCCCAAGGGGTTGGGTAGCTCTCCCCACTTTCAGCTGGGGGGGACGCGTGTTAGACCCGTCTGCTTCTGAGAGTCCCCTCACCACTATGATTTCTTTTGTTCCCCTGTACCTCCCAAAATTTGTCGCTTTTTATTTGTCTACCAGGACTTTTTATGTGTTGTCTCATGGGGCTAGATGTTCCTTGACGCCCAGTTGCTCACAAGGTTTGTGGCACCTATTTACAAGGCGCCTGGCCCAAACCTGTGGCATTACAAGCTGGGGTTGTCAACCTGTATAAATGAACCTAAAATGGTGGACACCCTTTTTCCTCATGTGAAGTGACTCCCATTGGAGCCTTCATGAACCCTGGCCTTTTGAGGTTTTGGCGCCCTTTGTTTGGCGCGCATTTCTGACAGGAATTCCTTTATTTTCCTCAGGTACACAAAATGGCTGCTCTAGAACCCCAGTACGGTGGCTGTGAGTGTCCTAAATACCCCTCAAGAGTGCCATGTCATTGTCACAGCCAGAGAAGGTTCTAGAACCTTCTGGCTCGTGCCGGTACCCCAGGGCACTGGCTATATAAGGCCCAGTCCCTGGCGGCCATTTTAGATTAGATTAGATTAGATGATGAAGAGATTCCAGACTTGACACCAGATTGACACCTGCCCTGTTGACCCCTGAGGTGGCTGGTAGCGCAGGCAGTAGAGCAGCAAAGGGTTGCTGGCGTTGTGTCTGACTGGCGTTCCAGTCAGCTACGTGAGAAGTGATCTAGCGCCTACAGCGCCTGCCCAGCGAGTACCTCATTGCCCCCCAAAGACTGTGGCCAGATTCGTGTGCCTCCCCGCCCCCCCCCGGTGGTGAACTGTGATCGATTTATCGAGTCGCGAGGCGAGAGCAAGTTCACCGCGACCGCGATCGTCAGCTGTGCCCCCTTCGCGACAGGTGCCTCTAGAGGGGAGCTCGGACGTCTCCGAGCCCCACCAGCGTAGAGAGCTTCCTGCGCAGATTGAAGGTGAGGTGGTGCGCCGGGGCAGGGAAAGGCCGGCCTTCGTTGGGCAGGACTAGCGTCTCTGCCACTCCCCAGTGACCCGGGAGCTGTAGCTGTGGGCGGGAACCACCCTGTATGCGGAAGTCGGAGGGAGGTCCGTGGAGCCCCTGAGAGCCCCGTCGCTAACGAGAGAAGTGCTGTGCCCGACTGAATCGTATCTTGATTGCAGCCGATGTGAGGTGGGCCCGTTTCTTCATAGTGAATGCAGCGTTGTGAAGGAACTGTGAACCGGCATTCATTTGACTGTGCGCGAAGGTTGTGTGACCTCTCCGGCAGCCCGTTCGTCAGTCTAATGACTTTGAACTGGTGCCGCCTGTGCTCAAGTGGTGCTAAAGCCCGTAGGCGCGCATAGACTTCACCGGCAAAGCAGAAATCCTATCCCGGTGACCGCCGAGTGCAAATGATGTATTTACTGTGTTTCCTTGCCTTTTAGATATACGCGCATACGCCCTGAGTGATTATTAAAGAGTATTAATAGCTTGTTTTTAAAAAAATGTCTTCGTATAATTCATGTGTGTGAATTTTAACTGTGTTAGCCTGCACATTTTGTATGAGCGCTTCTCACCTGCCTCATATTGCTCCTGGCCCGTTCCGCCCCGGCATAGTGCCGTTTGTGCGGAGGGCCGCCTTCTCGAGCGCCATTTCCGCCTTACCGCTACCACTTCCGCCGTGCACCTACACATCGCAGGTTAGCGGTCTAGTGGCTGCAGGCAGGGAAACCTTTATCTAGCGCGCAATTGCTCCCATTCAAATGACAGACGCGGCGACTGAGGCTGCTCATGTTTGATGCTCCTGCCATTTACTTCACAGCTGATTAATAGCTTGTTTTTTAAAAAATTTCTTCGTATAATTCATGTGTGTGAATTTTAACTGTGTTAGCCTGCACATTTTGTATGAGCGCTTCTCACCTGCCTCATATCGCTCCTGGCCCCGTTCCGCCCCGGCATAGTGCCGTTTGTGCGGAGGGCCGCCTTCTCGAGCGCCATTTCCGCCTTACCGCTACCACTTCCGCCCTGCACCTACACATCGCAGGTTAGCGGTCTAGTGGCTGCAGGCAGGGAAACCTTTATCTAGCGCGCAATTGCTCCCATTCAAATGACAGACGCGGCGACTGAGGCTGCTCATGTTTGATGCTCCTGCCATTTACTTCACAGCTGATTAATAGCTTGTTTTTAAAAAAATGTCTTTGTATAATTCATGTGTGTGAATTTTAACTGTGTTAGCCTGCACATTTTGTATGAGCGCTTCTCACCTGCCTCATATCGCTCCTGGCCCCGTTCCGCCCCGGCATAGTGCCGTTTGTGCGGAGGGCCGCCTTCTCGAGCGCCATTTCCGCCTTACCGCTACCACTTCCGCCCTGCACCTACACATCGCAGGTTAGCGGTCTAGTGGCTGCAGGCAGGGAAACCTTTATCTAGCGCGCAATTGCTCCCATTCAAATGACAGACGCAGCGACTGAGGCTGCTCATGTTTGATGCTCCTGCCATTTACTTCACAGCTGATTAATAGCTTGTTTTTAAAAAAAATTCTTCGTATAATTCATGTGTGTGAATTTTAACTGTGTTAGCCTGCACATTTTGTATGAGCGCTTCTCACCTGCCTCATATCGCTCCTGGCCCCGTTCCGCCCCGGCATAGTGCCGTTTGTGCGGAGGGCCGCCTTCTCGAGCGCCATTTCCGCCTTACCGCTACCACTTCCGCCCTGCACCTACACATCGCAGGTTAGCGGTCTAGGGGCTCACTTAGGATCTATAAAATAGCAATATGGCGGAAGCGCAGCGGGAGCGCCGACTTCGCGCCGAAGTCGAGCCTAAGTCCAGCCCGTCTGCGCCCGTCCGCGGCCAATCGCGCCCAGCGGCCACTCACCCTGCCCAATCTTTTATTTACTCGTCTGCCGATTTACTTGCCCATCGGCATGCAGTTTCTCTATCTTCTCGTGCCGCCAGAGCGGCTTACGACTGCAGCATTTTAGTTCCCTCTGCCTTATCGTATTTGGGTCCTTCTCCCATTTCCCCTAAAAATGCACCATTGATCCACTCTCCACCTGTAGCCAGGACTCTTTCCTTGACCATCTTGTATTTTAATACTCGGTCCATGGTGAAACACCAGTTGGAAATTTTCCGTCTGCTAGATGACAGGGCTGTGGACATTTTACTTCTGTCAGAAACTTGGTTAACTGACGACTCCGCTCCTGACATTCTTGCTGCCATCCTCTCTGGTTACTACATCTTACAATCCAATCGACCAGGGGGGCAAGCTGGTGGTGGAGTCGCAGCCTTTATTCGCACAGAACATATTTTCTCCACCTTAGTCTGTACTGCAATCCCCAACGCACAACTCCTTGCAATTAAACTTTGTTCTTCTAGGTCCCCCCTCACCTGTGTCCTTGTGTACAGACCCCCTGGCTATATGCCCTCCTTTCCACAACAGATTGGGGCTCTCACCTCCGAACTAATTATCAATAACGCTAAAGTCATTATTATTGGCGATTTTAATTACTGGCCCTCCGACCCGCGGGAATGCCGCCTCTCGGAAGAGTTCTCAGATCTCCTCAAAAGTATGAATTGCCGGCAACTCATCTCAACACCTACCCACTGCAAGGGGCACATTCTGGACCAGGTCTGGACGGCCAACCTTGATATCTCGCCTCCGCTGGTAACCCCATGCTCCTGGTCAGATCATTACTTTATATCTTTTACTGTTGACCTATCGATTCCTCGTCGTGCCCTCCCTACAACGAACGTTCTAGCTCGTAACTGGAAGAAAGTGAATCTACCAGAACTTCATTCCTTGCTGGCAGTTACAGCTCCTCTGCTTTCCGGTTCAGCCACTCATCAAGCTTCCACCCTTGAACATTGGCTGTTATCGGCTTGCAACTCTATTGCCCCTTTAATGTCCATAAAAGCTCTGCGCCCCCATGACGCCCAGCGATGGTTCACCGACCAACTAAAATGCGACAAACTGGCTCTTCGCCAGGCCGAACGCCGTTGGCGCCGAAATTACGATCCCCTTCTCAAGTTGCAATTCGTGAACCTCCTAAAAAATTATAAAGCCTCTATTCTCGAGGCTAAAACTTTATTTTTCCCGGAAAATAATGGAGTCTGCCTCCAAGGTAAAATACATTTTCTCTATTGTTAACGAGCTCTCCCTCCCTGATCGGGTCACCCTCCCCCCGTGCCTACCCAGGATCTTTGTGATGCAATAAACACTTACTTCCAGGATAAAATCGCCACCATCAAAAATAATATTCCTCTGCCCCCATCCTCCCTCTCCCTTCCGCTACCCCCCAAAAACCCGCAGCATCTGGATTTTTTCCCCCCCATCTCTATTATTGAGCTCCAGAGACTCTTGCATAAAGTCAGTTCTGGGTCCCCTAAGGACTGCTGCCCTCCCCAGATCCTTAGAGAAATCTTCTTGGCCTGCCCTGACCCTGCCTTGACCCTTCTTAACACCTCGTTGGCCACCGGAGCAGTCCCCGACTCCTTCAAACAGGCAGTGGTGCTACCAATTTTTTAAAAAGCCAACGCGGACCCCCTGGTCATGAGTAATTACAGGCCCATATCCCTTCTCCCCTATCTGGGAAAAATTTTGGAAACTCATGTTACTCGCTGTCTGGGCGCATTCATTGAGAGCTCTTCCTTTCTGGACCCCCAGCAAGCTGGTTTTCGACCGCTACACTCCACCGAGGCGGTTATTGCTGCCGTCATGGACACTTTAAGAACTGGTGCCGACAATAACATCCATCATGCCCTCGTCCTCCTGGACCTGTCGGCGGCTTTTGACACGGTCGATCACTCTATACTGATCGACCGTGTCGGAAACGCCGGCATCCAGGGTACGGCTCTGGACTGGATCCGCTCTTTTTTGGACAAGCGTTCTCAAGCTGTTCAACTTTCCACTTTCTGTGCTTCTTCCTCTTCTCTTTCCTGTGGTGTCCCCCAGGGCTCAGCATTATCCCCCCTCCTGTTTAATTTATATATGCAACCCCTCATGGCTTCCCTCCGCAAGTCCCCTGCAACAATTTTTAATTATGCAGACGATCTGCAGTTGATTTTCCCTATTGACACCTCCCCCTCCTCCCTCACAGACTTCCAAACTACCATGCTAGTCATATCTGACTGGATGGCTCACAGCCAGCTCAAGCTAAATCCCACAAAGACCGAACTTGTGCTGGTGGGCGGGCTGGCCAATCCTTGGAACGACAGTTTCTGGCCCCACTCACTTGGGATCCCCCCTCGACCTGTCAATACTGTGAAAAGCCTCGGTGTCGTCATCTCTGGAGATCTATCTATGAAGGCTCAGATCTCGGCGGTAACATCGTCCTTCTTTTTCCACCTGCGCAGGATTCGTAAGATCTGTAGATTCCTCACCAGAGATGCCCTCATCTTAGTCATCCTGGCTCTTGTCATCTCCAGGATTGACTTCGCTAACATCCTATACGTAGGGATTCCCTCTTATCAACTCCAGAGGTTACAATTGATACAAAATCAGGCCACCCGCCTAGTATTCCATCAGCCAAAGCACCAGCACGTTTCACCACTACTTCGAAGTCTTCACTGGCTTCCGGTGGCCAAACGTTGTACCTTCAAACTTGGATGCACTATCTTCAAAGCCCTTCACAATCTTGCTCCTGCCTTCATTTCATCCAACCTGAAGCGGTATATACCAACTCGCAACCTACGCTCTTCTGCTGATAATCTCTTGTGTATCCCCCAAATTCAACGTAAGAAACACGGTGGTCTCCGTTTTTCCTTTTTAGCCCCCACCTTTTGGAATTCCCTCCCTTCCTCCTTTCGGCACTGTCTTCCCTATGAATGCTTTCGTAGGACATTGAAGACGTTCCTTTTTACAGCAGCATATGAGTGATACTCCTGCCCGGGACCGCCGTATCTGTTATGAGCGCCAAGAAACCGTTTCGGTGAACGTGCGCGGTACAAGAATTTTTACCATACCATTTACCAGTCCCAAACCTTATTTTGTGCTCAGAGAAGCCGTATACCTGGTCATTGAAAACAGCATAAACTGTAAGAGTTATCTTTCCCATTTGAAACGTATTGCAGATGTAATGATTCTAAAGTATTTAATTGGTGGCAGCGATACCAGAAGAAACATGTGGTTGTTTATTTAAATGAACCAATATTTATTCTGATATTTATTCTGATATTTATTCTGATATTTATTCTGATATTTATTGTGATACTCATTCCTGAAGTTATTCTATTTATTAATACTATTTATTACCAGAACTGTATGACCAAAAGAAATGTATATGTGCTTTCCCAGTCAACCCTATTTACAACAAAGAACTTTTATATAAAGGAATCGTATTTTTCTACAGCAGTGGTGTGGTGTCCTTCTTTTTGGTGTGGATGTACAAGGAGTTATTATTGGGTCAGAGCCGGCTTAACACTACAGCCTTCACTTGCCTTGTCACTTGAGCCAAGCTACCCCCTTTGTGCTGGGCTTGCCCATCGCAGGTCCAACAGGGCCCCATATATATTTTGGCCTGGAGGCTGCGGGCACTAACTTCCAGAAAGTCGAAAGTTGAGCATGGCTGAAAGCGACGTCCTGAATCCAAGCCCTTACTGCGGGTGCTTTTTTGTCCCCCCCAATGAATGGATACTCTGTGTTTGGCCATCAGGAGGAACAAAGCATGCAGTTTACGGTGCTTGGCTTTAGTGTCTTTCACATAACCCAGAAGGCCAATGTCCGGCTTAGGTTCGCTAGGTACCCCTAGTATTTCATGAATTGTGCTAAAAATGGCAGTCCAAAAGGAAGCAATGAGTGGGCAGTACCAGGACATATGTATAAAATTGGCAGGGGCCTGGCCACATCTCCAGCATCCCTCATCTGTTCTCAACCCCATGCGGTATAGTTGAGTGGGGGTTCTGTAGAACCTGTGCAAGTATTTAAAATTAATCAATCTTAGTTTATAATTGGGTGAAAGTAGTTGGAGCTGGCTGCAGCAGAAAATCCACTTTTCATCCGTCACCTGACCATCAAGCTCTTCCTTCCGGTACCACTGAGCTTTAGGTATGGCAAGAGGTGCCGTGTCCTGCATCGAGCAGTACATTCTCATAATTAGTCTGCGGGAACTTGTAGTATTTATCAATTGCTCTAGTACTGGTAAGTGTTTTGGGGTTTTTGAAAAGGTGGCATATAATTGCCTGCAAGTAGCTCTGATTTTCAAATAGAGGAATAACTCAGAAAATGTCTTTGAGCCCACGGTCGTAGATTCCAGAGGAGCACAGAAAGTGTCTTCAGGGTAGAAATCCGCAAACGTAGCTAGAACTATTGATCTTGTCAATGCCAAGTTTCCATCATCAGCCATGGTTGGAAGTTGTGGGTTGCGAGATAGGGGGGCGGAGGGGGTATATAGTATCTCCACGCCAGCTCTGATACGTAGTCTGTCCCAGGCCCACCTTAGGGTTTCGACTGTATCTATCCCATCCCTTGGCCTTTTGTATTTTTAGGTCTCGCCTGTCAATGCGCTTGCGCATTGAGCTTGCGAGAATATAGGGGCTTATCCAGAGCTTATCCATCGGGCGATTCCATGCAGTGCCCGTGAAAAGCAAGCTCAATGTGCAAGCGCATTCACATAAAATGCGCGTGCACATGCAAAGCCAGCTATCTGCCGCCAGCAGCTTCACAGCCCCCTGCTGCATCAAAGGCTTTTCGGCCATGTCGCATTTCTCCTCCCCCCTCCCCACAGCAATGCCAAGAGCTTTCACTTTCACGGCCGCCAGGCCGTGTCTCTCGTTTCTCCTCCCACCTTCCTCCCTCCCCACTCGCTCATCAAAGGCTGCTCACTCTCCTTCTCCCCCTCCCCCCACCCCATCCGACTTGTTTTTCTTTCATTTCACGGCCGATTTTGCGTCACACTCGCGTTTTTTCCCCGTTTTTTAAAATTATTATTTTGCGGCCGATTTTCGTTTCACGCCCGCCAATGCTTGTTCTGTTAGCTCCTTGTTCGCCACTGACAGCTACCTTCTCCTGCCCATCTCCATTTCCCTTGTATGCGCTGTAGTGTGTTTATCTAGGGACCTGTATCGATACTCCTATTTCTGACCCTTGCCCAGTTATAAATCACTAATATCCATACAACGGCACAAAAACCCGTTTCATAAATTAGTCATAGCGCATGCTGTCACATTAAGCAAGCACTATTCCTCCAGCCCCCCAGTAAGCACACCGAGTTCTTAAACAAAACCAAGCCTCGAGCAACCTGGGAAATCCCCGCCTGCCATGTTTTGATTTAGTCCAAGAACTCCTGTAAAGCACTGCAAGAACGCTCAGTTCTTAGTGACATCCTTATTGACGTCTTATGTCCATCCTTACGTCAAACCCAGCACCTCTCAGGTATAAATATACCAACGCTGTCCTAAGCAGAGACACGGTGGTAATGAATCTGGAGCAGCGACTACTTGCCGGAGAGCCCAGCTGATGCGAGAGCCCATGGACGCTGCCCCTCCCCTTTTGACGCGCTGAGAAAGACGCTGTCTTTTCTCTTGCCGAGAAATCCAGCCTCCAGCGTTTCCAGCCCACCTTCGCGGGTGACTGGGATACCGAGTCCTGAGAAAGAGATACCAGACCTCCTGCCTTCTAAATCCCAGGTACTGAACTGACTAAACCCTTATAGAGAATTCTTGAGTCAGATTCTTGGCAAAACAAACTTAACTTAAACTGCTACTTACTCCTTCCCACGTATTAGGCTTAGGTCAGGTACACCGGGGTAGGCATAGTTAGAAGCACCAGTTGAGTACGATTAGTCAATGTATATATGTATGTATATCTTTTATCCATTTTAAAGTATCATATGGCTAAGAAACCATATCAATGTTTTTACAGTATTATTTTATAATCCTGCTTTTACTGTATGCACTTTACTTAACTATAAGTATTGCAGCGATTCATTTCTCTTGTATGAGAAAAGAGACTGATCAATAAATAACACCTTTTATTGAAAACGCCCGTCTCTTCTTTTCTCTACAATCTGGTGAAACTAAGTATGCACGTATTGACTGAGTAAAATAGCTGTCTGTTGTTTTCACACGACTCTAGAGTAAGCCTGGGTGTCCGAATCGGCTACGCCCACAGAGTAGGCGTAGTGTTGCCTCCTACGCATTTTGCGTAGACAGCGTAGCCGGCAACACTACGCCCACTACGTGAGCGTAGCCGAGTCGGCCGCCACCCGCCTCCCTCCCGCCCTCCCCTACATACATTATTTAAGCAAGCTACCCTTAATAAAACAATTTTAAAGCACTTACCGTGTCCGGGGCTCGTCCGGGGCTCCCTCTTGGAATAGCGTCCCTGCATAGATACCAATGCGCATGCGCGGCCGCCCGCGCATGCGCATTGGTAACCATGACGACGCGATTCCAAGAGGGAGCCCCGGACAAGCCCCGGACACGGTAAGTGCTTTAAAATTGTTTTATTAAGGCTATTTTGCTTAAATAATGTATGTAGAGGAGAGCGGGAGGGAGGTGCGTAGTGGGGCTACGCGGAGTGCGGGAGTGGGCGTAGCTTCTCGCCCACTCCGCGTAGCTCCACGGAGCCCCACTACGCCCACTACGCCCAGGGTTACTCTAGAGATATACTCTTGATCAGGGAGAGCAAAGTTGTCATGTTCTATGGTTGTCAGAAACTAAATCCCTTCTTGTCTATCCAGGGAGGTTAAACTTCTCCTCGCTTATTCGAGAAAGTTTCTAGTGAACTCTGAGCTAGCTGGCACACAAAACTTAAGTCTAATATCGTCAGTAGAAGACCTAGTTAACCTCTGTCCTACGTCTATACTATTGAAGATATTATTCCAATGCGCAGAGCCTATTGGGAATATAGGAACTACACTACATGGCGCCCAACGGTTTGGTAAGGCGATAAATCTAACGCAAGACATTAGAGTAACTCAGTCGTGCTTTTTCACACATACCCTTTCTCCGGTAAATACTCCAAAGACGTCTGGAGTGGGTCAAAGGTTAAAATCCGCCGGAACTTAGTAGAAAGAGATTTCTATGTATAGTTTTTGGTTTATTCAACGTTGAAGGATACAGTGTTCCAAAATATTGTGCACCTAATCTTTGTTTCCTTGGAAACCTGATCTGCAACAAAAAACCTTCTTGTCAGTAAAATGTCAGACAATGAAGAAGAAAGGGAGGCAGCTAGAATAGCAGCTCAACTCCTAGCGGATGACACAAGTCTCCTGCAGACTGACCCGGACGCAATACTCATCCCGGTCAACATAAGAAAAACTATAACACTTAAACTTATAGAAAATGGACTAACACCAAGAGGTGGTACAGTCATATTCGTAATTGAGGCACATGAATATCGGCAGACAGAGGTATTCTATTCATGGATAAACTTTCCAGCAGCAAACGCTGTCACAAAATAGAGGAACCTCCGGATGCGTACACTCCTTTCGAGGAGGTGGAAATCCCATTAAAATACCAAGAGCACCTGCTCTGGTTTAAAGGCGCCCTAAAACATAATGATCACTTCACCAGGCTCGGTCCACTAGGTAGACCAGGAGCAACGTGGCCGGTTCTAACCGGCTACACACCACATCCAGACATTGAAAAGATGTCAATACTAGAACTTTTAGCACAGCTAAAACAACTGATTAAAATTCATAGACAATTAGTTCAATATGTAATGGGGACTTCAACAGTCCAACCAGCTATTAACATTCCACAGCTGACCCCTCATCAGGGGAACACAAATAAAATCACACCACAGAACATACAGTCATGTCTGGGTAAAGTACCCATAAAACGGGAACAAATTCCATTCTGGTTAGCACAGAAAATCACTCAAATAGAGCCAGTATTTCCGGATACTACCCCTACTGAGAAACACAGAATTCTGACTATCTGCCTTCCAATGGGGATCGCACCACATGTGGAGGACTGTGACACTCGGGGCACAGTCTTTGCTTCCATTTACACAAAAACACATGGTGTTCCGTCCATGCTAAGACAGATTCAGAATGAATACGGTCCAGAACCTGCTTTAACTCTGGGTATGAAATTACTGAAAGACTTCAAGCAGGTCTCAGCTTTATTATTATCAAACATAAAAGGGGAAGCAGCATCTGTGGCGATCCGCCAGAAGTTGAAAGAAACAGATATAGCAGAACAACCTTTGGACTTGCCAGAATCATAGAAAAATCCTATGAAGAACTAGGAAGAGATAGTTTGGGTGGGAAACCAGTAAAACCCCAACTAACTGAAAATCCTGAAAAGATATTTATTAAAAATAATCTAAACACTCCAAAAAAGAGCTGGGATGGAAATAAACAATCCACTCCCAAAGAAAAAAGATTCCAGTCCAGAGGAAGGTCTCCTCGGCAGAGAGAAAGATCTCCAGACCAAGGACACAAGTCTCCCAAGAGGGAGCCCTCTGAGAAAAGATATAACCTTAGAAATAGGGATAATCTAAAGAAACCTGATAGATATCAAGATATTGATACACGTCCCTCTCGACCTTTTCAGACTTCCTCGCAGAAATCGGAAAGAAGAGGACGGTCAGAACACAGGGAAGAGCACGTCAAGTCCAAAGACAAGGAACCTGCTCATCAAAGTAAAAAGTTACAATTTCCAAAGAAGAAGGTAGCCAGTATTAAAGTAATCAAACATGCCGAGGATCCTGAGGACACAGCTGAAAAACGGAGAGTGGGCTCAGACAATGCTAGACAGCGCAGCAGAAGTGAGCATAGCTCGCAAGATCCTGATGAATCATCTGGAGACAGTGGTCACGAATGAATACATTCAGGTGGAAACTGCAGACACCAGAGTTAGCAAACCTCATAAAATATACGAAATAACATTACGTATAGAGGGAGATAAGACTAGGAAAATAAGGGGTCTATTTTGGGATAACCTCTCCAAAGGCTATGACATCCTTTTAGCTGAAAAAGACTGGCCACCAGAGTTTGTCAGGGAGTGCCCTCATGGCGAAGAAATGATTATGCCTGCCTTCTCAAATCACATTCCAATACATAAAAAATATACACTTGCAAGAAAGTGGGCAGTAGCCCAAGCTCCTGCATTATATAAAAACCATGTAGGATGGGATGAGGACTCACCTCCTCACAAAATCCAGTTAAAATCTCAACCAACTGCACAAAGGCAGTACCCAATTAAGCAAGAAGCAAAAAACAGGTCAGGGAGATCTTAGATCAACTTGAATACCAGGGGGTGATTGAAACATGCACCTCACAAATGAACAATCCTTTGTTTCCTGTCTCCAAGCCAGATGATTCATATCGTCTAGTTTTGGACTACAGACACCTAAACTCATGTTGCAAAACTTTTGCAGTACAAAACTCACACAGTGCAGCACTAATGAATACCATAGTGCGCAAAAAATACAAAACAACATTAGACATCTCTAATGGATTCTTTTGTCAAAATATAGCACCTGAAAGCAGATATTTGACCGCTTTCTCAATAAATGGCTCGCAGAAAAATTTCTGTCGTTTGCCACAGGGGTTCAAGAACAGCCCAGGATTATTCTCAGCGAGAGTAACAGAGTTACTACAAATATATGATGATGAGGCATTATCTTATGTCGATGACATCTATCTAACAGATGATGACTTGGATACTCACTTGAAAAGAGTGAACACCATAATACTTTTTTTTTTTTTTTTGAAGTTCAACAACATCTTTATTGTCATGTCTTCGATATAATTCACACAGCGTTTGGCCCACAACCCTCAGGGCCGGCCGCAGTTTGCAAAGGAACAGTTCATAATCAACACAGCCATTCAGCTGGCAACCCGGGGGTCCAGCGGCATATTTTTAACGATATTACAACAATAAATCTCCCATAGCGGACCTAGCTGTGTGTGTGGAAGTGTTCAACTTCAGTTTATGTTAGTGGGGGCCGTAGCCCTTCCATTAAACATTCAGAACATTTAACTTGGGAACCTCTGGGCAATTCTACACTCCGTCACATCGCATGTGGAGTATGAAGTACGTTTGTGAACTATAGGCCTAAGACTCTGCATGGCGCACAATTGATACCAGGTATGCAGCGGTGCGGGCAAGCAGGTCACGTGCATACAGATCTACACTTCATCCTCCATCGCCACCATAGTTAATAAGTAGTCTGACAAATACCCCCAATAGTCCTTTGGGCGCGATCGTCTAGGCAGTTCCTCTTCGTATGTTTGCAAGGAGTCTCTACAATATGTCAAGTCTTTTAGCCATGTTTTCGAGTCTGGGACCTTCTTCCCTTCCCAACACCTGGAGACCTGGCTTTTAGCGAGTAACAGTGCCACTGCACAAAACTTCAGTTTCCCCGCTGTGATTTTGGGCAACAGACCAAGCAGACAAATTTTCATAGAACATCCCACCTCTATGTTATGTTATGTTATGTTATGTACATACTCTTTTATAGCGCACGGCTACCCATACGGGTGTCCCGGCGCTTTTGCAAAGAGATCAGAGACCGGTGTATCCATTCAGCAACTCAAGTGGTCGGGACGATCACGCAGAAAAGAGCCACGTCTTTAGCTCCTTTCTAAAGGTAAAGAGACTATTGGCTTTCCGCAAAGAGATCGGAAGCCCATTCCAATGGAGGGCCGCTAAATAGAGGAAGGACCGACCGCCCATCCGGGCACGTTTGATGGACGGGACCACAATCGTGGCTGATGAAGCTGATCGCAACATCCTCCTTGGAGCATAAAAGGCCAATCTCTTTTTGATGTACACAGGGCCTACAGAATGCAGGGCCTTGAAGGCCAAAGTCAGAGTTTTAAAAATGACTCTTTTAGAGATAGGGAGCCAATGTAACTCCTTAAGCAAACTAGAAGCTCTGGCTCTGCGTGGGAGGCCAAAGATTGCCCTTGCAGCAGAGTTCTGGACTATCTGCAATCTTGCCAGCAGGTATTTCGGCAGACCTACATACAGGACATTAGCATAATCAAAACGTGATCCAACTAATGCCTGCACTACAATTCTCTTATATTGCAGTGATAACATCGGTAAAAATTTTCTGAGCATTCTCAGGATGCTGAAGCATTTCCCTGATAATGCATTGATCTGAGATCTAAAGGACAGATCTACGTCACAGACCACGCCAAGATTTTTGGCCTGCATTGATACCGAGCCGGGAGGAAACATGTCCTGAGGTCACCAGGATTTCCAGCATGGGTCCGGAACACAGCCAAAAAAAAGCAACTCAGACTTGTCTGAGTTGCATTTAAGGCTATGTCGTTGGAACCATGCAAAAACGGAACCAAGGCAGTCCCTGATCTTTGCCCCATCAAACGCCTCTCCCTTCCTGCACGTGAACAGGAGCTGGGTGTCGTCGGCGTAGGATATGACCTGGGCACCAAAAGCCTCCGCCACCGCCGCCAGAGGGGCCATATAGATATTAAAAAGGATGGGGCTCAGAATGGATCCTTGAGGAACCCCCACCCCTAGCGGCGGCATTTCGGCGGAGAACGGTGGTGCCCAGATCACCTGTCGGCGGTCCGATAAAAAAGATCTAAACCAGTCCAACACCGTCCCACGAAACCCGATCTCCTGGAGTCTTAAAAGGAGACCGTCATGTGGGACGGTGTCGAAAGCCGCCGACAGATCCAGCATGACTAGTACAGCCTTACCTCCTAGATCAAGCGTCTCCCTGATAGCTTCAGTGACCTCCAGAAGGGCTGTCTCCGTGCTATAGTTAGCACGAAACCCCGACTGTGTGTCGTGAAGGATGTTGTTGCTCTCGATGTAGTTGGTAATCGAGAGTTGCACGTGTTTTTCGACAACCTTCGCTAGAGCAGGGAGAAGGGATATCGGTCTGTAATTAGCATGCATCATGGGATCTAAATTTGGCTTTTTGATTAGAGACAAAATCAGTGCATGTTTCCAAGCCGCGGGAACCACTCCCGTAGACAAAAACAGGTTCAACAAAGGGTTCAGCAGGCTGTTAACAGCTGCAGCTACTCTGCCCAAGAATTTAGCCGGGCAAGGGTCCATAGGAGAACCTGACTGAAGTCGAGATAGAAGGTCAAATGAAGTTGAACAGGTCATTTGAGGAAAAGCCGAAAGAAAGGGCATGGTATACGCTCAAAGAAGAAGGTGTGGGACCATAAGCTGACAGTGAAGGGTCCGGAACAGGAAAAGACTCCTGGATTGCCTTAATTGTTTGAGCGAAAAAAGCTGCAAGCTGTTTTATCCACTCTTCAGAATGAGAGTGGGCAGGGGAGCAGGCGGCAGGTGAAGTAAACTCTTTAACTATTTTAAAAAGCTCTTTGCTTGTGTTGCTGGCTTCATCTATTCTGTGTTCCAAATAGCTTTGCTTACTCTCAGCAATCTGTTTGTGATAAGTTTTGATCATATCCTTATATCTTTGTTTATCCTCACAATCGTATTTCCGTCGCCAGAGCCTTTCAGTTTTCTTACACTCTTGGCGCATTTCTCTTAGTGAGGGGGTAAACCATGGAGCCGAGGCTAGGTGTCCGACTGAATTGACTGTCTTCACAGGGGCCAGTTCATCCAATCTGTCAGTTAGCCACTTCTGCACCGCCTCAAGGTCTACCTCCAAATCGTCAGTGAACTCACAAGGATGAAGACGCATAGCATCCGTCATCGCTTCCACCGAAATACGTGGAAGGCTCTTGATCGTCGGGACACACTACTCTGTCTTCTCTGCCCTACACTAATGTGAAAAGGGATATCAAAATTTAACAAAAAATGATCAGACCATAACACTGGGAGTGGGGGTGATACTTCAATCTGTTTGGTGGAAAAGATTTGATCTAACGTATGCCCTTTATTATGGGTAGGGCTATTAATATAAGGAACAAGGCCCAGCAACGCCGCGACATCTTGGATTTTAACAGCATTTGGATCTGCTGCATGGTCCATATGGAAATTAAAATCCCCCAACAAGAGACAATGAGCCGAGCGCATACAGGGAATGGAAAGAGCGACCTGTACATCTTCAAAAAAAGTACCGATAGGACCAGGTGGTCTATAGACAAGAAGTCCAGTGCATGTCTGGCGGGATGAAAGAGACAACTTGAAACCAATGGCTTCACAACCAGATATATTATCTATCAGGAAAGAGGAACAAATTAGATCCTTTTTCACAATGAGAGCCACACCTCCTCCTCTCCCCCCAACTCTATCACTTCTAAGAATGGTGTAATTCGGGGGCAATGCTTTTGCCACATCCGGGCCTGAGCCTTCCCCGAGCCATGTCTCCGTTAGAAACAGACATGAGAGTTGAGAGTTGGAGAGTAGATCCCAAATATCCATAGAATGTCTGCCAAGCGACCTGGTGTTCAAAAGAGCGCATTGGCAGTATTGGGAAGGAGGTGGTGCCAATAGTTCCAAAGAGACAGCTGGCCGCCAGCCACAGGTCAAACAACCCTTCCTCAAAATCCGCTTACCCCACCATTTTACTCAGTATGGTCGTGATCGTAACCCAATATGCGTTTATCTTTTGACAGTGCCACGCCAAGTGAGTGAAACCCGCCCCGTCATACCCACACCGCCTACATCTAGCATCCTCACGTAGTCCATATTTGTGCAGCCTTTGTGGTGTATAGTATGTTTGATGCAGATATTTAAGATGCGTGACACGCAGATTTCCATTCGAAGGAAGCAGCTTAAGGAGCGCGCAGGCCTCAGTCCATTCACGCTCCACCAGCTCCTCCAGTAGCGAGTCGTTCCATCGCTGTAATGCCTTGTCCGCATTATGTGGAAGTTTACTCTGGGCAACTCTATATAATCTAGAGACTAGGTGGGATGTGTTCGAGGAAGTGATGATGAGTTGTAGTGAATGTAACGTTGGCGGTTCTGCCGGGTAGGTTGGATACAATTCTTGAATTGCCCTCTGCAGTCTATAATGCGTGAATTTGAAGAGTAGTGTCTGGTTACTGACATAGGTCAGGTCGTCGGCCTTGCGAAAATGCCCTTCGTGATATAAGTCTCCAAAAGTGCCCATCCCTGTGTGTTTCAGTATATCCATACCTACTTGTTCGTTAGTCACTGATATGTCCGGGTGGAAGTGTAGTGGGAGTGCCGGGGCGTATAGTGGTAGCTTGTGAGCTAGCCTCCCTAGCGTTCTCCATGCGTTAGCCGTGGTGTCTATTGTGTTAATGTCTTTTGAGTGTAGTGGCGGTCGTTTGTGTGTTACAATCGCTGTTAAGGGTATCGGTGAGGCATCACCCTCCTCCACCGCAGTGTGTGTAATATACGGGGCGGGATGGTACCAATGTGACGCGTATTGGGCCTGTGCGCACAAGAAGTATAGTCGAAAGTCCGGGACGCCAAATCCACCTCTTTCGTAAGGCAACGTTAACGTGCGCAGGTCTATTTGCGCCTGTTTCCCAGCCCATATGAGTTTCAGCACCAGAGAAGTGATGTGCGTAAAAACCGCTTTCGGCGGTGTGATAGGAATGTTATTGAATAAATACAGAAATTTCGGAAGTATGTTCATTTTTACTATTGCGATCCTATCCGCCAGAGACAGCGGGAGTTGGATCCATCTCGCCACTTTAGCTTCCAACTCTGTAAAAACCCTGCCATAGTTAGTCCTAATCACTTCTTCTGGGTCGCGGCTGTACCAGATACCCAGGTATCGCGTGGGGTCTGTTTGCCAGTCTAGGGGAAAGTCAGGCGAATGTGGTTTGGTGGAGTCAGTAAGAGGAATGATCAGTGACTTCTCCCAATTAATCTGTAGTCCAGAATGTCGTCCGAATTTCACGTATTCACGCAACAACGGGCTAAGATTCTGCTCTGGATCTCTCACATAAAGCAGCATATCGTCCGCATACAGTGATATATGCAGGGGCCTCTCCGGGAAGTGCAAGGCGGAGTGGTTATGTGTCTGCCTGATTACGCATGCGAGCGGTTCCAGGGCGAGAGCAAATATTAAAGGTGACAGTGGACAGCCCTGTCTGGTCCCCCTAGCTATATTGAATGGTGCAGATATGTATCCATTGACTCGCACTCTTGCTACAGGTTTAGTGTACAGCAGAGTCACCCAATCTATATATCTCACCGGGAAACCCATTCTCTGCAATATCGTGTTAATGTAGGACCATTCGATGGAGTCAAATGCTTTGGCTGCATCCAGCATGACGGCAGCCGCTTTTGTTTGGGGATTTAGATAGTGAGATAGAGCGAATAGCGTTCTGGTATTGTGGGATGTGGCCCTCGCCGGGATGAATCCCGCCTGATCCGGAAGTATTAGGTTCGCCATAAGGGGCTGCAATCGCTCAGCCAAGAGCTTCGCTAATATTTTGGAATCTACGTTTAACAGGGATAATGGTCGATACGATTCGCAAAGGTCCGGTTGTTTACCTGATTTTAGGAGAGTGACGATCATTGCCTCCCGCAGCGACGGCGGCAATATCTTCTGGTCAAAGGCCGCGCCGTACATCTCAACCATACGGGGGGCAAGGATGTCAACGAATTTTTTATAGAATTCACAGGTAAAGCCATCGGGCCCCGGCGTCTTCCCGTTTGGCAGTGCGTGTATAATGGCTGTTACCTCTTCTACTGTTATCGGTTGTGCCAGGTATTCACGCTGGTGATCTGACAACCACGCAATTGCGATATCATGTAGGTAATCACGTGTTTCCTGGGGTTGGGCAGGTTGCTGGGACGTGTATAGATCTGTATAGGCACCTACAAAGCTGTCGAGTATTCCCGCCTGTTGCGTGTGCAAGGCGCCAGTTTTGTCATGTACTTTCGTGACAATCTGCGACTCTCTCCCTGTACCTATTTTCTGTGCCAGTATCCTGCCGGGTCTTCCACCCTCCCCAAACTGTCTGGCTAATGGTCGTTTGGTGATATACTTCAGTTCATCTTCCGCATATTTCTGGTGTTCTACGAGTACAGGTTTGAGTTTGCCTAGCAGTTCTACATTACCCTTGTGTGTGTACTCTCTTTCTAGGGCTGTCACCTCACGTTCCAGCCTAGTCAGCTGTGTCCTTATGTCCTTCAGTATCCCAGCTGTCGTGCTGATGCATACGCCTCTAAGTGTCGCCTTAAACGCCTCCCAGATCATGCATGGATCATCTACAGAGCCCACATTTAGCTGGAAGTAATCATTGATAGCTTTCGTTATTGTATTGACATATAAGGGGTCTAACAGTGCCTGTGCATTGAAGCGCCAGCTGAAAGGAGGGGGTGTGTAGTGCGGTATCTGCAGTGTAAGTTCTATGGGATTGTGGTCAGACAGTGTGCGTGGGTGCGTCATTATCTTAGTGGCCCATAGTAGAGCGCTATCCGTCCCCATCCAGTAATCTATCCTCGACCAGCTTCCATGTGCCATATTAACATGTGTCGCACCTGGTAGTGTCGGGTGTTTAACCCTCCAAATGTCCCCGAGTGCTAGGTCTTCAAAAATGTCGCCCAGCTTGCACCTGGCCTTTTTGTGTGGTTCCAGGGAGGCTGTGGAACGGTCTACAGAGTCACATAATGCTACATTAAAATCTCCTCCCCAAATTATTGTCGTATCAGTAAACTCCAACAGACGATCCCACAATTCCTGAAAGAAGTCAGGTGAATCAACATTTGGACCATACACATTCACAATCGTCATTGCTTGCCCTCTGAGCGCCCCCGAAATAATGACATATCTACCATTTGTATCAGCAATTGTACGTGCAATCTTGTAGTTAGTGCCCTTTTTGACCAGCGTCATCACCCCTCTGGAGTAGGATGAGTAGGCCGCTGAGTGGGTTGATTCCGCCCAGCGCGCACCAATAGCTCTATGCATTTGAGGGTCCACGTGGGTTTCCTGTAGTAAGACAATGTCTATATAGTGCCTATCTAGAAATGCAAATATCTGTCTGATCTTTTTGGGATTCGTGAGACCTCTCACATTCCACGTCAATAGTTTCAGATTGTCTCTACTCATATCTGTCATTCAACTCTCCGCATGCGTCCTGTGCAATATGTCCTCCTCTTAAGTATCAGCACCTTGCAGCCTATTGTCGTAGGGTTAGATATCAGCCTATTCGTAGTGTCCACACATCTGTGTACAGCAGTACATTTCGATCGCCCAGGTGGTTCAAAAAACAACAAACCCCAACTAACCCGGTTCCCACCCACTCCAGCAACCCAATTCTGCTGAAGCCAAGTTGCCCTCATAACTTCGGTCATCAACATAACTTGTCGGGGACTGCCCTTGTGGAGGTCCGCCGAGGGCGCATATCCCCATCCTAGTGAAAGGATGTGGGCGAATCCACGCTCTACCACCAGATCGCCTAGATCGAGAAAAAAAAAAAAACACACCCGCCCCAATGAAGGTCTTCGATACTGTAGGAGTCCAGAACAGTCTTACAATTCGCGATAAGATACATGGGTCCCTCCCAACATTTGTACAGAGTTTGTATCCTTCAGCGTAGCAAAAGTCTATAACTTTTAGCTTTCAGTGCCCTTCTGATTTGTGTGATATATCGAGCTTCCCCCACTTGATCAGGCTGCACCTCCTTTCTGCTCTATACCCGCATCACCCAGTGTCTCTCCACATATTGCACTCGTTAAGAGTAGGAGTTACAAGTCGAGTGTCAGAGCTCATCAGACGCAGAATCGTACTCTCTGAGGGTAGTCAGTCTTTCATCAGGCAATATCCGCACCCCATGCAGCAGCAGGTCTTACCTTTAGTCTGAATCAGTGTGTCTGTCTCTGCGATTGGACCGTTTACCTCTGGCACCCGTTGACTTGATGAAATCCATAGCAGCCTTCGGGGTCGACAAGAAGACTGGCTTGTCCTCCCATGTAATCCGGAGGCGTGCAGGGTACATCATGGCATACGGGATCTGTAGGTCTCGTAGTTTGATTTTAACCTCGTTGAATTCTTTACGTGCTTGTTGTACCGCAACTGTGAAATCCGGGAAGAATGCTAATTTGTTTCCCTGATGATGGATCTCGCCTTTTTCCCTCGCCAGTCGGAACACGGTGTCCCTGTCGCGATAATTTAGGACTCTTGCCACGATTGCTCTCGGAGGGGCCCCAGGTTTTGGCTGAGGCGCCAGCGATCTGTGCGCTCTCTCGATGATGAATATCGGCGATAGATTTTCAGGGCCAAACAGATCTTTGCACAGTTGTTCCACGTATGTCTCCATGCGGCCCGTGTTGGTCGACTCTGGCAGACCCGCTATGCGAATGTTGTTCCGCCTCGACCTAGCTTCCAACTCCTCTGCTTTGGCTTTAATCACATCCAGGACTTTCTCCATTCCCGCGCACTTGACCGTCGTAGTTCTTGATTCGTCCTCAACTGTTGAGATCCTATTTTCGGCCGTGTCTAGGCGCTCGCCCTGTTTGTCGAGTTTAGCCGCCATACTGTCCACTCGACCCGTCAGGTGATCGAGTTTGCCGTTGATCTCTTGTAGGTTAGCCTGTATGGATTTTAAAATGGCTTCCATGACACCGGCTTCTTGCGTTTCAGATTCTGGGTCTCCCTCAGCAGCACCGGTTTGGTTCTTCGACGTCTTCCGCGCCTCGAACGTTAGTTTGGGTTGTTGCTTATCTGGTTTGCCCATTTTGTACAATAAGGGGAAGTTGTAATGTCGTGCTTGTGGATCCTGCGAGACTCCGACGGTTGGGGCGTTGCGGCTGGATAGGCAGCACCGGCGGTCAAGGTGTAGATGTTCCCAGTCCTGTCCTCCAGTCCGTGTTCTCCTACTCTGCCTTCCTGACCAACGGGTCAGATTGTGCTTTTCGGCAGGTGTCTATGGTAATTCGGCACCGTTAATCAGCCTCCGCGGCGCACCACGTAGTTTAGGAAGCTTGGTCAGACACACACCTCGAGGCGCTTGGCTCGTACGCACTGGACAGTTGATGTACTGTAATGGTCTCTTATCCCCATCATCTGACCTGGTTCGCCCTGTAGACTTGTCCACGTTGTTGCAGCCTTAGACGCATGTGATGGGGACGGGCGTTGTAGATCCAGTCTAGTGTGTACCACGCAAGGGTGCCTGTAACCCTCCGACCCACTCACTGCCCCCGTACACCTTATAGTTTTTGTGGCTTAAAAAACATCCATTGTCATTCGTGTAGATCCATACCTTAGAGCTCCGTGATGTGGAGAGCGCGAGTCAGTCCCGTCCGTGTATGGGCGCCGCCATCTTGTTTCGCGCCGTTTCTCGGCAGTCCGTTAGGGGTCCGACAGGCAGTGGGGAGGGCCGTCGCCGATACGAACATTTCAAATTGCAGTGCTCCCGTTATCAGAATTTCGGAGCTAGTGAGCAGCCCTCCGTGTGTTCAGGAAAGGACCCGCTGCATGTCTAGGCGTCGGCAGGGAGAGCAAGGGTCAGCTCTTGTCCCTATGCTGCATCAGCCTTGCACCCGCATTTCAGCTATTACCTTTTCTGGTGGCCCTGCGGCGGTCGCCGAGTTTGTGCCCCTGAGCGTTTTCGCAGCCGGAGCCCGCCACCGCTCGTGTCCCGTCTCTGCGTGTGAGCGCTCCACCACAGCGGCCTCACCGGAGCTCGTGTCCCATCGCCGCCGGCAGAATGCCGTCCACCATGATGGCTCGCGGGGCTTACCCAGACTTTCGGCCAGTGCTGGACCGTCCGTGTGTCGGCGCTACTTTTCCTTCCTCCCCTGCATGCTCCTTAGTTTCCGATCCTTGGCGGTGTGGTCATCGATCCCTAACGATCCGGTTTAATAAATTTTTCCAGTGTTTCACCGATTCGCCCGGCGGAGCTGCGCAGCTAGGCAGCCATTCCGCTGTGCGCCCCCTAGCGCCTCCCCGTGAACACCATAATACTTGGGTTCGCAGCAGAGGGTTATAAATTCAACTTCAAAAAGTCAAGAATTGCCCATCTAACTGTCCTGTTTTTAGGATATGAACTATCAAGTGAAGGCAAAAGCCTGGCAGACAATTTCCTAGAGAAATGTGCCGTAATCCAAGCACCAAGAACGCTGAAAAACTTACAATCAATTATAGGTTTCCTGAATTTCGGTAGATTGTACATTATAAATTATGCAGAGAGGGTTAAACCTCTCTATGACCTGATAAGACCAGATTTTAAAACAATCAATTGGACTAAAAAACACACAGAAATTTTGAGATCATTACAAACAGACATGTTAACTAAAACAAAATTGCAAACACGCGATAACACACGCAACCTTGTAATCCGAGTCATCCCAGGAAGATGCGGATTCACATACCTGACCTCTAATGAGGGAGAAACGGTACCAATAGCATACAAATCTCACTTGTACACAGAAGCTGAAAAAACATTCAGCATTAAGGAAAACATTGTTCATGCGGTTCAAACAGCTGTAGCAAGAGAAAGAGACCAAGCTGACGGCAGACGGATTACAGTCAGAACAGCAGAATCAGCCTTTGAGGCATTAACAAGCCCATGTAATTTACCTACTATGGCATTAAATCCAAAATGGATACAATGGGAAAATTCTCTTGCTACAGACAAAGTGAAATACTATTTTGGCCCGGAAATGAAAAAATTAAAAAATCTAGAATATGAAAGAGAATATCCTCTGCCAATCGACATTCTGCCCATACGACAGTACGCCTGTGCAATATATACAGACGGACATGCACAACCCTCGGTTTGGGGAAAACAAGCCTATAACGCCACATGCGAGATTGTAAAAAACGTGTGGCGCGGAGAAAAATTAAGACCTCTGTTAACGAAAACACACTCAGTGGAAAATAATTCAGAACAACAAACTGAAATAATAGCGTTAAAAATGGTGCTAGATAATGCTGATCGCGAATTCCCGACACTAATAGTGTGCGATTCATATTACTGCATCAAATCATACAATAACAATTTACAGAAATGGATTCTAAACGGTTACAAAGATGACACAGGTGCCACAATTAAGCAAAAATCGCTTTGGGAACAAGTAGTTCTTTTACAGAAAGAACTACCAAAGACTCACGTGATACATTCACTGAGTCATGAACGTGATGGCGTTCACGTTTCAGGGAATTCATTGGCTGAAACAGCCCGAGCGGAAGCAACTAAATCAGCTTCCGTAGCTACAAAAAAGCGTTCGGAAAAATACATTGACGGGGAAACAATGCTGGCGGTGAAAACGTCATCAAAAGGCGACTGCTCAGCGCTACCCATCACATATCCACTCAATTATACATACATAATCGATGCAAACTCCGTTCCTTTTGCTCAAATCCCTGGAGTGGGGGATAGAGTAATTCCAAACACGAACAGGAGAATATTGTTAATAGCAGACGCACATATGGGTGAGGGTCTTAGACACCTTAAGCTAAAGGATTCTCTGGAAGAATTGCAATCCACATACTGGTGGCCAGGAATGAGCCTACAACATCACATATTTGCAAAAAACTGTCCAAACTGCAACAGAGATCGCAGTGGCGACCGAGACGGTGTTTTGCCATGGCGTTTCACTCAAGATGGGATCAAACAATAAATATATAAAACCCAGTATGAATAATGCGTCATATTAAACATATAGAGACTATCATCACTTAAAATGTAGGCCCCAGCGCTCGGCTGACGCCAGAACTATTATAAAAAGATTTGCGAGTCTATAATGGCATATACGCAAGGGGCATGCTACATTCTGACCATTGTCCTGCTTTTAGCTCTCAAGCTTATGGGGGGGGCATGGCCAGCATGGGCATTGCATTGCGGGACTCTTATCACTTCCTTCCTGAGGGAAACGGGATGGTGTAAAGAAAAAACCAAGGCATAGAGCAATCTATAACGGCAAAGGTATTAGGTTCGGGGGCTGGGTGGGTCAAACATTTAATAAGTGTCCAACGTAGTCTTAATAATCTGCCAAGAAATTCTCTGAGAGGTCTCAGTCCGTACGAACTATTGTTTGGGACTAGAATGTTGATCCAGGACCTCGATAGTCAAACTTCAGTGGTTAAAGAAAAATGCTTTGATATCAAAGATCGTTTGGCTATTTTACAGGACTTAAACGAAAAAAGAAAAGACCTGAGCAACATAAAATTGAAACAACAGCCAACAACCACTGAAGAAAAACCACCTGTCCCAGCAAGGCCTGTCTGGATTCCAAAAATCGGGGATCTGGTCAGAGAGAAGATCGCGGTAAAGAAGGAATTTGGGCCTTCTTACAGAAAAGCAGTACCTATCTTGGCTATCAACCGGACAAGATCAGTTGTATTACCGCCCCTTGCTGGTAAAAAGGAGAACCGAGTTGTATCCATCGACCTGGTTATACCACAATCATGTGGCCGATAATAAGTAGTAGGCCAAGTGGACTCCCAAGAAGTAGCAGAACACCAAAGTTTGCTACAAACATAGAGGTTCAAACTGAGAGACTAATCACATTTGAAAAACCTACAGTAAATCAACAAGGACTATGCAACAAAGCCATGGAACTTAAACCTCTTGAAACCCAAATCCAAATCTTACATCAAGAAACACCAGTCTACAATGATGTAACCACAGACTATGCTAATGAAACAAAGAGAATTCCAAAAACAAAAAGGAATCCAGAAGCAATTGAAACAATTGACAGAACAGCATCAGGCTACTTCATCAACTTCGATGATTTTTCTGAGGATCCGAGTGAACCTGAGGAAAAGCCGACAACATCAAAGACTTTTAAAGACAAAGCAAAAGAACTCTTTCATCAACTACAAGAAACCTATCTGATTTCTCCATGGATTGAATTTTGGGTGGCACAAGGTGTATTTGTCCTCATACTTTGGCTCATCATGGTACTATACTTGGGACATTTCATTGAGGGAAAATATGTTACAATGGACACAGCAAGTCAGAATATCAACTTGGTCCTGAAACCACACAAGTCTTCACACATCGAGAAAAGAGAACTTTCTTCAGTAAACTTCACAGCCAATCCTATACCCGGTGGGGTAGCATGGGAAAAAACTGATTACGAAATCTATGGCCCGGTCGAGCTCTTGAAGTATCCTCATCAATTTAAGGTTTCATTAAGTGACTTTGTAAAACCGAGCACATTCACTGATGATTGGGACTTTGAAAGTATTAATGATATGATGTCAGATCTAGTGATGTCAGCTAAATTTACAGAACATGATTATTTACAGGGTTCATCTAATTATGACCAGATGTACTGTTACAACCACTATGGTAACCATTATCTGCATAAATCTGCTCAACCTAGAAATGTTTTTAATTATAACCAATGGGAACATTGTGCAACTCCACCAAAAGGCAGTTCGAAAACATTTTATGAAAAATTTTCATATTTTTCAGGGTTTAACACAAGTGATGCAGAAACGTTTTATTTCAAATTGTTAAATAAGACAGGAATGAAAACCATGCTTACAAATACAAAATTAATCTATTCAGAATCATTTTTTGACAAAATGAATACATTCGGTTTTGATTTCTGGAACAATAATATTGAAACGAAAACAATCTGGGGTACAAAAGATTGGCAAGTGCAAGGTACAGATTCCTTATTTAGAGCCTGCATGATCCCAGAACAAATTATATTCTTGAATGACACAATTCAACAGACTACCTGTCTTGGCCTAGCCAAAATTAAAGACTTGAACAAACCGTCTATTCCAAAGCCAACAGCTGACAGTAATAGCACTACAGATGTTGAGATAGACGTATCCCATATTTTTAACCAAAACAGAACACATCCTGATTGGAAGAAATGGTTGATCTGGCCCACAGACACAAATAACTGTCAAGATAGATTCCTGAACAAAATACAGGGGTTAAAAATGTCCAGGCCAGACCCTAGATACTCCCAGCGACAACATCCAGGGATTGTAACAACATACAGTGTGGGTAAACTCTGCCTTGAATGGCTATGAACATCCACCCTGGCAGAAATTAAGCAACACTTGACTTTACTTAAAGAAGGTGCTGACTTGCGTGATTTCATTATGGGTCCGCGCAAACAGCGTCAAAAACGTTTCATAGCGGCCTCTATATATGCAGCTCACAACGAAGCTTGGAAAGTAACTCAAATTAAGACAGCAGAGAGAATACGGGAAATTGACCGTGTTAATTTGAAAAAATCACTTTCTGTTGTGGACAATGGGTTAATAACTCTGTCTTCCAGAATATATTCACTGGACAGCATTGTATCATCTGCAATAGATATAATAGAGCAAGACTTACTGATGTTGCAACACGGTCAGTCTCAATTGCGTTCTATTGTACAGCTTGGCTGGACGTTACAAAATCTGCGTTCAGGCTATGTGCCTTGGCGTTTAATCAACACAACGTCATTATTCACTATCTATAACCTTACTGATACACAAATCAGCTTGACACAAAAGGGTGCAGAATATACAATTCTGAGCATTGAAAAACTTGAGAGATTACCATTGACAATGTCAGAACGACCTGTCATTGAATGGATAATACATGGGATAATAACTATTCCGATAACGACTTTCCAATTTCGATACTGCCAAAAATATATACAGGCAGGCCAGTATGAAAGGTTGGGTAAAGGATACATTAAGTCAACATGGAACCTACCTTATACACACACATGTTATAGTGAAAAAGGACAGAGTGTATTTCTTAGTGGTAACAATTGTGAAAAATCACTAAGTGGTATACTTCTGTGTCAGGGCATAAATTTGCATGGGGCCTGTGAGGGGACTTCAAATAACCTTTCATGTCACCAGATCGGCACACCTGCAACGCGAATAGAGCCATTCTTTAGACGGCTTTCTAACGGGAGCTACATTCTAATTGTGGATCACAGATGTTGTGGCTTGCTGCCAGGAAAAGCTTATCTAGTTAGTGTAAGTTCCATGGTCACTTGCTGTGAGCGAGTATTTTTTCCAAACGACACTCCAGACAGGGAGGGAAAAATTTGGCCCAGTTTGAAAATCTCTTCTATTCGAATTGATACTTTAAGCAGAATGAAGACTGTGCTCCTACAGACACCAGTTCATTTGACGTCATCAAAAGAAACGTATGATCTCCAAGTTGCAAGGACAACGGAAGAGATACATGCATTGTTATTGACAAATTGCCCCCTACACTTCGCAAAAATACTAAACGAAATATTAAACATTTCGGATACAAATGGTATCGCGAGTGTATTTAAGACCGTTTTTTCGGGACTGTTAACCCCATTCAAAGCAGTCCTGGGTATATTTCCCAATTTTGTCCATTCTGTCTTTGGCGGACTTCCACTCCTGTTGGGACTCGTAGCAGGCATCTTATTTTTGCTACTCCTGCTTCATTATGGCAAGCCATGTCACAGACAAGGCTCCAGCTACAATGGAAGAAACGATCCTAGCTATACGCTATCGGGACCGCATAACTAAAGTCCTTGGATTAGCCAGGCTAAGAGATCTGAATATGACCTGGTTTCTTTCGTTCAGACCCATATGGCAGAATTGTGTCTTACCTGTATTGAGGTGCATGCTATGCGGCGAAGAATGCGTGTTGGACACCTGTCTCACACTACAATCAGAAGTACCATTGGATACAGATACTTTGTTAGGTCCAGTAAAGGCTCATGCATCGTGCTGTCCCCAGCGGCTACCTATCCTGATGACGGCATTCGTGGAGACTTCACCACTACGATTGAAGGGTAGTGAAGTACAAGATGAGAGCAGCATCAACCAGGTACGACCTTCAGTAAGCAATACTGATAGAAACATCACTGAAAGCGAACATGCGCACGACTGCATGGTAGCGACATTCTCCAACTTGGTCGAACTTTCACCTGAATCGAAGCCCTTACTGCGGGTGCTTTTTTGTCCCCCCAATGAATGGATACTCTGTGTTTGGCCATCAGGAGGAACAAAGCATGCAGTTTACGGTGCTTGGCTTTAGTGTCTTTCACATAAACCAGAAAGCCAATGTCCGGCTTAGGTTCGCTAGGTACCCCTAGTATTTCATGAATTGTGCTAAAAATGGCAGTCCAAAAGGAAGCAATGAGTGGGCAGTACCAGGACATATGTATAAAATTGGCAGGGGCCTGGCCACATCTCCAGCATCCCTCATCTGTTCTCAACCCCATGCGGTATAGTTGAGTGGGGGTTCTGTAGAACCTGTGCAAGTATTTAAAATTAATCAATCTTAGTTTATAATTGGGTGAAAGTAGTTGGAGCTGGCTGCAGCAGAAAATCCACTTTTCATCTGTCACCTGACCATCAAGCTCTTCCTTCCGGTACCACTGAGCTTTAGGTATGGCAAGAGGTGCTGTGTCCTGCATCGAGCAGTACATTCTCATAATTAGTCTGCGGGAACTTGTAGTATTTATCAATTGCTCTAGTACTGGTAAGTGTTTGGGGTTTTTTGAAAAGGTGGCATATAATTGCCTGCAAGTAGCTCTGATTTTCAAATAGAGGAATAACTCAGAAAATTTCTTCGAGCCCACGGTCGTAGATTCCAGAGGAGCACAGAAAGTGTCTTCAGGGTAGAAATCCGCAAACGTAGCTAGAACTATTGATCTTGTCAATGCCAAGTTTCCATCATCAGCCATGGTTGGAAGTTGTGGGTTGCGAGATAGGGGGGCGGAGGGGGTATATAGTATCTCCACGCCAGCTCTGATACGTAGTCTTCCCAGGCCCACCTTAGGGTTTCGACTGTATCTATCCCATCCCTTGGCCTTTTGTATTTTTAGGTCTCGCCTGTCAATGCGCTTGCGCATTGAGCTTGCGAGAATATAGGGGCTTATCCAGAGCTTATCCATCGGGCGATTCCATGCAGTGCCCGTGAAAAGCAAGCGCATTCACATAAAATGCGCGAGCACATGCAAAGCCAGCTATCTGCCGCCAGCAGCTTCACAGCCCCCTGCTGCATCAAAGGCTTTTCGGCCATGTCGCATTTCTCCTCCCCCCTCCCCACAGCAATGCCAAGAGCTTTCACTTTCACGGCCGCCAGGCCGTGTCTCTCGTTTCTCCTCCCACCTTCCTCCCTCCCCACTCGCTCATCAAAGGCTGCTCACTCTCCTTCTCCCCCTCCCCCTCCCCCCACCCCATCCGACTTGTTTTTCTTTCATTTCACGGCCGATTTTGTGTCACACTCGCGTTTTTCCCCCGTTTTCTAAAATTATTATTTTGCGGCCGATTTTCGTTTCACGGCCCCCAATGCTTGTTCTGTTAGCTCATTGTTCGCCACTGACTGCTACCTTCTCCTGCCCATCTCCATTTCCCTTGTATGCGCTGTAGTGTGTTTATCTAGGGACCTGTATCGATACTCCTATTTCTGACCCTTGCCCAGTTATAAATCACTAATATCCATACAACGGCACAGAAACCCGTTTCATAAATTAGTCATAGCGCATGCTGTCACATTAAGCAAGCACTATTCCTCCAGCCCCCCAGAAAGCACACCGAGTTCTTAAACAAAACCAAGCCTCGAGCAACCTGGGAAATCCCCGCCTGCCATGTTTTGATTTAGTCCAAGAACCCCTGTAAAGCACTGCAAGAACGCTCAGTTCTTAGTGACATCCTTATTGACGTCTTATGTCCATCCTTACGTCAAACCCAGCACCTCTCAGGAATAAATATACCAACGCTGTCCTAAGCAGAGACACGGTGGTGATAAACCTGGAGCAGCGACTACTTGCCGGAGAGCCCAGCTGATGCGAGAGCCCATGGACGCTGCCCCTCCCCTTTTGACGCGCTGAGAAAGACGCTGTCTTTTCTCTTGCCAGAAATCCAGCCTCCAGCGTTTCCAGCCCACCTTCGCGGGTGACTGGGATACCGAGTCCTGAGAAAGAGATACCAGACCTCCTGCCTTCTAAATCCCAGGTACTGAACTGACTAAACCCTTATAGAGAATTCTTGAGTCAGATTCTTGGCAAAACAAACTTAACTTAAACTGCTACTTACTTACTCCTTCCCACGTATTAGGCTAGGTCAGGTACACCGGGGTAGGCGTAGTTAGAAGCACCAGTTGAGTACGATTAGTCAATGTATATATGTATGTATATCTTTTATCCATTTTAAAGTATCATATGGCTAAGAAACCATATCAATGCTTTTACAGTATTATTTTATAATCCTGCTGTATGCACTTTACTTAACTATAAGTATTGCAATTGTAGCGATTCATTTCTCTTGTATGAGAAAAGAGACTGATCAATAAATAACACCTTTTATTGAAAACGCCCGTCTCTTCTTTTCTCTACAATCTGGTGAAACTAAGTATGCACGTATTGACTGAGTAAAATAGCTGTCTTTTGTTTTCACACGACTCTAGAGATATACTCTTGATCAGGGAGAGCAAAGTTGTCATGTTCTATGGTTGTCAGAAACTAAATCCCTTCTTGTCTATCCAGGGAGGTTAAACTCCTCCTCGCTTATTCGAGAAAGTTTCTAGTGAACTCTGAGCTAGCTGGCACACAAAACCTAAGTCTAATATCGTCAGTAGAAGACCTAGTTAACCTCTGTCCCATGTCTATACTATTGAAGATATTATTCCAATGCGCAGAGCCTATTGGGAATATAGGAACTACACTACAGCGCCTCCTTCCCCACATCCTCGTATTACTTCCTTCCACCCTTTTGTCCTTTCACTGTGTGCACTTTGCACCCCATGCACCTAGTTTTTTAATGTTATTCATTAGTGGCTTATTTTTCAAAACTCCTCCCCAAAATACCACCAATTTTATTTTTGGCTAAAAATGGTATCGGTAAGTTCTGTATATTTTCATCCGTAAGAAGCTATTTTGGCAGTGCCTGCAGATCCCTTCCGCCTCACACCACAGCCTGCCCAAGCGCCAATATTTACAGAAGATCGGCAGTGCCTGCAGCCGCCTCCCACCACAGCCTGCCCAAGCGCTATCGGCAGTGCCTGCATTTCCCTCCCGTCTCCCACAACAGCCTGCTCCAGCGCCCTCGGCAATGCCTACAGACGCCTCCCGCCTCCCACCACAGCCTGCCCCAGCGCCATCGGCAGTGCCTGCTGACCCCTCCCGCCTACCACCACAGCATGCCCAAGCGCAGCATGATTTACATACACACGGAAGTGGGATGTTCTTAACTAAACTGCAACTAACAATCGTTTTTCAGTTTGTTTTAATAAAATTATTTTTGTACCTTACAAGTTTTAACATAACTGTTTCCATGAGTTTATTGTTGCACACTCGTTTAAGCATTGCGTTATTTGCCCAGTAGTGTTAAGTGCGTATTACAAACTACAGTCAGTCGCTTTGGACTTGGAGAGCGCCTCGGAGGTTACGGGATTGGGGGTGTTTTGTTTGGGTGCAATCACTAGCACGCTAATGCTGCTAGAGTTAAAACGTGGGCGCTGAAACTGCATGCAAGCGTCACGTTCTCAAGACGAATGGAATCGGAAGTGTGCGGCCGATCCCTGCACCCAGCCAATGTGTTTGAACCACAGCACGGTGTAAGATGCAACACCCATTCTTTTACTCGTTATAGCAAGTACGTAGCTGAATTTAAACAGACTCGTTCTTTTGTTAGATGAATACATCTAAGTCACGTACATACAAAACATGTTGCATTACAAATGCTACAGGTGTCACATTTCAAAAAGTTTAAAGTATTGGCATTGTAAATGACAAAGCTATTAATTTGGCTATTTTCAAGACCAACACATTAAAAAAAATTGTCATTTACAAAACCAATAGCTCCAACTTTTCTAATGCAAGACCTATTGCATTTCCAATGCTTGTTGATAGATGGCCACCTGAAGGGGAATGGGAGATGCTATATATCCTGAGGCGGAAGGCGGGAGCATAACTTAGCGAGCACTTGGATTTTAAAACTTTTGAAAGTCACGATTGTAATGTGTTGTTTTTAAAAACTGAAAGGCACGATAGAAGTGGGTTGATCTCAAGAACTCACCGTCCTGAAACTCAGTCTCCCGACCACAGCCTCGCAGCGGATGATAGCGCTGCCGAGGTGAACTCCTACAGACAACTCTTGCCGCCATTCCCGGCGCACCCTAGGGCCACGCCCCTTCGCAGAGGCCACGCCCCCCACCCTGGCTACAAAAGACGCTAAAGTCCAGCGTCTGTCAGAAGATAATATCTCCTGAGGTGGAAGCCGGGAGCATAACTTAGCGAGCACTTGGATTTTAAAACTTTTGAAAGTCACGATTGTAATGTGTTGTTTTTAAAAACTGAAAGGCACGATAGAAGTTGGTTGATCTCAAGAACTCACCGTCCTGAAACTCAGTCTCCCGACCACAGCCTCGCAGCGGATGATAGCGCTGCCGAGGTGAACTCCTACAGACAACTCTTGCCGCCATTCCCGGCGCACCCTAGGGCCACGCCCCTTCGCAGAGGCCACTCCCCCCACCCTGGCTACAAAAGACGCTAAAGTCCAGCGTCTGTCAGAAGATAATATCTCCTGAGGCGGAAGCCGGGAGCATAACTTAGCGAGCACTTGGATTTTAAAACTTTTGAAAGTCACGATGGTAATGTGTTGTTTTTAAAAACTGAAAGGCACGATAGAAGTGGGTTGATCTCAAGAACTCACCGTCCTGAAACTCAGTCTCCCGACCACGGCCTCGCAGCGGATCATAGCGCTGCCGAGGTGAACTCCTACAGACAACTCTTGCCGCCATTCCCGGCGCACCCTAGGGCCACGCCCCTTTGCAGAGGCCACGCCCCTCCGTCCCGGCGCCTATTCCCGATAAAATATGTGTATCTTTCGAACGCGCAGCGGGCGCGACGTTTGCGCGCCGAAGGCGCGCCTAAGGCAAGCCCATCTGCGCGCGTCCGCGCCAGCTCCGTGCCTAGGGCCAGCCATGCTGTTAATCCTCAACCCGCACAGAGACTTACATGGACCAGGTCACAGCTTCTAGACATTGGTAAGAGGTCTTGCACTCCCGCCACTACATGCTACCTCCCTCCTCCTAGTCCACCTCTTTACAAATGTCATAACTGCCAGTTAACGCTACGCCCCCACTGGACTTGCCCTCAGGGATTTACAACTAGTCGACCCTCTCCCATCAAAACTTACTCTATGAGATTGGTGAACTGTCGCTCCTTACCCTGTCACGCCAGTGATATCTGGTTACTACTATCTTCCACCTCCTGGGACGTATTATTCCTTACTGAGACTTGGATTAAAGACTCCTCCAACCCAGACATATCTCTCGCCGTACCCATCGGCTACCGCTTCACAGGATTATGCCGTGACGGCTCCAAAACAGGAGGAGGAATCATTGTAATCTTAAAGAACCACCTAAACATCACCTCTAGGAAAATTACGAATATCAAGCCCATTGAAGCATTATACTTCTCGGTCACGGACTCTACAACAGCCATTGCTTCAGGGATCTTGGTTTACAACCCCTCGAACACCCCCCAATCTGCCATCTCTGAACTACTGGCAATCACCGCAGATCTCTCTATCAAACATCCCCACTTCATGGTACTGGGAGACTTCAACCTCCACGTTGATATAAGTAGCTGCAACCGCGCCTCCCTTTTCCTAGAATCCATGGAAAATCTAAATCTGTTACAAAAAGTTAAGGGCCCTACTCACACTGCAGGTCACACCCTTGACCTTATCTTTTCAAACCATGAAAAACTAAAAACCCGTCAAACCCTGCCGCTGACATGGTCCGACCATTTTCTAATCCCATTTGAGGTATCCTCAAACCAAATGGTCAAAAAGGAGTCTGCCATCAGAACACAAGGCAGAAAATGGCACAAGATTTCATACTCGACCCTAGAACAACATTACCATAACAGACTAAATCCGCTCCCCGACGATCTCAACGAAGCAGTTCTCATATTTAGCAATGATCTCACAACTGCTATTGAGAAATTAGCTCCGTTACAAACCCTTTCCTCCCGCAGACAAAAATCGTCAGCCCCCTGGTTCACTCAGGAATTAAGAGAACACAGAAGTAAGTGCAAAAAAATAGAACCACAGTGGCGGCAGACCTATGACCCAGAAGCCAAAGCTCACTACAGACAAACCCTCAAGGAGTTTCGTAAACTTAAACGTAACTCCATGAGGACATATTTCGCGGACACCATTGCAAACGCAAAAAACTCTTCCAAAGCCCTTTTTAATATTGTTAAAGATTTTACCAATCCCAGTGCTATGTCCACCTCAGTCCCCCCGTCCCAAGTACTGAGTGAAAACGTATCAGACTTCTTTGAAAAAAAAATATCCAACATCGCGGAAACTATTCTTCAGAACACTCCCAATCCCATCAAGGAACCGGTCACTATCAGTAAGCATGCATTTACCACTTTCCACCCTCTTACTAAGGAGCATGCCCTGAACCTATTCGTGAAATGTAAATCAGGCTCTCCTCTGGATCCAGCCCCGGCCTTAATCATGAACGAAATTGCCCCCCTAATTATCGACCCCCTCCTTGAAATATGGAACTCTTCCCTACTCTCAGGTATGGTCCCTGCCGATTGGAAACACGCTATGCTTATCCCAATCCAAAAAAAAACTGGCATCGACCCCTCCTGCTTAAGCAATTACCGGCCAATCTCACTCCTGCCCAAGCCCGCCAAAGTGCTTGAGAAAGCAGTCCAAGAACAACTTTCCTACTACCTTGAATCCAACTCTCTGTTCCATGATTGACAATCTGGATTCAGACCAGACTTTAGTACAGAGTCAGCTCTTCTTGAGGTATCCGAGTTGATTCGAGAATGCACGGATAGGGGAGAGGAGGCCATGCTGGTCCTCCTCGACCTATCCGCAGCATTCGATACCATCTCCCATGACACACTACTGGCTCGTCTGCAAGAGGTAGGGGTGAGCGGAACCCCCCTCACCTGGATCAAATCCTTCCTCTGGAACAGATTCCAACAGGTGATGCTGGGCTCTTTCCTTTCTTCCAAGAAATCTCTGATCTGGGGTATTCCGCAAGGTTCTGCTCTCAGTCCGCTTTTATTCAATGTATATTTAAAACCCCTAGCAAAAGTGATTGAATCATGGGGCATCAAAGCAACCTTCTACGCCGACGACACCCAACTAGTGTTCTCCTTCAAAGACCACTCCGAAAAATCATTCCATAACTTTCGCCAATGCATGGTGAACATTGCCTCTTGGATGTCGGCTAATAACTTAAAGCTTAATACGGACAAGACTGAGGTCCTATTTTTTAATCAAAAATCCCCAACACCCTCCACCCTCTGGTGGCCGACGGAGCTCAACCCTCCCCCGGACCCAGTTCAAACTGCCCGTAACCTGGGCTTCCAGTTTGACACCGCCCTCTCTTGCAAGACGCAAATCAATAAAGTTACCTCAGCTTGCTTTGGAAAGCTTCGCATGATAAAAAAAATCATCCCATATCTGCCAATGGACTCTCGTAAAACAGTTGTCCATTCCCTCATCACAGCTCACCTGGACTACGCAAATAGTCTATATGTAGGGGCCCCGGCGTACCTCATAAACCAACTACAGAGAGTCCAGAACGCAGCGGCCAGGCTGATCTGCAACATCCCTTACCGCCACTCTATCTGCCCCCATCTGATCAAGCTTCATTGGCTTCCTGTGAGACTCCACATTCAATTTAAAGCCTTAAACCTGGCTTTTAGAGCTTTGAATGATCGAGGTCCTCTTTACCTGCGCCATAGAATTAAACTCTCACAAGCCTCTCGAAACCTTAGATCCAACCATCTCCGCCTTATGACCTGCCCCCGCTTTCGACTGGCCCGCACGGGAGGTAGAGGCTTTGCAGTGTCCACCTCCAAACTATGGAACCAGCTTCCCACAGAGCTAAGATTCTTGACGTCAGAGCCTCTATTCCGAAAAAAACTTAAGACCTGGCTCTTTTCCCTCCTCTAAATTTCCAATCCCCACATCATTCCTTGGACCCCTCGAAAAGGTAATATCTTCAGCGCCGGGACACCTCCGTTGGAGGTAGCTGAGCGCTCTATAAACTACTAAATAAATAAATAAATATGTCCATCTCGACAGCCACATGGGGCTGGAACGTGATGGGATGTAATTAAAAATGCAAAAACTGCGCTTGTGCGCGGTATGCATATAATGGCTTGTCCGGGGCCCCCAGCCCTCCCTGCGTGAGGGGAAGAGTAAGTATTTCCCAGGTAACACATGCTTGTTTCTCTGCCCAGACCAAGGAAATCATGAAGGACCGGAGAGTGTTAAAGAATGCTTGAGTGAGTGGAAGTGGAATATTAATGCATAAATATAAAAATTTGGGCAAGACAACCATCTTTGCGATGGCTATTCTGCCGGCGAGAGAGATCGGCAATTTAGCCCACACCTTAACTTTCACTCACTTCCAGCCAAGAGATAGCTCTACCAAAATTTTGATTCCATATCTCTTGAACATCCTGGCTTAACCAAATGCCTAGAAATTTTACCAGGCCATCCGCCCATCTCAACTGATATTCCAAGTCAAATGGTTTAGTAGCCATAGTGAGGGGAAGCAAGGTAGATTTAGACCAATTTGTACATATGCCTGAAAGTTTGTGAGTTCCTTGAGTAGTGGATCTAGGTTGGTCTCTGGGACAGTTATATACAGTGTCATGTCATCTGCATATAACGAGATCAGCAGCCCCCTAGTGCTAAACCCCAGCCCTTTTGCAGCATGATGTTGTCGAATCCAAGCCACTATCGGTTCCATCGCTATGGCAAACAAGAGCGAGGAGAGAGGGCAGCCCTGGCGCGTACCACGGGATATATGGAAGGATTCTGAGATCACGCCGTTCATGCACAGTCGCGCCGGGGGTGTTGTATAAAGCAGTCTGATTTGTGCCATGAAGTTTGGACTAAGTCTGATCCTCCCTAATATAGTGAACAGATGGCGCCACTCCAGTGTGTCAAACGCTTTCGTAGCGTCTAAAAACGCAACTAACGCCTTGGCTTCAGGGTTCAAATAGTGTAGCACAGCAAAATACATGCGAAGGTTGTGGGCCGTGGATCTGACGGGAATAAACCCGGATTGGTCGGGTCTCGCTATCAGGAGGAGTAGAGGTTGTAGCCTATTGGCTAATAGCTTGGCATACATTTTGGCATCTATATTAATTAAGGCGAGCGGCCTATAAGAGTCTATCTCCTGGGCAGGTTTCCCGAGTTTCAATAGGGTCAATATAATGGCTTCCCGCATGGAAGGGGGAAGTACGCCTGTAACTTGGTCTTCCTCAAATACCGCCAACAGACGAGCTGCAACGTCATTCGAAACTAGCCAAAAGTCCAACCGGGACCATGCCCCATGATATGCTGAGACATGCGAACCCTCCTTTACCCCTGGGTGTCTCATCCTCCAGATGTCTTGCAACCCTCCGTCTCACATTAATGCATTTAGGGAGTCACATGAGCTAATATGCAAATTGAGGGATATGCCCTTCCTGTCTAGGGTGTTATTGAGCACAGTGTTATAGTCTCCTCCCCATATTATTGTGTAACATCCCAGAATTTGAACTTTGGCCCACACCTGATGAAAGAAGTCAGGGCAGTCCATGTTTGAACCATAAACTGCTACGATTGTCATCTTCACTCCACCCAACAGGCCATACAGTATCACAAACTTGCCATCGGGATCTATCTGTGACTCTATCATTTTCCAATTTAGGCCTTGACGAATCAGTATTGCTACTCCTCTCACATAATTAGAATAAATAGAGGAAAGATGTGCTCCCAGTGCTTAGGATGCAGTTTTACATACGATGTGCTGTTTAAGTGGGTTTCTTGAATCAAACATACGTCTATGTGATGTCTACTTAAAAAAGCATGGACAAGTCTGGTCTTTCTATTGTCATTCAACCCGCAGATATTCCAAGTTAAAAATCTAAAGTTGGTCATGTCCTCTCGAAGAGCCTTAATATGCTAAGCTGTAGTTGTATGCAAGGTGTCTCCTGTACCCTAACTGGAGCACCGACCCCCTTTGGCTGGTCTTGATAAATACTGTTCAGTGTATAGAGAACAACAGCAGTATGTATAGAAGTACAATGTGCTCTCCTGTCTAACCTTCCAACTGTAACAGTCCCTCCCCACCCCCCAATTAGGTTGTGCAATGAATTCCCCCTTACAAAACAGTTTTAACAATAAGCCCCCAGGTCTAGACCTGGCAGCAGAACTTGGGAGCTCTACCCAGAGGCATGGGGTCACCGGCACACCCCCTGCCCGAAGGCGGGGTGGTGGAGAGTTATGTATAGCTCTCGCAGGGTGTAGTGTA
This sequence comes from Lissotriton helveticus, assembly GCF_964261635.1. Lineage (NCBI taxonomy): Eukaryota > Metazoa > Chordata > Amphibia > Caudata > Salamandridae > Lissotriton > Lissotriton helveticus. The sequence continues at coordinate 2,065,779,617 of NC_136065.1, forward strand.
CAGTAGTGTTCAATGTTCCTGACGAGTGAACTTTACATATTGATATCTTTGACAAACCCTTGGGTTCACAATAACGTTGCATCTATGGACACACAAATAAGTGAAAATAAACGACTGAGAACAGGCACTGTGAGAAGTTGGCCTGATATGCAGTGCTCACTATTCTAGTGATCACTATGTATCAGTCCAAACAACCCTTATTGATGATTGGTTGTAAGTCAACCTTATAGACCAGCTATCCTAGTAGCATGGATACGAGCAGTCTAAGGCTAAGACTCTAGAGGGCGTGTTAAGCCAGCTGTTTTACCATCACATTACCCCTTGAACACCCAGGGAAAGGACACCACACAAGTGTTATGAAAATAAACAATGTATTTATTAGAATCACAACAACCCTGTACTCTTTATGAGGACAGGGTGCTAAGCACACAACAAAACTCTTATGAAAATACTTAAGTTAGCACGTTATACACAAATGCCCGAGGGGCACGAAAAACCATATACTCTAAAAGTGGGATGCGAATTACTAGCAGGTAAGTAACAGTACTAATAGGCTTTGGAATCGCTAGGACTTGACTAGGGAATCGTTAGACTACTACTAGGAGGCCCAGGGGACTCGGGTGCAGAGTGTGCACTCTCACGCGGGATGCGGGACAAAGTCTATGGGAGCTAGAATTCACAAAGTTAGTGTTCACGGGCGAACCCGACCTGGTAGGGAGAAAACGACAGTGGATCCTGACCCTTGGATAGTGAGGCTATGCTAGGACACCGAAGTGCCGAAGTTACCTAGCCCAGGGGCTGCAGCTGCATAGGTCTGAAAAGACGTCGGGAATCCTCGTGCCGGACCAGGAGCCTGGAAGGAAGAAGTTGCTGGCAGGCGACCAGTGAAGAAAAGTTCGATGGATCCAAGCCTGGATCAAGGAAGAAGGAAACCTGAAAGCAGAGGGGACCAAGTTCTTGAATCACTAGCCAGTGATTAAGTGGGCACCAGGATGGCACCGGGCGAAGTCACCGCAGTCAGGTGAGTGGGCGCTGCTGGGCTCTGCAGTCTCTCGGACCAGGAGGCGTTGTCGGCGACCAGGATGGAGGTGCGAGCTGTCCCACGAAGGTTCTTGCTGTCGACGTCGCTGGACCCAGGATTGGGCAACAAGTCTTGGCAAATGCAAGGCCCACGCGGTGGACCTAAAATGGCGTCTTAGCCGGACCAGGAGGGTCCAGGGTACTTCTCCGATGGAGGGAAGCAAGGGCCAGTCTGGAGCAACCAGACTAGCAGCAGTGTTGTCGTCGGGCGTCGTTCGGAAGGCCACAAGCCAGCGGGCTAGTAGCCAAACAACGCGGTGAGCAGCAGAAAGCAGAAGGGCCCCACGCCGATCGTGGAGATGCTGGGGGGCTGCTCTTCGGTGCTGGAGCTGCTCAGGGTGGGGGCTTCTCGGACCCCAAAGCACTCACCAGGAAATTACTCGGTGGGCTTGCTGTGCAGAAGTCGTGCAGTCTTGGCGATGGCCGGTCCCTCGAGGTCTCGTCGCACCCACGGTTCTCAGCTGTGCTGTAGAGGTGGGTAGAGGTCAGAGGTGCCAGGGAAGCCGGGTCTCGTCGAGCTGGGCAGTCGGATTCCGGAGGAAGGACGTGCAGCAGACCGCAGTGTTCTTGGATGGTGCCTGCGGATGCAGGGTGACTACTCCTTAGCCACAAGGGAGAATCTTGAGGAAGAAATCGTGAAGTCCTTTCGTGGAAAGTGGTATCTTGATTCCAAAGATGATCTGTTTTGGAAGGGGGCCAGTCTCTACCTTTATCTTGGAAAAGGGGGCTGGCACGCGACTAAGTCCTGCCCTAGGGGTGGGACCAGGAGGGGGGTGGTTACACCCACTTCCTTGGCGGGCTTTTCCCCAGCACAGGGTCTGGAGTGTCCCTGGAACTGGTTCAAGCCAGCCTATGCACAGTGAGCACCGGGGTGCCACGTGCAGTCACCTTCCTCTGAAGCCCTGCCTACCTACAATACACAAAACCCTGTCTGGGACGGTGCTGGCACCGCCCCTGGCAGGAAACCCTTTGTCCTTATCTCCTGCTCTGGGAGGACTCCCAGCAGCAGGAGGGCAGACTTGTGTCTCGGTGGCAGCATCCATTTTGTGGATGCTAAGGCTCTGTCTGACTTTTAACCGGGTTATAGGTTACATGCATGTCGTGTCCCTCTAGAAGGGTGGAATGCTAACCCCGTCGCCAGAATTGGCGAGGGGTTAGTATTCCAATTCGTATGACACCTTACTCGACATGTTTTGATAAAGCGATACCAGAGTTGGCATTTAACCGCGAGGATTATAATGCACTTAAGAGTATATGGTATGCGATATCATGGAAACGGCTAAGGGATAGATCCCGAAAGCCGCAGACAGGCTCAGCTCATGCCAGAGCACCATCTCACACGATTCCAAGCACTCTGCCTTCAGGATTGTTAAGGCCTGCCATAGGAGTGACTGATAGGAGATCTGTGTGTCCATTTAAGGGTTAGATATAGGTATACTATACCTAAAGCAAAGGGTGAGTACACCACCTTGCCCCAGCTGTCGTGCAGCCAGTTGTGTCAGTTTAGTTAGTCAGCCCAGGGGTGGCATAATACATGCTTCAGCCCCTGGGAGACTTCTGGGTACACCTCAGCCCTGGGTACAGGGACTTGGAGAGGGCCCAGTGCCAATTCAGTACCTGGGTACAATTTGGATAGAGAGAACAGCTAGGCTGTGGGTCTGATTAGCAGGCCCACAGCCAGGGAAAGTCGTAAACCAGTGCAGCAAAAAGCAAAAATCTGGGTGATCATAGGATTGCAGACCCTACTCTCCTACATGACCCCCCCCCCCAAACTTTGGGACAATAAACTAACCTTGACCAGGTGAGTCTTCTTGCTCTAAGTGGAAATACCTGGAGAGCCCATCAGCATTGCTGTGATCAGTACCAGGTCTATGCTCCACTGTAAAATCCATCCCCTGTAGGGAAATGGACCACCTAAGCAGTTTGGGGTTTTCACCCTTCATCTGATTTAGCCACAAGAGGGGCTTATGGTCTGTCTGAATGGTGAAGTGAGTGCCAAACAAGTAGGCCCTCAGCTTCTTCAGGGCCCAGACCACAGCAAAGGCCTCCCTCTCAATAGCTGACCAATTTTTCTCTCTGGGTGTCAACCTTCTACTAATGAAAGCAATAGGCTGATCATTACCATCAAAATTCAGTTGAGACAGAACAGCCCCCACACCCAACTCAGAAGCATCTGTTTGGACAATGAATGGCTTGGAGTAATCTGGACTCTTTAGGATAGGTGCTGTGCACATGGGCTGTTTTAGGTCATTGAATGCTTTCTGACAGCTTGCTGTCCACTGAACTTTCTTTGGCATCTTCTTGCTTGTCAGGTCATTAAGGGGGGTCACTATGGACCCATAATTTCTGACAAACTTCCTATAGTACCCAGTCAGGCCCAAGAAAGCTCGAACTTGAGTCTGGGTGATGGGAGGAGTCCAGTCCTTGATGGCCTGTATCTTATTCTCCAGTGGCTGAACCTGGCCTCCACCTACAAGGTGGCCCAGGTATACAACCTGTGTCTGCCCTATCTGGCACTTAGTGGCCTTGATAGTGAGGCCTGCCTTTTGCAGAGCCTCTAACACTTTCCTCAGGTGGACCAGGTGATCCTCCCAGGTGGAGCCAAAGACAGCAATATCATCAAGATAAGCTGCACAGAAGTCATCCAGCCCAGTGAGGACTTGATTCACCAACCTTTGGAAGGTGGCAGGTGCATTTTTCAAACCAAAGGGCATTACCACAAACTGATAATGCCCACCAGGGGTAGAAAATGCGGTCTTGGGTTTGGCCTCCTCAGCTAACCTGATTTGCCAATACCCAGCTGTCAAATCAAATGTACTTAAGAATTTGGCAGAAGCCAATTTATCTATAAGTTCATCTGCTCTTGGAATTGGGTGGGCATCAGTCTTAGTGACTGCATTGAGGCCTCTGTAGTCTACGCAAAACCTCATCTCTCTCTTACCACCCTGGGTGTGAGGCTTTGGCACTAGAACTACTGGGCTAGCCCAAGGGCTATCTGAGGGCTCAATGACTCCCAGCTCCAACATTTTCTGCACTTCAGTTTTGATGCAGTCTCTAACATGATCAGGCTGTCTGTAGATTTTACTCTTGACAGGCAGACTGTCTCCAGTGTCAACATCATGGGTACACCAATCAGTTTGGCTGGGTGTCAGAGAGAACATATGTCTGTAGGATTGCAGGACTTGCCTGCAATCCTGTTGCTGATGCTCAGTGAGGCTGCCACAAAAGGCAACACCATCAACTGATCCATCATCAGGATTCTGAGTGAGCAGGTCTGGGAGAGGGTCACTCTCTTCCTCCTGTCCCTCATCTGTGGCCATGAGCAAGCTCATGTCCTTCCTGTCAACATATGCCTTGAGCCTGTTAACATGGAGCACTCTGAGAGGGCTCCTGGGAGTTCCAAGGTCCACCAAGTAGGTAACCTCTCCCTTTTGCTCAATGATGGTGTGGGGCCCAGACCATTTGTCTTTCAGAGCTGCTGGGGCCACTGGCTCCAGCACCCACACCTTCTGTCCTGGCTGGTACACAGTCAGAACAGCCTTTTGGTCATGCCAAGCTTTTTGAAGTTCTTGGCTGGCCTCAAGGTTTTTGGATGCCTTTTCCATATACTCAGCCATCCTGGAGCGGAGACCAAGTACATAGTCCACTATGTTGGTTGCAGGCTTTTTGAGAGGTCTCTGCCATCCTTCCTTCACCAAACACAGGGGTCCTCTCACAGGATGCCCATACAGAAGCTCAAAAGGGCTGTAGCCAACCCCCTTCTGTGGGACCTCTCTGTAAGCAAACAAGAGGCAGGGGATCAGGACATCCCATCTTCTCCTAAGAGTTTCAGGTAGTCCATGAATCATCCCTTTCAGGGTCCTGTTGAATCTCTCAACAAGCCCATTGCATTGTGGATGATAGGGGGTGGTGAACTTGTAGTTCACACCACACTCCTTCCACATTGCAGTCAGATATCCTGACATGAAGTTTGTACCTCTGTCAGAAACGACCTCCTTTGGAAAACCCACTCTGGAGAACACTCCAACTAGGGCTCTTGCCACCACAGGAGCTGTGGTGGTCCTCAGGGGAATAGCTTCAGGATACCTGGTGGCATGGTCCACCACCACCAGTATAAACTTGTGCCCTGATGCTGTCTGGGGTTCCATTGGACCAACAATGTCAATCCCCACTCTTTCAAAGGGAACCCCCAACACAGGTAGTGGTATGAGGGGGGCCTTTGTTGTGCCACCTGACTTACCACTGGCTTGGCAAGTGACACAGGAGCGACAAAACTCCTTGGTATTCTCATTCATATGGGGCCAGTGAAAGTGTGAGACAAGCCTGTCCCAAGTCTTTGTCTGACCTAAATGACCTGCAAGGGGAATTTCATGGGCCAAGGTGAGAAGGAAACCTCTCAGAGACAAGGGGATGACCAGCCTCCTGGTTGCACCAGGCTTGGGGTCTCTTGACTCAGAGTACAGGAGTCCATCTTCCCAGTATACCCTGTGGGCACCTGTGGCATTCCCTGCAGCCTCAGCAGCAGCCTGCTGTCTGAGGGGTTCAAGGGAAGGGCAGCTCAACTGTTCCTTCCCCAGGTCTGCTCTGGAGGGTCCCCCTGAGCCCAGAAACTCAACTTGATCAAGTTCAAGCTCTTTAGGCTCAGTTTCCCTCAGCTCTTCCAGATCAGCCTCCTCAGAGACTTGATCCTCAACCTGGGGCAAGGGGGAAGGCAAAGCCTTACCCTTACTGCTCTTCTTCTTGGAAGGTGTCTGGTCCATAATTTCAGGATCCAGCACCTGTTCAGTGGGGCATCTTCTGGCCTGTGACCTAGTCACAGCAAGCACATGTGCTGGCAAGCCTAACATCTCCATGTGAGTCCTCTGCTCCACTTCTGACCATTGTGATGACTCCAAATCATTGCCCAACAAACTATCAACTGGGAGGTCTGAACTGACTACAACTTTCTTTTGTCCCTTCACTCCACCCCAGGAGAAAGCCACAATTGCCACACTATGACTAGTAGTGACATTGCTGGCATTGGTCACCAGGAAATCAGTACCTGGCATGATCTGTCCAGGGTCCACAAAGTTAGGTGTCACCATGGTGACACTGGCACAAGTGTCCCTATAGGCCTGAGCCATTTTGCCATTAATCAAAGGTGTCTGCCTGTATTTGCCCAAAGTATTGGGACTTATTTCAGGGGACATATCCATATCCCCTGTACAGACAAGGACAGCCTGAGTGAGTGTGCCAACTAAGTTGTCAGACCCCTCAGTACCCAAGGTTAACCCAACTAATGCCTTGGGAGGTACACTACCACTACTGACTGTACTAGGGGGTGCAGTTGCCTTAGGGGCTGTAGTGGCAGGAGTTTGTCCTCCTCTTTTGGTGCACTCACTAAACCAGTGAGATTTACTTTTGCAGTACTGGCACCACCTTTTTGACTGGCCTTCTTGAGTCTTCTTCTTCTGGGAAGCCTGACCCCCACCCTCTTTGGTTTGTTGGGGACCTGGTGAAGACTTCTGGTCATTTTGCTCATTCTTAACATTACCCTTCTGGTCTGCTTTCTTCTGACCACCCTGGTTCTGGTTCTGGTTCTGCTTGATCCTTGGCCTGACCCATTTGTCTGCCTTCTTTCCCAATTCTTGGGGAGAGGTCAGATCTGAATCAACAAGGTGCTGGTGCAACAACTGGTTCTGACAATTGTTTAAAATTTGTTCTCTCATCATTAGATTATACAATCCTGTGTAATCTGTAACCTTGCTACCCAGCAACCAGCCCTCCAAAGCCTTAGTGGCACAATCCACAAAGTCAGACCAGTCCTGAGACTGAGTTTTCTGGGTGTCTCTGAACAGCAACCTGTACTGCTCAGTGGTTAAACCAAACCCATCAACCAGTGTATTTTTCAGGACCTGGTAATTGTTAGCATCCTCTACTCTTGTAGTGAGGAGCTTATCTCTACCTTTACCATCAAAGGAGAGCCACAGTATAGCTGCCCACTGACTCTGGGGAATGCACTGCACAGTGCAGGCCCTCTCCAGAGCAGCCATCCATTTCTGGATATCATCCCCTTGCTTAAAGGGGGGCACTATTTTAGTCAGGTGTTTAGTATCTAAACCCTTCTCTCTATCTCTTGGGAGATTGCTGCCACCAGTGGGAGCTAGCCCACTCATCTGCTGCTCTCTAGCAAAGGCAAGCTTCTCTTTGGCCAGGGCAAGTTCTTCCCTTTCAATCCTCAGTTCAGCTTGTCTCATCCTAGCTTCATGCTCCCTTCTCTGAGGGGAAGTAAATCTCCTCTGTGGAGGATTCCTTCTCCCCTGAGAAGAGGCATTAGAGTGCAGAGATCTATTGGAGTCCCTAGAAAGAGATCTATCTCTCCTAACTCCAAGGTTAGGCCCACTTCGGGTCAGTACTGGGGGTCCCCCAGATCCTAGCCCAAGTAAGTCTAAGTTGGCCCTGGTTAGCCTTCTGACTACCTCAAGACCTTTGTCTACCTCATCCCCAGAGAGTTCCTCCTGATCCTCCTCCTCCTCAACTGCAGTAGCAGTGTTGGGGAGGTCTGGATCCCCAGAGGTTCCCTCTAAGGCTGGCATGTTCTCATGTAACTGAGAAAGCTTTCTGGCATCATATGTCTCTAAGAGACCTATCAGAAAGGGAATGGTGGGGTTAGACCCCTGCTTCAGTTTCCTGGAGACACAGATCTGTCTCATCTCCTGGAAACTGAGAGCTGCATATCTTGAAGTGACCTGTGGAGGGTCAACACTGACCAGGGGAGTCTCAGTAGATTCTCCCTGGGTAGACATGCTTTTTTCTAGTGAGGTGTAAGTGGTGCACTTACCTACACTATATGTTTGCCTACTGATCCCTTGCTAGAGTTGTAGTTTAGGGTGTGCTAGGCCCTAGGAGCTACAACAGCTGGTTCAGTAGAACTCAGAGTATTCTAAGCTAAGTTATATGTACCTTTAGTACTTATGTGATCTTTCACAAGATATTCTTAGGGCATGTGTGGTAAAACAACAGCAAGCTCAAATCCCAACCGCTGCTCACCAATGTGAGAAGTTGGCCTGATATGCAGTGCTCACTATTCTAGTGATCACTATGTATCAGTCCAAACAACCCTTATTGATGATTGGTTGTAAGTCAACCTTATAGACCAGCTATCCTAGTAGCATGGATACGAGCAGTCTAAGGCTAAGACTCTAGAGGGGGTGTTAAGCCAGCTGTTTTACCATCACATTACCCCTTGAACACCCAGGGAAAGGACACCACACAAGTGTTATGAAAATAAACAATATATTTATTAGAATCACAACAACCCTCTACTCTTTATGAGGACAGGGTGCTAAGCACACAACAAAACTCTTATGAAAATACTTAAGTTAGCACGTTATACACAAATGCCCGAGGGGCACGAAAAACCATATACTCTAAAAGTGGGATGCGAATTACTAGCAGGTAAGTAACAGTACTAATAGGCTTTGGAATCGCTAGGACTTGACTAGGGAATCGTTAGACTACTACTAGGAGGCCCAGGGGACTCGGGTGCAGAGTGTGCACTCTCACGCGGGATGCGGGACAAAGTCTATGGGAGCTAGAATTCACAAAGTTAGTGTTCACGGGCGAACCCGACCTGGTAGGGAGAAAACGACAGTGGATCCTGACCCTTGGATAGTGAGGCTATGCTGGGACACCGAAGTGCCGAAGTTACCTAGCCCAGGGGCTGCAGCTGCATAGGTCTGAAAAGACGTCGGGAATCCTCGTGCCGGACCAGGAGCCTGGAAGGAAGAAGTTGCTGGCAGGCGACCAGTGAAGAAAAGTTCGATGGATCCAAGCCTGGATCAAGGAAGAAGGAAACCTGAAAGCAGAGGGGACCAAGTTCTTGAATCACTAGCCAGTGATTAAGTGGGCACCAGGATGGCACCGGGCGAAGTCACCGCAGTCAGGTGAGTGGGCGCTGCTGGGCTCTGCAGTCTCTCGGACCAGGAGGCGTTGTCGGCGACCAGGATGGAGGTGCGAGCTGTCCCACGAAGGTTCTTGCTGTCGACGTCGCTGGACCCAGGATTGGGCAACAAGTCTTGGCAAATGCAAGGCCCACGCGGTGGACCTAAAATGGCGTCTTAGCCGGACCAGGAGGGTCCAGGGTACTTCTCCGATGGAGGGAAGCAAGGGCCAGTCTGGAGCAACCAGACTAGCAGCAGTGTTGTCGTCGGGCGTCGTTCGGAAGGCCACAAGCCAGCGGGTTAGTAGCCAAACAACGCGGTGAGCAGCAGAAAGCAGAAGGGCCCCACGCCGATCGTGGAGATGCTGGGGGGCTGCTCTTCGGTGCTGGAGCTGCTCAGGGTGGGGGCTTCTCGGACCCCAAAGCACTCACCAGGAAATTACTCGGTGGGCTTGCTGTGCAGAAGTCGTGCAGTCTTGGCGATGGCCGGTCCCTCGAGGTCTCGTCGCACCCACGGTTCTCAGCTGTGCTGTAGAGGTGGGTAGAGGTCAGAGGTGCCAGGGAAGCCGGGTCTCGTCGAGCTGGGCAGTCGGATTCCGGAGGAAGGACGTGCAGCAGACCGCAGTGTTCTTGGATGGTGCCTGCGGATGCAGGGTGACTACTCCTTAGCCACAAGGGAGAATCTTGAGGAAGAAATCGTGAAGTCCTTTCGTGGAAAGTGGTATCTTGATTCCAAAGATGATCTGTTTTGGAAGGGGGCCAGTCTCTACCTTTATCTTGGAAAAGGGGGCTGGCACGCGACTAAGTCCTGCCCTAGGGGTGGGACCAGGAGGGGGGTGGTTACACCCACTTCCTTGGCGGGCTTTTCCTCAGCACAGGGTCTGGAGTGTCCCTGGAACTGGTTCAAGCCAGCCTATGCACAGTGAGCACCGGGGTGCCACGTGCAGTCACCTTCCTCTGAAGCCCTGCCTACCTACAATACACAAAACCCTGTCTGGGACGGTGCTGGCACCGCCCCTGGCAGGAAACCCTTTGTCCTTATCTCCTGCTCTGGGAGGACTCCCAGCAGCAGGAGGGCAGACTTGTGTCTCGGTGGCAGCATCCATTTTGTGGATGCTAAGGCTCTGTCTGACTTTTAACCGGGTTATAGGTTACATGCATGTCGTGTCCCTCTAGAAGGGTGGAATGCTAACCCCGTCGCCAGAATTGGCGAGGGGTTAGTATTCCAATTCGTATGACACCTTACTCGACATGTTTTGATAAAGCGATACCAGAGTTGGCATTTAACCGCGAGGATTATAATGCACTTAAGAGTATATGGTATGCGATATCATGGAAACGGCTAAGGGATAGATCCCGAAAGCCGCAGACAGGCTCAGCTCATGCCAGAGCACCATCTCACACGATTCCAAGCACTCTGCCTTCAGGATTGTTAAGGCCTGCCATAGGAGTGACTGATAGGAGATCTGTGTGTCCATTTTAGGGTTAGATATAGGTATACTATACCTAAAGCAAAGGGTGAGTACACCACCTTGCCCCAGCTGTCGTGCAGCCAGTTGTGTCAGTTTAGTTAGTCAGCCCAGGGGTGGCATAATACATGCTTCAGCCCCTGGGAGACTTCTGGGTACACCTCAGCCCTGGGTACAGGGACTTGGAGAGGGCCCAGTGCCAATTCAGTACCTGGGTACAATTTGGATAGAGAGAACAGCTAGGCTGTGGGTCTGATTAGCAGGCCCACAGCCAGGGAAAGTCGTAAACCAGTGCAGCAAAAAGCAAAAATCTGGGTGATCATAGGATTGCAGACCCTACTCTCCTACAGGCACCAACAACAAAAAGCAATCAGTCATTATCGCTGAGGTTCTTTCAGGACTCTGGTTGCTTTTGGCACTGGCAGTGCGTCTCTTCCCCCCACATGTTTAGTAAACTTCATCGCCGACTTAGTATCGGTGAAATAATGCGTGGTGCCATTGTAAGTAACTTTCAGTTTTGCGGGGTATAGCATAGCATATAGGGATCGCCGCCTGTAGGAGCAGGCGTTTGGCTGGCACAAATTCCCGTCTCGCCGCCTGGACCGTGGGAGTCTAGTCAGGAAAAAGAGAGATGGAGTTAATTTTATATTGTATGGACCCACGCTCCCTGGCCAGGCGCATTACCACTTCCCGGTCTCGGTAGTTCAATAGACGGGCCAGGATCGGTCTAGGAGTGGAGCCCACAGGGGGTCTAGGGCCCAAGGTGTGATGCGCCCGCTCTACAATAAAAACTGATGATAGGTCAGGCCCAAACAAGTCACGCAATAGTTCTTCCACATATGTCTCCATCTTGGAAATTGCTGTTGTCTCGGAAATTCCCAATATGCGGACGTTGTTGTGCCGTGACCTGGCCTCCAAGTCATCCTTTTTTGCTCTGATTAGGGTCAGGACTTTGTTCACTTGTAACAGCTGTTCTTTCGCATCAACCTGGAAGGCATGGGCATCCAAGGTGCAATTTTCAAATTGGTCTAGCCTTGATTCATGTGTATCCACCCATTTTTGGACTTGATCTAGTTGTGTGGTGAGCAGTCTAGTTTGGTGTCAGTAGTTTTAAGACTGGACCTCATTTCCAGTAAGAGTGCTCGCATGTCCTCGCTGCGGTTCTCCGTCTGCTCAGTGGGGGGGTTGTCTCCCTCCCCTTCGGCCCCAGAGTCTGTTTGCCATGTAATTTGTTTATTGTCAAAGGTCAGATTTGTCTGCTTAGTATCTGACTTCCCAATCAATATGTTAGTGTGCAGATATGTTACTTAAAGTAAGTAGAAGTTTCCCTCACCTGACCTGCACAGCACAGAGGGCTGGGTGCGGGGTGATCAGTTGCTGTATCTCCAGGCAGCACACAGACTGCTAGAGGCAAACGCTTATATACAGTTTTGTGACCACCCCGGTGTCTTCATATCGTACATTAATGGGTGCAGGAGAGGCTGTTATTATGCTCACAACTAGAGGGCTCTATGAGAATTCAATCTCCCCATCGATTGCATATTTGACCGCTCAAGTGCTGAGTACTACAGGCAGCAATTGTGCACAGGACCTCCTGCCTTAGTAGCAGACTGTTATGCCGAGATTTGTGGTACCCTGGGTGTCACCTTCTGCCGCGGCAATGTTATGAACCCCGGCGGCTTAATGATTTCTTATTACAATTGCGTGTCTAATTCAACTGGGCTCTCCCACGCGCCAGACCTCCAGTGTGGTGGATGCCATGCAAGTCCAGGCACGCACCCCTGCACTCGGCCAGTGGCCCTCGCAGCGTTCTCTACCACTGAGAGGGGAGGCCCACGCCAGCCCCTGAATGCAGAGCAAGCAAGGCCTGTCCCCTCCCGGCCCTTCCCCATCACCTTCACCTCCTCTGGGTGCTCAGCTCTCCGCTCAGGTCCGGTTACGCCAGCCGGTGCAGGACACATCGTCCGCTACACCGCCCTAGTCCGATGTAGACTTTTCAGTGTTGTGTAGCGCATGACCGCTCCGCGGTCCCACACCTCAAGATGGCAGCCCGCAGGACCGCGAATTCCGGACCCGAAGCAGGCAGTTCACCTTTCCTTGGCATGCACAACTGGATGCTCGCAGGGGCTCACACCTACGCCAGTCACGCTTCCCAGAGCGCCACAGCAGGTAATGGCCACGTCAAAGCCCGAAGTATTCTCCGTCGCAGCAGCACACTTTGCTCGGCGCCATACTCAGCTATTGCCGCAGATGAACAAGTTACTTACCTTCGGTAACTCTTTTTCTGGTGGATACAGTATCTGCCTGTGGATTCCTCACCTTATGAATATCCCCAGTGCCAGCATTCCGTGGAATTTTTCCTAGCTCTCCACGCCGATGAGGACGTCACAGTGCTACGGCTCCGCTCGCGACTCCGCATGACATCACAGAAGCCATAAGAGAGCCTCGTCGGCGTGATGACATCAGTTCCAGCCATTTTTTCTGGGCCTCCGAGGCAAACAGGTGGACCAACAACAGATTCAAAGTATACACAATATTCAAACAAAATACACATAGTGTAAAATCAAAAGGAAAGCCAAAGAATATAAGCATTTCCTATAAATATACAAAGATAGATAGAAGAGACAATGCAAAACAACATGTCAAACAATGTCACCTTTAAGGTATACAAGGGTGGACATCGGGAGGAGGGTGGGTCAGTGAGGAATCCACAGGCAGATACTGTATCCACCAGAAAAAAGCATTACTGAAGGTAAGTAACTTGTTCTTCTGATGGATACATCTGCCTTTGGATTCCTAACCTTATGAATAGATTCCCGCAGCAGTCCCACTCCCGGAGGGGGGTGCCCACCCTTCTATACCAAAAAGGACAGAGCGCGCAAAGTGGCCCTACCTCCTCATTTCGGAGTCCAAGCAATAATGCTTTGCGACAGTGTGGAGGGAGGCCCAAGTCGCTGCCTACAAATGTCCACTACAGGTACACCTCTGGCCAAAGCAGAACTTTATGACTTGTCTCTGGTAGAATGAGCTCTAATACCTTCAGGAGGCTCCTTACCAGCAGCCAGGGTGTAGCAGATCTTGATGCACTAGATGATCCAGCTGGATAGAGAGCGCTTGTGCACAGCCTTGCCCTTCATTCATCCAACGTAGCCCACAAAGAGCTGATCGTCCAATCGCAAGGCCTTAGTCCTGTCCAAATAAAAGCTCACCACTCTTTTAGGATCCAGACGGTAAAGTCTCTCCTCCTCTTTGGAAGGGTGAGGGGGATGAAACACAGGAAGAGTATTGGATTGCCCTAGATAGAAGGGAGTAACCACCATAGGCAGAAAAGCAGCCCTGGTCTTGAGTACTATCCTTTCAGCATGTATGGTCAAAAATGGAGGTTTTGAACTAAGAGCCTGAAGCTCGCTCACCCTCCTTGCTAAGGTAATAGCCACAAGAAAGACTGTTTTAAAAGACAGGAGTCTCAAAGGACAACTATGAAAGGGTTGAAACAGGGAACCCATCAAGAAAGTCAAAACAAGATTTAAATCACATTGAGGCCCAACAAAAGGAGTAGGCGTAAACCTACTGGTAAGGCCCTTAATACATCTCAAAACAATGAGAGATTTAAATAAAGACGGCTGATCCGGCAAACACAGAAACACAGAAATGCCGATAAATAGCCACAGCACAACCCTGCTGAGCCAAGAAAAGTGATAACTGAAGAACATCTGACAAGTGGGCCTCTCAAGGATCAATGGATCTCTCTCCACACCATTTAACAAACCTAGACCACCTATAGGAGTAAATAGACTTAGTGGAGTGTCGCCTGGAAGATAAAATAACATCCATCACATTCGGCTGGAGAGAGAAGGAACTCAGGTTGCCCCGTTCAATCTCCAGGCATGAAGGTGCAGGATCTGGAGGTGGGGAGTGTAAAACCTGCCCCTGCGACTGCGAGAAGAGGTCTGCCCTGAGGGGGAGACGGAGCGGAGGGTGCGATGAGAGGTGAAGTAGATCTGTGTACTACACCCTTCTTTGCTAATCCAGGGCGATAAATATAACTTGGGCCCGGTCTTGGAGAATCTTTCCCAGAACCCGAGGAATCAAGGGTATGGGAGGAAACACGTAAAGGAGTTGCGAGCCCCAATCCAATTGAAATGCCTCCCCCAGTGCTCCCCGCATCGAATACTGGAGACTGCAGAACAATGGACAGTGTGCGTTCTAGTGAGTGGAAAACAGATCCAACCGAGGAGACTCCCACATCAGTAAGATGTGATGGACCACCTCTGATGAAGCCGCCACTCGTGATCGGCAGAGTAATGCCGACTGAGACTGTCCGCACGAACATTCAGTACACCGGCTACATGATTTGCAAACACACAGATCTGATGGTCCTGAGCCCTAATGAATGCACATTATGTAGGGATCTTCATAGCCCTGAAGAAGGTCAACAACCAGATTGGGCAAAAGTAATGGTGAACAATGTAGGCAAAATAAGAGGATACGTTACCAGGGGGAGCAGGGGAGATAGAAGAGGAGGAGAGATTGCGGGGAGCAGGAGAGGTAGAAGAGGAGGAGGAGAGATTGCCGGCCGACGCACGTTGGCGACCTCTGGTTCTTCCTCTGTAGGACTTATAGAGAGGATTCTGCTGCAGCTGCTGAGGTTGTCGCAAGCTGCATAAGGAGAACTTACCAAAACCACGATAATTCTTATAACCAGACCCCCTTGACTGGGTTTGAAATCCTAAGTATTTCGCCATGGCTTTGCTATCTTTAAACCTTTGAAGCGCAAAATCAGCCTTCTCCCCAAAAAGTTTTGAACCATCAAAGGGCAAATCTAGCCTGAACGTCCGGGGAAAATCCAGAGGATCTAAGCCAAGCCTGTCTCCTGGTAACTATGGAGGAACTCATAACCCTGGCCACCGAATCAGCAGTATCCAGGCCAGATTGTATAACCTGTTGAGCAGCAGCCTGAGCATCTGACAGAACCTCCATAAAATTTGCCCGCTCTTCATCAGGCAACTTGGGCGCCAATTGCTTCGCCGGAACCATCAAAGCATGTATATAACGGCCCAACAAACTGGTAGCATTGGTTGATTTTAGTGCCATGCTAGATGATGAAAAGACCTTTTTAGCCGATTGCGCCAACTTCTTCCCTGTTGGCAGGAGCCTGAGGAAATGCGCCTGAAGATTGTTTAGAGCAGGATGCCTGCATCACCAAACTTTCAGGAGATGGATGAGAAGAAAGAGAAGGAGGGTCTCCTGGAGCAGTTGTATATCTTTGTGCCACAGATATAGATACAAAAGGGGGTGGTGATGGACGGAGCATCTGAACCAATCAAACACTCACACCCAGTCAACAGATCTGGGTTTAATCCATCACCGTTCTTTAGCCCACTCTGCCACCCCAGTTCAGACATGGCCATATGCAAATCAGTCTGACCCTGTGCCTCATGGGAACAGTCCAGCCCGAACTGCCAAGCCATGCCTTCCCTGGACCGGAAACAAGCTACAGAGGACCGGTTTCTGGCATTTCAGCCGTCTTCAGCCCGGCTTGCTTGAATCCAGTGGCAAAGTGAGCAAGGGACTCACGTCTGAGCATACCCTGCCAACTTATGGCGAACAAAGTGGTACAAAAGGGGGTAGTGATGGACGGAGCATCTGAACCAATCAAACACTCACACCCAGTCAACAGATCTGGGTTTAATCCATCACCGTTCTTTAGCCCATTCTGCCATCCCAGTTCAGACATGGCCATATGCAAATCAGTCTGACCCTGTGCCTCATGGGAACAGTCCAGCCCGAACTGCCAAGCCATGCCTTCCCTGGACCGGAAAAAAGCTACAGAGGACCGGTTTCTGGCATTTCAGCCGTCTTCAGCCGGGCTTGCTTGAATCCAGTGGCAAAGTGAGCAAGGGACTCACGTCTGAGCATACCCTGCCAACTTATGGCGAACAAAGTGGTACAAAAGGGGGTGGTGATGGATGGAGCATCTGAACCAATCAAACACTCGCACCCAGTCAACAGATCTGGGTTTAATCCATCACCGTTCTTTAGCCCACTCTGCCACCCCAGTGCAGACATGGCCATATGCAAATCAGTCTGACCCTGTGCCTCATGGGAACAGTCCAGCCCCAACTGCCAAGCCATGCCTTCCCTGGACCGGAAACAAGCTACCGAGGACCGGTTTCTGGCATTTCAGCCGTCTTCAGCCCGGCTTGCTTGAATCCAGTGGCAAAGTGAGCAAGGGACTCACGTCTGAGCATACCCTGCCAACTTATGGCGAACAAAGTGGTACAAAAGGGGGTGGTGATGGACGGAGCATCTGAACCAATCAAACACTTACACCAAGTCAACAGATCTGGGTTTAATCCATCACCGTTCTTTAGCCCATTCTGCCACCCCAGTTCAGACATGGCCATATGCAAATCAGTCTGACCCTGTGCCTCATGGGAACAGTCCAGCCCGAACTGCCAAGCCATGCCTTCCCTGGACCGGAAACAAGCTACCGAGGACTGGTTTCTGGCATTTCAGCCGTCTTCAGCTCCGTCCATCACCACCACCTTTTGTACCACAGATATAGATACAGCAGGAGAAGAGAGTGATTTAAGCCCCACTTCCATGATAGGGTCAGTTAAAGCCTCATTAAAGGGCAACAGGGGCTCAACTATTAAAGAAGGCGAATGTAACACCTCAGTGAACAAATTCGGCCTATACTCAGCAGTAGGCAATTGTGAGTCTAAAAGCTCTGCAGCCTTTCTGATGACAGTATTATATGGAGCTACCTCTTGAGGTAGAGAAGCCCTTGACGAAGTAAGTTTCCACTTAGGGGAGATGTCCAGCCCATTTGCCTCCTGAATTCCTTCGGATTCATCCACAGATTCCTCTATCTCACCCTCTTCAACCTCCTCTCTCTAATCCTATTCTTCCTCCAACAGGAGTGGTGGTGTGGCTCACTGGTTAGAGGCGGCAGACCCGTAAGCAGAAGACGGCCCGGGACCAGGGTTCGATTACCGACGCGGCAGGGTCGTGGACCAGGGTCAGCGGGCTCGATAATTCTCGCCTCGGTGCCTACTCCAGTCAGGGACCACACTGGGCAACTCTGGGCATTAGCTTGCCTCATCTTCACAACGGCCCCCCAGACTGCCGGGGATGCTTGGTCACACCCTAGAGATACCCATTAGGGACCATCTCTCAGGGTGAGCCAGGACGGGTTCCCCAGCGGTCGAAGCGCGGAGATACTCCTCCGGGAGTTGATTCTAGCGCTATATAAACCCACAATTAAATTAAATTAAACAGTCTCTGTGCCTCTCTCCTTGAGTGATACAAAAGGGGAGGTTGATGGACGGAGCATCTGAACCAATCAAACACTCACACCCAGTCAAAAGATCTGGGTTTAATCCATCACCGTTCTTTAGCCCACTCTGCCACCCCAGTTCAGACATGGCCATATGCAAATCAGTCTGACCCTGTGCCTCATGGGAACAGTCCAGCCCGAAGTGCTAAGCCATGCCTTCACTGGACCGGAAACAAGCTACCGAGGACTGGTTTCTGGCATTTCAGCCGTCTTCAGCTCCGTCCATCACCACCACCTTTTGTACCACAGATATAGATACAGCAGGAGAAGAGTGATTTAAGCCCCACTTCCATGATAGGCTCAGTTAAAGCCTCATTAAAGGGCAACAGGGGCTCAACTATTAAAGAAGGCGAATGTAACACCTCAGTGAACAAATTCGGCCTATACTCAGCAGTAGGCAATTGTGAGTCTAAAAGCTCTGCAGCCTTTCTGATGACAGTATTATATGGAGCTACCTCTTGAGGTAGAGAAGCCCTTGACGAAGAAGGTTTCCACTTAGGGGAGATGTCCAGCTCATTTGCCTCCTGAATTCCTTCGGATTCATCCACAGATTCCTCTATCTCACCCTCTTCAACCTCCTCTCTCTGATCCTATTCTTCCTCCAACAGTCTCTGTGCCTCTCTCCTTGAGTGATACAAAAGGGGGTGTTGCTGGACGGAGCATCTGAACCAATCAAACACTCACACCCAGTCAAAAGATCTGGGTTGAATCCATCACCGTTCTTTAGCCCACTCTGCCACCCCAGTTCAGACATGGCTATATGCAAATCAGTCTGACCCTGTGCCTCATGGGAACAGTCAAGCCTGAACTGCCAAGCCATGCCTTCCCTGGACCGGAAACAAGCTTCCGAGGACCGGTTTGTGGCTTCAGCCCGGCTTGCTTGAATCCAGTGGCAAAGTGAGCAAGGGACTCACGTGTGAGCATACCCTGCCACACTTATGGCGGCCAAAGCGGTACAAAAGGGGGTGTTGATGGACGGAGCATCTGAACCAATCAAACACTCACACCCAGTCAAAAGATCTGGGTTGAATCCATCACCGTTCTTTAGCCCACTCTGCCACCCCAGTTCAGACATGGCTATATGCAAATCAGTCTGACCCTGTGCCTCATGGGAACAGTCCAGCCCGAACTGCCAAGCCATGCCTTCCCTGGACCGGACACAAGCTTCCGAGGACCAGTTTCTGGCATTACAGCCGTCTTCAGCCTGGCTTGCTTGAATCCAGTGGCAAAGTGAGCAAGGGACTCACGTCTGAGCATACCCTGCCACACTTATGGCGGCCAAAGCGGTACAAAAGGGGGTGGTGATGGATGGAGCATCTGAACCAATCAAACACTCACACCCAGTCAAAAGATCTGGGTTGAATCCATCACCGTTCTTTAGCTCATTCTGCCACCCCAGTTCAGACATGGCCATATGCAAATCAATCTGACCCTGTGCCTCATGGGAACAGTCCAGCCCGAACTGCCAAGCCATGCCTTCCCTGGACCGGAAACAAGCTTCCGAGGACCGGTTTCTGGCATTACAGCCGTCTTCAGCCCGGCTTGCTTGACACCAGTGGCAAAGTGAGCAAGGGAATCACGTCTGAGCATACCCTGCCACACTTATGGCGGCCAAAGCGGTACAAAAGGGGGTGTTGATGGACGGAGCATCTGAACCAATCAAACACTCACACCCAGTCAAAAGATCTGGGTTGAATCCATCACCGTTCTTTAGCCCACTCTGCCACCCCAGTTCAGACATGGCTATATGCAAATCAGTCGGACCCTGTGCCTCATGGGAACAGTCCAGCCCGAACTGCCAAGCCATACCTTCCCTGGACCGAAACAAGCTTCCGAGGACCGGTTTCTGGCATTACAGCCGTCTTCAGCCCGGCTTGCTTGAATCCAGTGGCAAAGTGAGCAAGGGACTCCCGTCTGAGCATACCCTGCCACACTTATGGCGGCCAAAGCGGTACAAAAGGGGGTGTTGATGGACAGAGCATCTGAACCAATCAAACACTCACACCCAGTCTCTCCTTGAGTGAAACCTTGGATGCGGCATCGGCGGCGCCACACGTGGCACCGACAGCTCCGGAGCCGGCGTCGAAGGAGGATCCGAAGGTAGAATCGGCGCAGTACAAGCCCGAGAGGAAGGCCCACCAGACAGCGCTGGGGACTCCATATACGGCATCGAAAATCTCAGAGCCGGAAACTGCCGTGAAGACGCCGTCGGCATGAAGGACCTGAAGGGTGCCTGGGCACAGTGCTGAGGTAGGCCCAAATTGAAAGCCAGCGGACCCATGGGACCTGAAGGTGCTCCGGAGGGGAAGGCTACCTTGGCAAATACTCTATACAATGCATTTAAAAAATGCGTTGGATCCGAACCTGGAGTTGGAAACTGTGGATATGGAGTCGAGGCAGCATCCACACGAGGAGCATCTGGCGTTGGAACAGCCGGATCCGGTGGAGGAGCCACAGGTTCAACCTTGTGTACAGGAGAAGGATCATCCTCAACTGGTAAGCCCTCAGAATCCAGCAAACACCGCGGCGCCGGAGACCTCGCCTGTGAGCCTTTTGGAGAAGGAGACCTTTCCGTAGTCACTCGAGGAGATGGCAAAGGTGAAGGAGACACCAAGCCCTCCTGACGACGTCGAAGAGCTGGCGAAGGAGACCTCAAAGCCTTACACTTCCAAGAACGGCGCCTAGACCCATGTCTTCTCTT
Source organism: Lissotriton helveticus (assembly GCF_964261635.1). Classification (NCBI taxonomy): domain Eukaryota; kingdom Metazoa; phylum Chordata; class Amphibia; order Caudata; family Salamandridae; genus Lissotriton; species Lissotriton helveticus. The sequence goes on from NC_136065.1 coordinate 2,065,800,130, forward strand.
CTTCTTGTGTTTCCTTGCCTTCGACGCATGTGAAGTCGACCTCTTTCGTCCTCTTCCTTCCTTCTTTGTTTTTGCCATAAAAAGCTTGGCCTCCCATTCGTTTAAAGCATATGGGTTCATTTTGCGACAGCTGGAACAGTCCTCCACGTTGTGATCCGACGACATACACCATAAACAATCTTCATGGGGTTCAGTGATAGACATGTGACCCTCACGCTATCTAGAGGGCTTAAACCCAGACTTCCTTGAGGACGCCATTGCAATAGCAACAGTAAAAGCTGAAGAAACGACACAATATGGAGAGTCCCAGAAAACCGTTATGTGCCAATGGTGCAGAAAAAAAGGGAAACAGACGGCATCCCGCCGACAAGGCTCTCTTATGGCTCTGGTGACATCATGCGGAGTCGCAAGCGGATACATAGCATTGTGACGTCCTCGTTGGTGTGGAGAGCTAGGAAAAATTCCACGGAATGCTGGCGCAGGGGATATTCATAAGGTGAGGAATCCACAGGCAGATACTGTATCCACCAGAAAAAGAGTTACCGAAGGCTAAGTAACTTGTTCATCTGCGGCGATAGCTCAGTATGGCGACGAGCAAAGTGGGCTGCTGCGACGGAGGATACTTCGGGCTTTGACGTAGCCCTTACCTGCTGTGGTGCTCTGGGAAGTGTGACTGGTGTAGGTGTGAGCCTCTGCAAGTATCCTGCTGTGCATGCCATGGAAAGGTGAACTGCCTCCTGCGGGTCCGGAATCCGCGGTCCTGCGGGCTGCCATCTTGAGGTGCAGGAGCGCGGAGCGGTCATGCGCTACACAATGCTAAAAAGTCCACATCGGAGTAGGGCGGTGTAGCGGAAGATGTGTCCTGCACCGGCTGGCGTAACCGAACCTGAGCGGAGAGCTGAGCACCGAGAGGAGGTGAAGGTGACGGGAAGGGCCAGGAGAGGACTGGCCTTGCTTGCTCTGCATTCAGGGGCTGGCGTGGGCCTGCCCTCTCAGTGGCCCCCTGTAGAGAACGCCGCGAGGGCCGCAGACCGAGAGCGGGGTTGCGCGCCTGGACTTGCATGGCATCCACTACACTGGAGGTCTGACGCGTGGGAGGGCCCAGTTGAATCAGACACGCAATTGTAATAAGGGCTCATTAAGCCGCCGGGGATCATAGCATTGCCAGGGCAGAAGGTGACACCCGGGGTACCACAAATCTCGGCATAACAGTCTGCTACTAAGGCAGGAGGTCCTGTGCACAATTGCTGCCTATACTACTGGGCGCTTGAGCGGTCAAATATGCAATCGATGGGGGATTGAATTCTCATAGTGCCCTCTAGTTGTGAGCATAATAACAGCCTCTACTGCACCCATTAATGTACGATATGAAGAGATAAGGTGAGGAATCCACAGGCAGATGTATACATCAGAAGTCGGTCGTTCTCCTCACTGGGCATTACCGGTATGTTCACTGCAACATCAGGGACATAATTGTTGTCCCTGTTAGCGCTGCTGCTGCATTTTAAGGATGGATCTTTGAAGGATCCTGACTCGCCTGGCAGAGCACACTCAGGAGCAGCCATCTTGCTGCTCGGCGGGACGACCACACCCCGTGTTTTCCAATACATGTCACAGGTAGGATGGCACGTAGCGAGCAGACAAACACAGACAGGAAAACTCACATCAATCTCACAGATAGGCGCAGCGACACTACAATGGTCAAGGGAGATTGGCCCCAATAAAGCACACATGGCCGGGAGGGGTACGCGCACTCCTAAAAAACCCTAAAAGCATATGCCACATAAATTAGGAACATATAGCCATTCACAACACAACACACACAGTGATCAAGCGCTCTCCATGCCATACATCTGGACATGTTACCCACTGGCCACATTGTAGCCATGCAAGCTCGAGTCACATCTGTATTATCCATTAGACAATAATTTATGACTCAAAAGGCAGCAACATTCATTCCTCACCATACAAGGTTTGCGGGAAACACGTTATTGCCTATGATGAACTTTATATAAGAGTGCCACGGATCGATTACAAATTGAGACAGTCCTCAGACCTTATGCTTGTAACTGTTCTCCCAGCAGCAATGTTTAATTAAATGAACTGTTCCTGTTTTGCCAAACACCTCTTGTCACCTTGTTTTTCAAGGGATTTCATGTTCAAGAGCCACTTTCATAACTACTTCTTCCAAATTTTTGTTGTGACACACAGTTCTCTTGCCTCCTGCAACTAAAGAGGTTCTGCATCGAACTGTATCTGGAAACCTGAGACCTTATCCAGTACCCAAGGATCGTTTCTGAGCTTTTTCCCTTGATCTATATGTAACTTCAATTGTCCTCCCACTCTTTTCTGGATAAAACCAGAATGAATCCTCATATTCACACTTACCAGTTCATGTGGACAGATTTTGATCTTGTCCTCTTGTTGGTCTTGATCTTGTTTCCCTCCCTGTTTGGGAATGAAATCCATTTCCACTATGTGATCCTCTATAAGATCTTCTACCCATACCTTGGAACTTATAGTAGCTATGGCCAGGAGATTACCCTCTCCTCCCAGCCTGCCATAAAAACTACTGGCACCTCCAAAACACTTGTGCATAGAAGATTGCGCTTTATCCTAAGCCGTTAAGGTATGGTCATACTTTCCTAAAGGCTTAATCATGCCTTCTCCATCTCCCTCTGTCAGCCATATTGCTACTACACTCACCCTCACTGGCAGGAAGTCATTGGTCAAGTGGGGGTGAGGGAGAAGAGTGTCAGAAAAGACCACACATCCCAGCATGCCTTCCACTCCAAACTACATCCCCCTCTGTTAGCCATCTTGCTACTACACTCACCCTCACTGGCAGGAAGCAATAGGCCCAGGTGGGCTGGTTGGGAGGAGGACTAACTGCACCGACGACACATCCCAGCAGGCCTTCCACTCCAAATTCCATCCCCCTCTGTCAGCCATCTTGTTACTGCAGATGAGCTGTGTATACACAAAGCTATGCACGTACATGGATGCCTACTTAGGCTGAGGTGCCACAATCTCTTGAGTAGAAAAGTATGAGACCATCACACACAGCATGACTACATTATCTGGGAATATAAACAAACTGTTTGGGGTAAGGCAGTTACATCAATGTGTCAGGTGAGACATAGACCATGCACAGCACACACAAATAACAAATAACATTAACAATAGATGAGTATATATGTCATGCAATTTTTGTAGATGTTGATCTCACCTATCCTCAGGTGTCATCTACAGAGTGTCACGTACAAGTTGATGTCAGTAGACATGTTACCATCCAATTTGAGAACATGTCAGCATAGCACAGATGTGGAGCAAGACCTTAATCTACTCCATGATTAAGTTGCATTGTTTATACCAAATAAAGCCAAACATCATGGGAATAGGTGCCATGATCTAAAACAATTTTTGCATCCTGGCATATTCTCAATGTGTACAAGTTGAGGTATAATGTATAATCACATATTAGACTGTGGCATATCTGTACCAACAGGGCAATCTGGGAACACCTCGAAGTAGACTGAAGAAAATAGCTAGGCTCAGAATCCAACCTTAAATGAGCTCCCCTGCGAAGAAGGCTCTCCTGTACCCTTGGACGAGGAGGATCAACCTGGCCCATCAGGTTTGACTCGGAAGATGGCACCATCACATCCAGCAGTATCCACTGTGACAACTCTCACCTCAGCTACCAACACACAGCTAACCCCTACCACAAGAGATGTACCATCAGCCATGGGCAACAACACCATCACAGCTACAAAGTTCACTCTGGAGTTGACGGACACAAACTCAGTCAATGAGGAAGGAGGATCTGCTTTGACTATGCAGGCGCAAACTGTGCCAGCCCGTGGGAGACTGGTGGGGGGGATGTGTGGATCCTCATCCCCAAACAGCTGGTACCACTGATGCCCAAGCCAACTTCTCCAGAGTATTTAATGCCGATGAGGAGTACGAGGGAGCAATGGGCCAGGTTTCTGAACACCTCCAGAACTTTTACGTCCTAAGACCAAAGACTTGAGCGCTTCAATGAGCAAATGGACGAGGTCATAGGGGTGCTGAGGGAGATCAGTTCCACCCTCTGCCAAGCATTTCCACACACCTGTGTGACGTCTCCAGCTGTGCCTTCCACATCTGCCAAAGCCACAGGGAGGGACGCCAAGTCTGGTGAAGAATCCTCCATACCCCAGGAGTCAGCTGCTGTTCCAAATGTGGGATGGGTCATCCAAAGGAAAATAAAGGTGGGTCAGATGGCAATGCACAACCCCCAGACAGTAAAAAAAAGTGCACCTGATATCTTTGTTTGTGCACTACCCGTTCACTCTGTTGACTATTCGTACCAACTGTTCCACATCAGATGGAATTACACTGTTGGATTTTAATAACTGTGGCTATGACTTTTTAGATTTCAACCAACAACACTTTCAACTTCACTATTTTTATTTTTTTAGCACTGATCCATTTTCTGTCTTCTCTTATCCACCATGTTTTGTAAACAAAAACACTTTGCACATCAATACCAGCTCATGTTGTGCTTTTGACATCCCTCTCGAATTGTTGTGAGCATCATCTGATCACTCTGATGAAAGAGTAATCAACCTAGGTCAAGAAGTACGTGTAAATTGTAACTTAAGTGCCACAAAGTCAATCAATCGTGGCACCACAGGATAGTCATACAGATTCAGTGTATCATACAGACCTTTGTTATATTCACAGATAGACATTTGTATGAACAATCATCACAAGTTGACATCCCACTCAACAATCTATGCTACCAAATTAGTTCGTCATGTTCAAACAACTGGACAAAACATTTGGAGGAGCTACATCGGACAATGCAAACTTCAATGTAAAAAACAAATGTTATTTTCTGTGAACACCTGGTAGCAGATGACAATCACCATAAATGCCATACACAATCATTGGACAAAAGAAAAGCACACAGGACTGTACTACTGGCCAGTGCAAACAGGTCTCGTTACAACAAGTTGTGCTGCATCTTAAGAAAGGTTACAAGCATATGTCAGTGGTGTGGCATTTGCACTGTGACAAACAATGAGGACACACATCCACGCCTACATCATGTTTTCCAATATTGATGGTATGGGTGATATGAATGGGAACTACCATAGTCTACCCCACAATCACATTGTTTTTTGAGCACATGATGGTACATTTATTTAACAACAAAGTACACACGATGGGATGAAAGTCCATTGGTGTTGTAGCAACTTCTATTCCTACTATTGCAAACAGGTGTCATAACAGTTATGTATTCTTAAAGTCTGTGCCATACATTCCCAGGATCATTCCATGTCCAGGTTGCACTCAGACACAGCATCATGTGCCTGGTGATCGCACAACTCAGAAACCCCCCTCAGTTGATGACATGGCAAAGTGAACTGAAACAACAAAATAAAATAAGATAAAGGCAAATCATGTCTTAAAAGTAATAACAAACTGAAACTTCAACCAGAACAATGTCACTATTAACACTGGTTAGGCCTAAATGACACAGTGTGCATGTAACTATGACCATAACCCAAACCTGTCCTGCATACACATTGGCACACTTATCCTACACTCGCATGAGTACATACGCATAGCCCCTGCAGCTACACAACAACAAATACTGTGAAATTGGAAATACATCTCTGTGAATACTTACAGTCATGAAGAGTAGTTGTTGATAAGCTGTTGTCACAAGTCAACTCCTTCCTCCTCACAACTGTCTTCATTGCCCAGTGCGGATTCTCAGCTGGTGGCACTTGCTGGTCTCCTTCATCTTCATTCAGAGGGAGTTCCTTCCTAATTACTAGGTTGTGGAGCATGCAGCAGAAAACGGTGATCTGGCACACCTTTCTAGGAGAATATTGTAGGGCTCTGGCTCTTCCAGTTTTGCCAAGACAGCGGAATCTTGCCTTCAGGAGGTCAAAAGCCTGCTCCAATATCTGCCATGTCCTACCATGGGCCTCATTGAAGCGGACTTCTCCTGGATTGACTGGATTCCACAATGGCGTTAGTAATCATGGCTGGTTGGGGTATCCTGTGTTGTATCAGGGATTCTGCTCCTACACAGAACTGTGCATAGAGACTTGGAACCTCAGTGAATTAGGGTGTGCCAAAACTCACCTTAGTAGCCAAAATCCCCTACCAGACTAGCAATCAGTGTCTCATTGGTTCTTCCATAACCCCAATGATTAGACAACCCAGAACATGGAACTTAGATTACCTCAGGCAATATGGAGCACATGAACACTCTTTCGTTATACTCTCATGCCAGTCCAAAACAGGGAGTAAAAAGAGACACGAGCAAGTCTAAATATTTATTTCTAATGCCGTGTTCTCATGCGCAGTATCTTAGCTAATACAAGCAGACATATTGTAAGCAACAAGATTATCAGCATAGTTACTATTCCATAAAATACAAAGGGAGAAAGCATGTTACAATGCTAAATGGAAACGCTTTAAATATACCTATATTTCACCCTCCCTTGCTATTAGGTTATTGTATATCTACAGAAGGTCTCTTGGGATTACAACGGTGACCCCATACCTCTGGTACTTAGCAGAAATGGATCGCATCAGATTCTGCACCAGCTCTCATCATGCGAATGTTCTCCAAGTGTGTGTGAACATGTCTACGCAGTGCATTATTAAACACGGCAAAATCAGGAGTGACCACGGCTGCATATGTGTTATGTCTAGAACGTGCGCTGATCAGTCCGAACAACAACCACTGTGTTGAAATGACCTTGAAGGCCTCGGCACTCACTGTTCAAAGCTTCCCAAGCAAGGATGCTAATATGGAAAAACATATTATTCTCGTGTGAAGCAAAACACTCTGCTAACTCTAAACATTTCTAATAATGTGTGTCGTGTGCAAAATATGTAGCAACAGCCTCCAATAGGAAGTCACTGTCCTCATCTGAAAACAGTTCAGCCATCCAAATCAGCAATGGGAAAGAACATACATGTTCCTCAATTACCGGAGCCTCTAGCACCATCAGAGGGCAACTCTGTGTTTCTTCAATAAAGCTGCGTTCCAAGAAATCTTGCGCCGCTGCGAAAACATTCCATCGTCCCAGTACTCCATGCATCGCTGCAAAGGCCATAATCCCTCCGCCAGAACAAAGCAATTCATGAGCAACTAAGGGGCTCCTAAATTGATCATAATCCGCATTGGGAGACACCGTATTGCAGAGACACAAATCCAGGGCCCAGTCGAAATCGCAACTCAGGCAATGAAAGACAGGCTAGATGCATGTAAAAAGGAAAATCGAAACGAAAATCCATAAGCTGCACTCAATGAAGCAAGAGGCAGCGCTCCATAATATTCAAGCATTCCGTTGCGGAGCAGCCACAGTCGTGACAGATCTTCTCGCAACGCAGGACGTGCATCCATTTTGAAATAAACAAAACAACAGAAGTACGCCTGCAACCAGAGCGAGCATTAAGGGAAATCCACCAAACAGGCTGGAAACATCGAATGAAAAAATGCCGGGAACACACCAAATATAGTTTGAAAAGAAGTCACAAGGCCACTGCTAACAACTTTAAAAAAGTGAGCCAGCCCTGAGGTGGAGGATGCATTAAAGACAGTGTGAATTAATTCACCGAAATGCAAGGGCAAATCCGTATTTAATAAAGCATGCACTTCTTTGCGGGTGTTTGCCACGTGAAGGACAAATGTTTCACGTGCAGATGTGAGGGCGACTTCTTTCTGAGACAATAGAGCTCTTATACGACTCATCTTGTTGAACTCTGCTTTCAAGGTCGGAATCGTTGGCCAGATGGAAACATCGAGCTTCCCAAGCTGAGGAGGAAACATTACATTTTTACAACAGACTACACGCTTACTGACCGTAACCACGTAAGGAATTCCGGCTACCATCCCACAACAATCTTCATTATTTAAAAGTAAATAACTCCCGTTCGCCAGTAATGTGAATGTGGGTATGATAGCAGGTGCCAGCATACCTTTCAAAATAAATGCTAAATTTGTCTCGTTCTGGTTACAAGAGCCATGTAATTGGATATTTCTACACATTAATGAGTGATCTGGTGTTGTAGTGCAATCTTCCCCATTCAAATAAACCTCTTTCCCCTCCCTAAAGCACCTCTAGGTAAATGGTAATGACCAAGCTTCATGAAGATAAGCGGTGCCCAACGGTTCATATCTGCCAATTGCGTAGTACTTCATACAGGCCTCGAACTTGAAATGGGGAAAAGGTAAAGTTATTAATCCGTGGATAAGCCACGCTGCAGAATTTGTCTCAGCCACAGAAAATGGTAACGGTTCTAACTTTTCAATGTGTAACATAGAAAAAGTTGCATCTTTCATTGACATAAAACGTTGCTTTTCAGTCAAATTAAACGGGGCAAATAATGAGGAAGTATTCAAGTAGTGCCAAGGCACTTTCCCCGATTTCAATGTTTGCAAGGTCCAGGCAAACTGCATAATAGAACGCAATTGATTTTGACCATGGTACAAAACAGACACATCTTCTTGCACAATATCAACAACAGATGACACAATATTGTGAGAATTTAGCCTGGCATATGTTGTCCACTATTCTAGTGGGCACCTTGCACCAGTCTAAACGACCCTTATGTTGATGGTTGTAAAGTCAACCTTATAGACCAGCTATCCTAGTGGTAGCATGGACAAGCAGTCTTAGGCTAAAACTTCAGAGAGCATGTGAAGCCAGCTGTTTTACCATATATAATCCCTTGAATACCAAATGAAAGGACACCACACAAGGTATATATCAAATATATATGTATTTATTACTAACACAACTCCTCTGCACTCTTTATCAGGTCAGAGTTCGAGATAGGTTACAAGTTACTCATTAAGCATACTATAAGTTGCACAAATACAATTCTGCCCTAGGGGCCTCACGAACCATATACCGAGTAAGTGGTATAAGAGCCACTTCAGGAAAGGTGAATAGGCCTAGGGCCTAGGGAATCGCTGGGGCTACACTACAGGACCAAAGGTTTGGAAGTAGGAGACCCACGGGAGACGCATGCAGTGTGGGAACACAGAAGCAAGTTACTATTGACTTACAATGGAGAACGAAGGAGTCACAATGTTACTGATTAAGGACACTTCCGGGTGGACTACGGTGAAACCCCTTTAAACTAGGACACTTGGATAGTCAATACCCACGGGAGCACCGGAGTACTCGAGTTACCTCACCCAGGGAAACCGGATGCATAGGTGCCTTTTCATGTCGGGTTTAGTGGATGCTTTCAATGGAGACCGTAGTGCTGCAGGCAGCCGAAGGAAGAGTGTTCGGGTGGATCCAAGGGTGGATCTAGGAGCTGAAGAACCTGAAAGCAGAGGGGACAGACTCTGGGTCACTAGCCAGTAACCAGGAAGGAACCAGGATGGAACCAGGTGATGTTGCGATGCAAACAGGTGAAGAGGTGAAGCTTATCTCTGCAGCCACGAGGACCAGGAGGCGTCGACGATGACCAGGAGCTGGAGTCGAGCTGTCCCACGAAGGATCTAGCTGCCTGTGGTGTCGGTATCCGGATTGGACCCAACAAGCCTTGGTAACCGCAACCCACACAGGAAATGAAGATTCGCTTCAGGTCAGACCAGCAAGGTCTGAGGCGCTTCTCTTTTGGAAAGGAAGCTGGAGTAAGCCCAGACCAACCAGGCAAGTGTTGGAAATTAAAGGATTGTCTTCAGGGGGCTCACTAGCCAACGGGCTAGCAACCAGGAAGACGTGTCGAGCTGAAATGCAGGAGCGGGCCCCACGTGGCACTCGTGGAGTGTGGAGGGCTGAGCTCTGGTGCAGATGTTGCTCGGGTCTGGGGCTTCTCGTGCCCCAATGCACAACTGCGAGTTACCTCAGGAGTCGATGCAGTTAGCAATTTGCAGGATGTCCAGGGAGTCTCCGCCACGGGTCCCAGCTTTGCTGTGGATGTGGGTCAGAGTCCAAGAAGTCTGGAAGTCCAGTCCTGAGTAGCTGAGTCATCGGGTTCCGTAGGGTTCCGTAGGGAGCGTCGACAAAGCAAACTGGCAAGTTACTGGTGGTGCCAGTTTGAACAGGGTGGTCACTCCTTGACCATAAGGGAGGTCTTCTTCAGTCTTCTAGTTAGCATAGGATGTTGAAGTCCAAGAGTTCTGTTTCGTAGTTTCTTTCCAGAGCAGCCGCGTCCCGTGGAGGGAGTTACGGTGGGGCAGGGGGGCGGGGAGGGGGAGGGGCGGGGTGGAGGGTGCTAAAAACCGGCATGTGGATAGTTGCAGGTAAGTAAACAATTTAATTAATAAAACGAATATTGTAGCGCGCACTGCATCGCATTTTGCAATGCAAGGCGCGCTACCAAATTCGTTTTATTAATTAAATTGTTTACTTACCTGCAACTATCCATATGCCGGTTTTTAGCACCCAGCCACCCTGCCCCTCCCCTTCCCCGCCTCCTTGCCCCACCGTAACTCCCTCCACGGGCCGCGGCTGTTCCGGGGTAATCTGATGTCTCTAGACACAGCTCCTAACTTTATACCAAACTATGGGGATGGATTACCTGCTAGGTCCCTCCTATGGGTGGACCCTGAGAAGTGGGTGGTTACACCCCTTTCTCTTTGTCCAGTTTCGCGCCAGAGCTGGGGCTGGAGTGCCCCAGCAACTGGTTTGAACCGGGCTATGCATGGAGGACCTTGTGTGCCCCAGGCAGTGTCTCATCTTGCACCCCTCCCTGCCCCAATACACTAAAAGCCTGTCTGGGGAGGTGCTACCACCTCCCAAGGCAGGAAACCTATTGTCCAGGGCTCCCCTGCCGGAGTTTCGTCCAGAAGCAGGAGGTCAGACTCGTGTCTGTGGCAGCAGCATCCATTTTGTGATGCTGAGAGACTACATGTCTTCTCTCTCTAGAAGGGTAGAATGCTACCCCTGCCGCCAGAACTGGCGGCGGGGGTAGTATTCCAAAGTGTTTGACACCTTACACGACATGTTTTGATAAAGCCAAACCAAAGTTAGCATTCAACCGCGAGGAATATAATGCACTTAAGAGTATATGGTATGGCTATATCATAGAACAGCTATAAGGACATGGTTCCGAAAGCTGCAGAGGGGCTCAGCTCATGCTAGGGCACCCTCTCACATAAAACCAAGCACTCTGCCTCCAGGATTGTCGAGGCCTACCATACGAGTGACTTATAGGTGCATATGTGTCTATATATAAGGTAGATATAGACAGACTATATCTAAGTAAGGGGTGATTACACCACCTTACCCTAGCTGAGTGATCAGCCTGTGGTGTCAGTTTGGATGGCCAGCCAGGGGTGGCATAATACATGCTTCAGCCCCTGGTAGGCCTTGGATGCACCTATGCCCTGGGTACCTATGGTGTGGCTCAATGGTTAGAGCGGCAGACCCTGATGCAGAAGTCTAGCCCGGGACCAGGGTTAAATTCCCCGCCTCGGCGGGTCTTGAGCTCAAAAATTCCACGGACCTGATAATTCTCACCTCGGTGCCTATTCCAATCATGGAGTCCCACTCTGCAACTCTGGGCAATAGCTTGCTTAATCTCCACAATGGCCCCCACAACGCTAAGGATGCCTGGCCTCCACCTTGGGGGTGCCCAGGAGTGGACCCCGAACAGGGAAAGCCAGGATGGTTTCCACAGCGGTATTCGTACAAGCGCCTTGAGACCCTTGCGGGTGAGTAGTGCGCTATACAAGTATCAATTTACATTTACAATTTTACAATTTTTACACTATACAGGGGCTCACAGAGGTGACCCAATATCCAATTTAGTATGTACCTAAAGTACATGGAGTCCATTTTATAGAGAGAGCAGATAGCCTGTGGCCTTGAATAGCAGGATCCCAGGCCAACTAAGTCGAAAACCAGCAACAAACAAGGCAAAAAGTTGGGTTAACCATATAGTCAGATATCCACCTTTCTACACAACCCCTCCCCCCCCCCCCCCCCCCCCCAACGAAAGGAGATAAGCCTATCCTTGACCAGGTAAGCCTATATTGACTAAGTGGCCATATAAGGAAGTACCTGCACTAGCATGGTTACCCCCTATCTTATGGTCCACTAAGCAATCCCTCACCCTAGGGGTGTCAGAGGGTCTCCACCATTGGGATTTACTTCCTATGGGGTGTTTTGGCAAAGTAAAAGGCTGGTGCTGGGATGGAGTACTGAAGTGAGGCTCTACCAATGTAGGGCTCAGCTTCCTCCAATCACTATCCACCATATATGCCTTTCTTTGCATGACTGAGTTGCACTGTGCTCTCAGGGTCAACCTTTGGCTACCTATAGCTGGAGGTTGGGTCCCTTTGGTTGGAACACTGGAGGGACAGGTCAGGTTTGGGACCACTGAGTCCCAGGTTTGCCTGTGCTCATCAGAGTCCATCTGGGGGAGTTTCTTACACAAGGGTAAGGGAGATCCCTCAGAGTGTTTAGGATGTTTCGCCTGGTTAGGGCTACTAGACTGGGTGCCCCTAATCTGCTGATGGGGTGTTCCTTTGGACAGGGGGCCCTTTGGGGTCCACTGGCCTCCCTGACCTCTAGAGCCATGGGCTGAATGAGGCAGGGTAGAGAGGGCCAGGTTACCTGTTCCAGACTGGGTCCCACCTTGGAAAGGTCCACTGACATCAGGGGCTCTGTCAGGCCAGGCCTGGCTACCTCTGGGGCAGTTTCTTCACAAGGGGTAAGGTCAGTTCCCTGAGTAGGCTGACCCTCACCTAATGTCTGGGGGGAGGGAGACTTTTCTTCCTCCCCAATACTCTCTGTCTGTGTGGAGTGATCCATAGTTTCAGGCTTCACAACACAAAAATCTGCTTGAGTTTGGGCTGTGACCATCACAGCCCTACCAACCTTTTCAGGAAGGCCTACCATTTTGGAATGGGTTTCTCTCTCTATCTCAGCCCAGACTGAGATCTCAAGATCATTGCCCAGTAAACAATCTACAGGCAAGTTTGTCGACACTGCCACTCTCTTTGGGCCAGTGACAACTCCCCAGCTGAGATTTACTACTGCCATGGCATGATCTTTCTGCACTCCATCAATATTAGTCACCTGGTATGTGAACCCAGGTAAAAGCTGTTCTGAGGGGACTAGACTCTCAGTCACCATAGTGATGCTAGCCCCTGTGTCCCTATAGGCCTCAGCTTTGCATGCGCATTGAGCGGGAGCGAGATATAGGGGCTTATCGAGAGTTTACCTAACTGGCGATTCCACTGGCGATTTGTTGCAGTGCATGTGCTTTTTAGGTCATTGCGCAAGCGCAAGCCCTAAAAAGCGCGTGCACAATGCCACCAGCCGCCTTCCTGCCTGCCTCGCATTACCACATCAAAGGCGGCGCGTCTCAGGCCCCTGCTGCTTCACACCCTCATGCCGCTCTCCCCGCTCAGCCCCCTCCCCTGCCCGCCGTGTCGCATTTCTCCTCCCCCCTCCCCACAGCAATGCCCTCCGTCTTGTTTTACCCGTTTCTTCTTTTCTCTATCTGTCCCGCGTCCCTTTCTCTCTTTGCCTCACAGCGTCTTTTTTTTGCTTCTGATGCCCGTTAAAAATTCCACCTCTCCTTGCAAATGTTTTCCCTTTACACCGCATCAGCGTGTCTCAACTCTCCCATTGTCAAGTTTTCTGCATTTCTTTTTCTCTCGTTTGCCTCCTCCCCCATTTCCAGTCTCCGCTTATCTCTTGTCTCCTCCATCTATCTACCCTCTCCCTTCCTCCTCTTCCCTATCTTCCTTCCCGCTCCTTCCTCCACCTGTCTAAACTCTTTCTTCCATAGCCGCCTAGTTTCCAGTTCGCTTGTGTGACATTTCAGTGTTTGAAATGTGCTTATATGTGAAATGTCATTGCCGCATTTTCCGTTTTGTGTCCCACTGTGAGTTACAGTTTATCGCAAGTCCAGCTTTGCCTTTGTTGCCGATTTCAGAGTAACCTGTGCAACCTAGAAACAGTGACAAGATTAGGAATGTAGCTGGGTACATTTTGTTGTTTCCTGTGTAAACGGTATAACATGTTGGGTGTTGCATGCGTCCCAGGCTAACTTATGAAAATATAAGAAAATAGACAAAGACCAGGCTGACTACAGTGCCATTTTACTGGGGCACAGCTGTCTCTATCAAGCACTGGTGTCAGCAGTTGCTGACTTCTACCATACGTAGCCACAGTAAAGAACAAGCATTGGCACAGCCAATAGGTCTCGCCTTTGGGACCTTGTAAGTATTTCATTATGCAGCACAATATTCTTGGTGCAACATCAACTGTTGCATGGCTAAACACTTATAATGGCCCAAAGGCGAGACCTATTGGCTATGCCAATGCTTGTTTTTTTAGAGCGCGAGGCTCCTGAGGCGAAAAGCCGGGAGTCAGGGCACCCTTGCTATAATTTTCTATACTTGTAGCACTGTGTACTACCTTTTGTTTTAATATCACGCACCGTCTGTGCAAACTTTCTCGTTGTTTTTAAAATTCACTGTTCACTCCCTACTTATCTTGGCACACTCCCCGAGGGGTTCACCCTTGCTTCCAGGGGACGATTTGGGCTCCTGCTGGTCGCGGTGTTGAACCAAGGGCGCAGTTCTGACGGGCGCCATCTTGGGAGGAGGTCCAGGTTGGCGGACGAGTGCTTCGGGCGATTCAGCCCCGGGGCTACAAAAGGACGCTTGTCCCAGTGCACCTATTTAGAGCGCGAGGCTCCTGAGGCGAGAAGCCGGGAGTCAGGGCACCCTTGCTATAATTTTCTATACTTGTAGCACTGTGTACTACCTTTTGTTTTAATAGCATGCACCGTCTGTGCAAACTTTCTCGTTGTTTTTAAAATTCACTGTTCACTCCCTACTTACCTTGGCTGACTCCCCGAGGGGTTCACCCTTGCTTCCAGGGGACGATTTGGGCTCCTGCTGGTCGCGGTGTTGAACCAAGGGCGCAGTTCTCACGGGCGCCATCTTGGGAGGAGGTCCAGGTTGGGGGACTAGTGCTTTGGGCGTAATTAACCCAGCACTATTTAATGAACAACAGCCTCTGTCCACGCAGCGGGCGCGCCGATGGCGCGCCGGAGGCGCCCCAGAGGCAAGCCCGTCTGCGCCCGTCCGCGCCCACCCGGGCCTGGGGCCAGAAACCCTGCCCGTTTCATCAAGACATCTCATCAGCTATTCGCGTATGGTCCTTCTCCAGCTTAGACCTAGGAAAAACCCTAAATGTCAGTTCCTACATAGGCCAGGTGGCATATATACTCATTGCAGTCTCTGCAATCTGTTCTCTCATGGAAAGAAACATGAAGTATTAACTATCACCCACGTGCGTATGGCCTTATTAAACTGTAGGTCACTGCCCAAACATTCTTTGGAGATCAATCTTTTGATCCAAGACCACCAACTTGATATACTGTTCCTGATGGAGACATGGTTATCTCCAAATTCGGAAGCAGATATCGTTAACGCACTCCCCCCAGGGTTTCTTATTCAATCTCAGAACAGGCCCATTAGTAGAGGGGGTGGGTTAGCTATACTGTATAAAGACCATCTCACTTGAAGGACAGTGGACGGTGGCATCACTAACTGCGAGAGCTCCCACTTCACTATACAAATCTCCCCCACTAATTCTATATCAGGCCTGCTGGTGTACCGCCCCCCGGGCTGTCCAGGGCAGTTTGTCAGCGTACTACTAGAAACAGTGACTGTCTTTGCCTCTACTGCCTCTAACTTCGTGATATTGGGAGACCTTAATCTACACCTTAATGACCCCCACGACAAAATAGCTGCTGATCTTCTGCTTGACCTCAAATCCTACGACTTGGGTCTTACTAATATGGATGCCACACATAACAAGGGATACCTTTTAGACCCCATTTTCTCCAACATTTTGTCATTGAAGTCCAGTTCCCCAGTACCCCTCCCCTGGTCTGAACACTTTTTTGTCCCCTTTTCCTGGCAAGTCGGCATCGATATTTCTCGAACCCCGGCTTTGTGCACTTTGGAGAGAGCCTGGTCCAAGCTCTCCCTTGAAAACCGAACTCGTAAACTTGAACAGTCTGCCCCTCTACACGACCCCGACCCCGTGGTAGCCGACAAAAACTTCAGGTGCTGGCTTGACAAATCACTTGAGCAAGTCCTGCCGAGGAAAAGAATTGACAAAAAGGGTGGATCTTTTAAATCTCCTTGGTACACCCCTGAACTCAAAGCTCAAAGGAAAGGATGCAAGAAACTTGAGTGCGTCTGGAGGAAGGACTGGGCTAATCATAATAAAGAAACCTATCGCGTCGCGATTAGAGCCTACAAAGTCTCTCTCAAAAATGCCAAGGCCGCATTTTTTGAAGCAAGAATTAAAACATCCTCTAACTCCTCTAGAGAAACATTTCAGATTTTAAAAGAGCTACTTAAGGTCCCTGACCCCCCCTCAGTCCCAGATATCTCAGGGGCCAAATGCAATCAGCTCGCGGACTTTTTTAACTCTAAAATTCAAAATATTTTACAAACATTGCCGCAACCTGGTTGCACATTAGACCTTGGTAGCAGACCCCACGCGCCCGGCCCTCAGCTAAATTCCTTTGCCCTGGTCTCTGTGGAGGAATTTCAAAAAGTCCTGGCAGCTATGAAAAGTGGCTCTCCCAGTGACTCTGCACCGATGTACAGTCTCAAACGCATTATATCCACCATCTCCCCTCTTGCCACTGATCTAATTAATGCTTCCCTCTGCCAAGGCATTGTCCCTCCAAGTTGGAAGGGGGCCATTGTAAAAGCTCTACTAAAAAAGCCTCAACTGGACCCCTTGGAGTTGGCCAATTTCAGGCCCATCTCACTGTTACCGGAGCTCAGCAAGATTGCAGAGAAAATGGTCAATCAACAACTGTCCTTTTTTCTGGAGTCCAATGAGCTACTATGTAGGTCCCAAAAAGGCTTTCGCCCAGGACAGGGAACAGAGACTGCCGTTATATCAGTCATCCAAGAGGCGAGGTGCATCTTGGATTCAGGAGGATCAGTGGTAGTGGCAGTGGTAGTGATCCTCCTGGATCTAAGTGCACACTTCGATACGGTTAACCACCGTATCTTGATCCAGCGCCTATTTAACATCGGAGTCTCAGGTACTGCCCTGGCGTGGTTAACATCTTTTCTCAACAACCGGACTTTTCAAGTCTGGGAGGGCAGTGCACGGTCCAAATTGATTCCCCTCCAGTGTGGTGTTCCGCAGGGCTCCTCGTTGAGCCCTACTTTGTTCAACGTATACATGTCCCCACTGGAAGAGGTGGTTGCTCTATTTGGGGTTAAAATAATCAGTTACGCGGACGACACACAACTTGTCGTATCACTTACTCAACTGGACCAGTGCTCCGAAAACCTTCACTCGTGTCTTTCAAAAATAAACACCTGGATGAGCAAGTCCTCACTTAAATTGAATGGCTCTAAAACTGAGCTTATGCTTCTGGGGCATAAGCTGACATCGCTACCCGATGCCATCTGGCCCGTCTGTACGGGATCTTTCCCCTCCCCAAAAAGTGAAATCAAGAGCCTAGGGGTCTGGCTTGAACGGGACCTCTCATTTAGAACTCAAGCCAAAAAAACGGCGGCCATTTGTTTTGGCCTTCTTCGCTCAGCTCGGAAGGTTCTTCCCCTTCTCCCCCCCCCCCCCCCTCGAAGAAACTTCTTATCCAAGGGCTGATCTTGTCAAGGCTTGATTACAGTAATGCCCTATACTTGGGTGCCCCAGAAGCGACAATCAATAAACTTCAATTCATTCATAGGCTGCTCACAGGTACCCCGGCTAGGTCCTCAGCCAAACTGGCCCTTAGAACTCTCCATTGGCTGCCTATTCGGGAGAGGATAAAGTTTAAATCCCTGTGCATTGTCCATAAATCCCTACAAGGCAAGGGACCATCTATCCTTAAGAACTTAGTGTCTCCTTACAAAGCCAACAGACCCCTTCGCTCTGATTGTGAATGTCTGACCAGAATTCCCAGAGTAAGAAGGGCGCGCACTGGAGGTCGTCGATTTTCCGTTAACGCAGCGACCCTGTGGAACTCCCTTCCGCTGATTATGCGAGCTGAACCAAGCCATCTGCGGTTTCGGAAGCACCTCAAAACCTTCCTCTTTCCCAAGGCCCCCTAACTTAGCATTTCCTACTCAGTAGCCTCTGCTCTGCAGCGCTGGGACGCCTCCGGGTAACCACGCACTCTATAAATCTGCTTCACTCACTCACTCACTTACTTTCAGACCATTGATGTGGGGCTCCTGTCTGTACTTGCCCAAGGCATTGGGACAAATAGTGAAGTTGGCAAACCCCACGCCACCATCACAGACAAGAGTTGCTGTATTAGGGGACCTGGTTAGGCCAGAGTCCCCCTGAGTTCCCCAAGTAAACCCAGCCAAATTTTTAGGGGCACTCCCACCACCTGGGGGATTACTACTAGTAGTAACAGGAGGTGTTGGAATAGTACTTGGAGGAATATTTTCCTTATTGCTGGCTTTTGGGCAACTGCTGTCAGTTTTCCAATGGTCAGGTTGTCTACACATAAGGTTTCTTGACATTAGAGGAAGGAGTTTGGGACCCACCCACCTCAGAGGATTTTTGGGGCCCTGTAGTGGACCTGTCCTTAGATTTATCCCCACCTTTCTCTTGAAGTTTGGTAGAATCTTTCTTCTGGTCACCACCCTGATTTTTAGGCCTAATCCTGTTTCTGACCCATTTGTCTGCCTTCTTACCCAATTCTTGGGGAGAGGTCAGATCAGAGTCCACCAGGTGCTGGTGTAGAAGCTGGTTTTGACAAGTATTAATGATCTGCTCCCTCATAACCAAATTGTACAATCCTGTATAGTCTTTGACCTTACCGCCCAATAACCAGCCCTCCAGAGCCTTAGTAGCACAATCTACAAAATCAATCCAGTCCTGAGTCTGTGTCTTCCGGGTGTCTCTGAACAGCAACCTATACTGCTCAGTGGTTCAATCAATCAACCAGTACATTTATAGAGTGCGCTACTCACCCGTGAGGGTCTCAAGGCGCTGGAGGGAGGGGGGGGGGAAGTCGCTACTGCTCGAAAAGCCAGGTCTTGAGGTGTTTCCTGAAGGTGAGATGGTCCTCGGTCAGTCGTAGGTGTGCAGGGAGGGAGTTCCATGTTTTGGCTGCCAGGTAGGAGAACGATCTTCCTCCGGTGGTGGTTCTGTGGATCCGTGGGACAGTGGCGAGGGTGAGGCTGGCAGAGCGTAGCTGGCGGGTGGGGGTGTAGAACGAGAGGCGGTTGTTGAGGTATTCGGGGCCATTGTCGTGGAGTGCTTTGTGTGCGTGGGTGAGGAGCCTGAACGTGATCCTCTTGCTGACGGGGAGCCAGTGCAGGTTTCTCAGGTGGGCTGATATGTGGCTGTGGCGGGGTATGTCGAGGATGAGTCGTGCGGAGGCGTTCTGTATGCGCTGGAGTCGTTTCAGAAGTTTGGCTGTGGTTCCTGGGGATAGAGCATTTCCGTAGTCCAGTCGGCTGGTGACGAGGGCCTGGGTGACGGTTTTTCTGGTTTCGGTGGGGATCCACCGGAAGATCTTACGGAGCATGCGCAGGGTGTTGAAGCAAGATGACGAGACGGCGTTGACTTGCTTGGTCATTGTGAGGGAGGAGTCCAGGATGAATCCCAGGTTGCGTGCGTGGTCTGTGGGTTTTGGTGCGGAGCCCAGCGCAGTGGGCCACCAGGAGTCGTCCCAGGCGGAAGGGGATTGTCCGAGGATGAGGACCTCCGTCTTGTCTGAGTTCAACTTCAGGCGACTGAGTTCCATCCAGTCTGTGACGTCTTTCATTCCTTCCTGGAGGTTGGTTTTGGCGGTGGCTGGGTCTTTGGTGAGGGAGAGTATCAGTTGGGTGTCGTCAGGGTAGGAGATGATGTTGATGTTGTGTATGCGTGCAATGGCGGCGAGGGTTAAGCCAAACCCATCTATTAGAGCACTCTTCAGGACATTGTATTTGTCAGCTTCCTCGTCACTAACTGTGAGGAGCTTGTCTCTACCTTTTTATGAAAAGGAGAGCCATAAGATTGCTGCCCACTAACTTTGGGGTACCTGCTGTACTTTGCAAGCCCTCTCCAAAGCAGTTATCCACTTGTGGATGTCAGCCCCACTCTTGTAGGGAGGGACAATCTTACTTAGGTTTTTATGGTCATTTGACCTTTCCCTACCTCTAGGGACGTTGCTGCCACCAGTGGAATCTATTCCACTCAACTTTTGCTCTCTAGCAAGAGCCAGGGTCTCTTTGGCAAGGGCAATTTCTTGCCTCTTGATCCTAAGATTGACTTCCCTCATCCTAGCCTTATGCTCTCTTCTTTGAGGTGAAGTCATCCTCATCACTGCTGAGGTATTTGACCCTACTGAGTCATCAGAGTAGTGGGAGTCACTGGAACGTGACCTCCTCCTTCTGTGCTCAGTGTTAGGCCTACTTGGGGGCCTGGATGGGATTCTCTCCTTTCCAGCCCCAGGTAGTCCTTTGTTGACCTGGTCCAGTTCTTCAACTTGGACCTGATCATCATCCTCCTCATCAGACCCCCCTGGATTGTCATCCTGGGAATCCTCTGTGGATGGATGCCCCCCCCCCTCCACTACCAGTCTGATCTGGGGCTGCTGCTTTCTCAGCATCATACTCCATTACAAAATCTATAAGGTGTCTTAGGGTTGGACTCTGTCCTTGTCTCAGTCTCCTGAGTGAACACAAACTTCTAAGTTCATTAAAAGTAAATGTGTCATAGTGGGAAGGAATCCTGGGAGGGTCTACTTTCTCTGGGAGAGACACATTAGGCCCTCCTCTCAAGGACATTCTCTAGTGAGGTGTTGTGTGTGCACCTACCTACACTAAGTGTTACCTACTAGAACCTCTCTAGGAGTTGTAGTCAGGGTGTGCTTGGCCCTTTGCTCTACAACAACTAAGTTCAGTAGAACTTAAGTATTATACACCTTGATTTATATGTACCTCTAGGTACCTTAATGTAATCTTTCAAATGATATCTCAAGATTATATGGTAAAACAACAGCAAGCTCTTATCCCAACCGCTGCACACCAATGTGAGAAGTTAGCCTGGCATATGTTGTCCACTATTCTAGTGGGCACCTTGCACCAGTCTAAACGACCCTTATGGTGATGGTTGTAAAGTCAACCTTATAGACCAGCTATCCTAGTGGTAGCATGGACAAGCAGTCTTAGGCTAAAACTTCAGAGAGCATGTGAAGCCAGCTGTTTTACCATATATAATCCCTTGAATACCAAATGAAAGGACACCACACAAGGTATATATCAAATATATATGTATTTATTACTAACACAACCCCTCTGCACTCTTTATGAGGTCAGAGTTGGAGATACGATACAAGTTACTCATTAAGCATACTAGAAGTTGCACAAATACAATTCTGCCCTAGGGGCCTCACGAACCATATACTAAGAAAGTGGTATAAGAGCCACTTCAGGAAAGGTGAATAGGCCTAGGGCCTAGGGAATCGCTGAGGCTACACTACAGGACCAAGGGTTTGGAAGTAGGAGACCCAGGGGAGACGCGTGCAGTGTGGGAACACATACGCAAGTTACCATTGACTTATAGTGGAGAACGAAGAAGCCACAAAGTTACTGATTAAGAACACTTCCGGGTGGACTACGGTGAAACCCCTTTAAACTAGGACACTTGGATAGTCAATACCCACTGGAGCACCGGAGTACTCGAGTTACCTCACCCAGGGAAGCCGGGTGCATAGGTGCCTTTTCGTGTCTGGTTTCGTCAATGCTTTCAATGGAGACCTGCAAAAGAAGTGCTGCAGGTGGCCGAAGGAAGAGTGTCCGGTGGATCTAAGGGTGGATCGAGGAGCTGAAGAACCTGAAAGCAGAGGGGACAGAGTCTGGGTCACTAGCCAGTGACCAGGAAGGAACCAGGATGGAACCAGATGATGTCGCGATGCAAACAGGTGAAGAGGGGAAGCTTGTCTCGGCAGCCACGAGGACCAGGAGGCGTCGACGACAACCAGGAGCTGGAGTCGACCTGTCCCATGAAGGATCTAGCTGCCTGCGGTGTCGGTATCCAGATCGGACCCAACAAGCCTTGGTAACGGCAACCCACGCAGGAAATGAAGATTCGCTTCAGGTCAGACCAGCAAGGTCTGAGGCGCTACTCTTTTGGAAGGAAGCTGGAGCAAGCCCAGAGCAGCCAGGCAAGCATTGGAAATTCAAAGGATCGTCTTCAGGGGGCTCACTAGCCAACAGGCTAGCAACCGGGAAAACGCATCGAGCTGAAATGCAGGAGCGGGCCCCACGCATCACTCGTGGAGTGTGGAGGGCTGAGCTCTGGTGCAGATGTTGCTTGGGTCTAGGGATTCTCGTGCCCCAATGCCCAACTGCAAGTTACCTCAGGAGTCGATGCAGTTAGTAATTTGAAGGATGTCCAGGGAGTCTGGTCCCACGTCTCTCGTGTCCGCCACAGGTCTCAGCTTTGCTGTGGATGTGGGTCGGAGTCCAAGAAATCTGGAAGTCCAGTCCTGAGTAGCTGAGTCGTCGGGTTCCGTCGGGAGCATCGACAAAGCAAACCGGCAAGTTACTGGTGGTGCCTGTTTGAACAGGGTGGTCACTCCTTGACCACAAGGGAGATCTTCTTCAGTCGTCTAGTCAGCATAGAATGTCGAAATCCAAGAGTTCTGTTTTGTAGTTTCTTTCCAGGGTAATCTGATGTCTCTAGACACAGCTCCTAACTTTATACCAAACTAAGGGGCTGGATTACCTGCTAGGTCCCTCCAATGGGTGGACCCTGAGAAGGGGGTGGTTACACCCCTTTCTCTTTGTCCAGTTCCGCGCCAGAGCTGAGGCTGGAGTGCCCCAGCAACTGGTTTGAACCGGGCTATGCATGGAGCACCTTGTGTGCACCAGGCAGTGTCTCATCTTGCAGCCCTCCCTGCCCCAATACACTAAAAGCCTGTCTGGGGAGGTGCTAGCACCTCCCAAGACAGGAAACCTATTGTCCAGGCCTCCCCTGCCAGAGTTCCATCCAGCAGCAGGAGGCCAGACTCGTGTCTGTGGCAGCAGCATCCATTTTGTGATGTGATGCTGAGGCTCTGTTTAACTTTAACCGGGTAAAGCAGTAACTACATGTCTTCTCCCTCTAGAAGGGTGGAATGCTACCCCCGCCGCCAGAACTAGCGGGGGTGGGGAGGTGGGGGTAGTATTCCAAAGTGTTTGACACCTTACACGACATGTTTTTATAAAGCCAAACCAAAGTTAGCATTAACTGCAAGGATTATAATGCACTTAAGAGTATATGGTATGGCTATATCATAGAACAGCAATAAGGACATGGTTCCGAAAGCTGCAGAGGGGCTCAGCTCATGCTAGGGCACCCTCTCGCATAAAGCCAAGCACTCTGCCTCCAGGATTGTCGAGGCCTACCATAGGAGTGACTTATAGGTGCATATGTGTCTACATATAAGGTAGATATAGACATACTATATCTAAGTACGGGGTGATTACACCACCTTACCCAAGCTGAGTGATCAGCCTGTGGTGTCAGTTTGGATGGCCAGCCAGGGGTGGCATAATACATGCTTCAGCCCCTGGTAGGCTTTGGATGCACCTATGCCACTGTACAGGGGCTCACAGAGGTGACCCAATATCCAATTTGGTATATACCTAAAGTACATGGAGTCCATTTTATAGAGAGAGCAGATAGCCTGGGGCCTTGAATAGCAGGATCCCAGGCCAACTAAGTCGAAAACCAGCAAACCACAAGGCAAAAAGTTGGGGTAACCATATAGTCAGATACCCACCTTCCTACAAATATTATCTAACGTGTTAATGCGGGAAGAAAGCGTGTTACTGCTGTTATCTACAACCGCTAGCACTTTTTCTAAATTTGCCTGATCTATAGCTCTAATATGGGAAGCAGCCTCAATTTATGACAGTTTCCAAACTTCGTTGTAAATAGCATATATCTATCTTTTAGATCGGCCGGAAGCCGGGCCCTTGACAAAATCATTCAGATCAACATCGTCAGTCAATTTAGATAAATGCAGCTTAACTGACGCCAAAGTGGAATGTTTGACATAATTTGCCTACAGAATAGGTAGTCACAGAATGGCCACTTTCAAAACGGGGATCCACCCTGACCTGTGTGTAGCCTAGAGCTAAACCCAGAAAACGATGCTGGCAAGAATCTGCACTTTTGTGCCACAGCAACCAACCCCTAGGATCCAAACTGGATATGTTAAAGGTAGAATTCAGCAACTAAGTCTGTAATACTCTGATTGAAAAATTGGTATTATTATTCCAACCGGAATATTCTTCTAATTCAGGAAAAGAAGAAGCATTTAATTTTTTAGTAGCAGCCAATCCAAAGCAAGTTGTTTGTGAAATTGTAGAATTCAAAAACAACATATGGTTTGGGATGAGGCATGCATGATGCAAAGCCTCGGTGCCTTGCACTTGCCAATCTTTAGAACCCCAAACAGAATTATGATCAATAGTATCTTTCCACAGCTCGTAGCCCCCAACAGCCAATTGGTCTAAAAAGGACTTGGAATACAATAATTTTGTGTGGGTAAGTCTAACCTTGGAAGTGGACTTTTCGGACATTTTAAACTAAAATGCATTGGGATTTGACTGATTAAAATCAGTAAAATTGGTTAACTTCTTTAAAAGAGAAGGGGGGCTGCCTTCAACAGGAGCGGGACAATGTTCCCATTGTGTATAATTAGCCATATTCCTCCTGGTGTTGGCCTTATGCAGGAAGTGATTGCCAAAGTGTTGGTAACAAAACAAATCACCTTAATTTGCGGAATCTAAATACAAATCTTCAACATCAAAGGCAGCATAATATTTCAAATCAGAAAACAAAGCTTCTACGGCCTGAACATCCGTCCGTGGATTTGAAATCTAATAGCATCCCACACAATCCCATCTAAGACGGGCCAAGCAGTTAGGTTAACAAAAGCCAGGTCCCCAGCCACGGCCCTTGGAGGGAGTTACGGTGGGGCAGGGAGGTGGGGAGGGGGAGGGGCAGGGTGGAGGGTGCTAAAAACCGGCATATGGATAATTGCAGGTAAGTAAACAATTTAATTAATAAAACAAATTTGGTAGTGCGCCTTGAATCGCAAAATGCGATGCAGTGCGCGCTACGAAATTCGTTTTATTAATTAAATTGTTAACTTACCTGCAATTATCCATATGCCGGTTTTTAGCACCCTCCACCCCACCCCTTCCCCTCCCCGCCGCCCTGCCCCACCGTAACATCCCTCCACGGGCCGCGGCTGCAGGTCCCTCTTCAATCTGTGTGATGAGGAATGGGGAGCCAATGTTCCATTAATATGTCAAATGCATGTTCTCTCTTCAATATAATGTCCGTTGACAAGGCGGAAAAAATACACCACATATCAAATAGACATGAACAAGTAAATTGAAAAAAGCACCAACCAAATGTAAGTCCAAGGAGGAATCAGAAAATGTTTTTTAAACCATGATACAAAAACAGAAATCTTTGAAGGGGTCTTCGATGTGTGTCAAATGAAAATCTGGACTCCGTAGCCAAACAAGTTGGTAAATCAGGCATTGATAAGTCTGTGGGGTAAGTATATTCAGTCTCATCAAGGTGAGTGTCAGGTGGAGAACTTAACAAAGGACTGGAAATGGCAGGCATCTCGAGGGCAACGTCAGGCCTGATAGCAGAAGCATGGGCCAATACTGAATGTCTTAAAAAAGATGGACAGGAGACCGCTGGCGTCATACTTAGAAGAATCGGCCACTCTGTGTAGTTTGACATTGTCAATGGAGATATACCTTTTTTTGGGTCTCGCACCTGGCAACGCAGCGCGAAGCGCTGTCGCCAGCGAGACCTATAGTCGCCGACTATGCTTTCAAGGGCTTGCAAGGGCGACAGGAGATGGGCACGCGCACCCTGCAGGCCAGTTCGGATCTGTGGACACGCGCACTCACCACGTACAGTTACGCGCTGTGCCCATCTCCTGTCTCCCTTGCACGCCTCATGCACTTCACGCATGCAGTAACGGCGCATACACACACACACACAGCCACACCCCCCCCCTGCTTTCGCTTCGCGTTACTTAGGCCGCACACACGCACGCGCACACACACACACACGAGCGCACACACACAGAGACACACACACGTGCACACACACACCACGCCACACACACACACCCCGCCCCCCCCTCTCCCCCGCCACCGCCCCCAGTACAACTAAACCCCACTCACCGCATCGGCGGCCTCATCCGCCACTCTTGACTTCTGCAGCCTCCGCGGGGCTCTCCCTCAGGCATGGTAGCCCCACGTCACCACTTCCCGCAGAAGACGGAAGTCCCGCCCCACGACAGGCGTGACGCTCCCGAACTTCCGGTTTTGGGATGTGCACGCTCACGGCTTGTTGATTTTGTGGCAGAAGCCGCCTAAGAATAAATCATAGTGCAATCTATAGTTAGCCACTGTGCTAACATCCAGACGTGTAAGAGCGTGCAGTGCGTAAATGTTGACCTACCGCCTTTGCTTTTAGTCGTACCATGATGCGAAACGCAAAAATAATCTGAGTGGCCTGCCCCAGCTGAGTCCATTACAGTCTGTCAGCACAGCCAGGGGGGCAACATGGACGTGCAGGTGGCTCCGCTGCGCGCTTGGGATGACTTCTTCCTTGGATCCGACCACTTCGCCCGGCCAGATTTCAAGGACGTCTCGAAATGGAACAACCGGGTGGTCAGTTTTGAAAAGAAATTATAGCAAACATTTCATAAAAGAACGCCAAAAACCTCTCATGCACACCCTCGTGTGTATAGCTACGACATTAACACAGTCTTATATTTTCAAAATCACAAAGAGATATATATTTTTTATGAATCTTTTATTTTTATTTTATAACAGTAGTTGTCTGATTATTTTTGGTGTCCTATATAGGCTCTTTGGATAGATAATTATACTATAAAAGTTAATAATTCATTTGATAAAGGTATATACAATTACACAAAAAACTTCGAAAAATATATAAACACATATCACAAAAACCAACAGAGACAAATCGGTCAGTAGTCTTATTGTAGTGGGCAAAAGCGGTGAATATTGACACTACCGGGTGGTCAGCAACCTGCTTTACTACCAGACCAACTACCTGGTAGTGGCGGCCGTGGTTTTCGCGTTGGTAGGGTGAGTGTGTTTTTCGAGCCTGCAAGCAGCATTTTGCAGTTTCCGAAACATGGCGGCCACAGTACTTGCTGGGACTAAGGACTGCTGCTAGCAGTGTCCTGATGGGAGAGCCTGCCCCTGAGAGAGTCAGTCAGCAAGATCTGTATTTACATAGCACCTACAAACGTTAGACGTGCGAAATTATACTCACATGTTGTATTTAACTCTAAAAAAAGGAGTTTATTATGAATACACAACGCAAATCAAAACACCTTAGATGTGCAGGAAAGTTCAAATACCTTGAATACGAGGACATTTGTCGAACAACTGTTTATTTTGATCCCAAACATTCGTGGATTGGATACAGTTACACCAAAAACTCAGAAAGGTTACATACTCTACATTTTCCTCCTCTAATTAAACCATCGACATAAAACCCTGAAACTAACACACAAAAATATTAAACTTTTGGTCGAGTGACGCCACAGAACAGAATCTCTTTCGCTATTGTCTCTCTGGTGCTGTGTGAATTTGAATGGTCAGGTGACTTAACAAGTAAGCAAGGTGCAAAAGTTAGGTCTTTATTGAAGAAAAATATTCCTGGCAGGGTCGCTGACGAAGCACAGGTCCATGATAGACTTTCTTGCCAGCTACAGGGGCTCTGTGGATTCATTAACATATATACAACAGGAGTGACGACAGCAATTAAGATAGAGGAATGTCACAAAATATATAACACTAAAAATGGGGATCAGAACTGCCTCCGGCACTCATACCTAGCCCTAGTGATAACCTTATCTGGCTACGTATTGGTTCAGAAATAACTGTCCTAATATGTCCTTCCCCAAATAACAGAATGATAGGTCTAAGTCAGTCACTGTCCCTCTGCGAGAAAACGGTGATTTAGTACCGGTAAGGATGCCAAGTATGAGGTTATCCTTTCCCTTAGATGTGCATAATAAACACAACCATCTCTCGATAAACACTCCCATACTCTACTGTAGGGATGACGTTGATACACTTACACTAAGGGCACCAGTTCTAAAAATAGAAGCGGGGGTACTGAACAAGTTAGACAGATTGCAAGTGACATCACGGCATGTGACATCACACATGGCATTACAGGAAAAGACTTCACAAACATGACCTCACAGCAAGTGACAACACAAGAAGTGACATCAGATCTTAAGACCTCACACATATGTTTAGTAGGTCTATTATAAGTTCATTTGACCATATTACAATATTGAACAAATTATGCTGATTATTTGCGTAGATTTAGGGACAGTCCAATACATCTGACATTCTTACAGTGCATGCATATGTCTTATATGCAGAGACTGAACAAAGTTAAAACTAAGTATGGGTGAATTTTGTGGATCTGCGGTCCTCGAATTCACATGAAATCGCAAAAAAGTCAGCGAATTCCATCTACTCAACTGGAGTACTTTCTACTGGATAATCAGAAAGTGCTACATTGTTGGGTAAATGTATAGTGATTTTCCTACACTGCAGCTGCGTAAAGGGCCAAGAGATGTGTCTCCACTGACCATATGTGCCTGTAACTTTGCCACCGCGCCAAAAGGCGCTGAGGTCCCTTGAGTGAGCTGTCCATCATAGTTGGGAAAGGACGGGAAGACGTTTGATACCGCTAGTGTGTGGTGCGGGGCTTCTATGCGTGTTCACATGCCTCTTGTGTATAAGGTCAGAGAGCGAGTAGGGCAGCAGGTGAGGTGAAAGCAGCCTCCTGGTCACAGGAACTACACGGGGTTGCGCTCGAGAAACTCAGGGATTCAAAGACCTCCCTCGAGTATTACTGCTAATTTTCGATGGCAGATATGGGGTTAAAGCACACCTGGCCAGCCTCGACCGTGCTCACTAATGTTTTAGGCTGCTAAAAACGTTACTGAATTTGAGCTTCAACTCGGGCACCTGCTTTATTTATATCTGTAAGTGCTTCCTGTTGAGGTTTAATTTTTGTGACAGGAGCCTCGTGCCAGAATGAATCCTGCCCTGCATAGTTATCCACGGAGATGCCACTGTTTTGTGCAATACCTCTACTCAACTGGAGTACTTTCTACTGGCTAATCAGTAAGTGCTACCTCGTTGGGTAAATGACAGTGCTTTTCCTACACTGCAGCTGCGTAAAGGGCCAGAAGATTTGTCTCCACTGACCATGTGTGCCTATAACTTGCCACCGCGCCAAAATGCGCCGAGGTCCCTTGAGTGAGCTGTCCATCATAGTTGGGATTGGGAAAGGGCGGGAAGACGTTTGATACCACTAGAGTGTGGTGCGGGGCTTCTATGCGTGTTCACATGCCTCTTGTGTATAAGGTCAGAGAGCGAGCAGGGCAGCAGGTGAGGTGAAAGCAGCCTCCTGGTCACAGGAACTACACAGGGGTTGTGCTCGAGAAACTCAGGGATTCAAAGACCTCCCTCAAGTATTACTGCTAATTTTCGACGGCAGATATGGGGTTAAAGCACACTTGCCCAGCCTCGACCGTGCTTACTAATGTTTTGGGCTGATTAAAACGTTACTGAGTTTGAGCTTCAACTCGGGCACCTGCTTTATTTATATCTGTAAGTGCTTCCTGTAGAGGTTTAATTTTTGGCCCACAGGAAGCACTTACAGAATTAAGGCAGGTGCCCGAGTTGAAGCTAACTTTGTAACCATTTTAGCATGGCGCCGGCAAGCACTCGCCATTGTCTAACCCAGGGTGGTGTGGAGTGCAAAAAAACGATGGATTTGGGCCCAGATCTTTTGACTGGGGGAGTGTGTGACATTGATCCACATTCAGTCCATCACTTGTTGTTTTTGCAATTGCCGCCCTAAGTGCGCTGGGGATGCCCAGACGTGGGTCCCAGGCACTCCACACCACTGGAATCAAGCTAGCCGGGCTGAAGAGAGGTGTTACCTCGAAACCGGTCCGGTCCTCGGATGCTTGATTCCGTTCTGGGAAGGACATGGCTTTTGTAGTTCGGACTGGACTGTTCCCATGAGGCAACAGGGTCAGAGCTGATTTGCATATCGCCATTGTCTAACCCAGGGTGGTGTGGAGTGCAAAAAAACGATGGATTTGGGCCCAGATCTTTTGACTGGGGGAGTGTGTGACATTGATCCACATTCAGTCCATCACTTGTTGTTTTTGCAATTGCCGCCCTAAGTGCGCTGGGGATGCCCAGACGTGGGTCCCAGGCACTCCACACCACTGGAATCAAGCTAGCCGGGCTGAAGAGAGGTGTTACCTCGAAACCGGTCCGGTCCTCGGATGCTTGATTCCGTTCTGGAAAGGACATGGCTTTTGTAGTACGGACTGGACTGTTCCCATGAGGCAACAGGGTCAGAGCTGATTTGCATATCGCCATTGTCTAACCCAGGGTGGTGTGGAGTGCAAAAAAACGATGGATTTGGGCCCAGATCTTTTGACTGGGGGAGTGTGTGACATTGATCCACATTCAGTCCATCACTTGTTGTTTTTGCAATTGCCGCCCTAAGTGCGCTGGGGATGCCCAGACGTGGGTCCCAGGCACTCCACACCACTGGAATCAAGCTAGCCGGGCTGAAGAGAGGTGTTACCTCGAAACCGGTCCGGTCCTCGGATGCTTGATTCCGTTCTGGGAAGGACATGGCTTTTGTAGTTCGGACTGGACTGTTCCCATGAGGCAACAGGGTCAGAGCTGATTTGCATATCGCCATTGTCTAACCCAGGGTGGTGTGGAGTGCAAAAAAACGATGGATTTGGGCCCAGATCTTTTGACTGGGGGAGTGTGTGACATTGATCCACATTTAGTCCATCACTTGTTGTTTTTGCAATTGCCGCCCTAAGTGCGCTGGGGATGCCCAGACGTGGGTCCCAGGCACTCCACACCACTGGAATCAAGCTAGCCGGGCTGAAGAGAGGTGTTACCTCGAAACCGGTCCGGTCCTCGGATGCTTGATTCCGTTCTGGGAAGGACATGGCTTTTGTAGTTCGGACTGGACTGTTCCCATGAGGCAACAGGGTCAGAGCTGATTTGCATATCGCCATTGTCTAACCCAGGGTGGTGTGGAGTGCAAAAAAACGATGGATTTGGGCCCAGATCTTTTGACTGGGGGAGTGTGTGACATTGATCCACATTCAGTCCATCACTTGTTGTTTTTGCAATTGCCGCCCTAAGTGCGCTGGGGATGCCCAGACGTGGGTCCCAGGCACTCCACACCACTGGAATCAAGCTAGCCGGGCTGAAGAGAGGTGTTACCTCGAAACCGGTCCGGTCCTCGGATGCTTGATTCCGTTCTGGGAAGGACATGGCTTTTGTAGTTCGGACTGGACTGTTCCCATGAGGCAACAGGGTCAGAGCTGATTTGCATATCGCCATTGTCTAACCCAGGGTGGTGTGGAGTGCAAAAAAACGATGGATTTGGGCCCAGATCTTTTGACTGGGGGAGTGTGTGACATTGATCCACATTCAGTCCATCACTTGTTGTTTTTGCACTCTGGCAGCTTGCCGGCACCATTCTAAAATGGTTACAAAGTTAGCTTCAACTCGAGCACGTGCCTTAACTGTGCTTCCTGTGGGCCAAAAAAAAAAATCCACCCACTCGAGAATTTTTCATCAATTTCGCGAGATTCACGGATCGCGAACCTCCTCAAAATTCGCAAATTTCGCAAGCGGAGCGGATTTTGCACCCATACTTAGTTAAAACAACTTCTCTCTTAAGTACCTTTGAAGTGATAACAAGCTGTGTGCCTTTGTTTCCCCTCCGTTGCATTTAGATCAAGGTGTGAGGCTCCAGACAGCTCCCAGCAGTGATACCCAATCAACAAGCATTTGCAATGCAATAGGTCTCACATTCACACGAGTTTAAGCTAATGGTATTGTAAATGACAATGCCTTTTACTTACATTTTAAAAACCAAAACATAAATAAAAGTAATTGTCATTTACAATGCCGATAGCTCAAACTCAAGTAAATGCGAGACCTATTGCATTGCAAATGCTTGTCTTTACGACCTGGAAGTGGTGGTAAAATGACTGTTCTTGTGCCCTTCACACCAAGCACTGGAACTGGAGCTCAGTATGAGGGACCAAATTCTTTCTTGTTTTCGATCTTCTCTTGAACCAGTTCTCCAACTTGGGGTAGCAGCCAACTACCGGAATCTGCATCGCATCATCAGATTTGGAGGGCAAGTGTTCCTTTGCAAGACTGTCTCTCGTCTCTTGTAGATTCTGTAAAACATGACAATGTTCATCTACGTCAAAGGGGGCAGCAACCGCTGCCTGGTCTAGACCGTCAAGGTCCGAGACGAACATTTTGATACCAAAGAGCATTTTGTATGGGGTCCGCCCACCCAGAGACCTTCTAGGGAGATTATTAAGTGCATGTTGCACGCTATTGAGGTGGGCCAGCCAGTTCCTGCCAGTGTCTATAACTCTAGCTGTCAAAGACTGCTTTAAATCTCGGTTCATTTATTCTAGAACACTGTTACCCTCAGGTCTGTATGGAGATGAAAATTTGACTTGGACCCCCAACGACGTCATGGCATCCTTATACGCCTTAGAAGCGAAAGCAGGACCCTGATCCGTATGGAAGGTGCCACAGGCAAAAATCCCTACAAAGATACGCAAGTCTCTTATGACAGTTCGCGAATCAGCGCTGCGGTGTGGCCACATCCAAACAAAGTGTGTGCAAGAATCAACTGCAACTAAGATGTACTTATACGCAGTATCAGAGAAAAAAGGACAGCAGTGATCTAAATAAACACAACCAAGTGGTTTATTAGAAATGTACAACTGTGTCTGGGGCGGACGCGTCGCAGTTGAAGGCTTAATCTGCTGGCAAATGTCACATTGAAGCACATAATCACGCGTCTGTTTGTACAGTCCTTGCCACAAGAAACGTTGTTGTAACTGAGATACAGTAGCCGAAACGCCCGCATGCGCAGACGCGACACCCTCGTGAGCAGCTGTAATCAGTGTGGACCTGCGGTCCGCGTTGGGAATCAATATTTCACCAACGTCCAGTATTTTCACATAAGGTACTTTATCAGGACTTAAGTGATAAGAATACTTTGAAAGGAACCCTTTAGGATACTTTCTTCCCTTCTCAGTAGCGGCAACAGCCGCCAAGATGTCATCATCAATCTTACTTTTGGAACATGTAACTGCTGCAACCAAATATGTAGATACTGCTGTTTTTGCGGCCTCATCGGCCAAACTATTGCCAACAGCGTGAACTCCCACGCGCTGATGACCGAGTGTGAACTTTATACACGAGTGGCAACTGCTCTTTAAGCTCAGCCACTCGAACCCAGATCATTTTATGCTTTATCGTGCTACCCTTGGGATCACGAAAATCATTCTGAACCCAAAAGAACAGGTTTTCATTCACACTAGGATCAGCGTACTCCAATGCAAGCATCAGAGCACAGAGCTCTGCCAATTGTGCGGTATAGTCCCCTAATGTCTGTGTATGCACGACATCGGACTTGAACTCATCATTCACCATGGTACCTACCACAGTGGCACAAGCTGAGACGTATGCGTGCTTAGACCCATGTAAAACTTGCGCTGAACCATCAGTGTAAATGATACAATGGAAATCCTCCAAAGGTCGCATAGTCAATGGCACAGGATGAACAAACTCATACTGCAAAAACTCTTGTGAATTTAAAGAGGCATAAAAAATAAACGTGACATCCGGAGACGTCAATGATGCTGCCCATTGTATCCACCGTGGGTGCAAAGCCTTAGAATTTGGTACACTGGCTTTCGTCACTGCCTCAAGTGCAGGATAGGGGTAACAATAGGGTGATCAGACGTCCCCGTTTTTCCAGGACGGTCTCCGTTTTTGGAGAAGTGTCTCCGTGTCCCGACACTTGTCTCCAAGTCACTCAAATGTCCCTGTTTTCAAACAGTGTCCCGGTTAAACACAGAAATGTCCCTGTTTTTCATTGGCTGCCCATCGGTAATTTAGCATTCCGCAGTTTACCTCCCATGTTTTTTTGTCATGAGCAACATTAGTGAGTTGTACTTTACGTGTTGCTGACGCGCAGCTATTGAAACGAGCATTGATAAAGCTAGTAAATCTGGCGTTTGCTAGCCTGTGATGTTTTTTTTTTTTTTTTTTTTTTAGAAGACCTTTATTTGCATCATTAGGATAAACATGTACGGGCCTACAACCATTCCGGCCGGCCACAAATCAAAGACAATCAAGAAGCAAAAGAGGCAACACGAGGCCAGGTGGCAGGCAAGCAAACATAATCGAACAATGCTCGAAATGGGAGAAGCAGCAATGACGGCCCAACATCAGGATCAATGAGGTCTATTTTATAATGAGGGGACAAGGCTCTAGGCTGACTCACAAATACGGAAAAACCCAGAAACAGGATTATACCCATGCCAGAACGAGAGGAGGAGGGGGGAGGGGTGGGGGGGGAGGAGGATGTAAGGGCATGATACGACCATAGCACAAACAGACGCAAAATGTAGTGGAGAAGCATACAAGTGCTACCAAGATCTAATGACCCCCACCCAATAACACGCTAACGGAGGCAAGGGGAACGGAAAAATGTACGAATCAAGCCCACGTCTCACAATACGAGCCTGGGAAAAAGGGGGAAGGGGGGGGGGGGGGGGGAAAGAGGGGGGGGAAGAAGGGAAGGGGGGAAAAAATAGGAAGGAAACTAGGGGGAGGAAACCAAAAAAAGGACAGAAAAAGGGGAGGGAAAGGAAGGGAGAAGAACAAAATAAAGAAAATAAAAGTGAAACACAATCGTGCGAGACGGGCGCCACCCCGGGCCAAGCGACCCGCGGCTAATAGTACAGAAGAAAGTGGTAGCTGGCGAAAAGAAGGGTATGGCAATCGCAACGAAGCATCGAAACCGAGAAAAGCGGCAAAGCAATAGACCCCAACCCACCCAAGCCTGAGAAGCGAGGACAGAAGCGGCACCGCTATAAAGGGATAGAAAAGGGCCATAGAACCAAAAGAAAACATCTGAAAGACCCCACCCACCCGTCCCACCCCGCACCCCTGCAGAAGGCTACGGCCTACCCTCCAAACAGCGTGCCTGTCGCCCTAATCCGAAACCCGAAATATAGTGAAAGAAAAGTAAAGGAAGAAGACAAAAAGAGAAGGGGATAAAATACAAAACAAAAAATAAAGTGTGAGGGAGGAGCCAGAGGATATGAACAAACACATTCGGCCACGACCCTCCCCGGCCAACAAATTAATAAATGTCAAATCAGTACTACACCTTCACGTACAGCAAGAACCACAGGGAGGGGGAGGAGGGAGAGATCGTAACGTTTCCCCGTGTCGGGAATACAGACATCAAAGCAACGGGCCGGTGGACCAGCAAACTATCATGTCGTGCAACTCACCCCCAACCCTTACTGATCACGAAACCAACCCAATCAAGGATAATGTGGAGCGGACCACCCAGAAAAAAATAATCATAACGTAGTCCAGAGTCACGATAATGATATAAATCAGGTAGAGTTTTCGTACGGAGGGAATACAAAAAGTCAATTAAGCAAATCAATTGTAGCAATAACGACAAGGCAAGCAAAGGCAAGCCGGAGTCCAGGTGCACAGTTCGACAGTACAAAGGTATCCCTCCAGAACAAAAGTTCGAATCCAACAAAGCGGGAGCAAACAGCGGCCCACCATGAGTCCCAGGCACCCGAGAAGAAGCAGATCTCCGCGGCGTGTGGAAGTCCTCGGAATCCAGGCGACGAGGAAGCAGAGGGTCAAAAGTCACCGGCCCATCCAGCGGCCGAAGAACAACAACAGCAACTCCTGGCGCAGCCGAAGGGGGCGAAGCAATGGCGGCATCAGGACGATAGGGGTGCATGAAAGAGCGGCGGCCCAAAATGGCGGCGAGCCGCACGGGGCCAGCAGAGGCACCGGGGGCCAAGACAGCATACAATGACATCAAGGCGTCCAGGACATCTCCGGGCGTGGGCGCTCGAGTACACACCCAGGCCTCTGCACAACCCGGCCGGCAAGGAGCATCGGTGCAGAGCAGAGTGTCCCCCACGTTGTCGGCAGCCATCTTGTGAGTTTCGCCGCCCCACACTCCACTGTGGGCCCCCAAACAGTTCCCAAATGTAGGACTTTACAGACCCCCGGAGGCTCCCAAAAACGGCCTCACCGGCACAGGATGGGAGAGCGTCCGATGGGGGGGGGGATCTTCTCCGAACAGCGGCAGGCCCCACAGGCGAGAGCCAGGCGTGGGGTCCAGGACCGCCGGACAGGACAAAGGCGAAGGGACCCCTTCACACGGTCAGCCCCCGACACAGCTCGTCCCCCTCCAGCCGCACGGCCCAGTCATCGGGCCGGTTCAGGATCTCCGGGGCACACGCACAACGGTTCCCACCAGTGGCTCACTGTCGCGGCCGGGGCCGGCAAACTCTTCTCCGCCGGTCGGGTCCCGCAGGAATCACGCCTCCGCCGGTCGGGTCCCGCAGGCGAGGTCCCGGTCTCAAGCGCCCGGAGGCCCCAATCTCACCGAGAGCACAGCTGCGGATCCACAGCACCCAGGGACCTCCGGATCAGACGGTGAGTAAGAGTGGGTGTTCAAAGTTCGAATTCTGTATAGAAGTAGCGTCGCAGTGCAGGATATATGACAGGATAGTCGAAGTTAGCCGGAGGGTCGACGGAGCCGAGCTAAAAGGCGGCCATTACGTCCGCGAGCTAGGCTCCTCCCCCCCTGTGATGTTTTATTGATGATTTTTGCCAAATATATGCTGTAGTCCTTAAAAGTGTAAATGTAATAAAAAGTACTAATGCTGCTGCGTAAAGGAGAGGGGTGCCAATAAAAGACCTCGGATTTGTTGTCTGTAATGCTTCATCTCGGTCTGTGGAGGGAGCTGTCATTGTAGTCCTTATTCTATGTCGATGACAGCTGTCAAATAGTCCTACTTTTATTTCGATGGTTACTGCAAACCGTAGTCCTACTTCTATGTCAATGACCTGTCCCCGTTTTTTGTTTTGAGAATCTGGTCACCCTAGGTAACAACCAACATGCGTTTTCCCTGCGACAGGGCACATTCCTTAAGAGTCGCCATTTGCACTGCTGTCAAAACTTTTTACGCAGTGGAAAACCGCATTTCAGCCGAAGTGTACAAGTGCGACTTCGTTAAAAGTAAGGTATGTGAAACCCACCGCCCCAGGGATGATTCTTATCACCAGGTTGGTGTGGTTATCACGAGTCAGTAAGAATTTAGATTCTAGAAGATCAGCCTGCAAAGATTGCAAAATGGCTGAATGTTCAGGCAGCCCGTACAATTTGATAAAAGTAGGTTGTATCAAAGCATACAATGGCTTGATAATCTGGGCATATTCGGGAATGTAAGTACGCCCGAAATTCAAAAAACCCAGCAAGGACTGTAATTTTTTCAGATTTGTAGGAGCGCGCAGTTGTGCACAATTCTCTGAGAAGTGAGGAGCCAATCCCCGACCTTCATTGTTGAGTTTGCAGCCCAGGAACAACACTGTGTACTCTGCAATGTGATACTTTGCAAAGTTGAATTTGTAACCGAAGTCCGCAAAGTTGCAAATGATGTGGTCAACGCGACACAGATGCCCCCAAATTTCATCATCTGTGAGATAAATGTCATCCACATACAAACCTGCATCCGGGTCAACTCTCTTCACGAGAGAGACGATACGGGCAGCAAACACACCTGGAATATTCTCATAGCCCTTGGCCAGGCGTTTAAATTGGCGTTCTTTGCCGCCACTGGTAAAACTGGTCCATTGGGAACTTAGACCAGATAGATAGTGGGTAAAAAAAAACGTTGGATATGTCAAGTGTGGTTTTAAACCTTTTGTGCACAAGACCATCCACTAATGCAGAGCTGTGAGTATTTTGTACTGCACAGGTACGGCAATTCGAGTTCAAATGCCGGTAATCCAATACCAAACGGTACGAACCGTCAGGCTTGGTCACTGTAAAAAGTGGGTTATGCATCGGTGACACACAAGTTTCAATCACTCCTTGATATTCTAATTGTTCAAGGATTTCCACAACGGAAACCTTAGCTTCACACCGGATGGGATACTGAGGTTGAGGCAGTGGCATAGACCGTAAGGGAATCTCGTGGTGTGGGGAAAATGTATCCCAACCACAATGCGCACGGTACAGAGCCAGCACAAGGGCTTTAGCCCACTCTTCTGCAAAATTCAGCGCATGCTCCTTTGAGACCGTGTGCGCAAAACTAGGGAGGATTACCTCCTCCCCTCTCGGAGCTGCGAGAACAAAAGGTGGGGGCCAATCAGCCTCCGCTAACAAAATGTCATAGGTCGTTGTAAGATTCTCCCAAAATACCCCTTTTATGGTACGTTGTATGTCACCTTCAATTAAAAGGACGATTTCAAAAAGCCTATCAGAGGGAGCTACTCTATTATCAGCTGTCTCCACAACAACATATTGGTCAGTCGCTGTCACCTTCAGTAGTGGACGCAGGGCCTCTCGCACTATGGTAATCTCCGCCGCACTGTCCA
Source organism: Lissotriton helveticus (assembly GCF_964261635.1). Taxonomy (NCBI): domain Eukaryota; kingdom Metazoa; phylum Chordata; class Amphibia; order Caudata; family Salamandridae; genus Lissotriton; species Lissotriton helveticus. Next base: position 2,065,838,729 of record NC_136065.1, read on the forward strand.
ATAGCGTCAGCGCCCACGTCTGATTCCGAAGCTGGGTTCTCACTATCTGTGGCATATCTCACTGTTAAAGCGGCAACTTTCTTTTTCTGAAACTGGGGTCTCTTCTGTGAAGAATCGTCCTGCTTGCCTTTTCCGTCTTTCGGGCGGGGCTGGTCGCGACCCTGCTGGCCACCCGACCTCTGCCTCCACCACCGGACGAAGAGGCCAATGTGTCCTGTAAAGAACGAGGAGAGCGTTGATCAGGAACCTGAAATCGTTGCTGTTTACCCTGTCTTTTGTTCTTACCCCAATTCTGCTTTTGAGATTTGGGCTGATCAACCTTATCAGACTTTTGAGCCTGAGTCTGTTTTTTCTCTTTTGTAGAAAAAGCTGGACACCTAAACTATTAAGGCCAATGGTCTTATAAGCCGCCATAATAATTCTCGGTAAGTGTCTGGGTTTGTCGGCATCGGAGACCTCGCGCAAGGCATTAGCCACTTGAAAGTTCACCGCATCTCCCTTTATATTAGAAAGAACGAGATCGGAAACTACGTCAAATGTGCCAATGAGTCTCATTCCCAATTCAACCGCAGCCTCAGGTCCGTGTTCAACTTGAACACGCTTAATGACCGTCAGAAGGACAGCCATTGACGGAGTACCGAAGCATCTCGTGTACACTGCCGCAAAAATCCTACCCCATGACTCACAGTCACCGGCTTCCGGTACCAAGTCCTTGGGCAAACTAATTGTAAGAATCCTGTGTTTTTCTATGGGACTCGAATTAGGCAAAACTGCCTCCACCTGGTCAAATTTCTCGGCAAGCCAAAAAGGCATATTATACTTATCTTGGGGACGCTTGCCCATTACTGCATTGACCATCACAGGACTAAGCTTCATTCCGCTCGGTCCAGCTGGAAGTGCTGCAACTCCAGGGCCCCTGCCCAGGAAATTGCGGGTGATATATTGAACCAGGGCCCTAATAACACTGATCACAGAGTTATATAGGGGCCTCAGCAATGGGGACAGTCCCCGCACAGGGATGCGGGGTAAATCCAGCCAACACAGGCCAAAAAGCGCCTGAGATGGACAAAGGACCTAATCTAGCCGCCGTTAAACTGAGGGGAAGGGCGCCATTAAACCAAACTGTGCTACCATGCAGAAATCGGAACCTCCTGTGTCCTATATGGAACATATTCCCCGGGCACGGGCGTGTGAGTATAAGTGTGAAACACCTGAGTAGCCGCATCCACAGCCGGAAACGTCACCCATGAGTAATAAATCTCAAAAGGGTATGCCACTTCAGCACTTACCACAAAAATAACTGCCATGCCCTCCAAGCCGACATTATAAGCTTGCAAATGGTTGCGTACCGTAATGCGACTATGGTGCAGTATGTTAATGTCAGCCATAGCGACACCAAAAGATGAAGCACAATGTAATACCTTGTAGCACAACTGGGTAGTAACTCAAAAGGAAACCGTTTCGAAAGATTCAAGCTTGAAAAGACCTATCTAACTATAGGTAGGTTTGTCCGACACCACTGCTGTCCTGATCAATAGCGAAGGGGCTATGGACCGATAGAAGTACTACTCAAGCGTCATGTAATAAGACCACCATCGTATGGGCGCCATGTATCAGGGATTCTGCTCCTACACAGAACTGTGCATAGAGACTTGGAACCTCAGTGAATTAGGGTGTGCCAAAACTCACCTTAGTAGCCAAAATCCCCTACAAGACTAGCAATCAGTGGCTCATTGGTTCTTCCATAACCCCAATGATTAGACAACCCAGAACATGGAACTTAGATTACCTCAGGCAATGTGGAGCACATGAACACTCTTTCGTTATACTCTCATACCAGTCCAAAACAGGGAGTAAAAAGAGACACGAGCAAGTTTGAAATATTTATTTCAAATGCTGTGTTCTCATGCGCAGTATCTTAACTAATACAAGCAGAGATATTATAAGCAACAAGTTTATCAGCATAGTTACTATTCCATAATATACAAAGGGAGAAAGCCTGTTACAATGCTAAATGGAAACAGGCTTTAAATATACCTATATTTCACCCTCCCTTGCTATTAGGTTATTTTATATCTACAGAAGGTCTCTTGGGATTACAAGGGCGGCCCTATACCTCTGGTACTTAGCAGAAATGGGTCACATCAGATTCTGCACCAGCTCTCAGCATGCAAATGTTCTCCAAGTGTGTGTGATCATGTCTACGCAGTGCATTATTAAACGTGCCAAAATCAGAGGTGGCCACAGCTGCATATGTGTTATGTCTAGAACGTGAGCTGGTCAGTCCGAACAACAACCACTGTGTTGAAATAACCTTGAAGGCCTCTGCACTCACTGTTCAGGCAAAGCTTACCAAGCAAGGCTGCTAATATGGAAAAACATAATATTCTCGTGTGAAGCAAAACACTCTGCTAACTCTAAACATTTCTAATAATGTGTGCCGTGTGCAAAAGGCGACAGAAAGGAAAAATGGTGTTTAAACTTCTAATAAGCTCATGTCAACTTAACACAGTGTAAAGGGAAGGCTTATCCTCATGACAGTGTCTCCTAAATGGAAGATAGAGATGAGTACAATGTTCAAGCAAAGATTTACTAGATAGACACACAGAATCACTCACAACAAACATCATTAAACTCATTACTTACCAACAAGCCAGGCCCGCACTGGAAGTAGTTGAGTCAACAAATGGGGTATGACACTGTTCCTTAGAATGTGCAAGTCATGGGCTGATCTGGGAAATTGGGGACAGATGTGGGAAATACACATATCTGCTAAACACACCACGTGTATGTTGGTTGAGTGGAAGTGCTTCCTGTACTGATATACTTGCTCATTTGCATAGTGAAATCAAACAACAATATGTGTCCCATCGATTGCTCCAATAACATGTGGGATTCGCCCAAACCCAAAATTCAGCTTTGATATTGGTCAATTCCCCTGGTTTGGGAAACTTGATGTAGCTGTCCATGTGTCTGGTCTATGCCTGCAGTACATCCCGAAGTACATTGCCAAACATAGGCTGGGATATTCCGCCAGATGTTGCTAATGTGTACTGGGACAACCCCGTTGCCAAGAAATACAGTACTGCCATGACCTTAACTTTGGGTGTCAGTGATGTAGGATAGTAGCGATGTGGACGCAATGAAGGTGCCAACTGCTGGCACAAATTGTGGCCTTGTTGAGACAGACTTTTTTGATCACGTCCTTTTCTTCCATGGTTTGTAAGTCAAGAAAGGGCCTGTAGACAGGAGGCTGTCTTACTGTTCCTCCGAGCTACCTATGTGTGGAGTGTTAACACAGTAGGTGTTAGATGACAATGTGCCCAGCAACATGTACTTAGACAAACACTAAAGACCAAGTAACCACACATAACAGTCCATGGCAGTGCAAACCAGATTTCATATTACAAAAATATACTAAACATACCACAGCATACATGGCATTTTTGATTATGTCTCAAATGTATATGTACACAGGAAGGAAGGTACACTTGACTCATATGACTAGTATTTAACAACAAGGGGTGGTGATGGACAGAGTTTCTGAATTAAGCAGAATACTCTCACCCAGTCAAGAGATCAGGGCTAGATCCAACACCGTTTTTTAGCTCACTGCACCATCCCAGCTCAGAACCTTGCTATATGCAAATTAGTCTGTTCCTGTCCCAGTGCATGATGGGAACAGGGCAAACCAAACTACCAAGCCAATTCTTACACTGGGAAGGAAACAAGCTTCCGGGGACCGGTTTCTGGCATTTCAGCCGTCGTCGGCCCGGCTTGCTTGAATCCTGATGGTGCAATGAGCAAGGGACTCACATCTGAGTATACCCTTCCACGCTTATGGTGGACAAAATATTTAACAACAAGGGGTGGTGATGGACAGAGTTTCTGAATTAAGCAGAATACTCTCACCCAGTCAAGAGATCAGGGCTAGATCCAACACCGTTTTTTAGCTCACTGCACCATCCCAGCTCAGAACCTGGCTATATGCAAATTAGTCTGTTCCTGTCCCAGTGCATGATGGGAACAGGGCAAACCAAACTACCAAGCCAATTCTTACACTGGGAAGGAAACAAGCTTCCGGGGACCGGTTTCTGGCATTTCAGCCGTCGTCGGCCCGGCTTGCTTGAATCCTGATGGTGCAATGAGCAAGGGACTCACATCTGAGTATACCCTTCCACGCTTATGGTGGACAAAATATTTAACAACAAGGGGTGGTGATGGACAGAGTTTCTGAATTAAGCAGAATACTCTCACCCAGTCAAGAGATCAGGGCTAGATCCAACACCGTTTTTTAGCTCACTGCACCATCCCAGCTCAGAACCTGGCTATATGCAAATTAGTCTCTTCCTGTCCCAGTGCATGATGGGAACAGGGCAAACCAAACTACCAAGCCAATTCTTACACTGGGAAGGAAACAAGCTTCCGGGGACCGGTTTCTGGCATTTCAGCCGTCGTCGGCCCGGCTTGCTTGAATCCTGAAGGTGCAATGAGCAAGGGACTCACATCTGAGTATACCCTTCCACGCTTATGGTGGACAAAATATTTAACAACAAGGGGTGGTGATGGACAGAGTTTCTGAATTAAGCAGAATACTCTCACCCAGTCAAGAGATCAGGGCTAGATCCAACACCGTTTTTTAGCTCACTGCACCATCCCAGCTCAGAACCTGGCTATATGCAAATTAGTCTGTTCCTGTCCCAGTGCATGATGGGAACAGGGCAAACCAAACTACCAAGCCAATTCTTACACTGGGAAGGAAACAAGCTTCCGGGGACCAGTTTCTGGCATTTCAGCCGTCGTCGGCCCGGCTTGCTTGAATCCTGATGGTGCAATGAGCAAGGGACTCACATCTGAGTATACCCTTCCACGCTTATGGTGGACAAAATATTTAACAACAAGGGGTGGTGATGGACAGAGTTTCTGAATTAAGCAGAATACTCTCACCCAGTCAATAGATCAGGGCTAGATTCAACACCGTTTTTTAGCTCACTGCACCATCCCAGCTCAGAACCTGGCTATATGCAAATTAGTCTGTTCCTGTCCCAGTGCATGATGGGAACAGGGCAAACCAAACTACCAAGCCAATTCTTACACTGGGAAGGAAACAAGCTTCCGGGGACCGGTTTCTGGCATTTCAGCCGTCGTCGGCCCGGCTTGCTTGAATCCTGATGGTGCAATGAGCAAGGGACTCACATCTGAGTATACCCTTCCACGCTTATGGTGGACAAAATATTTAACAACAAGGGGTGGTGATGGACAGAGTTTCTGAATTAAGCAGAATACTCTCACCCAGTCAAGATATCAGGGCTAGATCCAACACCGTTTTTTAGCTTTTTTACCTTTTCTGAATCATATTACTAGTGACACATTTTGTATACAAAATCAAGAAGGACATAGTCCAAATCTCACAAGCCGAGAACACATAACCTACTTTACCAGAGGGCCTACACACTCCGAATTCAAGCACCCTATTCAGACATTGAAACTTAATGGGACATTGAAAGTGGTCTTTGTGTTCTACACTTAAGTGCACATCTGCATATTGAGAAAGATGTACATTGTCATTGGGTTGTGTATGTCATTGTATGTTCAATGCAGACATGACAGCATGACAGTGTACACCATGTTTCCTTTGTCTGCATGAAGTGCTGAGTGAAACTCAAGATGTATGGTGTACATGATGTAACACATTACATGATCCTACTGTGTTTATGACCATACTCGCTCAGTCATTAGTCATACCTAAGATACGGTACATCAGACACACACTGTCAGTGACTGTGGCTTCCAACACTGTTATATGGTGTATTTACACCTGTAAATGGACAGGGTCACATACTGCCTGAGAAAAAGATGAAAATCAGAAACTGTACTGTGTACTTTCATGTTGGTTTAGACTGCAAACAAGTGTTTCTTGGTTCACTCAAGGTGACTTCTTCATGTCAATGTGGGCATTTGATTTGTATACTCCTTCAACATGCAATATGGTGCATCCAGGCATGGTGTAGTACCGCACAACAACATTTTCAAGCTTTTTCCCCCAACCGAACCTTCATTCAAAAGTCACGGTAGGCGGTTCAGAACCGAGACTTACGCAGCCATAGGCTGCAACTTGTTATGTTGACAGTTGCGGCTCGCTGATTGTGTCTGCCTGTAGTGAAGACCCTTCTGCCCCTGTGGGTGTATAAATAAGTGTCTGCTTCTATCAGTGATTGTATAAGACAGTAAATATGTGTTAGTATCAGTATAAATAAGTGATGTGGTATGTCTAAAAATAACAAAGTTGGTGTGTATAAATGAATACATGAGTAAATGGGATTTTGATTGATTCTTTGCATTACTGACTAGGTGTGTGAGTAACTCTATGGATGAGTGGCAGAGTATGACTGCATGTATAGATGAATGAGTGCATATTATAGTCCTGTATTGATGAGTAACTACATGTATAAGTGACTGGATGTGTGTGTAGACCTAGGAAATAGTGAGGGGTTTGTAGTATATGGCATTCTTGTGTGTAGGGTTTCAAAAATAGTAGTCTGCATTTTAGAATGGGTGTATTAAAGTTTATATTAGAGCATTAGTATGTGCATCAGATTGTCACTTGGATGATGTCATGAGTGATGTCATGAGTGATGTCATCAGTGATGTCACTGACCATGCTATGAGTGATGTAATATGTGACATCATCAGCAGTGCATTGCGGGCGCGCCAGTCATAGTTAGCTCAACTAACTATAACAGGCAAATTTCTCTGGATCAATAGGAGTCAAATGTCCAACTAACTATAACGTCCCTGAAACCTATGCTTTTTTTGTGAATTTCAAAGGTTTTTTAAATGCTAATTACTAACTATAACGTCTGTAAAAACTATTTTTTTTCAGTGAATTTCAAAGGTTTTTTTAATGTTAATTTCATATTTTAATGTTTATAAAACATATATTTTTTTCTATTTTTTTGTCATATTTTGGAACTCTATTATACTTCTTTTTCTTCAACTTTAAAAAATATGTAATGTTTGATATCTTCCACCAAAAATATGTATATCTTTTTTATTTTGTTTGAGAAAACTGTACTCCCATACCGGAAGTGTACCAAGCTCCATCACCACGCGAATCCTATCCCCCATATTGCTAAACTCGTAAATGATGCGCAGCATTTCATATCCAATGGGTTCGTGGCACCACGGCCCGCGTAACATCATATACGTATGAGGCCGCTCCAGCTGCTACTTTGGTATCCGACGGGTACGCAGTACCAAGCCACGCGTTATGTTATGTACGTATGGGGTCGCGCCCGCTGCGCGTTGCATATGGGACAAGTGCACGCTGCCAGGTCCTGTGTTACATCATAGACGTATGGTGTCGCGCCGAGTACGCCATTTCCTCCTTTTTTTATGTCTCAAAACTATATCTAAATACCTTTAAACTGTATATGAGAGCAAGCGATAATTTAAAATATTTTTAATATTTATATATTTCTAACTGTAATAAACTATGATAAATATATTTTCCCAAAATCTTGTCGGCTGCAACCTCCTTGCGCCCTAGATGCGCGATTGCCATGTGACCTTAAAAAAAAAGCATTTGATTAGTTCATAACATTTCTCATTGTAACAGTTGGAGGACCCCACCCATTTTAGTCATTCTATGTACAGCGTTTGATGAGACACACCCCTTCTGCTTAGAGAGCTTTTTTGAAAAGTTTTTTTGCTCTGTACACATATCATATACTACACACAACATGCAACGATCATCTTAATCAATATTCATGGTCTGTACATTAGCCTTCCACGTGTGATGCCCATGCATCTCAAACGTTACCCCAAAAAACAAATGTGTGTTACACGATGCCCCTGGTGTGTGTGTGTGCGCATTATTGTGCTGCCTTTCGGTCTGGCAGCAGCGGTGCGTCCATTGGGGCGTAGGGGCGTAGCCCCACAAGCCCCATGGACGCGCTGCTGCATTAATAAAACAAACTGGTGACTGACTGTTGTTTAAAAACAAAGTTCGAGCGAGCGCCGCCGGGAATCCGGGAAGCACCCGAGTTATCCAGGAGTGGGGAGTGCAGGGGGGCTGGTCTGGTCTGCTGCGCAGCTTGAGTGGCTGTCTACGACCACGTGACACACTCAGCTGCAGCAGCAGACGGCCAGCCAAGGTATCTAGCGCGCAAGTGATGCGTGGGGCAGAAACTTGCCCACGCATGCGCATCAGTGTTCCCCCATAGGGGGGACCTTTTTTAAGCTGGCCGCAGCCCCCGGCTTTACGAACGCGACACAGGGCGAGCATTCATGAGCCCCCCTAGCCAATCCTGGCGCTGCTTGCAGCGCCAGGATTGGCCGGTCACCGCAGGGAAATCCATTATTGGATGCCGCTCATGGGTGGTGCACACACACTGCATAATGGCCAATCACTGTGTGTGACTTCATGTAGTCATGCAGTGATTGGCCATTTTGCGGTGCGCGTGGTCGTGAATACAACAGTGATGAAGGCGCACCACATCCATTTCCTTTAATGTCTTTGACAACCGAGGGCAATTATGTGCAGTTTCGAAGGAAACATTCTCTAACTGCTCAGGAGAACTGGTCAGTAAATGTAACTATTGTGAGTGACAGGCCTGCAATGAAAATCGTTTTCTTTTTAATGTCAAGTAAGACTAGAGCTCAACACTTTGCAATGATGAGAGAGGGCCGACCTTTCGTTAGTCCTTTGACGAATATGTTATTGCCGATTTGCCGTGTTTAGAGGGGTCCAGCAATGTAACCCCCGATTTCAAAGGGTTGTTAAGCTGCATGTGACAGTGTATTCTAGTTTCTTTGCGATCCTAGTCTTGAGCAATTTATCCGTGATTTTCCGCTAATAAGTGGCTTTGCTGCATGCAGCAAGTGTTTACTCTTTGTGTAGTTCTGCCCCAAACACCAGCTGTTGTAATTTAGCCAAGAGATATTTTTTCTATGAAAATATGCACCTATCAGGGAAAATGAGTGAAGAAAAAGAGGGTCCTAGGAAAGACCCCCAGAGTCTGCTGGGGCTAGGTTTACAGCGGCACCGCTCTCCATCACGAGCTGCAGGGTGCGGAAGATGCCAGCAATGTGTCGCCTCGGTTGACCCACGGCCTGGTTTATTCTCAAATGTATTTTTAAACCCTGTCCTGTGTCTGTGTGGAAATAAACACAAAAACCTTTAGTAAGATGTAATGATTGTTACTTAATGCAGAAAAGCGCTGCTTTAACAGTCAAGAATGGCTGCCCACTTCATGGAGCCACTGCACCCTGCGTGCTATTTTACACCATATTCCCCTCCTTATACCCAGAGGGAGGAGCTCCGATAGGGGGCACAGCAGAGTGCTGGGAGGGAAATGTGGAGGGGGGTCTCTCCTTACTGACTGCGATGCAGGCCAGCATGAGCTGAGTTAAAGTGATGCCCTCTGTCTGCAAGTGCCACCTGCTTGAAGTGCACCAGTGGAAAGGCCTATAATAGTGAACCCCAGGGACTGGAACTGCAGGGTCCTGCTCAATCAAATGAACAGAGGGACAGCCGAGAATGCAGCAGCGGGAAAGGCCCTTTTCATATACTCAGGGCAGATTCGTTGCCATTAACGAGGTAGAAACAAAAGACAGAACAGAACTATACAGACGTACTCTCCACACGGCAGGTTAGACACGTGTAGAGTGGACGCAAATTACACTAGAGCAGGATAGGAGAGCATGTGAATTTCACAAAGGTAGTCCTAGGGTACATTTCAAATGGGACATAGTGCATTTTCCCTAGGCAGGGCGAAAGAACATTTAACAGACAGGACAGAGGGGCACTACACACGGACAGGACAGAGGGGCACTTCACACAAATAGTGCATATGTGACCGCCACACAAGCAGGACAGATGTATAATGCAGAGAGGCAGGTTAGAGACCTATTTTACGTGGATGACAAGTGGATACACACTTGACACTAGCAGGGCAGAAGCCCATGTTACACAGGGCCATTTTAAGCAAGCATGCCATGTTTCATGCAGGCATCATATGGCACATTTTACACAGGCAAGGCAAATATACCTTTCACCCTTATGGCACAGATGCATCTGTGGAGGGTTGAGGCAGTGGCCACAGAGATGTCCCCTGACAGGGAGTGCTCTGGTAAAACAAGGGATTACGTGGAGGAAACTAGAGTGAGAGAACTGAGGGAAAGGGTGTGGGTAGTGATCTAGTGTAGTAACGGTGGTCGAGTGCGGATGGTGGGAGAGTTTAGGTACTGACAGGTATGCGAATGGTAGTACATTTCTTTAGCAGTGGTAGTTTGTAGAGATAGGGTATGATATAATATAGTGACCAACGTGAAGTGTAGGAAAGTGGTAGTGCGTAGTGTGTGAGGAGGGGTAGAAGGTAGTGAAAGTAGTTCAGTGCAGTGACTGTAATGTGTGTGTGTGTGTGTGTAACAGGCACTGAGGACTGACAGAGCACTGTCAAGAGACCAGGCAAGGTGGAAGGATCAAAATACACTGTCTAGCCCATCGGTAACTAGAAGTGTGTCTCTGCCAGAGTTCTGGCAGCCTGCAGGGACCACAGTGTGTGCAGACATGCCCCAGAGCAATCAGTGAGCTTGCAGAGGAGCTGGGAACTTTTCACTGCCACAACAGTCCTCTGCTTCATAGCAGCATGTATTTTATTTTTACAGCACATCAACTTGATAAAAAAGAAGAATCTGGAAAGCCAAGAGTAGAGGGCCAATCAAGTGCCTGTTTCAATGTCCTAGTTCTAATACAGTCCATGCCAAGTACTAGCAGAATCCACCCAACTTAAAGCTACGGTGATAGCAAAACGCTGTTGGCCAAAAGAACGTGTATTGTTTTTGCTAGCATTGCATCCATAGCCAGAACAAGCTGCAGCATATTCTTTGCTCACCGCACGCTCCTCGGACATAGTGACATACGACTGAACAAGCCACTTTTGGAAACAAGACTAAGAGAAGGAGGATGAGCTAGTTCTGGAAATGCCTCTCTTCCCTGCTGTTTGTTTCATGTTTGCAGAGGGAGCAGTGGGCAAGAGAGACCTACTGGAGGGTCATTGCTCAGTAATAACAGACCTTTTGAAACGGTGGGTGGACCAATAAAAAAAAAAAAAAGAAAAACAAAAAGCAGGCCCTTCTGCCGAGATCTGAACAGCCTGGCTTGAATTGTACTCGGTATTTAAAAATCTGCCGATCAGAAGAGAAATTAACACTTCTGTCTGTGTGTCCGCTGAGCAACTACTCCAAGCAATACAGAATATGGCAACAGGAAACACAATGCCGCACAAACTAAAACCACAATTCCAACTTAAATCTTAGCTCTGTCCTGTTTCGCGTGTCAAATTGTTTTGCAGTGGTCACTACTTAGCTGAAAATATAACCTAGTAACAAATAAAAGAACTTGTTAAAAGAGACTCAAACTCGCACAAAAGGAACCCACAAGGGAAACATCAAAGACGCCGAAGAGAGGAGAAGAAAAGAAACAAGAGGCGTGCACGTAGGCTGAGCCTTTACATACCGGAGTACTTGTAGTGCTGATAACCAGCCATTGGGCTCCTTGCTGATAAAATCGAAGGCACTTAATGGTGAAACATGAAAGCAGGTGCCATGCTGATAAAAGAAAGGCACAAGATTTACATGCTTGTTTTTAATCACGCTCTAAATCGAAAGTCGGTAGAACAGCTGTGCTAACGGAGAGCCTTCCCATGCTGCTGTGCAGAAACAAAAAATGAAATAAGGTGCAGAAAGAAGCAGCCTAAAAGCACATACGTGGAGGGCTACAAATAATGGGGTGCTGCTCTGTGGGAGTAACTATTGTGAGTGACAGGCCTGCAATGAAAATCGTTTTCTTTTTAATGTCAGGTAAGACTAGAGCTCAACACTTTGCAATGATGAGAGAGGGCCGACCTTTCGTTAGTGAAATGAAATGAATGAAATGAAAAAGGAACTTAATTAAGCGCACTGTGGCCAAGCGGCTTCCTGGCGCTGGGAGGAAAGAGGGGAAAAGAAAAGGGGGGGGAAAAAGGGAAGGGGGAGGAAGGGAAGAACGGATCCAATACTGCAAATGATGGAGCTAACCAGGGAAGGCCTGCAGAAAGAGAAAAGTTTTTAATGCTTTTCGGAAAGCCGGGTAGGTAGGAATTGATCGGATGGAGAAAGGAAGGCTATTCCAATACTGAGGGGCAAGAACCGAGAAGCGGGTGCCACCGATACGGGCTTTACGGAAGCGGGGGACTTGAAGAAGAAGTTGGGAGGACGAACGAAGAGTGCGAGAGGGAGTGTAGGGAGTGAACAAAGAAACAATGAACATAGGGGCCGAGTGGGTGAAGGCTAAAAAGGCTAGACAGGCTAGTTTGAAAGAAGAACGAAAACGTACAGGAAGCCAGTGAAGGGACTTGAGAACAGGCGTGATGTGGGAAAATTTGGGAAGGTGAAAGATGAGCCGGGCGGCTTGGTTTTGGATGGCCTGGAGCCGGCGCATTTCATAGGCGGGGATGCCGGAGTAGAGGGCATTCCCGTAATCGAGACGGGAAGTGATAAGGGCTGAGATGATGGATTTGAGGGCGTCAGTGGAAAAGAAGCGGGAAATTTTGCGAATAAGGCGGAGGGATAAGAAACAAGATGAAATTACAGCACTAACTTGGGAGTGAATGGAAAGGTCACTGCTGACTTTAAGGCCTAAAGTACGAACAGTGGGAACTGGAGTGGGGGGAGTGCCTAAAGAGAGGGGCCAGTGAGAAGGGGACCAGGGATTAGAGGGGCCACCAGTGAGGACAAGCTCCGTCTTGTCGGGGTTTAATTTGAGGTGGTTCGTGATCATCCAGTCCGAAATGAAAGTTAAAGTGGAACTAATAAAGGAAGAAGAATCAGGAGTGGAGAGATCAAAGATGAGCTGGAGGTCGTCAGCGTAGTTATACACTGAGACCCCCAGCTCGCGGAGGGAAAAAATAAGAGGGTAGATGTAAAAATTGAAAAGAAGAGGGGAAAGGGAGGAACCTTGGGGGACCCCGCACACAAGAGGGCCGGGGGGGGCGGAGAAGCCGGCAAGCTGGACTGCCTGGGACCTACCCTGAAGGAAGGACTTTATCCAGGATAGTGCTAACCCCCTAATGCCGGCTGCGCTGACACGGTCGAGAAGGATGTCGTGATCAACCGTGTCAAACGCAGCCGACAAGTCGAGGAGCACCAGCGCCTGAGGGAGGTTGGAATCAGCCCTTCCCTTAAGCTCGTCCAGGACTGCAGTGACGACCATCTCGGTCGAGTGTCCCGGACGGAAGCCCGCCTGGTGGGAGGCCAGGAGGCAATGCCTCTCAATGTGTGAGGAGAGGCAGGAGGTGACATGGCTTTCCACAATCTTCCCCAGGTAGGGGAGAAGGGAGATAGGCCTGAAGTGAGAGGGTGAAGAAGGATCCAGGCCAGGTTTTTTTATTATGGGAAGAACAATAGCCGTTTTGAAGGAGGAGGGAACAGATCCTAGGGCCAGGGATGAGTTAAGAAGTGTGAGGGGGGGTCCAGGAGAGTGAGAAAAAAGGGTTTGAAGGATCCGGGCCGGCGCACAGTCAGCTGGCGATCCCGATTTGACCTTAACCAGCAGAGCAGAGAATTGTGCAGCAGTGATGGGGGGGAAGAGGTCTAACAGCGAAGGCGGAGGGGGGAGAGGGGGGATGACCAGGGTTTGAGAGACTGCGGGAATGTTGGCTTTAATATCAGAAATTTTGTCGATAAAGTGATTATTGAGGGAAAGACAAAATGGGAGGGAAGGGACGACGCTAACGTTAGTGCGATCGGATGTGGCAAGTTGTTTTACGAGTGAAAAAATCTCTCGGGATTTGTTGGAAGAGCGGGTGACTTGTTCGGAGAAGTATTCCATTTTTGCCGAGATGATAGCTTTTTTATAGCCGTTGAGTAATGATTTGTACTTAATACGAAGAAGAGGACAGTAGTGGTGCCTCCATTGGCGCTCTGATCGCCTGAGATTGAGTTTTAACTCTTTGAGTTCACTAGTGAACCATCTGTGGGCCTCATGGGGCCGACCAGATTTGATTAGTCCTTTGACGAATATGTTATTGACGATTTGCCGTGTTTAGAGGGGATGATACAGAAAAGGGGGTGGTGATGAACAGAGTGTCTGAATTAAGCAGACCACTCTTACCCAGTCCAAAGATCAGGGCTTGATCCATCACCGTTATTTATCTCACTGCCCCATCCCAGCTCAGAACCTGGCTATATGCAAATTAGTCTGTCCCTGGCCCAGTGCATCATGGGAACAGGGCAGACCAAACTACCAAGCCAATTCTTCACCAGAAAGGAGACAAGCTACCGGGGACCGGTTTCTGGCATTTCAGCCTCTTCGGCCCGGCTTGCTTGAATCCTGATGGAGCAGTGAGAAAGGGACTCATGTCTGAGTATACCCTGCCACACCTATAGTGGCCAAAAACGATACAGAAAAGGGGGTGGTGATGAACAGAGTGTCTGAATTAAGCAGACCACTCTTACCCAGTCCAAAGATCAGGGCTTGATCCATCACCGTTATTTATCTCACTGCCCCATCCCAGCTCAGAACCTGGCTATATGCAAATTAGTCTGTCCCTGGCCCAGTGCATCATGTTTAGAGGGGTCCAGCAATGTAACCCCCGATTTCAAAGGGTTGTTAAGCTGCATGTGACAGTGTATTCTAGTTTCTTTGCGATCCTAGTCTTGAGCAATTTATCCGTGATTTTCCGCTAATAAGTGGCTTTGCTGCAGCAAGTGTTTACTCTTTGTGTAGCTCTGCTTTGGCTCCCTTAATAATGGCTGCGGTTAGTGTTACACCGGCGCGTGAGGTGTGACATGTGAAGTTCCCCTTCTCTCATTGCTGCGCACCCAACAGTGAGTCATATCTGGAACTATGCCAGCAAACCCTGTCCCTGGGCAACTCCACTGGGCGAGGAAGTGACTGTCCACAAAGGAATGGTGTACCACGTGGGCCCTTCGCAGCTGGGCACTTGCTACCGATATCTGTTACTGTTAACCTGAATTGTATTGTAGCAGAGCTGAGGCAGCCTTTTATACTTGATCTTGGTATATCTCGTCTCAGTAGGATGAAAGGCTGGTTCTGTCCTGCATGAATGTAAACCTGTAAAGAGCAGTTTTTGCACAGATTTTAAAAACTAGTTTATAACTTGCACCATATAATCTACTATAAGTGCAACAAGCATCGAGAGCGTTTGGTTTATGGTGCGAAATATGTAAATCATGTATTGCGTGACCACATCAGTGTTATACAACATTACTGTACCTGTCTGTCCCCACTGTGGCTTCCAATGCAAATAAAGTGAAACCTCTCTAGAATGTTGTCATAAGGCAGCATTTTTATGCATAATAATTCAAGGGGAAAATGGGAGACGCCAGTGACTTTCAAGTAAACATTAGCTCATAGCAAAGGTCTATTTTAATGAGAGAGACCGATTCAAAATATAATTTATCCCGTGTTCAGCTTACACAAGCATGGCTTGTTTAGCTTGTGCTAGTTCCTCATCAAAGGCTAGCCTGAACTCTTAAATACATTTACCCATGTGTAATATATCCTGAGAAGGTAAAACTCTTACTCCATGGGCCGGGTATGGGCGTTCTGCGGCGGGATACTCGTGGAATGTTGTGCACTTCCACCAGCGCAATGCTGTGTGGGTACTCTCAAACCTTTTACCCATCACCATCACATCCTGCAAACTGACTGCTTTGTACTCCAGTTAAGGGCAACGGTAAATACATTTCCAAGGTGGGAATGGGAAGGGACCCCCTGCAAAACTGGTAGAAGAGCAGCCGCATGAATGTAGTAATTTCCCTCTTCACAACATTGTGTACAATTAATATTGTCGTATTTGTGTACTCGAATTGCATTTATATTGCGCTTAGTACCCCAGACGATGCATTGGAACTCTTAACGGGTAGTAGCATCTACTCTGGTACCCAAGACCAGTGGTTAATAAAGTGGTTATTTGTATATTGTTTTCCTATGCTTTTATACGGCCAAAGAGACCTCAAGGTGTTGTCTATGTGGTTAAGTTGCATCTCTGTTATGCATGGATAATGGTATCCTGTAGATAGTGGGGTAGTGGGAAGTATTTTGATCTCTTATGTGAGGTTCGGATGCTTGCTCTAGTCATCTTGTGGTGAACTTGTAGATGTGCCTGTTCAGAGAAATGTAGGAGAGAGTCATATTTTCAGTTTAATTACATTAGAAGGCCACCCATCAATGCACACACCAATTAATATTGTACCTATCGCACTATGTTGCACTTTACCTTTTAAAGATAATGCGTTAAAGTGCAGCATGCCACCATTGATAACATTCCAATCCAACACGCATATCTCCAACACACACCACATGCTTCCACTCCAAAACACATGCCTAAAACACATTGCCATTTACAGTGCCATTATCTCTAACTCAAACAAACCCGATCCCTAATGCATTCCTAATGCTTGTTTACCCTTGGTACAGCATAGCAAGGTGTGTGAAGGAGTTAAATACTCTGAGTGGGGATGTAGTACTTTTACTTTTTACAACCCTCCTGATTTGCTGCACAGAGGCCACTGTCCCATCCTGACCCCTTTGTAATTGTGACCTTAAAAGCTTTGCCGTTCAAGCTATTTAGTATAACCGAGTAAGTGGCATGACATTTGGGAAGGTGATTTATCACAAGAGCTTCTTGTGTTGCACTGCTGCAATATATATGCGGAATGACACCCCGTCTGGTGCTGGCGCTGGAGGGCCACACTACACCCCGACTGCTACTGTTACATGTACTGCAGCGGCTGAAGGACCACACTACACCCTGACACCCCCTCAGATTCTGACACGTGTACTGCAGTGGCTGACGGGCCACACTACACTTCGTCAGCCTTTTAAATGCAGCAAGCTGTACTGCAGCGGTTGTAAAGGTCATCCCACTATCCATGGCGGCCTCCTGCAGGAATGGCACGTGTACTGACACCTGCATTAATATGGCTGCAATGACCAGACCCTTCTCTACCCCCCCCTTAATCGGGGCAGCACTTGCCCTGCAGCAGCTGCACCACACTCCGGTGAACACATTGCTGCAGCGGCTGCACAGGTCACAGCATTCTCCCTCCGCCCTCTATCGCGGGCACCTCTAATGCTGCAGCTGCTAAGGCCAGACTGCCCATGCCACCCACTTCAGGGCTGACACATGCACTGCAGTGCCGGCCGGAATCGGCCACCTGCCCTGGCTCCTGTACTGCAGAGGCACCATATCCTACAAAGAGCACGCTTCAGTTTGTCACCCTCTGTGTGGCACTGATGCTGCCAGACGCTGCTTCGACCAGTCACACCTGCGTTGCCATGCACCATCATCTGCTCTAAAAACAACGTAAAAGGAAGCTTCACTGTGTGATCCTCGACACCCGGGGCTGGCGGGTGTCGCAGCGGCGGCTGCTGACAGCTTGAATTTACATTGTCAAGTCCTCCTATGCCAGGCAATGCCCCCTGAGCATCCACGCCTTCCAGTGCTCCGAGCTGGCATCGCTCCACCCTTTCTACCCTTTCACTTCTTCTGGGAGCCAGCCCTGCTGAGACCCTTGAAATCAAAACCTGAAACTGTGGGAATTTCTTTAGCACCAGTAACCCACCACCTACAATGATCTGACCTGACCTTCTTTCTAAAAACAGCTTCACATTGCCCCTCACTCCAATGCCAGTGCTTCGCCAGAGAGTGCCACTATAGTCCACACGTAGAGGAGAAAACTTTCCCCTCAATTCGGCCTATTAATTTCTCTCACTTTCTCTGACAAAGATCTCACAAGCAGTAAATGAAAATTTAACAGTCACATTAGAAAACATATAAGAAAACCTTGCTCCGTTTTCTATCGCTTTTATATATCTAACAAAAAAGCTCAACTATTTATAATAACTACCATAATCTTCTACACCCCATTTCTATATCGAAAAAGGTTACATAGTAAAACAGCAGGGTTGTAAATAAGTGTTATGTTATGAGAATTAGAATTGGCCATTTCTGCTTCACAGATGTTTCGGTAGTACATGCTTGGCTTTCTTCACAGTTTGGGCTTTCCACAGACAAAAGCCACAGTAGTCAATTGTTTTTTGATGGGTCTATGGACCTATAGATTTGTTCTGTGTTGTCCTTAGTGACTGTACCTGTTGGATTAAAGGACCATTACAGTATTGCAGTTGAGTTTCCACCGACTCTTTGCAGTTTATATTTTGGGTGGTGGAGGGTGTGAGTGAGCTGTAGAACTTTTACATTTATGTCATTCACTGAGGTTGAGCAATTGTCTACTGTTCAGTCAGTTGTGTGTGGGATGCTGAATTCAGCACCAGAGCATAATAGGACGGAATGTATGAAGCTCTGTGGTTATACTGAATAAGCAGCTACCTATGTTATGCCATCTATTAATGTAATGCCTGCACTTTCACAATTGCTTTATTAACCTTCCTGCTTTCTCAAATTTGATTGAAAATGCACGATTTTGCTTTTTTTTTCAAAATATTCATTTTCAATAATATTCACATATGTGCTCTTCGCGATAGCAACACTTTCAATAATACTGCACACCATTAACATGCGTGTCTACGCATATCCACAAGCTTGACAACGACATGTTATGTTGGCCATTCAATGTTTTCGAACAGCATCTCATTAGCGATAGTTGCCGCCCTCCCAGTACATGCTACATTAATGTAAATTGCACATTCTGCGACATCAAAACTGCAACAGAAACACACATAAGTACACTTCCTGGCCAGGCAGGAAGTGAACAACGCCCAGGTCCTCATAACAATCATTCACACCCCTACGCTGGGCTGGCGTACGCAAGCCCAGCCCAGCCCACTTTGCGTACGTATAAATAGGATAACGAAGACGCCACACTTCCCAGTTCTTTCACACTGCCTCAGGTTATATGGCCGCATCGACCTCGCATATCACAATGCGGAATAAAAAAAAAGGGATCCATGAGGTGTACACCATCCTGAATATCAACACTGAATATGAATTGTGACCCCTACTGGCCGTCGTGTTTCGAAAGGGATCCATGAGGTGTACACCATCCTGCAATCAGCACTGCATCTGAATTGTGAACACTGCTGCCCGTCGTGTTTGGACACACAACAATGACAGCAGGTGAGCAGTGGGGCCTGGGTGCAAAAGAGCTGCAAATGAGCATGGTGCTGTGTGCGGGGTGGGGTGCATCAGCCTGGCTGCGCAGGTGTGAACAAACGATGTTGCAGTGCGTAATGATGTGATCTCTGACCTCATTCAGTCACATCTCTGTCTCATTTTAGGGACCTGCTGGACCATACTGTAGGCCTGATCCAGCGGGCAGAGCTGCCCTACAAACACGTGTTGTTGAGCGCAGTGCTCCGGGAGGGTGGGGTGCATCAGCCTGGGTGCGCAGGTGCAAACAAGTGATGTTAGTGTGCGTCATGATGTGATCACTGACCTCATTCAGTGACATCTCTGTCTCATTTTAAGGACCTGCTGGACCGTGCTGTAGGCCTGAGCCAGCTGGCAGCACTGCCCTACAGACACGTGTTGAGCGAGTGCTGCGGAAGGGGTGGGGTGCATCAGACTGGGTGCGCAGGTGCGAACAAGCAATCTTGCAGCGCGTAATGATGTGATCTCTGACCTCATTCAGTCACATCTCTGTCTTCTTTTAAGGACCTGCTGGACCGTACAGTAGGCCTGAGCCAGCGGGCAGCGCTGCCCTACAGACAAGTGGCATTGGCTTTTGGGGCACTGTAGTGAGCTAATTACTAAGTGTACATGCACACAGGCTTGCGCCACTGCATTACACGTGCACATTATACTTCTAGAATGCGCTCTGTTCCTTTGTATGTGAACATTGGCATACCATATTATTATTTAACCTTGTGGATTCTCGTGCACTCCAACTCCTCTTTGAAGCACGATTACCACTAACAGTTGGTAGATTGTACTTCAAGAAGGAAGGATGCACTCAACAGGTGTTCTCTATTAAGCTTCAAATAAACCTTCATTTACCTCCAGACGTTTCCATCATTATATTTTTCTCCATTTTCAGAAACTGAATTGGTCTCATTCATATCTGTTTCATTTTAAACACTTGCTGTACTGCACTCTTTCTCGCGGACCCTAGCGTCCCAGACACATGGGTGACGGGAGGTGAACAGTGAGGGCTGGGTGCAGTAGGCCGATGCTCTGTCTCCTCCTCCCTCTGATCTTTTGACTCTCCCTCCCCTTCTAGCTTCCACCCACTCCCTCTCTGTCCCATTCTCACTATCTTCCTCTCATTCTGACTACCTTTCTTTTTCTCTTGGACATGGCACACATACTTATGTTTCTTTTTTGTCTTGCAGGTTTTGTACGCTGCTTCCGGAGGAGTCCCACCCACTTATTTCATGTTATACTGTTGTAATAAAGTTGCATTTACATTTATTTGTGTTGATTTACCAATAAATAAGTGAGTGTATACGTCTTCTTTTTCTGACAACACTTGTCTGTAGTTTATTGTGAAAATCGTCTGTTTATAGGAGGTTATAAGGGAAAACATTTGTAATTTTGTGGTGCACCTACCAAAAATAAACCAGCAGACTATTACATAAATGAAGCCTGGGTAATTCTACAACTGCAAGGGTTCTATGAGTGTATCACTTTATAACACCATGAGTACTGCCCATGTGATTACAGAACCAATAAGGCACTGCCTAGGACCACCGAGGCTTCAGGGGCTGGCGAGGTCCACCCTGCATATTTAATTAAAGCCCCGAAGGGTGGCGATCCCCGGACTACACTTGTCCTCGAAGTCCCCCAAAACAATTAGTAAACAATACCCGGGGAGGTGGCGATCCCCTAGGCTGCGAAACGTCTCTGTGCCCTCCCGCACCTAATTTACATGTGAGATTGAGGTCCCCAGTCCTGCAGAGACCCTGCAATATAATAATAGGATTGGCCCCGGAACATTATCCACCAGGGGGTTCATTGAAATGAACGGGTGAGACCCTGCTTAATTTTTTTCTCTCCATTTTTACCATCCAGATCCGCTCATTTAAAGCGATACAAAGTTTTCCTCCTTTCGCTTCAACGAGACAAACAAGGATTTGCTATCACAAGGTGGAAGCCATGCACCCGCCCTCTAATAGCAAACATAAATGTCCCGCGGATGCACACCCCGGGACATTGTATGAGCTGCGCCTGGGAGGTGGCGCTCCCTAGGACAATGATGCATTGGTTTCTGCATAACTACAGAATTAGTATAAACGCATTCTAACACTACTTGCACACGTGTAGTACAGCGACCAGAGTGTACTGAAAAGGCAGAGGAAGCCCAAAATCTAAAAATATAAATCCTACCAGATGTTCAATGAGTCGACGACCCTGGGATGAGTGAAAACAGCTTCAGGAAGAAAACGGGTCTTCAGCACAACGCAAGCAAGCTCGAAATATTGGTGAGTGCTGCCTTCTTTTTACCTTCTACCGCACGTCGCCAAATTTATGTACTGAAGAGGCAGACAGCAGTGGATCTGATAAGTACATTTATTGCAAGAAAACAAGGCAGCTCAAACCATCTCTGATAAGATCACAGAACCCTCAGATAGTTACCATGGAGAACAGTACGAGGATGATCATGACATATTACTTCCAAAAACATCAAACACATTTTGTCTAAAAATTGGGACATTCGCAAACATGATAACATCATTGGTAGCAGCCTCCCAGAAAGACTGAGCATTACTTACAGGAGAGGCAGAAATGTCAGGGATTTACTAGTGCACAGTGAGATCACCATACATCCCAATAGATATGAGCATGGGTTAAGTGGCTTCTTCCCTTGCGGCCACTGTAAGGCGTGCAGAAATAGCAAATTTCGCATCAAGGTCACACACAATGGTGTTAGTAAAGATATCATCCAGTTTCTTATGTGCAGCTCCACATTTGTTATCTATGCTATTGAATGCCCGTGCAATCTTTGGTATATTGGCAGCACCATCCTTATGGCTAAGAAGCACATACTAGAACACATCAGAGCCATCATGAATAATGATGAAAAATAGCCAGTGGCTCACATTTCCGTGAGAATCGTTTTTCCAATATATCCCTGTTGGTGTTCTTTATCTTGGAACAAATGATTCGAAATTCCAGAGGAGGGAACAGGGTTTTGAAACTCAGGCAGAGGGATTCCAAATACATTGTGGACTTCCAAACCAAGAGTCCAGGGGGGCTCAACCAAGATGAGGAGCTTGCCATACATTTGAAAGATGATTATTTTTATTATAGGGGATTTATAGAGCGCATGGCTGTCCTAAGGCTTCCCAGCGCTGTTTGGTTAGTAACTGATAAGATGCCGGCAACTTAGAGGTGTTGCTTAAACAGCCAGGTCTTAGTTTGCTTTCGATATTGCAGTTCATTGCAGCTTAAGTGCGTGTGGTGAGATTGGCCTGCCCTCCCATAGGAATGCATGGGGGGAGATGAGTGTCCAAGGTAGTTCCTGATGTGAGAGGAGTGCAGGGGCAAGTTTGGTATGTGCGAACTTGTGAGGTTAAATGCTGCGCGACGGTGTGCTCAGATTTAATGTGTCTAGTGTAGAAGTGCCACTTCTAGAAGTTGGCATGTCTGTGTGCAGTGAACGTGGATTGCTTGTCTGGCTTGTGAGTGACAGAAGCTGGCTGGTGTGCCTGGCTCCAGGAGTCAGGATGGGTCTGCCTGGTGGTGAATGAGGAGATCTGCATGTAGATGGGAGGGAGGAGTTACACCTGGGACCTGAATAGGGCTGTGCCTTCCCTCCACAATGCTGGCTCCGCCCCATCTGGTGCATCTGATGTCCCTATCCTGTCCTGTGAATAGGGAGAGGGGCTGAGCACAACAAAGTGCTCAAGAACCAGTTGTAACTGGTTCTCCCCCTGCCCTACAACCTTTGACAAAGGGAAATTGTGTATACAAAGAGGCTGTGACCCCATCTAAAATGTTCTCTGGATCCTGACTTGAGGGGGGCCTGTTGCTGCTGCTGGGCGCCAGGAAGAACCGCCACTGGGGACTGCCTCCCTGCTGGAGGGCCCTGTGAGCTGGCCCCTGGGCCCAGCCTTTGCCCCCCCTTGCATTCCTAAAAAAGACTTTACTGGACTTTGCCTGGAGCGCCTGATTTCCCATCTTTAAAAGTGCGCTTTGTGGTATATGCCCTGAAGAGCTCTCTATTTGTTTACTTTGAAGGGCTCTCTATTTTCTTGCTCCCAGAGCATGTGGGGGCTTTGCAGCACGGAGCTGCGCCTCATTGGGAGGGAATCTCCGTGATAGGGATTCCCCCGTCCTTTGAGGAAAAGCGGGAGCCTACTCCGCTTGTTTTCACACTTAATTGCAGGTGCCCACCCTGCATTGTGGCCGCATGTGTGTGCTTGGTGCGCAGGTGCCCACCCTGCGTCTTTATTTTATTTTATAATTGACGTGGGTGCCCACCCCGCTCCTACATTTATATTCAGTCCGAGGGAGCCTACCCCTCATTGTTCCATGGTACTTTGCTGCCCGTAGCGGGAGCCCACCCCGTGCTTTTTTACTTCTTCGCTCCGGGCCGCACCAGCGCGACCCGGAAGACAGGCGCCGTCCCTTGGACATGGGCGGGGCCTGGTGAACTTTGCTTTCGCTTCCCCTGCCTGGAAAAGCAGTGCCGCGCATCGCTCGTCTCCCATGTGGAGAGGGAGACCAGATGTGCTCCCCGCCCCCGCAGCCGCCGGGTCGGAAGAGAGGGAATCCCGACGAGAGATCACCTCCAACGAGGAAACACCGCCAAGCGGAGTGACGAGGAGCAGCCCGGTGAGTAGGGGCTTCCTCAACAGTAACGGTGCCTTCGAGGCACATTGACGGTGCTTGGGGGGCATCCTGAGCGGACTCGCCATTGCGGGCCGCTCCACCCTTTGGCCATCATTGTTTGAAGTGCCCAAGGGGCCCGTATCTCCCTACTTGCCCGGGCACCATAGTGGTTCCATTCTCCAGAGCGGCCCCATATGGCAGCGGGCTGCTCCAACGTTTTACATTATTTGCTTTAAGGGCCTCTAGGTTCCGTACTCCAACCGGTTGGTACAGTTGCTTAATGGGCCAGAGTGGCACAGGGGCAGTTCCAAGCTCCACAGTGGCTTCTAGAGCCCGAGTGGCTCCAAAGCGGGGGCATAATTACTTTAGAGCGGTGCACAGAGATAATATCGACTCCAAAATATCGACTGGACATAATATCGAGTAAAAAATATAGACTAGACAAAATATCGACCAGACATAATATAGACTACAAAAATATCGAGTTATATCGATATTAATAGCCAAAATATCGAATCAAAAATATAGACTAGACATAATATCGACTAGATAGAATATAGACCCAAAAAAAATCGAAAATAAGGTAAGTTTTTAATAATTTGTAATAATTGTGTAATATAAATCTGTAGCGGGTTGTGGGTTTATAGGGGAATGGGGTGGGAAGTAATTTAAATATAATTAATTAATTATGTAAATTAATAATAATTGTTAATTAATTTTTTATTGGTAAATAATTAAAATATAATTGGTAATTAATAATAATTGATTAATTGATAAATAATTAATTTTTAGTAAATTATTTTCTGTAGAGGGTTGCGGGTTTATAGGGGAATAGGGTGGGAAGTAATTTAAATAAAATTAATTAATTATGTAAATTAATAAGCACTGTTAATTAATTATTAATTGGTAATTAATTAAAATATAATTGGTAATTAATAATAATTGATTAATTGATAAATAATTAATTTTTAGTAAATTATTTTCTGTAGCGGGTTGTGGGTTTATAGGGGAATAGGGTGGGAAGTTATTTAATTATAATTAATTAATTATGTAAATTAATAATAATTTTTTAATAATAATGAATTGGTAATTAATTAAAATATAATTGGTAATTAATAATAAATGATTAATTGATGAATAATTAATTTTTAGTAAATTATTTTCAGTAGTGGGTTGTGGGTTTCTAGGGGAATAGGGTGGGAAGTAATTTAATTATAATTAATTAATTATGTAACTTAATAATAATTGTTAAATAATTAATAATTGTCCATTAATTAAATTTTAATTGGTAAATAAAGGTAATTGGTATAGGAAATTAAATGTACTTGGTAATAATATTTATATTCATTATATTTATTTATGAAGTTTTACTTTTTCTACTGTTGCACTCACTGGAGTGGGAATAGTAATTTTTACCTCTACGCTATCCAACGCTTTCCCTACTGTTGCACCCACTGGAGTGGGAATAGTAATTTTAACCCCTACGCTATCCAACGCTTTCCCTACTGTTGCACCCACTGGAGTGGGAATAGTAATCTTTACCCCTACGCTATCCAGCGCTTTCCCTACTGTTGCACCCACTGGAGTGGGAATAGTAATTGTAACCCCTACGCTATCCAGCGTTTTCCCTACTGTTGCACCCACTGGAGTGGGAATAGTAATTTTAACTACTACGCTATCCAGCGCTTTCCCTACTGTGGCACCCACTGGAGTGGGAATAGTAATTTTAACCCCTACGCTATCCAGCACTTTCCCTACTGTTGCACTCTTTGGAGTGGGAATAGTAATTTTTACCCCTACGCTATGCAACGCTTTCCCTACTGTTGCGCCCACTGGAGTGGGAATAGTAATTTTAACCCCTACGCTATCCAACGCTTTCTCTACTGTTGCACCCACTGGAGTGGGAATAGTAATTTTAACCCCTACGCTATCCAGCGCTTTCCCTACTGTTGCACCCACTGGAGTGGCTATAGTAATTTTAACCCCTACGCTATCCAGCACTTTCCCTACTGTTGCACCCACTGGAGTGGGAATAGTAATTTTAACCCCTACGCTATCCAGCCCTTTCCCTACTGTTGCACCCACTGGAGTGGGAATAGTAATTTTAACCCCTACGCTACCCAGCGCTTTCCCTACTGTTGCACTCTTTGGAGTGGGAATAGTAATTTTTGCCCCTACGCTATCCAACGCTTTCCCTACTATTGCACCCACTGGAGTGGGAATAGTAATTTTAACCCCTACGCTATCCAACGCTTTCCCTACTGTTGCACTCACTGGAGTGGGAATAGTAATTTTTACCCCTACGCTATCCAGCGCTTTCCCTACTGTTGCACCTACTGGAGTGGGAATAGTAATTTTAACCCCTACGCTATCCAGCGCTTTCCCTACTGTTGCACCCACTGGAGTGGGAATAGTAATTGTAACCCCTACGCTATCCAGTGCTTTCCCTACTGTTGCACCCACTGGAGTGGTAATAGTAATTTTAACCCCTACGCAATCCAGCGCTTTCCCTACTGTTGCACCCACTGGAGTGGGAATAGTAATTTTAACCCCTACGCTATCCAGCGCTTTCCCTACTGTTGCACCCACTGGAGTGGGAATAGTAATTTTTACCCCTACGCTATCCAACGCTTTCCCTACTGTTGCACCCACTGGAGTGGGAATAGTAAATTTTACCCCTACGCTATCCAACGCTTTAGCTACTGTTGAACTCACTAGAGTTGTTACAATAAATTTTAACCATTTTGCTATGCTACGGTAAAAATATTATATATGTTTATTTAATAATATGTTTATATATATATATATATATGTATTAATTTTGTGATATTTTATTTTAATTTACATTAATTATTTATTTTTATTACATTTATTTAATAATTTTAACTAAGTTTATAATAAATATATTTATTATTATATTAGTTTTAACTTAATTTAAAGACATTTAAAAAAAACGATATTTTGACAGTCTATATTTTTGTAACTCGATACTTTTGAGTCGATATTTTAGTACTTACCTGTTTGAAGATAGCCAGTCGATATTTTGTCCGTCGATATTTTATCATCGATATTTTTGTATCTCGATATTTATGTGGTCGATATATTTTCAGTGATCCCTTTAGAGCCCCGAGTGGCTCCAACAGAGGCAATATTGGTCAAAGAGCCCCAGAACGGGGCCCAGAGGCACGGTAGTGCCAGTGCTTGTTTTTTTGCCAAAGAGCCCCAGAACGGGACCCAGAGGCACGGTAGTGCCAGTGCTTGATTTTTTTGGCAAAGAGCCCCAGAACGGAGCCCAGGGGCACGGTAGTGCCAGTGCTTGTTTGTTACATAGATAAGGGTCCCAGACTATGTATCATTTACATGTGCAGAAAAATTCACAAAGTTACTTTCAAACATATTACTCATGCAACAATTTTATGAGTGATGTTGTTTAATCACACCCTCATTAATTTACATTCTGTGTAAAATGCATATTCAATATTTACATCTGTGCCCGTAAAGGAAAGAAGAGAAGGAGGGAAGTGGGAAAAGGTTTGTGAGGATCAAGGTGAATGGACAGTAATAGTAGTTACATGTGATCAAACAAAAATCGACTGGTTGATATCACATGGGTACAGAAACTGTAACCCCACACATTGATAAACATCCGTGAGGTCCTATCCCATATATTATAACACAGTATTAATACATTTGTTGCGGATGGGTAGGTTTCATAAAAGACAGTCGACGTTTCGACCCCTGCGTAGTGTAGGTTCGGTAGCACCTTACAGTGGGGTCTTCATCAGGACGTGATATGAAACATGGGGGGCACCTAAAGTCAAGGAAGAATAAACGGTAAGCTGCCCGTATAGTCATCTAAATTGAAAACAACCAATTGAATAGGATAATTACCAAGGAACTACCCATTAATTATGGTAGTGTGGATATTGATGGAAAGGGCCGTCAAGCTCCTCCGTGGGTGAGAGCGGATTAAAGCCTATGAATAGGGAAGATAAGAAAGGTGGGAGTCGTATTAACAATGGTCCCACTAAGGAAAAGTTACACTGAATGAAACCGTTAGAATCAAAATAACCAAAAAGGGGGGTAGCAATGACATTTTCATACAGCCAAGGACAACTCACATTAACCAATGAATCAGCAACAAATAGACTGGGGTCTGCTGGCGGTAACCTGCTGGTATGCTAGAGTGCGCTGTCATGGGATGACCCGACAAGGTTGTGCGCAGCCCAAATAACACCTATCCGGGTTAAAAACATTCGTACCAAAATAACGTCAGGGAATAGCATTAGTGGTTCCCATCCGGGTTTAGAACAGAACACTTAGGTGAAACCACTGTAGTGCCAGAGCGCGCTGTGAGAGAGGAAACACCATTACTAAGCTATGCTGAGCAAGGCCGTGTTGGATAATAATCATGCCAGCCTCCTATTGTGTCTGGAAGCGTCAATAATAAAAACTAAAAATTGTTCCATGATACTAGCCAGATAATGATCACCCCCGTCCGGGTTGAACAGTGACGTATAGTTCTAAAAAGAAAATAACTTAGCGTGTGGAGATAAATTGCCGACCCGTGGGTCCTAAGCTAAATTAGTCTGCTCAAAAGGGTCAGGATACCACAATATAATGAGAGGTGAGCCTACCTTTTTTTACCAGAAGCCGGTTACACGGTCATTATTCTAGGCCTCCGTGATGCTCGGCGAAGTGGGTAAAACAAATTGCGGCAGCCCGTGTCACAATCTAGGGGCATAAATTTAAAAAAAACAAGAGTCAGTGCCTTCGTGGGACATAGTGTCGGTAATTAGATGCGGTTCGAGGTGCTCTCAAGGGGTGCCTTACCGTGGTGGCTGCGATTCCCAGCGGATTAGTCGGAGGAACAGCCAAAGGTTTTAGACCCACGGTTGGGAGGCCAGGTTCAGGATCTGCCTGACCTGGCGGGAAGGACATCTGTAACCAGTGTCCTGACCGGTTCATCTTCCAGGGGTACCACTCCAGTTGGGAGGGTGCAGAACTCTGGAAGGGGGTGCAGAGGGACGGAGTCCTCGCCTCTGACCCCGGCGCAACCTGAGGGGTTAAACCCTAGGTTGGGAAACCAGTTATGGGAGAGAACTCCTGAACTGGTGGGAGAGTGATGTTCTATGGGTACCTCTCAAAGGAGGAGAGGGCAGAACCCTAGAAGGAGAGGTAGGGGGAGGAGAGCATCACCCGTGACTTTTGGTCAGCCTGAGGGTGCAGACCCTAGGCTGGGGGATCAGTGGCAGTCTAGAACTGTCCTGAGGAGAGGAAGAGTGGAGAATGGCTACTATGTGCCAGGGGTTACTACCCCCCACTCTGTGAATAGGCAAAGACCAGTGGCACCTGGGTAGCCTAGGGCCTGGTCCTGGCTGCGGACAGCTTGGGAGTACCAGTGGGGTAGCCTAGTTGCTCCGGACAGCTTTTTCAGAAGGAACCACATGGGTTCACCGTGGCATAGAACAGGAGTGTGTCCCTGCAGTTGCGGGCCCGCGTCCGTGTTCTATCACCCAAAGCAGGGAAGCCCATCACAGTGGTGATTGGTCTATCCTGCGTTTTGGCTGGAAAGGGGTTGTGTTGGGCTTGGCCCTTTTAGCAGGTTCACCCCTAAACTTTTTGCTTTAAATGTGACCTGGTGTTAGTTGTTTTAGGCTTCTGCGCACTTTAACACTGTGTCCCAATGTAAAGTGCGTGCGCAGCTTGAGTGGTTGTGGTGAGATTGGCCTGCCCTCCCATAGGAATGCATGGGGGAGATGAGTGTCCATGGTAGTTCCTGATGTGAGAGGAGTGCAGGGGCGAGTTTGGAATGTGCGAACTCGTGAGATTAAATGCTGCGCGACGGTGTGCGCAGATTTAATGTGTCTAGTGTAGAAGTGCCACTTCTAGAAGTTGGCATGTCTCTCTCTTTGACCACCTCTTCCCCTCCCTACTCCCCTCCTCTGCAACCAGGTTTTCCCCTGACTCTCCATCTAGCTCCACCCTTTACTCCCTTTCTCCTCCCCTGACCCCCCTACACTCCAATAGGCTGCACCCTGGGGAGGATCAGGTCAGCCCTCTTCCCTCCCCCTCCCTTGTGCCCTCCTCTCCCTTTCCCCTCACTTCACAGTATGCCCCCCTTCGTCACGTCAGCCTTACCACTAGGTAATACGCTCCTCGTCCAATCTGCACCGTCCCGGTACCCCAATCTCATCTCGTCCCCCCTATTCCTATCTGCTACTCCCTTTTTTAGTCCACCCCTCCGCCAACCTCCTCCCCCAGCTAACTTTCCTTATGCTCCCCTCTCTCCCTCTTCTCTACCCCCTCCTCCCCTCACTTCTTTCCCCGGTTTCTTCACAATCCCATTGCATCTCTCTCCTTCCCCCCACTCAGCCATGCTGTGCTGCCCCCTTTACCCCCCTGGTAACCCTTTCCATCTCCCCCCATCAGGCCCAGCAGAACCATTTCCTTTCGTCAACTTCCCCTTCTCCCAACCCCCCCCACTCTACCAGCTACCGGTTCCCTCACAGCCACCTCTCCTAGCCAACAGGACCTCTCCAACCACCTCCCCTCTTTTCCTCCCAAACCTCCTACACTCCTATGACAACTCATAGTCCTCCCCTCTCCTTCTACCCCACCGTCTTGTTCCGCACCCATCTCCCCCTAAACATGTCCTAAATTCCTTTCCTTCGTGCAACGCCAACAAAGACAACTCTCTCTTCACCTCTGATGCACCAACCCCTGCTCTCAACCTCCACCTTTCCCCACCTATGAACCCTATACCTCAACTCTCCTCCTGTCCTCCCACCTCTCCCTGCCTCCCACCACCTATATCACCCCCTCCTTTTGCCATCGAGACACCCAACCTTCCGTGCTCTGCCCTACCCTCTCTTGAAAATAAGCTATGCTCTCTTATCACCTCCATCTCCCAGCTTGTAGCTTCCATTTCACTTTTAAGCTCTAAGATTTCAACTTTCCCATTCACCTCAACTCCTTTGGAAAACTCTCACCTTCCCACGAGATGCACCTCGCCCCCTCACCCCATCATAGCCAAGCATAACCTGTCATCTGCAAACATCGCTCACTCACACAAGCCCTTGAACGCCACCCTTCTTCAACCTTAGTAAAGAGAAAAGAGAGGTGCCAGGGCTCGAATTTGAAACACCAAAACTTATTTATTCAGCTGGTGTAAACCTTCCTTTCAACGATTCAGGAGGCTGTGTATTTGTCATCTGTTACCGTATTCAAAATATACTCAATCTTATACAATTTTCAGAGTGAGAAAACATTCCTTAAGCTGTGGAAACAGTTTAAACACATTTTTACATCCATTACAATACTTTCATTATAATCAAAAACAAAACAAAGCAGAAAAAATTCTTCATCAATATTTACATACAAAACTTTTTGGTACATAAAATAAAGAACGGCGAATCATGTACACCTAGGTTCATTCGGGTACATTTGATTGTGAATACATTGCCCTATTTTATTTATGCGTCTCTTTTAGACAGCCAGATAGCCGACGCGTTTCCAAACCCTTCTCTCTAATCAATGGGGTTCTTCATCAGGGCTGGGCTGTGTACCTGTGGTGTAAGATTTAAGGGACATTTAGTATCTCCTTCTCTCTAAATCTATATCATCTATTATATGAACAGGCGAAGCCTTTACATTGATTTTACCTGGTTTCGCATTATTCTTGGGCGATGTTTTTCTGAGCGGGGCATCAAGTAAAACTTAAATTTTTCACCACTACCTAGAAAAAGTGAGGGTAGGCAAAAGTTGTAAATTTTTGGGCTTCTATCTTTACTTGTTACCTTCACTACATTTATAGAGCACTGGCACTTACTCTTATGTCTGTTCGTGTGGTCCTTCACTACGTCAATATCACCATGTTTAAAAATTTGGCTGCGCGTTCCGCGGTGCTTGTTTGTCTGTAAGTCAGAAATTAAATATCAATTCATGTTCGGAAATGCTGTGTGACTGTGTGTGCGTGCATTCTCTGTTCTGCTTACTTGTGCGTATAGCGGTGGAAGACCCAAGCGTTGCTATGTTTCTGCCTGGTTGCGCTATTACCACTCGACGATAATTCAAGTTTCTAAAAGAAAGGAGGGAGGGGGGGGCACAACAATGGTTGCCATTACTCTGCGGTCAAGTTTCTTTAAGTTTAGAGCTTCGGTTCGGTAACCGAAGAGGAGCTTACCCTGATTAGTGTCTTTAGGCGCCGCAAATTGGGGTCTGCACGCCGCGTAAATCTCACTCCGTTTGTTAATCTCCTGGGCGGATTACCACGCTCGGCGAGGTGCGGTTTCCCATTTACATATGCTGCTAAGCATTGTGGGATATGTAGTTTTGACGGATTTTCCGCATGTTTTTTTAAAGAAGGAAAGATTTCTGAAGGTGGTCATTATTATAAGTGCAGTGCTCTAATTCTGATTTTCTCAAAGTGTATGGTTTGGAAGGTGGGGTTCACAGAGGGCTCAGTAATTGGACCTTTGTAGTTCGGACATTTCGTTCAGGCCATCCATCACACAATTATACTTTAAAATTAGATATGCTTCTTTTTGAAGTAACATGGCATCGATGTTTCCTCCTCTTGGGGGGATTTTCATGGCTTGCAGGATTGTCCATTTAAAATCTGTCTCATTGTGATTTAGTTCAACAAAGTGCTGGACCATGGGTGCGGACAGCACTTTGTTTTTGATTCTTGATCTGTGTTGAGCTATTCGCTGATTAGCTCTCTGTGTGGTTTTCCCTATGTACAACTTGGGACAAGGGCACATTACTGCGTATATGACGTTGGTCGTTTTGCAGTTTGAGAATCCTTTGTGTATCCATTTTATATTATTGAATAGGAATTCTTCACCTTCCATTGTATTGGGGCAAGAGACACACGAACCACATTTATGGTGGCCTGTTACAGGAGGTAGTCTCCATAGCGTACGTAAATCGGTTTTTGCTTGACTGATGCCCAGGTCGGCTCTGACTATATGTTGCGCAATACTTCTGTTCTTTTTTAGGGCAAACAATGGCTCCTCCATTGAGACTTCTGAATTCTTGATTAGATGCCAATTTCTTCGAATAATTGATTTCAACTTGTTCGTATAGGGCCCGAACGTGGTGACACATATCGGCCTTTCGAGGGGTTTGGTTTCTTTCATAGAGTTCAATAACTCCTCCCTTGGTGTGTTCCATGCCCGTGTGGTGGCATGTTTCAAAAGTTTATGAGGATAGCCTCTCTGTTGCAGTTGGTCACTTAGTATTTTAGAGTGGATCAAAAAATCTTCCTTCCTAGAACAGTTCCTGCGGATTCTCAACATTTGTCCGTACGGCAAGTCGGATTTTAAGCTTTTGGGATGGTAACTTGCATAATGCAAGATCGTGTTCTTATCAGTCTCTTTACGATGCAAGGTAGTTGTCAATTTGTTTTCACAGGGAAAAACCACTACATCAAGGAAAGTCAAAGATGTTTTACTAGATGTTACTGTGAATTTTATATCCGGATGTCTGGTGTTTAACCACTGATGGAATTGGGCAAGCATTTCTTCAGACCCTTTCCATTGGCACCAGATATCATCAATGAAACGATACCAATTGGTGATGTTCTGTAGAAAGGGGTTGTTCCGGTAGATGTAACGCTCCTCGTACAGGGCCATGAAAAGCACCGCCATTTCTGGGGCATAAGGACACCCCATGGCGGTGCCCTTCACCTGCACGTAGAACGTGTCCAAGAACCGGAAGTAATTCCTTTTGAGTGCTATTCTCGCCAAGTCGATAATAAAGTTTGTGGGGACTCTATGTGGTCTGGGTCGTGTCTCAAGGTAATACTCCATTGCTTCAAGTCCCTCCTGCTGGGGTATTTGAGTGTATAGGCTGGTGACATCAAAGGATACCATCATTTCTTGATCCCCATCAAATGGGGTCCCTTCTATCTTATTGATAAAGTCCCTTGTGTCTTTCAAGTATGATTTTACTTCGGGTAGAAATGGCTTTAGGAATACATCCACGTACTTCGCCAGCGGTTCCAATAATGAATCGCACCCGGAGACGATAGGTCTCCCGGGAGGTTCAGTCAAGCTTTTGTGAATTTTCGGAAGAAAATAAATCACTGGGATGCGTGGGCTCTTTTTGTCTAAGTATTGGAACTCTTTCGTTCCTAGTATCCCCATGTCTCGGCCCTCCACTATTTTGTTCTGGATCTCAGCTTTAATTTGTGGAGTTGGATCCTCCTTGACTTCTCTATACCATTCAGTGTTTTGAATCTGGCTGTTGGCCTCTGCAATATATTTCTGTCTGTCCCAGACCACAAGTGCACCCCCTTTGTCAGCGGGTTTTAACACTATCGAATCGTCTTTACATAAGTTATTTAGAGCCATATGTTGGTCCCTGCTAATGTTCCTCTTGAGGAACATTTTTTGTTTACTTAATTGTGTGATGGAGGATAGAACGGCTTGCTCAAAGGCTATTATTTCCTTGGGGATTGTATATGATGGGGGCACGAATGTAGATTTATTGGATAGATTAGAGGGTTCATTGACTCTATTGTCTTCTCTGTGATAAAAGAATGCCTTTAGTCTTAGTTTTCGACAAAACTCCAAGGCCTCAATCTTTAAATTAGTAAGGTCAGTGTGTGCTGATGGCACAAATTTGAGTCCTAGTTCCAATACAGATTTTTCATGTACCGTTAGTTGTTTGTTGGAAATGTTTACTATTGAGGTCAGGTTTATGTTTTGTACTGGGTTCTTCGTGTTCGCATTTCCCATGGTTGGGGCTGCGGTTTGAATCTTACTCTTCCCCTTCCTTCGCCCTTCTCTAAAAAAGGACTTCTTTTAGACGATCCCTCTCTGGGGTCTGAGTCGTTGGCTGATTCGGAGGATGAACTCTCAGAAAAAGTTGTGAACCTGTTCTTGGACCTCCCCTGGTACTGTGAGAGCGCTCGTCGGGATTCCGTTTGGGTGTAATAGTCCTCTTTAAGGTATGGGTAGACTGATTCTATTTTGAAGGCCTTGACGTCTTTATCGAATTTGTTGAACCTAAAGTTAATGGTGTTGTCTCTAAATGTGGCAATTTCTTTGTTGATTTTCTCGAGTAAAGCCTTGGCTTCGTCTACAGTATGATTGTCCTCTATTGCTTTGATCAATGCCTCTATCTCTTCCTGTTCTTTCTCACAAATTCTCTTCGCTGTTTCTACTGTATGGACCATGAGGTCTCTACTACATTTTGTCGCGATATAGCTGAAACCCTTTTTATATAGAGGGTCCTCTGTGAACACCACCGGTACGTTTTTGACTTGAAGACCCCAAGGGATGGTGCCTGCCTTGAGGTGTTCAAATAAAAAATGCCCGTGCAATTCCGTGCGGGTATGTTTTTTGTGTAATCTTAGCAGTTTGTCACTTTCGTTTTGTTGTTGAGCATTTGTGCTAAGTTTTATGGCGGAGAAAGGAGATGGTCCTGAAATTAAATTTTTGATATGTGCCTCAGAAAAGGACAAGGTTTCCTCCTCTGACATGTTACAACAAGTTATGTTCTATAACCTGTTGTGGGTATTATTCAGAAAAATGTTCTGACTTTTTTGTCAAAAACCCACGCAGGCTTCTGCCTGCTCTTTATACTTATATAAATAGGGGGGTTTTGTCCTACGGGTCCTGGCTGGACATTACAATTACATTAGTAAAGAGAAAAGAGAGGTGCCAGGGCTCGAATTTGAAACACCAGCATCTCCGAGTAACCCAACTACCTACTCTATTCCAACCATCTCCTCTGTCAGAACCAAGCATCCACCTAAACCCTCCTGTGCACCCCCATATAGGTATAATATCCCTATCACCCTTCTTAGCCCAAGTGCCCCGTCACCAAAATAGTCTCGACAGAACTGCGCTGCCGACTCCACAACTGCAGATCTGCAATAAAACACAAACTTGAAATCTCTGATACCATCACCCTTCACAATATTGACCTGTTCTTCCTAACAGAGACCTGGTTCAACGATACCTCTCACTCTATGTTTGATCTCCTTCTACCCACAGGCTATTCTATTTTCAGGAATGACAGACCTATCAAAGTTGGGGACGGTGTTGCAGTCATCTTTAGAAACTCCCTTCAACTCAAGGCTTTTCCTATCAGCGCCTTCCGCACTTTTGAATGTCTATCTCTTGAGCTTCAACTACACCACCGCTCACCCCTCAGATTCCATGTCATATACCGCCCACCTGGCAGCGGCCCTTCGTTTATAGACGAACTCACTGACTTCATCAGCGACCAATACGCACAAAGTGACAATCAGACCTTCGTGGGTGACTTCAATCTCCACTGGGGCTCCCTGCAAGACTCTTCCGCGAACTTGCTGGCCACCTTCCTCTCTACAAACGATCTTATCCAACACTGCACAGAATCAACACACTCTAAGGGCTCAATCCTGGACCTTGTTATTTCTAAAGCAGGCATGGTTTCTATCGCTACCCCTATTCACGTAGACTGGTCTGACCACCTCCTCATTCCATTCTCTCTTCACCTAGCACACTCTATAACTCTTGGCCAACCTAAGAGGGATACCTCCTGGTTCCGTGACGCTAAAAATATTGACACTGTTTCCCTCTGTGAATCAGCTTTGCTGTCACTTCCAAGGCTAGACCCGAACCTAGATGTTGACCATCTCACCTCACAATGCCTCTCAGTCCTTGCAGTCGAAATCAATAGCGTCGCTCCTTTCCAAAGCAAAAAGAAAAGGCCCATTCCCTCAGCACCCTGGTTCAACAAATCCCTATATGAAGAAAGGAAGCACCTAAGACTCCTGGAGAAACAATGGAGGCAAGCACCCTCCACCGATAATTTGGCTACACTTCGTTCAGCAAGATCCAAGTACCACAAGCACATCTTCCTTGGGAAAGCATCACACTTCAGAACCCTCCTTGACTCAGCCAAAAATAGACCCCAAAAAACTATTTGATCTCATCAAGAATACTAACTACTCTCCCCCAACCTCCAAATTGGAGGATTCTACAAAGAAAGCTGCTGATTTCGCTGTATTCTTTGACGAAAAAGTGAAATCACTTGTGGTTCAGGTCGCTCATCCTACCCCTCCAGAGGAGCGCAAATCACTAGCCATTTGGCAGAACTTCGACCCCATCTCTGAAGATGTCCTCCTCAAGTGCATCCTCGAAACAAAGCCCTCCAACCACTCGCTCGACCCCATCCCTAGTGCCATTGCAATTGACTTCTATACCCATTCTCTTCCCTTTTGAACCACTCTGGTCAACCTCTCCCTCTGTCAAGGCTCCCTTCCTGTTCCCTTCAAAACTGGGCAGGTCACCCCTCTGCTTAAAAAACCCACTGCGGGTGCGAATGACCTCAACAACTTCCGCCCCATTACTAACCTACCCTTTCTTGCGAAGATCACAGAAAGATGTGTTGCGAAACAACTCTCTCGTCATATCAAGGACAATGATCTTCTTGACAATTTTCAGTCCGGCTTCATCCAAAACTGCAGCACTGAAACTGCCCTGCTGAAAGTGATCGATGACGCGCTGGGAATACTAGACTCGGGGGGTCTCGTCTTCTAATTCTCCTTGACCTTTCGGCAGCCTTTGACACTGTCAATCACAACACCCTCCTCAACACTCTTCAACAGAGAATGGGCATGGAGGGCACTGTGCTTAAATGGTTTGCTTCTTTCCTTTCTGATAGATCCCAAATGATCAAAATAGCGGACAGTCTTTCATCTCCTTTGGCGGTGGGTCAAGGTGTTCCCCAAGGCTCTATTCTTGCACCCACATTGTTCACTCTCTATTTGGAACCTCTGGGAAATCTCCTAAGTAAATCTGGGGTCAACTATAATCTCTACGCAGACGACACTCAAATCTACCTCAAGGTTGCCTCCACTCACGATCTCTCCGTCCTAAGCTCTACCCTCGACTCCATTCAAAACTGGATGTCATCACATCAACTGATTCTGAATCCCTCCAAAACTGAATTCCTCCTCCTCTCCTCCTCACTTTCTCCTCCTCCGGTTCAATCATTGTTGGACTTTGGCCCTTAGGGCAGGTTCACCCCTAGACTTTTTGCTTTAAATGGTGACCAGGCAATGGTGATTTTTGGGGTTCTGCGCACTTTCACTGTGTCCCAGTGGAAAGTGCGTGCGCACTTTGAGTGCATGTGCTGAGCTAGGCCTGCCCGCCCATAGGAATGCATGGGAAATGTATGTGTCCCTGGTAGTTCCTGATGCGTGGGGTGAACAGGCTTGAGTTTAGTATGTGTGAACTCGTGAGAGTGAATGCTGCGAGATGGTGTATGTGGCATGTATGTGTCTAGAAGGGAAGTGCTACTTCTGGACATTGAGATATGTGTGCAGTGAGGGTGCTGGAGCGTGATTGGCTGCAGCTGGCTGGCATGCCAGGCTCCAGGAAGTCTGGATGGGTCTGCCCGGTGGTGAGTGTGAGATTAGCATGAGAGATGTGTGGGAGGAGTGCACCTGGGTCCTGGATGGGCTGGGTTTTCCCCACACAATGCTGACTCCGCCCCCCTGTGGTGTGTCTAACGACCCTAGCCTCCCCAGTGAAAGAAATGGGTGGTTGGGCCATCAAGAGTGCTCCCAAACCAGCTGCGACTGGTTCCGCCCCCACCCTGCACCTTCAGACAAAGGAATGTACTGTATAAAAATGGGGGGGTGTCCCCACAGAAGTTGTTCTCTTCTAGGATCCTGCCTGAGGGGGCTGCTGCTGTTGCTGGGCCAGAGGACCGCCACTTGGAGTGTCTCCCTGCCTGGAGACCCAGTGTGCTGGCTCTGGGCCCAGCCTTGCCCCCCCTGCCTGCCCAAGGACTTGTTTGCTGGGGCTCTGTCCTTGCCCCTGGGAGCGCTTCATTCTGCTCGTAGCGCTAGGAGCGCGCTTTATGCCCTCTAGCGCTTGGAAGCGCTTTATTTTTGATTATAGCGCTGTGTTCATCTGCCTAGCGCCTGGGAGCGCTTTGTTTTACTGATTGCGCTTGTGAGCGCTTTGATTGCAGAGGCCGGTGCCCACCCGGCGTTGTCAGCCCTGATCGAGTGACCACCTCGATCTGTCCTTTTGAGGGGAGCCGGTGCCCACCCGGCGTTGGCAACAGATTCTGGCCGTGAGGTCTTCCCCCGGGCCGCCGCTCTGCCTACGGCGACCCGGAAGCAGCTGACAGGCCGGCCAATCGCGGCGCGGCCTGCCCGGAAGTCCCGCCCCCGCAGCCAGAAGCAGGAAGCGGCCGTCTCCTCCGGGGCTCCCGAGGGAGAGAGAGAGCCCCGGGGTGTCCCGCCGAGGAGCCTGGACGTGTGCCCCGGGCGGAGCACGGAAGAGGAGTTCCCTGCCCGACGGGAGCAGGGCTAGAGGAGCCCCGCCACCACAGACCCGGTGAGTGGAGCTCTGTTTAACCCCCTGCCCGACCGCGAGTAAAGAAGTCAGACAGCAAGAGCCCCGGTGAGTGGGGCTCCGTGTTGGCAGTCCGCAGGGGGGGCATTGGTGGGAGAGAGTCTGCGAGGCTCCCCTGAGGCCCCAATTGCTTCTTCAAGCCCAGAGAGGCTCCGAGGCATTTCTCCGAGCCCGAGGGCTCCAACCAGGTGGAAAGTTGCTTTGCGAGCCCTGAGAGGCTCTTGGGGGGCACATCTCTTCGAGCCCATGAGGCGCAACGGGCGCATTTTATCATTGAGAGCCCAGAGAGGTTCTTGAGGGCCACATCAATTTGTTTAGAGCCCAGTGGGGCTCGAGGGGCATTGTTTTGGTTAGAGCCCAGAGAGGCTCACAGCCCCCATTGTTCTTTGAGAGCCCAGCGAGGCTCCCACATTGGCCCCATTGTTGTTTTGGAGTCCTGGAAGGCTCAAACCTTGTTGCACCAGTTGCCCAGCACTTTGTGGGCAACTGCCACGTTTAGGACCCTGACATTGGGACACAGGGACTGTTACAGTTGGTGACTTATCTGAGTTTTGCGCAACTGTGTTTTATTGGTACACCTCTGAATGCATTGCATCATGTGTTATGTTCTTATGCCCCTACAGGTATTGTGATACTTAGGTGGTTGTTTTCTCCCTAGTACAGGTGGTGCTAGTGAGGTCCTGGTTACCAGTGATTACTGGTTGTGTGCTATTTTGTGCAAAAGTAATTTTACATTCTAAGTGCTATTTCTAAAAAGTGTTACTTCTGATTCCTGACAGTGGTCCAGGTGCCCCTGTCTTGTACATATCCCCTGTAAATTCTGCCCGTGCCTCTGGCACATTGTAAAGTGTGTGTTTTATCTAATGTGTTTTGGTGTAATACAAAGGCTATTTTTATATAACCTTGTGTGGAGTTTCCTTTGTGGTGGGTCCTGGGTGTTGTTGCTGGGGTGCATGCGCAAATACTTAACTTACATCGCCTCCAAGTTTAGCCTTGCTGCTCGCGCCACGTTACCTAGAGGGTGAGCAGGGGTTATCTTGGCGTGTAACTCCCTTGCACTGACTTGGCAGTGGTGGTCTCTGACTGACTTTGGCGAAAGCCCTGGCCAGCCAGGGATCTCATTTCCAACAATCATGGATGGACCAGATGAATCTGCTGAACAATAAACCCATCATTGTCGACAGCGCAAAATCCCTTGGTGTCATACTCGACACAAAACTCAATCTACTCTCCCACATTAATTCAATTGCAAAGTCTGCCCGATATCAACTGCGCCTTCTTTGGGGGATTTGTCGCTTCTTCCCGGAGCATGACCTTAAAACCCTGGTCCAATCGCTGGTCCTCACCAGACTGGACTACTGCAATTCTCTTCTGACTGGCCTCTCCAAATCCCACCTGTCCCCCCTTAAGTCTGTTCTCCATTCAGCAGCTCGTTTCATTTATGGGCCCAAAAGAAGCGACCACATCACTCCCATGTTATCCACCCTCCGCTGGCTTCCCATCGAGGCTAGAGCTATCTACAAGACTGCCTGCATCACCCACAAAGCCTTTCACTCCTCCTCTCCGCGCTACCTGGCGAATAAACTGAAACTCTCTGGAGGCTCTAGACCCTCACGAAATGCGGAAAATCTACTGCTTGAACCTCCCACTTTCAAGAAGGAAAGATCGATGGCCCAATCCTTTTCCGGCAGCGCAGTGAGAATCTGGAACTCACTTCCGCCTCACCTCCGGACCACCACCTCCTCCCAGGCCTTCAAAACTGACCTAAAAGTTCTCCTCCTTCAAAGACACTTCCAAATGTAATCCATGCCCTCTCTATTATCTGAAGGAAGCCCTTCCATCATAAAAAAAATCTACTTTACATGACTATGGAACAGGGCCGGACTGGGAACTGAAAGCAGCCCTGGCAAATTTTGCCAGACCAGCCCCCGTCCGGCGCGTCGCGAGCGAGCGCAGCGAGCGAGCCTGACCGCTACTAGGGGGGTTTG
This sequence comes from Lissotriton helveticus, assembly GCF_964261635.1. Taxonomy (NCBI): domain Eukaryota; kingdom Metazoa; phylum Chordata; class Amphibia; order Caudata; family Salamandridae; genus Lissotriton; species Lissotriton helveticus. The sequence goes on from NC_136065.1 coordinate 2,065,879,892, forward strand.
GGGGGGTTCTCCCCCCAAGAAAATTTTGGCAAACAACAGACCAAAATGGTGAATTTTACAGCACATTTTTCATTACATATTCAATTGTATCAACTTTCAAAGCCCAGTAAATAGTAGATGATGACCTTAAAGAGCACCAGGTTACCCACCCAGTCATATGTACCCATAGACATTCGTACAAAGTCAAATAAAAGCGTAGTTGCTATCTCCACTTCTTGTTAGGGCGGACACAATGTCTATGCGCACATTCTTTTAATTATGATGATTGTCACATTGCCAAGGTATTTAAAATGATCATTTGCCCTTAGAAGGGTATACATTTCCTCTACGTCTATATGGTCACCTGCTATCAGCATATACATTGTTTTCCCCCATTTAACTAAGAATTCAGACGTGTTCCCACAAATATCCCATATGGTGAGTACACTTACACCTCAGGTTAAGAGAAATGTACACTCCTCCATTTGACCTCCACCACTAACACGTTCTGCATCTGCCTGAATTGTTCAGCTTATGTTTTCGTTGTAGCAAAATTCCTTTATATAAAAAAATCCAACACCTCTTGAGTCGAAGAGGCAGCAACTCCACAGGGGTGAGGGGCAAGGGACGGGTATACATTACTCACTCCGAGTGAGTAATTTAATATAGGGAGTAGGACATTAGATCAAGAACCCTTGTCAGTGCTCTGTACTTTTCATTAGCAGGAGAATGTACAGGACCATTATAAAGGAAGGGAAGCTGGGGCTTCATGCACAGTTCCTTACACTTTTGAGGCCTCACTCTCATGAAGAAACTAGTTTGTGAGTAATAAAACACTATGTGTCATCTTTATTACAAGCTGCTCCTTGAATCAGACATGCCCCACAATAGTTGTGGTCCTCTGACCCATCAAAACTTCTGGCATGCCTGAAAATGTGTACATTTTTGAAGGCCCCTACATGTTGGCGCACGTAGATAGAAACAATGCAGAGCTGCTGTGCAGTTGCGATTGACATGCATGATTCGCTAATATTGAAATAAAAATATTACGAGGACTGCATGTCAGAGATTGCGAAATACCTTGCTGTGCATGCCAGAAATGTGCTCAAGTCGTAACTACGATGCACATGTGCAGAAAATTTAAATTGGAAACAACAGCAAATAAAAATGTGCAAGTATGTGTACAAAAAAGCAACCACAGCAGAGAAAACACCAATGTCACATGCTTTTGGGTTGTATATTGCTTTCAGTGGCATCAGTGAACACAAAAACAAAACCTTAGGTTAATTGTTCAGACAGTCCCTTTATAGCGGGCCCAGGGAGCCCTGGGTTCATTAGCTCTCAAAACGTTTTCACTCTCTGACCACACTTCCACCCAGGAGGTATCACGTTAGCACTCAGAGGCTGCAGAACATTGATCTCCTCCAGAGATCCGTTTCCTAGCATCTCTTGCAACTTGTGAGGGTTGCTTACTACTACGCTGGCTTCAATCAGTCCGCCTGTCAAACTGTGCCTGAAGGCCTTAAAAATAAGAAAAAACACATTGCAACTAGTGACCCCATCAATTCAGATTCATAATTTCGTGCAGGGGATATTAATTATACCCTGAATGGTGTGTGCGTGTAGTCAACGCTGCCGGCCGGCACAGGCACTTCTAAAATATTTTATTGCAAAGCCACAGCCCGCCCACTGATGTATTAAATGTAGTATTAACATACATTCCATTTCCTGCATAGTGCATATCAATGGATTTGGTGCTTTGTATATTTATTTACCGCGTAATCCCGCAATGCCCGCATATAGATGTAAGATGCATGCATGTTATTATGTTCTTCCAGTGTCTGCAGTTCAGAATTGTGGCCATAAATAGCGAAACGAAATCGTGAGACGTCACTTGGGAATGGCTGGGGTTTCAAATTCAAGTTATAATTGTGATGGGCGCCAGGCCGGCAGCACAAACTAGTCTGTAAAGCGTCCTGTACATTGCAGACCATCTCAGTCCATTGCACCCCATTCATGTCCTCCACAGGCCACGGCAACCGACGTGCAGCACATTAGAAATGCAACCCACCCAACAGGCAGCTACACACATGTAGGTTTTTCACACTATCATGAGCTGCATATTTGGCTTAGGCAGGGCTTTAAGTGGGCCAGGTCAAAAGGAGGTGCTGATACGGGTCCCTTTCGGGCTCTCTATTATTGCCATCACCCTCTGAGTGAAAAAAAAGTAATCTTGACTTGGAAGCAGTAATACCCTTCACTGCCTTTGATGTGTCTTTAAAGGAACTCGTTACAGTTATTTCAAAGTCTCTTCACTTCAGAACTGTACCATTGTAACTTTTTTACAAATATACCATTATTGTTGCTTATTTATCTTATGCAACTTACAACCATTGACAAAGCCATTAGTAATGGGTTGAAGTGGGTGTAATTTTACTTGTTGTAATATATATCTGGATGCAAAGACAGAAGCAGCAAAATACCAGCACATAATGCTAAACACAGATTTCTAACTTAATTGTGTTTAAAGCCGCGCCCTTAATGATATCGGCCAGGCCTCTTTGAGAGACCCCCAGTTTTCTAATCCCAGCTAAAGCCCTGGTCTCAGGTTACCAAGAAAGTAAGGATTTGAGGGTACATGTGTAGCGCCTGGCATCTACTGTCTGGTTAGCGGTAAAGTGGAAAACGCCATGCTGGTGAGTGACTGAGTACTGGAGCAAAACAGGCCTCCCTAGACCCCTAGATCCCTAAACTTAACACATGACAGTTAATTAAGCAAATCTTAGTAACCAATTAGAAATGTATTAAAGTTTCCCACAGGTGGCTGGCAGGTGTGGACTACTGGCAGGCAGGCAGGCATCATGCTACACGCAAACCCTTTAACTAACTACACAGAAATATACACGGGCGTTTAGTACCAGGAAAATTGCTGCTTACAGTTTGACGATGCATTGCATCTCACAAGTAAAATGTAAACCACATTTATAACACATTAATCAAGATTCCATACACAGTGACAGAGATGTTTCTGATTAATGTGCATAGTTTTTCTGGGAGTTTGAAGAAACAGGCACTGCACATGACCGGGGACGCACATCGCACCGTGAACTAGACTATCAATCAGCGCTGCACAGTCAGTCCTGCGGCTTTCCGTGTCAGGGCCAGGCTCCACGTATCAGGCAGTAGGTGATAAACCTGTGCTGGAGTGCCAGGCTGAGCCTGAGGCCAGCCACCACCTCGCTCCCTGCTCACATTCAAATTAAGCAACAAACACAAGCCAGTGCCTCTGCGCTGCGGAACCGGGCCAGGGCCTAGTAGCCCCCTTGCCCCTTCCTTCCTTAGGCCCCTTTTGCTTTTGAAACTTCTGCCCCGCCCCCGGCTCAGTGGCAAGTCGTGTCCCCCAGCCCCAGGTGGCCCAGGCGATACACAAATTGCCTTTTGCTCACCCCGTAACCAGTGTAATTTGCAACAGGCTGACAATTCCGCAAGCCAAGATTAATCTCACTCCCATGTTTTGAATTAGCTATAATTTGGAGATGTTTGGGCTAGAATCCATAGATACCCTGTATTAAAATAACCAAGTCTCACTAGAAACGCTGTACCCCCCCCACTAATGCCTTAATTACCTAAGGATTCAAAGGGAGAATCTTTTCAGGAGTTTGAATTAAAAGACAACTGTGGCAGTAAATCATTTGACCTGCTTCTCTAAGGGAAGAACTTTATCACGTCGGAAACTCAAAACGTTTGACCAATTGACGAAACAAGAGAGGCTCCCAGTGTTTAATATGCAGGCCCACTGCCCAGACACTACAGTGCTACTGCCACCACGCCACCCATAAATCATCAGATCTGGCCAGGAAGAAACAAATAGCACTCACCTGCGGGCAGTACTGGCAGACAGGGGGAATTAAATGATGGCGTGCCGCTGCCCTCCCAGCTCGTTTTGGTACCAAACCTGCCTTGTGCTCTTGGGTGGTCCTTGTTTGGTGGAAGTGCCAAGGAAACCGGTCAAAGGTCACGCGACCCCGGCGCATCCTCAATATAAGCAGACGTCGCGCGTGATGAGAACCTCGTAAGCCAGTGGCGGCTGGTGAACTTTGTAAGTGGTGGAGTGTAACTCATCACACCTTCCATGGGAGTCTCTCAAACAAGCCTATACTCTATAAGAGGGGTTGATAAGGGCCTCAACCCCGACACAATGTTTTAAGAATAATAGAGAGAAAGGGTCCATATTGCACCACAATGGTCAAACTTACTATAACACCATAGGTTTCACATGCATTTTTGTGCATTATCACTCATAAAATTCAAAGTATAAAGTTGAAAGGAAGCCCACCTCTCACAAGCTGCCTAGAAAGCAATTTGGGATTATCTGACCCAAACAATAACATTTTAGCTCAATTGCCCCAAAACAATGGGTAAAAAAAACAACAGGTTGACTGGGTGATTCAAATAATTTACGGAATTTGCTAAAAGCTCATATTATTTTTCTAAATATTGAAAATAGCTCCCTTATTGTCTTTGATTTTATCTTCTCTGTTCCTTCCACAGATCACAAGTCAAATAAAATGAGCAAGCATAGCTTTCCCTGAAATATGAAAGGTTGCACAATCTATCAGAAGAGGAGTTACTCAAAAGCATATAATCAGACCTTAAGTATCAATTATAACTAATGATAGCAAGGTCATAAAAATAATCAGAATACATTTTGAATCTGTAGTCCTGAAATAACAGACACTGCACATATCTGATTTGTTAGACATGTACCATACCGGCTTTACATATCTCATACCACTAGGAATAATGGTCTAGAAATGAGCAAGGTTGATCATTAGTGTGAAATATGTCCTAAATTGATTATAGCTGCAAACATCAACTGTTTATTTTTTGAGAGAAGCAGTGCATGCTTTCCAAAACACAAACAGGTATAGCATAGGGCGCAGCAAAACAAGATTTCCTCGTACATAGACTTCACCAAAGGTAGCAAAGTGCTATCTTCAGTGATGTACATATGCTCAGCACAGACAGCACCAGCGAAAGCCTATATAACACACAGAAACAGTGCAGGCTGCAAGAGTTTTAGTTACACAGAACCTCAAGCACACACAGAATGTTTGGCATGGGCAATATCACACAAAGCATAACACACATAGTATGGCCAGCAAGTAAGCATTCTTCCCTGACACATGAAGGAGAACCTTGTCAGCAGCATTGTGAATCCATAATGTATTGCTAATATACTGTTGTGTTGAATAAGAGTGCGCTTTTAAAAAAAAGGTAATAGTGCCATTCTAACAAAATCATGAAATAAAGTACTCTGAAGTGATCAATAGGCCCGGTTTTGTGCAAGGCATAAATACGGGTTGCTTGATGTGAGCCATGTTGCTTTCCTTTAGCAAAGACTCGCTAATAAAACATCGTTGCCTAATTAGAAAGAGCACTGTATCACATGCAGTGTTCTTTTTGTCCTAGAACATGCCACTGCCCTTCTTCTCAAGAAACAATTCTAATGATTAAAACTCAAACCATATTTTAAATTTTGTGCATCTTGGCAGCAGAAAGTTTGAGATAATTAACAATGGAATTTCGCCAGCGATCTCAAGAAAAAGAAGTCTCTAATAACGCACAAACTTAATCTTTCGCACATAATGCAATAAAATAGAAAAATGTTTGTGTTCCTTGCTGTTCCTACCAAGCTATGCCTCACAAATACACACAATACAAACAAATACATCTCACCTTGCAGACAGTCGGTAACTCTTGCCCTGCACAGCCGGCTAGAATGTTATGACGCAGTTGGGAGGCACGAGCTGAAAACCACGTGCAGGGTCAGGGAAGAGGATATTAAGAACGTGCTAGCGCTCATATTAAGTGAGCATTATAGCGGTCACAAATCCAACCCCATCCTGTGACGTGAGAGAAAAGGGTGTATCAGAGGAGGGGGAAAAAGAACCACCTACGTCTGCCTCCTATTTTAAACTCTGGGCTGCGGCACTCTGCGTCCGGGGTAGGATTAAGGTTGTAGGTTGATGTTAACGGGTCTTGCTGCAGTGCATTGGGATTCGGAAACTGCATGGGGTGCCACTTTCCTTCGCAATAGACAGTGGGTGGTTGGCAGTTATGTGAGCCCAGCGCTGCTCTAAGCAACACTGCACATGCGCTGCCAGCGCATGTGCAGTGTTGCTTAGAGAGAAACACTGAAACTGAAAGTCCGTTTCAGGAACTCTCACAGAGCAGAAATTAAAGAGCCTGCCTGCGCTGCCTGAAATGAAAATCAGCGGACACGCTTTGGAGCATGGAGGTCACTGTGTTCTGTTGTTGGGGCCGATTTGGACCGAAATCGGCCCCAACCCCGTCCAGCCGACCGGGGGATTGCCCGGTGCCCGGAATGGCCGGTCCGGGCCTGCTATGGAAGTGTCGTCCCAGTGTGTTCTTGTGGTTTGAGAGTCTGCCATTTATTGCAGTATTATCCTTCTACCTGTGTTTGGTACTCGTGTGTAACATGCACCCGTCAGTTTCTCTTGTAACACAGTTTTCTACCTCTTACATTTGTTTGTTTTCGATACCTGCACAAGTGCCACCAGTGCCTACGTAACGTTTGTTCTTGTGCTTGAGTGTCCTCCATATATTGCAGTATTATACCTCTATGTTTATTTTGTACGCTTTTGTAACCAGCACACGTCACTTTTTCCTCCTGTAATGCACCGTTTGCTACCTCTTGTATTTTGTTGGCTCACGATTGTCACTTTTGTAATGCACCGTTTGCTACCTCTTGTATTTTGTTAGTTCACGATTGTCTTGTTTGCTTCATTTAATGTAACGTTTGCTTTTGTAATTTGCTCACTTGTAATGTTCTCATGCATCAGTTCTGTTCCTATTGTGAAGCGCTCTGACACCTTCGGGTAAAGTCCGCGCTATATAAAAACGCATAAATAAATAAATATGATGCCCTGGGAGGTGTCTCCGCCCTGGGAGGTGTCTCCCTCCCCGTCTGTAAAACACCAGCCCCGGAGGAGGGCTCATGAGGGATCGAAGTTCTTGGGGAGACCGGCTGCCTTACAGGTCCTCCTTGTGTAAAGCACCGCCTCCAGGGAAGGGCTCGGGCGCGTTGTAAAGCCGTAGGAGGGGTCTCCTACCTTGTAAACGGAAAGTACCACCCCTGTGGGAGGGATCAAGCGGATTATAAAACACACCAGGCTCCAATGAACCGCCTCTTTCGAAGAAAACGCAGTAGAGGAGGCAGCGTGAGGCGCCTGAGCCGCACCGCAAGAGGTGGGTGAAATACGTCTTATTTTTTTCCATACAGGTCTCCCTTCCTTTGGGTCAAACCTCCCCGCTAGTATTAGCAGCTCTCTGGTTTTCTAGAGCCGTTGGTACTCGCTGATCCAAGGGGGTTTATTTGCATCCCGGCATATGTCGTTTTACGATATTCGGGACGTTACTTGTAATACTGGAGTCCCAGAATGCGAAAACGACCGCGGCTTTGTGAAATACTGGCTTATAAAACGTGTTTTTTTTCTCACTTACGTTAGAACGGTTCAACATTTCATGTTTTTAAACTGAATTATTAAACTGGCCTCGGCGATATTATACTTTACCTACCCCCCCCCCCCCTCCCAATACACACACACACGGTGATTGCAGCTTTACCGCTTACACTCTGCTGATCCCGGTGGCACGCGGCCCATTTCCAATCACTTGCCCCGGTCCAAAAATGTACCGTAGTATCTGCGGCCAGGGGGGTCTACGGGTGTCCGTCATCTGGCCTCCTGTAGATGGCGCTGTACGTGACGGACTCGTGGTCGGCATGTTCGAAAGCAGCCCGCGTGCCCTCAGCGGCCATCTTTGAATGACTAAGGTCGCGAGCAATACCCGCACAACCGTTTTCAAAATCAATGTGTCGCGACCTTTGGTGTTCACCCCACGTGCTCGGTCTCGGTACGAATTGTGTATACGCTCGTTTCTCTGCTGTTTTACCAGCATTAGATTAAAGGGGCTTAAATCAGAGAAGTGACTTAGGGCTCGCAGGGAATTTTTGAGTGCAACGGTTGCACTTAACGTGAAGCTCGCGCTTGTCCCGCCGACCTCCCTATTCTGAAAGATAAATGTGTTCAAAATAGTTGGAATATCATATTTCAAAAATGTACTTTAACAGGTGCATATGATCCCATTTGACTGAGTTATTGTCCCTTAAATGGTTTCGTTGTATTTTGTTGGTTAGAGGACCTACTTTTCTACAAACAGTGGGCCTTCGAACTGGCTTCTTCGTCGCTTGCTTATCGGTGGTCCGAGCTGCTGTAGGTTCCTTCCCTTTACTGTGGCTATCTCCAGGATTTGGACGACCGGCTGTTAGTGGCAATTTACTTTTTTCCTCTAACTGCTTGTACTGTCATTTAATTCTTATAATAGTCTCTACCCTCTTAAACCTTTATTCTTTTTCCACACCATTCCCTGTCTTAATATTCTTAACCGAAGATTCATTGTTCCGATACTGTGCAGTACTCTACGAGTCGTATTTTCCCTTAACTTGTATTTACAATAAATACAATTCCAGCTGATCCAGTTCAAACCCTTTAACTGATCAGGGATTAATACTTGCAATATCTCAAACCGTGGCCCATGCTCATTCACCCATGTCCTTGATGCGCTGGCGTCCATTTTGTTTCAATGCTTTCAGTATCGTATGTTTCATAGTTAACATCTCCAGTATATATTTCTAACCTATACATCAACTTTCTACTTGGTCGCTGGACCAATTAGCTGAAGTTAATGATGGCACATCAAACTTAATCCGTTTAATAAAACCGACTCGGTGTGAAACTTTATCTTCATGCTCATATGCAAAAAGGTACACTTCCTCAAAGGAGAGAATTTCACACATGTACAGTATACGTTTACCGGAGCTAAATTAACGCTTTAACCGCGGTGGCAATTCTGGCGTGGTGTGGGCATTCTAAAAAGTGGGTGGGCTGGCAAAAGGTCATTTGCAGCACCAGGGAGAGAGTGCTCCTGTCGCTTTGGCCGACGGAATGGGTTAAACAGAAGTTTCTTCCAATATTATCCTAGAATCAATGTTATGATGGAGTGGATAGTTCAAAAGACGTATCATGTACGATAACAACCTATTACATTTGTAGAAAAACCACCCCCTGGCATGGCCGAGACAGGTTAACGACAGGAACAGCACAGGTTAAGGACAGGCACAGATAGGCCTCTCTTCAAACTGACCATCAGCGACCATCTTCTCTTCCTCCCTGCAAGTCTAAACCACACCCCTAAAGGAAGCTCAATTATACCCTAAAATCTCAATTATGATTCACACCTTACAATAACTCACATTATCTAACAGCTGATTGGCCATCTCAGTAGGTGGTTCTATCTCCCTACAGTGACTTAACACCAAAGACATTGCTTTATCAAAATTTACGTTCCTACAGGTTTTCAAGTTCTTTTTTCATACTACATTCAAATGATACATTTTGAGAATCTTCTGCGGAAGAGACATCCGAGCCCACAGTAATTGAAAATTGAAAACTGAAACAGTCAACCATGTTCTTGAGCACCCCCTCCTGTGCACTCTTCCCAGTTAACATGATCTAGCAGGAGCTTTAAGCGGGAAAGCGGCATTAAATAGTATTCTGAAGCAATATGCATCTATGTATTGCACATGCGTCCTAAATAAACATGCATTTTTCTATCTTTCAAACTCAACAAGCTTCACTTTGTGAAATGCTGCTCAATCACAGCCTCCGCCGGTTCCTGCTCTAATTTGTCTTAGCCTCCCCACGCTACATTGCTGCCTATATGTCTGTTTTTTTGAAGGCTATCCTCCCTAGTTCACTTGTCTGTTGCTCCAGCAGTCCAATGTCTGTCTCCAGTATCCTCCCCTTGTCTGTGCCCATACCAACCGCGACGCAGCAGGCTGCTGTGGTGGTCTTTGGAGGACCCTGGAAGCCTTACTCGTCGCCCACGTGTCTGCAGTGCTGCACGGCTCGAAGCATTGCCAGTCTCCAGTGAAACCTGTTGGTTTTGCCATAAACTGCAAGTGCACAAATGTCAGCTGTGGGTTGGATCCTTGCCAGCTATCCAGGCTATAGCTGTCGTTTAAACGCATGAACTGCATGCACTGGCCGAGAGGGGCAAGGGAGAGACTTTCCATTGAATATTAATGCTACTGTGGGTAGAATGTTCTATAAAAAGGCAGGCTCTGCATGGTTACATTGAACCCTTTTAATGGTACTCTGCCATTCTTTTCATCTTGAGTACATCTGCCTTCATTTTATTAAATGCTTAATGCCACGCGATCCTATCCCAGATCAGTCCTTGCTCTACTTGAATTGAACCTGACCCGGTCTTTCTGTTGCAGGTAGTGCTTTACAAGGACTGGCCTTCCAGACACAACTGCCCTCTGCTCATGGTATGTACATTTCTGCACTATGGACCATTTTTTCTTGGGGGGTGTGTATGATGACACTTCAACAGACTAGAGTTTCTGATTTCTTATGAAGCTAGCTCGCAGCGCACTGATACACTCCCAATGAATCTTGTAATACCCGTTTCAGTTGTATTGTAACTTTTTTAAATATATTTTTTCTTGCTTTTTTTTGTATAGGTTGCGGACCGGAGATCTCAATTTGACTTGCTGCTTATGGTATGTATTTCTGCACTATGGGCCAGTTTTTCCTGGGGGGTGTGCATGATGACACTTCAACAGACTAGAGTTTCTGATTTCTTATGAAGCTAGCTCGCAGCGCACTGATGCACCCCCAATGAATCTTGTAATACCAGTTTCAGTTGTATTGTAACGTTTTTTAATATATATTTTCTTACCTTTTTATATAGGTTGCGGACCAGAGATCTCAATTTGACTTGCTAAGTGTTCCCCTCGTCTCCCTGGAAGCCAAATTCGCCGGCAGACATGTTTGCTGGGGTGCGGCGCGCACTTCAAAAGAACAAGACGCTTCGATATGGCCTTCCTATGTTCTTACTCATCGTCGGTGGCTCCTTTGGCCTTCGGGAGTTCACTCAGATAAGATACGATGCCCAGAAACTGCGAGGAAAGCTCGACCCGGCGCTGGAAGAGAAAGTCAGAAAGAAGAGCGTTTCTATAGAATCGGAGTACGACAAACTGAAAGACTCCAGTTTTTCTGAGTGGCAGAACATCAGAGGGCCCCGCCCCTGGGAGGAGACTCAATCTATTGAACAAAAAACAGTCGCTTCCGAGCAGTCATAGTGGGCTGCTTTTAGTTTCAGCTCAACTCACAAATGTACTAAGGTCTGAGTTGCCTCAATATTGGATAACGTTCTGTGCTACAAACAGAAGTCGCCAGAGATCCCGATGGGCGCTTTTTATCCCTTTATGCTGATTTGATATTTCAGTATCGGACAGTTGTGCTGGCTGATGTTGACCTGAAGAATTCGGTTTTGCTTCTTCCGCCATGTGGACTTCAAATCCTATGGTAGGTTTCAGTAGAGATTACTGAGCATTTTGACTTTGTACTTTAGGGCATAGTTAAATTTTGAAGTATTGTTGTGAAGGTTCTACTTAAAAGTGGTTTGAACACTTAGACACTCTAGATATGGTAACCCCCCTCCATTTGGTAATGCGAACTTGCAAGTCCTTTTCTTGTGCATGTAACTAAGCTGGCACTTCAAGCGCCCTACGTGTGTTGGCCATCTTTTTCAATGGCCTCCTCGTATTAGTGAGTCTTGTGGTGAAAGCTGTGCTAATCTTGCATAGTCCGTGGTCCTGACCACCTGATTACTGCATATGCACCAGCTTTTCTGTTCACAGTACTTTACCTCCTGGTAAGGTACCATCTCAAAGGGTACCAAGGCTCTTATAGCAGAAGGGTACCAAGGCTCTTATAGCAGAGTTCTGAAGTTGGCATCTTGACCAACATGAACCCTCCTTGGCAGTCAAATGTTCTTTGAAGTGATAGTTGAGGAAGTTAAGGAGTTTCTTGTGCCGTGGTCTTCACCACGGCAAACGTTTACTGCTGCATAAGGGGTGTTAAAAATAGAAGAATCGAACCAGTGGTACTTCTGTATATGCATTATTTATGATACTCCTCAGAAGGTGGTACGGTCTACTCAACACTTGTAGGTCCCGAAAGTGAGACCCATTTGCTTTGCCGGTTTTGTATACTCCTGTCCAGGTTGGGGCCTACTTTTTAGGTCTCGCCTGTCGATGCGCATGCGCATCGAGCAAGCGAGACTATAGGGGCTCATCGACTCTTTATCTAACTTGCAAGGAATCGTGGCGATTCCTTGCAGTGCCCGTGACTTTTAAGCTCAATGCGCATGCGCATTGAGCTTAAAAGCGCGTGCACAGCCGCCCGCATTCCTCCGACACCTTTGAAGTGAAGCTTAGCTTCACTTCAAAGGCCCGGCTTCCACGGCCGCCAGGCCACATCAAAGGCTTCCCCAGCACTGCCCCGCCCATCAATCACCCTCCCACTGCCACCCCCCTCCCTCTCCATATGGTGCGCTCTGCCTCAGGCCTCTGAGCCGTCCCTACGCTCCCCGCCCACCCCCATCCTTCACACCCTTTGTCATTACTTCGGCCCCGAGCCACCCCTACGCTCCCCGCCCACCCCCATCCTTCACACCCTTCGGCACCACTTTTACATGAGAGCTAGTTGCATAGTACAAGAACACATTGCCTTCTTAAAGCCGCAGGAACATTAACTAATTCTCCCACAGTCACAGTATAGTGAGCTGACATTCTAACTTGTACCTGGCTTTCTAGCTTTTCGCTTGCAGCTCTGGGCATTACGCCACATTCTTGTTATCTCATTCATCCTCCCTGGCTGACCCACATGCATGGCGCTCCTCCTCTCTTTAGATGCCGTCATCCTCCTCGCACTTCAGTCTCCCGCCACTCAGCTCGCGCCCCCTCTATGAACGAAGATGTTTACGGGCGTCGGTCTGAAACAGGCAATTGTCTTCCAGCTCCCGTGTTCTTAAACCCGGACATAGCGCAGAGCTGTAAATAACAGAACTCAACTTTTCAGAGAATATTTTGATCAATAATGTTCGTGTTTGTCTTCAGGCCCTATTACTTGAGTCAGAATGTGGCATAACGGCAAAAGCTGCCGACTTTGGAACTGGGAAACAGGGTTCGAGTCTAGGCGTCTGCTCAACATCCTGTTGTGATTCTGGGCAAATCACTTAATCTCCGTTGCTAACAAAAATGTGTTCTTGTGTAATGCAACTTGTGCTCGTGTAAAAAGCGCTCCTATACCATCGCGTCGAGTTCATGCTATATAAAACTGCAAAAACACATGAACACTCGGAGACGCAGAGCTGTGCCAGGGCACTGACTCAACTTTTCCTATTTTTTATTTTTATTTACTTTTGCCCCTTGCCTCCATCGGATTGCTTCCACGAGCCTTCTTCCGCCAGTAGTTTGAGACTTTGTTAATCACGTCTTCGCTCGGCCTCATTATTTATCTCTCGCCTATCGCCTAATGATATTTAGTGGTAGCCCTCCGCTCCTACCTTACAATTAAACTTCAGCTACAGCCCCGTTTGTCCGCTCCTGCGGACTCCCTGCTGTGTGCCTCACTTGAAAGCGCTACTGCTGTATGTGTTAGCACATAAAAACAAGACCTGTTCTCTTTACCAGTGCTTCTTTTAATAGCCTCGTATTCTTCATTTTCCAGGGTCTGTTTGCCTTAAATTACTATAGTGTTAGAGTGGTCTAACAACCCCATCTCATGAGCCGAAATGGATAGAGCCACATGGCGGCAGGGCTTGAGAACCCTGCGCTCTGGCAACTTGACGAGCGAGGAACTGGTCAGTATTACAGAGAAATAACATTAGAAAGGCCAGACTGCTTCTGTGGGCAGGTGTGTGGAGAAATGCCAGGGCCGGGTCATGTGCCGCTCAAACCCCACAGCATTTTATTTTTAGCTCATTCATCCTCCATCGCCGACCCACATGGCGCTCCTCCTCTCTTTAGATGCCGTCATCGTCCTCGCACTTTAGTCTCCCGCCACTCAGCTCGCGACCCCTCCATGAACGAAGATGCTTACGGGCGTCGGTCTGAAACAGGCAATTGTCTTCCAGCTCCCGTGTTCTTAAACCCGGACATAGCGCAGAGCTGTAAATAACAGAACTCAACTTTTCAGAGAATATTTTGATCAATAATGTTCGTGTTTGTGTTCAGGCCCTATTACTTGAGTCAGAATGTGGCATAACGGCAAAAGCTGCCGACTTTGGAACTGGGAAACCGGTTCAAGTCTAGGCGTCGGCTCCCTCCTCTTTTGGACACTCGCATTCAGGGGTAGATTCAGCCGAATTTTTTCTCTCCCATTTTATTTTCATTCTTCCCCTTTTCTCTTCCTCCCATCTGCCCCCTTAACCAATTTAGCTCCCTCCTGATTTCTTTACATGCACCTGTCTTTTGTTATCTCTGTTTCTTTGCTCCTCTCACTTTTTTTCTCTCCTCAGTTTTTACCATTCCTCCCCTTTCAATAATGTTTCCATTGTCTCTTAACTCACTCCTCCCGACCACTTACCGTCCCCACTTCCTTCATCTCCCGTTGGACCTTCCCCTCTCACTCCTCCACATTTTGTACCATTCCCTCCTCAATTTTTGCCTTTATTTGCGTCTATCCTTGGGTCCCCCCTCACCCACACTCGTTTACCTCCTCACTCAGCTCTTTTTTCCATATCTCTGTACCCTCCTCTATACCTCGCTCTCTTCTTTAGCTCTCTGTGGCTCTCCCTCCACCACCCATTCTGTTACCACCTCCTCTGTGTTTATCCCAATTTTTTTTTTCTTGATATGCCTTGTATATTGAGTTTGATTATGTAAACATACATACAGTAGGTTGATCCTTCTAAATGAATAGGTGATAACTGTCATGTTAAAACCAGTTGTTTATTTATATCTATTGCGTAAAATATATGCACTCTCTTTTTTAAAGTTACAGTTTCCCATATATGTATAAATTAACGAATGTATTGCTTATGACTTCACTGCAATATTCATTGGGAAGAGAATTACATCGCTATGGATACTGTTTTGGGGGGACCACATAATTACACTCCACATAATTACACTGCGCACAATGCAACATACACTCCAAATACCACTCAGTGCCACATAATTACACCCCACATAATTACACAGCACTCAATGCAGCATACACTCCAAATCCCACTCAGTGCCACATAATTACAATCCACATAATTACACTGCACTCAATGCAACATACACTCCAAATACCACTTAGTGCCACATAATTGCACGCCACATAATTACACTGCACTCAATGCAACATACACTCCAAATCCCACTCAGTGCCACATAATTACACGCCACATAATTACACTGCACTCAATGCAACATACACTCAAATACCACTCAGTGCCACATAATTACACGCCACATAATTACACTACGCTCAATGCAACATACACTACAAATACCACTCAGTGCCATAGAATTACACACCACATAATTACACTGCGCTCAATGCAACATACACTTCAAATGCCACTCAGTGCCACATAATTACACACCACATAATTACACTAAACTCAATGCAACATACTCCAAATCCCACTCAGTGCCACATAATTACACACCACATAATTACACTAAACTCAATGCAACATACTCCAAATCCCACTCAGTGCCACATAATTACACGCCACATAATTACACAGCACTCAATGCAACATACACTTCAAATCCCACTCAGTACCACATAATTACATGCCACATAATTACACTACGCTCAATGCAACATACACTCCAAATACCACTCAGTGCTACAACACATATTGTGTTACAAATGTTATAGGTGTCACATTTGCGAAAGATAAAACTATTGGCATTGTAAATGATAAAGCTATTAATTTCGCTATTTTCAAAACAAGCACATAAATAAAAAATGTGTCATTTACAATACCAATAGCTCAAACTTTCCTAATGCGAGACCTATTGCATTGCAAATGCTTGTTTATGCGGAGGTGGTATTGGGGTGCACCGGTTATAGTGTAGTGTGTAATCGGTTGCCACTAGGACAGTGTATCCTTCAAAGGGGCACCCTTTTAAAATGTCATTTCTTCCCCCAGGAGACGTGCGCAGACTGGATGTGCCTGCAGTTGGCTTCCTGACATTAAAGGTAACTACCTAGCCAGTGATGCCTGACGTGTATGGTTGTCTCTTGCGTGGCCTGCAGTGATGATTTTCCGTGTTATTGACTCTTGATGATAAAGTATTTTCTGAGCAGACTGTTCTCCCCAGTGACGATCCTTGTCTGAAGCACAAGTGATACAACGCTGTTTCTCCTCCCCTTACAGGGCTGAAGGCGACTGATCCTTTCCCTCCTCGCCATAACCCCAAGTGACGCTCTTAAGCTGTGGTGGATGCCGTCAGTGGCAGGTGAGTGTTAACTGTGACCGTCCCTGATAAAGTAGGCCTGTGTTACTCCTGATATACAGCGATTACATGGTTGGCTCCCAAGGATTAGTAAAAAGTCTTAAAACCCAACTTATCTTTATTTCCGTTATTCCAGATAACGGAAAGGTGAAATAGAAGATTGATTAGTAGCAGCATAAATCAAGTTTTCCCCAAAGATTTGCCACTGACTAGCTAATAGAGCCAGATCCTAATTAAAGAACCCATGAAGAGGTCTCTACGAGCGCCGAAAATCTTGCTCTTTACTAAAGTCAAGAACTCCACATGGAGTTATGGAAACTCATCAGTTCCCACAGCCGAGTAGCAATCATTAAAATAAACCTTTGGTAGACGAGTTTGCGGATTGTTGCAGTAGCACTGCTCCAAAATGAAAAGGGTAAAGTCACGGTTTGCAGTAGCTTCCAGGGACGAATTAAATGATGGATGAATCTAAATTCCCTCCATCTCTGAACACACTTTTATAATATAAAAATGCGCACTGTATTGAAAATTAGGTTTATAATGTCAGTCAGTGGAAACCTCTAATATCTGCTGCTTTCGTTTCCCATGGTAAAAATTCATGCTGGTACATAGTAATTTCAGTGTTGCAAACATAGGTAAGGATATTCTCTTTAGAACTTCCCTCCATGCTAATAGCTACGTTCAATGAAGTAGCACATCCTGGTGCTAGGCAAAATACTAAATGTCCATTTAACTGACCCAGTCAAAAGAAAATTGGCTTTGTGGCTAGTTACAGAAGCACGTTGATAGCCTATTACACTTTTTCTGCTTACTTTTCCCTACACACTTGAACCAAGCACTTGTCCCCTATGTTTTTCTTTGCTAAAAGAATGCTTAAGAGAAACTGCCTTCAAGTGAGTACTTTTAAAACAAGTGAATTTTTCTATAAGGGATTTTTTTCTATGCAACGTTTCTCACAAAGGCTTGGAGGCATTCTAAGGTGACCTCTTTACAGTATGCAAGCCAAATTTTCCTTTAAATGTATTTCTCTCAACATTGTATGTCCGGAGTAGACCACTTCAATGTGGGTTGGTCAGTTATGGTCCCGTTTGGGACCCTGTCACAAGTGTTCCCAAAGTAGCTCTAGGCTTGTACCTCTGGGAGGAGACTTCACGGCACTATCTTGCTATATATAATCTCTAGACTAGCGCTTCTAGGGAGACCACTACAGTACTAGCATGGGTTAGTAGCCTGGCCACATGCTTCTGAGGTGTGAAAGAGAACAATCAAGTACTCGCTTGATAAATAGATAGTGAACCTTAAACACTGGATGCTCCTGTTATTCGTGCCCTTTAAGTTTGATTTGCATCTGCATAGTCTGTCCTGATGGCACTTATTACACTACTGTACCCTTAAATGGATATTTCTTTTAAATGTCGTTTCTTTCCCCAGGAGACCTGCGCATGTCGGATGTCCCTGCAGTTGGCTTAATGACATTAAAGGTAACTACCTAGCCAGTGATGCCTGACTTGTATGGTTGTCTTCTTGCTTTGCTGTGGCCTGCAGTGATGATTTTCCGTGTTATTGATTCTTGATGATAAAGTATTTTCTGAGCAGACTGGTCTCCCCAGTGACGTTCCTTGTCTGAATCACAAGTGATACAACGCGGTTTCTCCTCTCCTTACAGGGCTGAAGGCGACTGATCCCTTTCCCTCCTTGCCGTAACCTCAAGTGACGCTCTTAATCTGTGGTGGACATCTGGTCAGTGGCAGGTGAGTCTACAACAGACTGTCCTTGATAAAGTACGATTTGTCGTCCCAGAAGGCCCATATGATTAGGATATCTTTTTGCTGGAGGGGGCCTTGCCGTGATGAGCATTCTGCATAGTCCGTGTTTCACCTGATGCAAAGTGATTACATTGTATGCTCTGAGCAGACCTTAGTAGCGCCAGCTGACTGACCAACCGCTTTAATGTGGGTTAGTCAGTCAGACTCCAGTTTGCCAACATTACTAGCAGCATTTCAAATAAGCTCTAGATTAGCGTCTCTGGGAGTCTCCTTTTAAAAGCTCTAGACCGGTGGTTCCCAAACTGCTGCCCTGTGGTCCATGGCGCATTCACAGGCGGACATCCGTTTAAAAACTGCAAAGTTCCTTCTATTAGTTTTTGGCCAACTATATAAGCGTGACGATCACTCCAATGATGTAAGTTTTGACTCATCTAAGGGAGCGCGGGCGGTTAATATGCCCGCTGTACAGTATGTGGTACCCTGCATTTAAAATGTTTTATGTGCATAGCTCAGTGGGTTACTGTTATTTTTAACTGCAGTTCATTTACAATCGTAATCTAGCACGGTGAGCTATGAAGTGCCATCAGAGGTGCGTGATAGTAGGTCAAGTTATTTCCTAGTCTTGATGCTCCCAAAAGTTTGTTTAGGTAGAAATAAACTAGTCCATGCTAACCATCTCTGTATGTGAAGTGCTCTGACACTACACTGGTATGATATGAGATGTGCTATTAATCAAAATAGACATGACGGGGTCTATAGAGGAGAGTCCCTGTTAAGGAGCGATAGTGAGGGAATCTTTGAAGAGCCCAAACAGATTGTCTTATCCTGGTGCACAGTCCAGTCATTTACTATGCTTTAAAAGCTAATGCAATAATAATGAGCGTGTTTAAGAATGCCCCCAGTTTTCTTTTGGGGGTGGGAGGGTGTTGTATCAAGCTCCCTCTAGTAGTCCAACACTCGCTAGGGCTGCTTTATGTGCTACCCCCAGTCGTGGTAGGAATCTTATCGCGAAGTAAAACCAAATCTTAAAGTTGGTCGTGGAGATGTGGCACCAGCCTTTTCAATTTTGGGGGTGGTAGGTGCAAAATGTTTCAATAGAACTACAGTCCGTAGTAATTAGTATTTGACTTTGTATTTTATTGCGAATTACTTTTTTAATGTGTTAAATGTAATTGGGTTGTGGAGAGGGATGTCCCCAGCTTTCAGTATTGACTCAGTTGGCGTCTGTGGGAGCCTTTCGTTTGGGAACCACTGCTCGAAACTACCTCCTTCGGGGAGGAGACTCCTGCCCATGGCAAGAATTCTATTGCCAGAATTTCTCGATAAGTGCCTGTTGGAAAGTGGGTTATTGGTAGGGACAAATGTAGGTCTGCCACTGGCAATAAGGCCACTAACACATGATAGGACTCAGCATAGGTCTTAAAAAAATTATTCCTTTGCTCAACCCTTTGTAACGTGGCTGCGAGCAGACCGGCTTAACGTCAAAGACAGGCATGTAAAGCATTTAAAAACACCATTTCAGTAAATAATTAAGACACAACACAAAATAAAAATCCAACACCAATTTATAAAATAGTTAATATTTTTCTTTTAAATGACACCAAAACGAAAATAATCCACTGTAGGGAACCTGATATATGAATTTTTAAAGATTAGTCACTTTCTAGTGCTTAGAAACCAACAGCGCCCCTTTAAGTCTTTTTGTTTGCTCTGTCAGGGACACACCTTTATAAATTGTTCTGAAGAATTCTCACCACTGTAGTGGGCCGCCTTCTTCAGCAAGCGGGGTCCAGTTAGAACACCTTCCT
Organism: Lissotriton helveticus; assembly: GCF_964261635.1. NCBI lineage: Eukaryota > Metazoa > Chordata > Amphibia > Caudata > Salamandridae > Lissotriton > Lissotriton helveticus. Next base: position 2,065,899,844 of record NC_136065.1, read on the forward strand.
GGCGTTCTGCTTGCAGGTCCCTAAGTATCCAACACGCAATCCAAGGTTCTGGAATCTCCAAGAGGGTCCTTGAAAGTGTGAAACTTCAATTCCGCAATCCACTTGAACAAAACCCCTTACAAATCCACTGGGCTCCAGGCTTGGAATTCTTTGTGGGGCTGTCCAGGTGAGCTCTGTTAACCTGTAGCTTGCAGGGAGTTTCCACTCTTGAGTCTTTTGGCAGCAAGGTAATCCACAGGGCTGTAGTTTCAGAGGGTGCAGTCTTCATAGGGCATGCCTTAGAGTTCCTTGCACACAGCAAAACCTTCAGCAGGGCACTTCTTGCTTCATTCAGTTTCAAGCAGCAGATCCTGCAGACTGTTAGCCTTTAAGATGTAGAGGTGTATACTTTAGGGTCAGTAGGAGATGCTTCGTCAGGGTCATGTGTCACCAAGGCAGGTGTAGCCTGTTTAATGCTGGTTGAGGTACTGGGGGGGGGGGGGTCGCCACTGGGATGGTGCCAGTGCGCAGGGCCCTCGCTCCAGGATAGGTTCAACTAATTGCATTGGGGGCAAGATGATGTGCATACATGGGAGTGGTGGTACTAGACCCCACCCCCCCCTGCAGGAGGGGTGGAGATGTTATGCAATGTCACAAAGTAATTCCAACAGCTTATGTATATTTGTAAATTGGTGTATAGTATTTAGTGGTGTGTGTGTTTAATAAATGTACTCTTACTTTTATAAAGCAAAGTACAGACTGGACAATCAATTATTGAGTTATTTTTGCGCACCGGCAAATGGCGATTACTAGCCCACACCACCTCCCTTGAGTAAGCCTCAGACTGCTCTGCAACGCTACCCTCAGTCAGGCGCTGCCCTAGGGTGTTTGGTTCCCAGTGAAGGACAAATGTGTCATGTAATTTGTGCAGCCCTCACAGATGCAGCCTCGTTTTCCAATCCGAGACTATTGTACGATTCCTATCGCTAGTAAAGTCTTCCGTACAAATTAGACCCAGAGGACTTTCCTAGCAAGCGGCGCTGTGCGAGTCTGAAGCAACCGCATGGTTATGGGCTCGCATTGCACTCTAGGAGCTTGTACACAGGCTCCCATAGCAAAAAGGTGGGTGCAGAAGCATACACACCTTGGCGGGCACCCCATTTTGCCCACCACACTGCATGCTTGGATCCGGAGGACCCATTGGCACCCAGGGACTGATGATTCGGAGGTCCCTGGGTGGAAGGGGCCTGCTACAGCCACCTGAAGTAAAAATTTCTGACAACCGTGTCTGCAACTGTCTGAATCGTGCATCGTACTCTCTCAATCTGGCTGCATGGCATGATTCGGCTACAAGAGTCGTACAGACAGGATTGGGTTACGAAACTATTGAGACGGTGCATACTTGGTCGATGTGACCTGTGTATGATTTTGTCAAACCAGGGCTATGGATCCAGGAAATCAAAATCCAATTCGGAGGCCTTCCAAACATCGGAATCTGTTAATTAGTGAAGTGACCAGATCCTGCGTGGCCAGAAGTGTGCAATGGGGAACAAAGTAACTAGCTCACCCTGTAAATAGCTAGTGTACCTGAGACATGGGTGCTCAAGTTAGTCCAGAAGGTTGAGGTGCACCTGCAAAGCCTGTCCTGATGGCACTCCTAATACATGCTACACTTGTATCTTTTAACATTCCTTTAAAACCATGCTTGCTTCCTTCCCCAGGAGACCTGCGCAGCATGGTTGTGCCTGCAGTTTGCTGAAAGACAACGCTTAAAGGTAACTCTCTCCAGAAATGCCTGACTTGTATGGTTGTCTTGTTGCTTTGCTACTTGCGTGGCCTGCAGTGATGATTTTCCGTGTTATTGATTCTTGATGATAAAGTATATTCTGAGCAGACTGTTGTCCCCAGTGATGTTCCTTGTCTGAAGCACAAGTGATACAACGCGGTTTCTCCTCTCCTTGCAGGGCTGAAGGCGACTGATCCCTTTCCCTCCTTGCCGTAACCTCAAGTGACGCTCTTAATCTGTGGTGGACATCTGGTCAGTGGCAGGTGAGTCTACAACAGACTGTCTTTAAATAAAGTGAGATGTGTCTTCACAGAAGGCCCATAGAAGTTAGATATTAATGTTTGTGCTGGAGGGGGCCTTGCTGTGATGAGCATTCTGCATAGTCCGTGTTTCACCTGATACATAGTGATTACATTGTATGCGCTGAGCAGACCTCCTTTGTAGCTCCAGCTGACTAACTGACCAACTGCTGTAATGTGGGTTGGTCAGAGTCCGGTTTGCAAACTGTTTGGCAGCCTTTCAATTTCTATACAAGCACCTCTAGTAGGAGACTCCTCTGTCGTAGTACTAACTTGGGTCCATTGGGAACAGTTCTAGACCAGCTCCTCTAGGGAGAACTCTTGCAGCATGATCTAGGTTTAGTGGCCTGGTTACACCATCTCTGAGGTGTGCGAAAGGGAACAAAGTCCAGAGCTCGCCCGGTGAAGATCTAGTGAACCTTAACCAGAGCACTGTTTTATTCGCTTAACAGGGCCGTCGTTACTGTTCTTATCCTGTTGGCAGAGTTTTAGGATTTGGTGCAGGCATGAATGTCCCTTTTCAGTTTCTCCATCGCTCCTGACACCTTTGGTTCTCTTCCTTTTAAAGCACCGAACAAACCGCCTCCGAGGCACAGTCCTGCATGGAACCAACCATTGCCTGCTGAGGCGTTGCACACGGTATGTACCCTGTACCTTTTGATCCGTTACCTTTGCCCGTGGTGGAGTGTATATGATGATATTTTAACAGGTTTCTGATTACTAATGAAGCTACCTCGCAGCGCACTGATGCACTCCCAGTACCCTGCTGCTGTGGTCGTTCCTCTTGTAGAGTCTGACGTGTCCCTGTTTACCTTTACAGATTCCCCCCTCCCATTTCTGGGCATTGCAGAGCCCTGTGGCACAACCGTGATTACAGCTTCTCTCCCCGACCAGAAGGTACGTCTGACCTCCCTGTTCACTGCTTTGTTTCTAGTCATGCTGTGACCCTGGCAGAAGGCACTTGCCCTGTTTAATAAAGCATTCATGATTTATTAAACTGTTTTGAGGTCCCACTCAATATATATCGTTTTAGGGCAGTTTGTCGTCCGTCTGCTTAGACGGAAAGGTTCCAATTGGTAGTCTTCCCCTCCCCCCCCCCCCCCCCCCCCTCGTACTCTAGTGTTTATTGCTAGGCGCAGGTTTATTACAGGTACACACCCGAGCATAAATGATGAGCTCTCACAGACTAGAGTTTCTGACTTCCTGTGAAGACAACTCGCAGCGCACTGACTGCTCGGGCCATGCACGATGGCTCCATGTGTTCGTCTGGCCTCGCTCTGACGCCTGTTTTCTGTTACAGGACGCACCCGGGGACGCTGCAGTCTTGAGCTGGTAAGTGCTGTCGGACTAAACAAGCCATGTGTGGAGTGTTCGTGACTTAATTTCTGTGATGTGAGATTTGGAGTTTGTATCCTTTGGGTACTCGCCTGCTGGGAGTGATGGAGGCGGCTGTATGCTTGGAGTGGATGGAGTAAGGGGCAGGTGTTGAACTCTTATCTGCCTGAAGTTCTGGGGGAATACTCTGCCAACTGCTGCATGGTGCTGGTTTTTCCTCACACGTGGCTCCTCGGCCTCATAATTGAGGGTGCTAGGATGTGTCCTGGATCTAATTTCTTAATGTGGGCAGTTTCAGCCACTGTCCACTTTAAAACTGCTAGAGTAGAAACTAGCAGTGGCCTTTCGTACTACATGGTGCTGTTCATGCTGGTTTTACACCGTGTAACAAGCTTCTGTGCTAAAAATGAGCATCATGTGCTGAACTTCTGCTTGTGGAATTCCAGATGTTTATGCGTTTGGAATTCCAGATTTTTATGTGACTCAGCAAAGGCCCGATTTTGTCCTGAAGAGCAGTGTATGCTTAAAGCGCACACAGGCTCTGTGGAGTCCTGGTGCCTTCTCGGTTTTGATTACTTCATCTTATTAATCTGATTTAAAATGAACCAATGACAGGGAACTGCACTGATTAATACAGAATCAAAACATTAAGTGACCAAGTACAAACGTGTGCACATGCTTATGGGATTCTGTATAATCCATATACCCAACAACCTACTATTAAGTAGTCACTAAGGTCGTTGACTAGTTGGGATCAAAGCATGTATGTCTAATAAGGTCTGGGGCACAGAAGCGTGAGTGGCATTCTCCACAGGAGGGTGATATACAACCCCCCCCACCTGCCACAAGGGATCCACCTCTAGTCCCCAGGGAGGGGGGCAGCCGCCCCTTGGGCAAAGGTTTTTACTCCAATTTTGAAATAAGCCTATTCAGTCTTTCTGCACCTCCCAGGGGGTGCGATGCAGGAAGCACATCCATGAACTATATGAAACATTAATCCCGGGTGGGGCTACCCATAATGTGCATGCAAAGCCCCCCCAAAATGCCAGTCTTTCTGCCCCTCGCCTCCCAGGAGGCAGATAGGGCAATGGCCACTGGGGGTCAGAAAACCCACTAGGTGCCAGGGATTGGGGTTTTTTAATGCATAGGGCTGGGGCTGCCCAGAATAAGCATGCCAATGCCTCCCCATACAGTGGCCAGTCTTTCTGCCCCCCCGCTCACCCACACAAGTATGGTATCTTTGTTATCAGGAGACCTGTGGACGCTGGGTGGTAAGAATTGTCAGCCTGGTGATCCCATAGATGCAAGGGGGCTGGTGGGGGTATGTGGTTTCTATTTAGCTTAATTTAAGACTTGCAGGAGATTGTAGATAAACCATGGGGATCCATGAAAGACTCTTCTCAGCCCCCCTCCCGGTGTCTAGTTATCAGAAATGTCTGCAATTGGTGGGTTGTCCTGCTCCAGAACTGGTCGTTTTTTTGGAGCTTCTAACTGTGTTTGACAATTTACAGAGTGCTTCTTCTTGCAGACTAACAACCCGCTCAGGCTGCAAACCTGCTTCGAGATGGCGAAGACAGCAATGCTGCAGACTGCCGTGCCAGATGTCTTTGTTGCTTTGAAGGATACTGCGTGTGAGGCTGCTTTAGACATGGAAAAAAACCACGAAGCTGAAATGCAGTTGTTTGGTCACTGGAAAATGGCTTTTTTGAATAAAAGTTCTGATTCTCTCAAATGACTCCTTAATTATGGCCTTAGTTGTTGAAGCTTTTTAATCTATAGGCAAGTCTTTTATCCTCTACTCTGATTTCATTCTGTTGCCTAGAATTGGGTGTGGCTAACTGATAAAAAGAGAACTGAACCAGCAGACTTTTAATAGAATGCCTGCTGAACATAGTGATATTTATTTTCAAAGTTTTATATAGCGCGAACAAGATCTTCACAGATATCAGAGCGCTTTACATAGAGGGGTACATGAGGGAACATAGTCCAACAATAAATCAATACATCACATAGTACAAATAGGTGGCTGCAAGCCATCACATGAGTAATAAAACAACTCGTACAAATAAGTAAATGAGTCAGGCATGCAAAACAGATCGGTGCAAGGTGTTGACAGAGTTCGAGATGATAGATCAAGTGTATTTAGCCATGAGGATAGCTTTTACTTCTTTTTTAGAGTGTAGTGGAAGAGATAAGCCTGGTTTCGGGAGGGAGGGAGTTCCAAATCCTAGGCGCCAATCCTGAGAAGGAGCGCTTGTACGTTTTTTCCTTCCAGAATCTTCGAGGTTTCAGCAGAATGTTTGTGCCTCTCGTGTTTCTAGTTCCCCCAGAGATTGTCAGTTTCTGAGCGAGGTAGCCGGGTGAGTTTAGGTGTACCGCCTTGTGTGTCATGCAGGCGATTTTCAGCTGTATTCTGGCTTCAAAAGGCAGCCAGTTCAGGGATTTCAAGTCGGGGGTAATGTGGGAGTGCTTTTTTGACCCAGTAATGAGTCTCGCTGCAGCATTCAGAGAAGCTTAGTGGTGCGGTAGTAGTTAGGGGGAGTCCGCAGAGGGCGGTGCTGCCGTATTCAATACGTGGGATGACTAGCGATTGTACTGCTGTTTGGAAGTCTTTGGCTGGGAGGTAGGGTTTAAGTTTCCTCAGAGTATTGATCTGGAAGTTCGCTCCCTTTGTTGCCTTGCTGATATGTTGCTGCATGTTGAGGTTGGTGTCAAGTGTTATGCCTAAAGATTTTGCTGAATCCACTATGGTCGGTTGGACATTGAGTGCTGTTAGGTGCTTAAGCCATGTTTGTGTGGTAGATATTTTCGTGGGAGGTGAGATCAGAAGGAACTCAGTCTTCATAGCGTTTAGTTTGAGGTGGTTATCAGTCAGCCAGGATTGGGTGCTCCTGATAGTTGAGTTCAGACGTAAGATGTCTTTGGGGGATTGTAACTTGAGATATAGCTGAGTGTCATCGGCGTACATGTGAAAGTTTACGTTGGATGCTTGTAGCAAGGAGGTGAGAGGTTCCATGACTAGGTTGAACAAAGTTGGGGATAGGGAGGATCCTTGGGGGACGCCTAGCGTCACAGGTATTGGCGAGGACATCAGGTTGTTGCTCTTGAATTTCTGCGACCTGTTGTGAAGAAAGGAAGTGAACCACTTGAGAACAGTTCCAGATAAACCCATTCTTGTATTAAGTAGTTCTAGTAGATTCTCATGTTTAACGGTGTCGAATGCTGAAGAGAGATCTAGAAGGATGAGGAGGCAGGTGTCGTTTTGGTCTAGCATTTGAAGTGCGTCGTCGATTATGTGAGTCATAGCAGTCTCTGTGCTGTGTCCTGCTTGGAAGCCTGACTGGTGGGCGTTGAGGAGATCGAATTGCTCAATGTGTTTAGTCAATTGTAGTTGTGCGCATTTTTCCAATAGTTTGGCGAGAGTAGGAATATTGGTGATGGGACGATAATTGTTAAGATCAGGCTGTAGGTTTCTTTAGTAGAGGTGTGACCTGTCCAATTTTGGTATGCTTCCTTGTTGGAGTGAGCTGTTGATAATTTTAGTCCAGAGAGGGAGAAGCAAAGGGGTAAAGTCTTTTACTGCGGAGGCAGGGAGGGGGTCCGTGAGGTGATTGGATGGTTTCAGGGTGCTGAGCAGTTTGCCAATTTCTTCTTCCGAGTATGTGACGAAGGTTGACCATGTAGCATTGTTTTTTGGTTCAGTGGGTGCTAGGCGTTGGGGTTTGGAGTAGAGGCTTGCGTCAATGAGGAGATCGCTTTTTATTTTGTCAGTTTTTTGGATGAAGAAAGCAGCGAAGTCTTCACAGTGATGTGGTGCAACTGGAACCCCTAAACTAGTTTTTAACCAGTTTAAATTTGTATGCCAGGTACATAATAGTCTTTACTGCAGGCATGTCTTGTTGGCTGCTTATGACTGCAGATTCTTAGCCTGCAGAACACCTGGTGTCTGACTGGAACTTTCAAAGCAGTTCACTTATCTTGCATGCAGATGTGAAGCTTTCTCTTCATTGGCGCTACCCCCTCACACGCTACCTTGAGCAGTACGTTCTCTTAGGCCAAATGGCCTGGTTTTAAATCTTGAAAGGGAAAGTAGGAGCCCATGATCTTAAAGCCTTAAACTAAGGAAGACTGGCAGTAGCTGATAGTCAAGATCATGTTTCAGGTCACATCAGCCAGTTTGCCAAACTGCTGGGCATGAAAAATGGAACTAACTCTGGTAAGGGAAGTCTTAACAACGCCTTTCAACTACCACAGGGTCTCCGGCCTCTGAATTGGAGTTGTCATAGAGCTGGTTAGTCCTTAGGACTTGAGTGCTGGACCAATGCTCGGAGCAGTTTTTCCTGGAAGCAGTGTGGCTTTTATCTCCTGGCACTGACCTTCAGCCATCGCCTCCTAGACTGATGCTAGTTTGTGGTGCCTTATAGCAGCGTCCCATGGCATGGACTCCCAGTCCATGAAGTCACAGAACAGATAAAAGTGGTACAAAAGGGGGTGGTGATGGATGGAGCATCTGAACCAATCAAACACTTGCACCCAATCAACATGTCTGGGTTTAATCCATCACTGTTCTTTAGCCCACTCTGCCACCCCAGTTCAGACATGGTTATATGCAAATCAGTCTGACCCTGTGCCTCATGGAACAGTCCAGCCAAGCCTTCCCTGGCCGGTAACAAGCTTCCGAGGCCTGGTTTCTGGCATTCCAGCCGTCATCAGCCAGGCTTTCCAGTGGCAAAGTGAGAAAGGGATCAAGTCTGAGCAGTCAACTTGAGACCTGAAGTCCCTAATATATTTAATGCTGTGGGTTGGCATCCTGAGGGAGCGATCCTAGTAGCTCATTGCTTACTAATCGTCCTGAGGGCACTTTCTGAGCAGAAAAAGGCATTCAGAACTGGTGAAGTGGCCAGTGGAAGAGATGGGACTCTACAAAAGTTGTGGTGCACAGTCACCAGTAAGGGAGCCACTTAGCTTTTCTAGCCAAAACCCTGCTGTAAGACCTTTGTACGGCAGGAACCTGGTGATTTACAAAACACAACTGTGAACCAAGAAGCACAAAGTGTCTTGACAACATTGTTGTTAATCCAAGCTAGTCTTCAACCCAACAGCCACTGTAGTTAAAACTACAACCAAATGAATGCACAGCATGTGAATCCTGAAAGGTTTACACTCCCAACGTATAGTTTCTTACCTGTCAGTGTAGTTTAGCAGCTTGGTGAATTTCTGGATTCATTTGCAAACCTCACCCTCTTCTTCCAAGAAGAGAGCAAAGAAAAAAAAAAAAACCTGGTGACCAAGTAAGTGCTTCTGGAGGGAGGATTACCATAATCACAAGGTGAATCAAATGGGGTACATCAATGCCTACAAACACTGAAATAGGACAAAAAGGCTTTTAGGACCATTCCAGACCCACTAGATGGCAGAATAATGCACAGCGTGTGAATCCAGAAATTCTTCAAGTAACACAACTACACGGACTGGTAAAGTGTTATAGCCCAGTAGAGGATATGGCTGTGACTGCGATACTGGTCGACTGGGACCAAGAGGCAGTGTACCCGGTGGCCAAGGCGGACTCCTCTTCTCCCCCCCTACCCCCCTTCCTAACACCCCTTCCTTGGACTGAGTAGCCACAGGAAGACTCCTGTTGACCTCCACCGTATTCTTAGGCATAATTTATTCCTTGAACCAATAGCTCTACCATAGGAACCTGCAGCAAAGGATAAGTGTCTGGAACTGACTGCTTTCCCTGCTCACTGGTTGAGCTGGTTGCCCAAATTAACTGACCACAATTCAACTGGCCAGAGTATTTTCTCAAAGTTTTTTTTAGCGTCAAATGTTCTCAGATATTGTAAGTACAGTGTCTACGAGCATGTCTATACAAACTCCACAGCTCTATGCTGGCTTTGCTGAATGCTAAGTTTCATATCAAACTTCTCTGCATTATAAACCCACACTGACCAGTCTATATTTCGCACTTCTACTGTTCTAAACTCTCGCAAAAGTATTTTGAACAAAAGCATTTTTGTTGCCTTCCAAAACGATTCCTAGTGCATTAGAAAAGTATTGCTACTTTTAAAATTTACTTACCTGCAAATGAGTTCATCTTGGTTCTACAAATATACCAAAGTAAACTTTTTATACTAGACAATTGGTCTTGAATCCCAGTAATGCCCCTATATTCAGTATTTAGGGGCAACCTTGACCATCAGATTCCTGTGATCAAAGAAGATAAAGGATAACAATGCAATGCAGCTGAGCATGGAAGACTACTGATTTGGCTCCAGCCCATTTAGGATCTGCTTTCATGCTCCCGCTTCCCCCACCCTTGCTGATGTCAGTATTTTTTTTTACTATGGGATCCTGCTGATCAGGACCCCCTGTTACTGTGCTTCTGCCCTAAATTTGACTTGGTAACTACTTCTGTATCTTCACAATTGGCTACTGGTGTACCTTAAGTCCCTAGTATATGGTACTAAGGTCCTCCGGGCATGGATGCACCAGGGGTGTAACATGTATTATGCGACCCATGGTAGAGCAATTAAACTGTGACTACAGTTCTGCCATTGCATCCTGTAAGCTGGTGCCAGTGCTGCTTATGACAGATCTACGGGTCCTTATATCTGAGGTCACTACACTTAAAAAACCTCTAAGTCTCCCCTTAGGCATGCCTTTCAATTCTGATGGCAGGGTGCTGGGTTAAGTGTAAGGGTGTCACTGTACGAGCAGGCCATCCCTACAAACCATGGAGTCGATTCTCCTGACTTTGTAAGTGCAGTCAGCCATTTTGATCCGTATAGTGGCCGTGCGTCATTGCATGATGGCTAACTATATTGAGGTTGTACCGAATCTGGGCATGTTTGGTATCAAACATTTTGGAACCATAACCCAACTGTTAGAAGGTGGTTCTGACACTAGGGGCCGGTAGGATTTTTCGCTTTTTGAACACCTAATTGAGCTTTTACTGTGGGGGCGCCTCATAATCTGGGACTCCACCACAGTGAACTCCTAATGAAGGAGACTTCTTGGAGATTTTACTTGTGTCCCCCTGGCTTGACAAGGCTGCTGCGCAGCAGCTGGACAGTTGGGCACCAGGCTTGTTACATGCAGACACGTGTACATGCATGTGCACACTGGTAGGGGCTGTTCAGGGGAGATTCCGAGTGTGTGCAGTCCAGGAGGTACAAATTGAATGATATCGGATTTATGCTGAATTGGGTGGTGACATGGAGTAGGCTTTATACACTGGAAGGAAACATGCCAGGGAAAGTCAAGTCTGTTTTTCACTTAATTATTCCCTTATGGGGAGGTGGAACCCATGGCTAGAATGACTTCCACAAGGCCTACAGATTCCAGACACGCACAAATGCCCAGTGTAGCGGATGTGAAAAGAAGTATTCTGTAGAGTCAAGTCATATTTGTACTGCTTTTGGCTCGTCCAAAAATGTCATATTTCTGAGTCCTTGGTTAGGGTCTGGCCCTGGGAGGTTAGATTAATGACCTTTCTTCCCAGAGCGAAGATCTTCCCTACAAGGAGAAAAGATAGGTAGAGCTACAAGCCAATCCATCAACTGCTGTCGCACCACCAGGAGGAAGAAGAGCCAAGAATGGAGGGTCCCCGGCCCCTGGATATCCTTTGGGGGGGGGGTTGGCGGTGCTCCCACCTGGAGAACCGGGCCTTATGGGCTGAGTGGCGCAGAGCACGCCTAATATCTCCGGGTTCACCTGCCTTGCTAGACAGAGACACCCTGTTGGGTGTAGAAAATCAGTTTATTAGCTGCAGCCAAGCACAGTTGTCCGAGAAGTACAACAGAGGTAAGTTCTTAGGAGACTGCCACTTAACTCCGTGGCTCACAATCTCTTATAGGTCATAGGTTTACAATGCCCACTCCCAAAACATACAAACCAACGAATAGGAATAGTTCGAAAACAAGCTATCGAGTGTCCAAAACACACCCTCCTTTCAGACCCCGTGTGCTCTCCTCCCCTCAAGTTAATCAACACTAGTGCCTGTAATTCAATTTGCAGGTGGTAGAAGATGCTCGTATGCTTCAAAGGATAGTTTATGTAACAAGAGAATACACGAAGAGAATAGCGAAGGCCAGTCAAATAAGATAAAGTCAGAAAGAATGGTGGGACCCAAACAGTGGAGTAAAGCAAGGATTAATCAGTCTAGACATGGTTTTAACAAACTCGGCCAGGCCCTAACATCAGTTTCGTAATCAAGGACAAAGGGTTACTCTTTAACAGACTAGACACGTAGCAGCTGAAGAAGCAAAAACACCGCTTTCGCCTTGCTGCCTGAGTGAGGCAACACAAAATGGCGGCTAAATACGAAGGGGAGTCGAAAACCACGTAACCTCAGCCCTCCTTTTGCCATACTCAGGCAAAGCACAAAGGACTCATGCTAGTCTGAGTCAATGGTCATGAGGTCATTGTGTTGTTGCTGTAACATCATTCTAATATTCTCTGTTTTCTGTGACACTGGTTTTGGAACGCATACAGTGGCACAAAGTCCACAGATGGCTGGGCCACACTGCAAACAGAGGCAACAAGAAAAGATGATCGCTAGAATTATTCCAAGAAAAGTTAACACTTTCCATCCCCATGTGGACAGTAGTCCCCAAAACCATCCCATCACAGACCAATCTCCGGTGTCCTGATGAATGGACTCGGAAATGACACGTAGCTTAGAAATGGCTTGGTATACTGTAGGGGCATTATCAGGAACATAAACACAGCAACTAGACCCGATTAATTTACAGACTCCTATCTGCAAGAACAATATCTAAAGCCATTCGGTTTTGTAAAGTCATAAGACGATCCGCCTGAAGTTCAGCTGTCAGATTATTCATGCTCCAGAGGTCACATTTATGGTAGCATTGACCAGACGGACCAGACGGACTAGACGTCTGATGTTTCTGCTATTAACTATTGGACCCCAAAGGGAAGAAACCCTTTCAGAAAATCTCCTCCATGGCCAGCTGTGTCTTCAGAATCAATAACCCCTCTACCATATCTTTCTAGGATGATCTGCAGGAGCAGTATATGTTGGAGGAAGAAGGAAAGCTATATAACATGTTCCCGAGAAATAGGTGGGAAGCCATGTATAGGCTCTGTTGTGGTAGATAAAATATGTACCTTGAGATGGTACCAACGGTGAAGAAACCAAGGGTGTATAAAGTTATGTATGGGAACAATTACTCTTTTCCTGTTTGATCTTAGTGCTCTGGCCATTTATTTGTAAACACAAATTACCTTTATGAGGTATAGTCCAAATCGGTGAAGATCTTCTCTGTTTGACCTTATCAGTGACTCGTTATATCACTAGCCACATTCCAACCATCATATGCTCGTTTCTCATCCATGGGATTCTTACTAATGTCAGCAATTTTTGCCATAGTCACTATACCATTTATCAAAGGACTGTGGCTGAAATCTACTCCACCATTATATGACCCACCAGGAGGATATCGGAGTTGATTCTGGTATGCATTAGAAAACCTAGCCAGATAAGCCCAAGCAGAACCTTCATATGAAAACGGAAGAACTAGGTACGGCATCCCTCTTTCTGTATTATGGGGCATGAGCCCACAGACCCAACAGTCAGTAGTATTGACTACCAATTGATGCTGATGCAACAACTGGATAAACGAGTTATTAAGATATTCTGTTCTCCTCATTTGCTCATGGTCTGGAAGTGCATAGAATTTGTGTGGAGAAATAGTAGAAGAGGAAATCGAAGAAACAGAAGTAGAAGTAGGAGCAGGTGTTGGCTGCATAATGTGGACAATCCATCCTGCAGAAGCTAATAAACTACATAAACATACTAGAATGCATAATGCTACGCCACAACGACTAAACAGTAACTTCTTATAATGGTTTCTTTTCATCATCGTAATATCACTCCCTTCCACTTTGTTATCCATTACTCTAAAGGTGTTACTCACAATAATCTTCCTAGATCACTTGGCTGTGATTATTAGCCGTCCTATGACACTGCAAGTCCTGTTGACCTAGTCACTATTCAGGTCACAGCCTAAGCCTCCTACCGTGACCCTGCAACTTGATAGATAGTGGAAAAGGAATGTCTTTTAATAAACAACAAAATTATAAGGCGGTGACCGCCCTGATCCCATCAGAAGCGGCCGCTGCTCCCTGCTCTACCTGCCGCCTTGTATCGTAGCGCTATACCGCTATCTGCTACCTCGCCTTGCTCCCACAATTGCTATTGCCTGATTGATTATCACAATTATATCGTAGCGCTAGATTGCCTGATTGTTTATTAATTGCTAATCATAATTATATCGTAGCGCTAGACTGCCAAAGTGCGCTTTAACATTCTTTTCAATTGTGCTGTGCTGCCTGTAGAATCCATTTGTGCCTGATTGTACCGGTGCCACTGCCATTTGCATCGCGTTTGTGACTGTGCCCCAATCCTGTTTCGATTTTGGCTTGCTGCCATCTTGTTGTTGTTGTCGTGCCTCCCTGCCCGGATCTCCACCCCGCTCCCGCCTCCCAGCTGCTCCTCCCTCCCACTGATACTGTAAGCCCTGCTCTCCCATTGTAACGCTGTGACCGCCCTGATCCCATCAGAAGCGGCCGCTCCTCACGCTGCACCCTGCTCTACCTGCCGCCTGGTATCGTAGCGCTATACCGCCATACTGCTGTCTGCTACCTCGCCTTGCTCCCACAATTGCTATTGCCTGATTGATTATCACAATTATATCGTAGCGCTAGATTGCCTGATTGTTTATTAATTGCTAATCATAATTATATCGTAGCGCTAGACTGCCAAAATGCGCTTTAACATTCTTTTCAATTGTGCTGCGCTGCCTGTAGAATCCATTTGTGCCTGATTGTGCCGGTGCCACTGCCATTTGCATCGCGTTTATTGTGACTGTGCCCCATTTTGGCTTGCTGCCATCTTGTTGTTGTCGTGCCTCCCTGCCCGGATCTCCACCCCGCTCCCGCCTCCCAGCTGCTCCTCCCTCGCCCCTCCCCCTCCACTATCCACATATGACAGATGCCTCCGCGCGCAGGGTTCACGCGCTGCGGCCGCGCCACATGCGCGCCGAAGGTGCGCCAAAGGTAAGCCCGTCTACGCCTGTCCGCGCCTGGACCGCGCCCAGCGCTAGACCCCCTGACCCCCGCAAAATCCCCTCCACCCGCATAACATGCGACGCCGCAACCCTCTCAGCCCTTAACCCCGGCCGAATCCCAAACTGCTACCAAGCCGCCCCAGGACACAGCCATGGACCCGGCCGAATCCCAAACTGCTACCAAGCCGCCCCAGGACACAGCCATGGACCCTTCACCTGCCACTCCTGCAAGTTCGACTGCATCAGGACCCACACCAAATCGGCAAACTCCAAACAGTGCTCCGACAACAACCACCTGAAGTGCATCCTACTCAACACCCGCTCAGTCCACAGACACTCCATCGAACTCTGGAACCTACTCGACACTACATCGCCGGACGTCGCCTTCCTTACAGAAACATGGATGAACGCCTCATCAGCCCCCGACATCGCCATAGCCATTCCGGACACCTACAAGATCATCCGAAAAGATCGCATCAACCAAACAGGAGGAGGCATCGCCATTGTCCATAAGGACAACATCCGCATCATGACCAGTTCCGACGATAACCTCGCTACCGCCGAACACCTTCACTTCCAGATCCACACCGACCCCAAAACCACACTCAGAGGCACCATCATCTACAAACCCCCAGGACCCTGCACAAAATTCAGCGAAGACATCGCTGACTTCATCTGACCACATGCCCTCCCATCCGAGAACTATATTCTACTGGGAGACCTCAACTTTCACCTGGAAAAGAAAAACGACAGCAACACCACCACCCTTCTGGACAACCTGGCCAATCTCGGACTCAAACAACTCGTTGACACCCCCACCCACTCTGCCGGACACACGCTTGACCCTATCTTCACCTCCAGCAAGCACATCTCCTTCGATCACACCACAACTCTCCATTGGACGGACCACAGCTGCGTTCACTTCAACTGCAAAAAGTCCACGACCCACAACCCCCCTCAACCTATCCCCCGAAGAAATTGGAACAAAATCACCACCGACCAGCTCTTCACATCGCTTCACCAAAACCCCCCAACCAATTCATTAGACCCTAACCAAGCAGCCATCAACCTCACACAATGGATCACCCACAGCGCCGATGAACTAGCACCCTTGAAAAACCATCTAATCAAGCAAGGTAGCAAAAAAGCCCCCTGGTTCAACGATGACCTTAAGAAATACAAGAAGCTCTGTCGTACTCTCGAGAAAACCTAGAGAAAAAACCCAACCACTGACAACCTAGCCACCTTCAAGAACGCCACCCGCAAACACCACCAACTGATCCGATCCACCAAGAAATCAGCATTCAAGGATCGACTCGACAACAACGCCCAAAACAGCAAGGAACTATTCAACATAGTCAAAGAGCTCACCAACCCCACCGCTGGCACCAACGACATCACTCCCTCCCAAGACCTCTGCGACTCTCTAGCCTCGTTCTTCCACAACAAAATCGCTGACATACATAACAGCTTTGGAGACCAGTCCGGAGACCAGTCCACCCCACCCACCTCCAAACTAAAACCCCCCTCCAACTACCTTTGCGCCTGGAACCCTATCACCACCGAAGACACCATCCGTCTGAACTCCATCCACTCAGGATCACCAACCGACCCATGTCCCCACCACATTTTCAACAAAGCAGACTCCATCATCGCACCCCATCTCTGCGATGCCATTAACTGTTCCCTCAACTCCGCTACCTTCCCGGAAAACTGGAAACATGCCGAACTCAGCGCCCTTCTGAAGAAACCCACAGCAGACCCAACCGAACTTAAGAACTACCGCCCCATCTCGCTCCTCCCATTCCCTGCCAAAGTCATCGAGAAAGCCGTCAACAGTCAGCTCGCCGCCTTCCTCGAATCCAACAAATCCCTCGACCCTTCACAGTCTGGCTTCCGAGCCAAACACAGCACCGAAACCGCCCTCATCGCAGCAACAGACGACATCCGAACACTACTGGACAACGGAGAAACAGTTGCTCTCATCTTACTTGACCTCTCCGCAGCCTTCGACACAGTCTGTCACAGCACCCTCATACAACGACTCAGCAACGTCGGAATACAAGGAAAAGCATTGGACTGGATCATCTCGTTCCTCACCGGAAGAACCCAGAGAGTCTGCCTCCCCCCTTTCAAATCAGAAGCCACCGAAGTCATCTGCGGCGTACCACAAGGATCATCACTCAGTCCCACCCTCTTCAACGTTTACATGAGTCCCCTCGCTTCCATCGCACGCCATCACAACCTCAACATCATCTCCTACGCAGATGACACCCAACTGATCCTCTCCCTCACCAAAGAACCAAACACCGCCAAAACCAACTTACACGAAGGAATGAAAGAAGTAGCCGAGTGGATGAAGAACAGCCGTTTAAAACTAAACTCGGACAAAACAGAAGTCCTCATCTTAGGGCCATCCCCCTCTGCCTGGGACGAATCATGGTGGCCACCGGCCCTCGGAACCGCACCCACACCTACGGACCACGCACGTAACCTGGGCTTCATCCTGGACTCCACCCTCTCGATGACCAGACAAGTCAACGCCGTCTCATCATCTTGCTTCAACATCCTACGAATGTTCAAAAAAATCTTCCGTTGGATCCCCACCGAAACAAGAAAGACGGTCACCCACGCACTGATCACAAGCCGACTGGATTACGGAAACACCCTGTACGCCGGAACCACAGCCAAACTACAGAAAAAACTCCAACGCATCCAAAACGCCTCAGCCAGACTCTTATTGGACATCCCTCGGCAAGCTCACATTTCCTGCCACCTGAAAGACCTCCATTGGCTCCCTGTCAACAAGAGAATAACGTTCCGTCTCCTCACCCACGCACACAAAGCCCTCTACGACCTAGGACCCGAATGCCTCAACACGCGTCTATCCTTCTACACCCCCTCCCGACAACTACGATCGTCCAATCAAGCCCTCGCCGCAATTCCGCGCGTCCACAGATCCACCATGGAGGGCAGATCCTTTTCTTACTTGGCGGCCAAAACCTGGAATTCTCTCCCCACCCACCTCCGCCTTACACAGAACCACCACTCCTTCAGAAAGCAACTAAAAACTTTGATTTTCGATAAATAAAACACCTTCTTCCCTCAAGCGCCTTGAGACCCCCTGGGTGAGTAGTGCGCTATACAAATTCTAGAACTTGAACTTGAACTATAACCAGCAAAAAGAAAGAAAAACACAAAGTTCAATTGTTCTTGGTCAACCTTGGCCTCAGGTTGTACCGTGTCTTGCCAGGTATCGTTTGATCTTTGAACAAGGTTTCTGGATCTGACTTGTTCAGTCGCAGGTGCAGTGGTACAGATTCCTGTAGCACGTCGTCATCTTCCTTTTCAGAATTTGTCCAGTCCAGGCGTGCACTACTGAATGGTACAAATCTGGGTACTTTCTCAGTTTCGTGGTCACCTATCCCTTCTCGAACCCACTGGTCCAAGGGTACCTTTTTGCAGTGCACGCCGTGAATCCAGTTTTTCTTCCCCACGACCTTCACGGCTGTACGCGTTATCAACAAAACTTGTCTCGGCGGCCCCCAACGAGGTTCCAAATTCTTTTCCCTCTGAAAATTCTTCAGGCAGACCCAGTCCCCAGGTTGGATGGGGTGCCCTGGATCTGAGGAAGCCTCCAGCAAAGCGTTTTGGACCTGTTGACGAATAACACGTAATTTAGTGGTGAGGTCATGCAAATATTCAACCAACAATGGATACGGAACATCAGAATATTTTTTTGGTCGAGGGACTCCCCAAACATTAGCTGGGCGTCCAAAAACAATCTCGTATGGATTAAGTCCTAAACGAGAATGAACCGTCGTTCTTGTTGAGAGAAGTGCCAGAGGCAAGGCATCAGGTAAAGAAAGGCCTGTGCTGGCCTGAATCTTTGCTAACTTGAGCTTGAGAGTACCATTATAACACTCTACCAAACCCGCTGACTGAGGGTGGTTTGCCGCATGGAATTTGTCTGATACCAAGACCCATACACACCTTCTGCATAATTTGGCCTACAAATTCACTCCCATTGTCACTCCAGACAATGCGCGGCAAACCAAACCTCGGGAAGAATTCCTTCAAGAGGACTTTAGCAGTGGACAAAGCAGTATTGTCCTTTAGGGGGTAGGCCTCTATCCATCTGGAAAAGGCATAAACCACCAACAGGACATATTTGAGGTTGTTGGAACGTTCCATATGAATGTAATCTATTTGCAATACCTCAAAAGGGTACGTAGGGGGAGCAAAATGACCTGCCGGAGTTGGTGTTCCCTTTCCTGGATTGTGCATCAAACAGACAATACAATGCTTCACCACATTCTCTGCACATTTGGGAATACCTTCATTCTTCCATACTGGAGCCAGAAGTTTACATATACCCTTTGCATTGATATGAGCTGGACCATGCGCCATAGTAACTACAGGTAGTACATACGCGTCTGGTAACAACTACCGCTGGTGCTCTGACAATTCCGTCCAACATCCCGTCGTGTCCAACATTCCCATACTCTCTCTCCACTTACTCAATTCTTTCTCAGTTGCTTCCTTCTGGATCATTTTTACACTTTCTACTGTGTCTTCACACATACCTCCTTCTGCGACCCATCTTGCAGGGCCTGCAACATACATTTGACTTTTAACATCTTTCGCTGTCTCTTTCGCTACCTCATCCGCAAATGCATTCCCTCGACCCACATCATCAGTGATCCTTTTATGTGCGCTGCACTTCACAATCGCTACTTGAACAGGCAAGGCAAGTGATTCAAGAAGGTCAGTTACCAACTGACCATGCTGTATTTTAGTGCCGTGGGAGGTAAAGAATCCTCTTTCCTTCCACAAACGGCCGAAACTATGAGCAACGCCAAAGGCGTATTGGCTATCTGTGTAAACAGTCACTTTTTTCCCTTTCGCCAACACACACGCTCTTGTTAATGCAATTAACTCTGCAGCTTGCGCTGAATTCTGTGTAATGCGTGCAGTTTCCACTACTGTATGTAAAGTAGTAACAGCATAGGCTGCTGTCGTCTCACCATTTGGAAGCTTAAAACAAGACCCGTCTACCCCCAGGATCCCATCTGGATCCACAAGTGGCGTGTCTTTCAAATCTACTCGGCCTTTAGTTTCTTCTTCTGTGCGAAGAAAACAATCATGTTGTTCCTGTGTATCTTTCTCATCTAAAACAGGTAACAATGTTGCTGGATTTAGAACATTACATCGCTTGATGTGTATGTGACTAGCTAAAAGTGTTAACTCATATCCAGACAAACGGGCACTCGTTAAATGTTGCGTCTTTGTTCTGTTCAAAAGGGTATCCACTGCATGTGGCACCATAACATTAAGAGTGTGATCCAACACCAATCCAGCAGATTGACGAATGGAAATCGCCGCCGCTGCTGCTCTGAGACAACTAGGTAATGCCTTTGCTACTGGATCCAATGTAGCCGAAAAATAGGCACATGGCCTTTGTTTGTCTCCAAATTGTTGTGTCAAGACTGATAATGCACAACCTTCTTGTTCATGAACATAGAGTGTGAAAGGCTTACTATAATCTGGAGTACCTAAAACAGGAGCAGAACACAACGCAGTACGTAAATCAGAAAAACTCTTCTGACATTCATCAGTCCAAGGTAGAGGCTTGGGCGTGTCTTTCAAAGTGAGTGCTAACAAAGGTTTAGCCAACCGGGAAAAATTCGGGATCCATTGTCTACAATAAGAGGTAATGCCTAAGAAAGCACGCACCTCTCTTTGTGTGGATGGTACAGACATACGTGCAATTGCATGAACACGTTCTGGGGTCAATCGCCTTCCCTCCTTCGACAAGAGATGACCTAAATAGGTAACCTCTTGGCGATAATATTGTAACTTGGAAGGTGACACCTTATGGTGTAAATCAGATAAATGTTGCAGAAGTAATACAGTCGAATTTTTACAGACATTTTCTGAATCGGCAGCTACTAACAAATCATCCACATACTGGATAGGAGTAGCACCAGGAGGCAAAGAAAAAGTGTCAAGCTGAGATTTCAAAGCCTGACTATAGATGGAGGGACTCTCACAGTAGCCTTGAGGAGCACGTTTGAATCGGAAGCTTCGGCCTCCGAGAGAGAAGCCAAAGAGATCCCTACTTTCCTCAGCAATAGGAATGCTAAAGAAAGCATTTTTGAGATCAATAACCGAAAACCAAGCTGCCGAAGCAGGAATCATAGTGAGCAGAGCAGTAAAGTCCGGGACAACAGGAAACTGAGGGACAACAATTTTGTTGACCTCTCGAAGATCAATCACAAAACGCAATACAGGTGGCTTAGAAGGATCAGTACGCTTAAGAACAGGCAGAACAGGACTATTGCAAACATTTCCTCTTGTCTCTTCGACAACACCCTTCTGAACTAAATCGTGAACAATGCTCTTTCGCCATCATTAGAGATCTTATATTGAGGAATGCGAGGCAACTTAACAACAGGCTTAACAGTGATCACATAAGGCGGAATTTGGAGCAGACCAACATCATTCGGACCCGTAGCCCAAAGCGTAGCAGGAAGCGAACGCAATTCGAGTGGTAGTTGATCTTTAGATACATACATCTGAGAAGTCAATCTATCACCTAAAGTAAGATGTACACCAGAAGGGGAACACTACAATGTGGCATGCAAGCGTTTCAATAAATCCAAACCCAATAAATTCTCTCTGCAACCAGTCGTCAAAAGAAGTGGAGCTTCTAAATCATACGGACCAATGGAAATAGGCAAAGGACAGGAAACAGGATTACTAACTGGGGCGCCAGAGAATCCTACGGAAAAATTCATCAAGCCAGACAAAGGTGCCCCAGGGAGTTTGGAATGCATAATAGAACTTCTCATTGCACCAGTATCCAAAAGAAATGGTTCTGTAACACCCAATGCTACAACATCAACATAAGGTCCATTCTGATCCACTGGAACTGATACAACTCCCTTGCTTTGTCTATGGCTGTCCTAGTCAGTGTGAAAATCGGGACTTTCACTCTCTGCACAATAATCGTCATTATAATATTGCACAGACTGAGAATTCTGTTGGTCAAAATAATTTGTAGTATTCTGTGGGGATAAGGAACGCTGTCCCTGAGACAACTCACCTCCCCCTCTACCCCTAGGTGCTGACTGAAAACCACCACGACCTCGTGGCACAGATTGTCCACCAGTGCGTTGTAGTAAAACCGAACAATTAACTTTAAAATGACCTTCCTCTTTACAATAGGCACATTGATTAGGACCTAACAAAGATCGCGGAACAGACGGTGTAGGTTTCTGTAACAATCTCTGAAACTGTGGAGTCTGTTGTGATTGGGGCTGACCAGAACGAGGGGGATAAGCTTGTTGCAAAAGAATTTTCGTTTTCAATGCCTTAGTCTTTTTCTCCATTTTATCCTTATCCCTATTCTCATAATACTGAGCAGTTGCTAATATCTGGGCAGTCGATGAAACGGCCCATGAAATCTCTGATTGTTTCAATTTGTGTGATAATTCTGAAAGTAAATTAAATCGCTGTTCACCTTCAGTACTCATATCTTGACCACTATGGTTGATGAAAGTTTCTTCGAAACGGGTAAAGAAATCGGAGACACTTTCATCCGTCTTTTGTTTACACGCCGCTAACTTATCCCAGTTAACGCGTACAGCAGGCATCATCGTTTTCATCAGACCTATTATTCTACCAGGTAATTCTGCAATTAAATCGGGCTTAGCACCACCTATTTGTCCTGCATCTGCGGCTGTTATAGCAGCCCAATTACCACCTAAAGCTTGATCGTGGTCTTCCCTACGAATTTTAGCTCATAATGCTTGTGGGACTACATTTCCCATTAACAAATCAATATCTGCCAAATTCATAATACACGCATCAACAGTCTGGAACAACTCTTTATAATACCCAGCAGGATTCTTACGAGGGTCCGGTAAAGACTGTTTAAGCGCCAACACTTCCGATCTTTTCCAAGGATCATGTACCCATATACGCTGAAAATGAGCAGGGACAGCCGGATTAGCACCTGCTTGTGGGACTGCTTCTCTCCATATTGGAGGAACTTCTCGCATAGGATATTGTTTCATTTTCTGCCGAACCGCAGGATCAGGTTCAAAAGAGGCTTGAGAGAAAAAGGAAGACCGGAAAGTAACAAGTGTCTGGACAGCATAGTCTACATCGGGACCCACAATAAGTCCTTTATCAAATTGATCCTGTATCTCAAACAAACCTTGAGGAGGTACATCCAAATCCATATCTCCCCATGCTTTAATACGAGTATTACACATAACATTAAAGACATATCTCTGCGTGGGCGGATTCCAGTGAAGAAAAGTATCTAAAATATCACGTACACTATACTGTGGACCACTCATGATCCAATTCCGAGCGAGAGAATCTAACTTAATCTGTTTATCGGAATCCGGAATTTGACTACGAGATTGCCTTCGAGACGAGGCAGGAGAAAAATTAAGGGACCCAAAGAAAGGTGACAAAAGACCGGAAACGGTGTCAACTAATCGTTGACGAGCCGTAGGGGAATCCGACACTAAAACGGGAGACAATGTATTCAGTACAGTAGGAGAAGAGCTAGCAGCAAAAGAAACTGAAGGTGAAGAAGACTGAGGCACAGAAGTCGGTGGCAAAGGAGGTGGAGGTGGAATTACTGGAAGAGGCAATTGTGCATGAAACGGAATAACTGGTTGAGCAACAGGTTGCTAGACAACAGGTTGTAATGGGGGTGCATTAGCACCTTGTACATAAGGTAGAGGTAATCTCAACAAATGGGACAGGAAAGGATCTTCGTCAAGATCCTTACTCTTTGGCGAAGTAGGCAACACAGGGTAACATCTATCTATTGCCATACGATGCTGTCTTTCTGAGACTTCAATCATCTGATCAGTCTCATCATTTTTAAACTGCTGAGCAGCCTGTAAAATCGCCATATTTTGCTCCTTTTTATCTTTCTTCATTTGCTTAATTTCTTTCTGTTTGGCTTCCTTACGCCAGAGGCGGAAAGAGTCCAACATTGCCGGCCGGGCTTTTCTCTTGAACAAAATCACTTCCAAATTATTTAGTATATCAGGCTCAAAACTACCATTTTGTGGCCACTGTAGGACACCATCTTTCTTCGTATATCGGATCCATGTTTCATTGAAAATAATAGGACCAAGACCATGTTTCGAATAGAGCTCATAAGTGGGAGTTCCAACCGGAGGAATCGGACAAGAATCCTCTAGCCGGGAATCCCTAGAACAACCTAAACAGCAAAATTTCTTAAACTTACTAAATCCAGGCATTTTGTAACGAACTGGACTTTTCACAAACTTCGAGGGGTGTAAGACAATACAGTCGCAGCACAAACATACCCCTCGGCTTCGATAAGTGCACTGATCGAATGACAAAAACAAAACCCAAAACAAAGAGTGGGCGCTACCCACGAATACTTAACTAAATGTTTTCTCACGCCAACAGATGTCTGTCTAACGTCTCGTGATACCAATCATCACTAGAGGGCCAAGGCAGGGCGACAGTCAGGGCAGCAGTCGTCAGCAGCCGTCGGAAAGGAGTTGCCGCGCTGTAAAAGACTTTCGGTCCACTTCGACATACAGGGGTCGCTCACGTGGTTCGCGAATCCTCCAGAAGTTTCTTGCGAAGCTCCTCACGACCCTTGGGCTGAACCGCTAACACTGAAGTTGCTCACACATTGGGCGCCAGTTGGAGAACCGGGCCTTATGGGCCGGGCGGCGCAGGGCTTGCCTAATATCTCCGGGTTCACCTGCCTTGCTAGACAGAGACACGAGACACTCTGTTGGGCGTAGAAAATCAGTTTATTAGCTGCAGCCAAGCACAGTTGTCTAAGAAGTACAACAGAGGTAAGTTCTTAGGAGACTGCCACTTAACTCCGTGGCTCACAATCTCTTATAGGTCATAGGTTTACAATGCCCACTCCCAAAACATACAAACCAACGAATAGGAATAGTTCGAAAACAAGCTATTGAGTGTCCAAAACACACCCTTCTTTCAGACCCCGTGTGCTCTCCTCCCCTCAAGTTAATCAACACTAGTGCCTGTAATTCACTTTGCAGGTGGTAGAAGATGTTCGTATGCTTCAAAGGATAGTTTATGTAACAAGAGTATACACGAAGAGAATAGCGAAGGCCAGTCAAATAAGATAAAGTCAGAAAGAATGGTGGGACCCAAACAGTGGAGTAAAGCAAGGATTGATCAGTCTAGACATGGTTTTAACAAACTTGTCCAGGCCCTAACATCAGTTTCGTAATCAAGGACAAAGGGTTACTCTTTAACAGACGAGACACGTAGCAGCTGAAGCAGCAAAAACACCGCGTTCGCCGTGCTGCCTGAGTGAGGCAACACAAAATGGCGGCTGAACACAAAATGGCGGTTAAATTACGAAGCGGAGTCGAAAACCACGGAACCTTACACCACCTTCAGCCGGGGCCAGGGTGGGCTCCTGGCCCCCGGTTGGGCCTTTTCGTGGGGAGTGTGACGGCGTCCTCCTTGTGGGGTGGGGGGGAGGTGCGATGGCACCTCCCGCCCCCTCACACTGTGCCCGGAGTTGGTCTCCCTGGCCCCTCCTCCTTACATTCTTCAAGGGGAGCGCGACGGCGCTCCCCGGCTTAGTGTTCAGTGGGTGCCAGGGTGGGCTCCTGGCACCCTGTGGGGGCAGCTTCATGGGGTGTGCGAGTGCGCACCCCAGCTTTACTTCTTTTGGGGGGGCAGCCCCCGGGACCAGACCCACCCTGGGGGCCCATTACAGACCGGGAGAGCCATTCATCAATTATGTGGCACAGCCCATAATGCCTTGCAGGCCAGGACCGGCCTGCAAGGGCAACATGGCGCTTTCTTGGCTTGTGGTGACCCCGGGAGAACGGGGTCACCACCACACGTGCTAAAGTGCTGGGGGAGCTGCTAGAGAATCGCAGTCTACCCCCTGCACGAAGAGGAAAGTCCCACCCTAAGTGACTTGGGGATTGGAGAGAATAACCCCTAATGGTCTCAGCTTGCATTTTAAACCTTCTGGGCTGGAACATTTGTTCTTCAGCTGAGGGTGATTGAAAAGTTCTTCATGAAGTGAAGGGTTGAGGTGGTGGATGTCTGGAAGAAGGCATCCCTGGAGGTGAAGAGGTGTAATTGCACCACAAATGCTTTTCTGTAGTAGGGGATCTCTGTGTATAGTCATAATCTAGTGAATAGTCCCGCCCATGTGCGTGGACCCCGGAGCAATCAAAAATAATCTCTTAAAGTGTCGAAAATGCAGAACTGCACAGACACAAGAGAGAATTAAAGACAGATAATGCAGCCTATAAAACAGGCTACACTGTCCAGTACTTCAACTAGAAATTCCACAAAAAAAATCCACAAAACAGCAAAGCCTGTACAGATTTCCCTTGCTTCAGCAGCAAAAACACTCTGGAATGATAGAGAGGAGGACCTGGACAGACAAGCCCCACAGGCTGCCATTATGTGGCTCAGAACAGGATACTGTGCCTTTAAGAGAACCTTCCAGAACTTCACAGTATCCCAGAATGCACTGCAGGTCCCCTTTACTTTCAGTTCTTTTTTCCGGCTCCTGCAAGCAGGACCCTGGAGCATTGAGCTCTCCCTTTTCAAGGGTTTATTGGTGTTTTTTCCACTATTCTTTTCGATTTAAGTGCTTCTAAGTATTTTAGTGCTGTTCTTCTTGGTGTTTTGCTCCTGTTTGAGGTCAAATATGCCTGCATTATTTGACAAATGCCCAGAGTGCTCCAGGAAGAAGGCAAAATCAGATCCCCATGAGGTGTGTATCCTCTGCCTTCCCTCTTCCCATGTCCCAGAGGAGTGTGTGATTTGTCAAGGCTTCTCTGGCAGGACCCTGAAGGACAGACAGAAGATCAGGCTTCAGGGCGTCGAGGAAAGAAGGCTGAAGGCGCAAGGTGGGTCTGGAGGGGCTTCTTCTGCCCATGCTGAGGCCTCTGGGGGGCTCCCCAGGGGCAGGAAGACCAGCAAGCGTCCCCATTCTCCGTCTGGGTCGATTGCACCGACTACGACGTCGAGAGGGATGACTACAGTCTGTTCCCCGTCTCCCCAGGGCTCTGGGTCGAAGCGACGTCGACGCTCGACGTCGAGAAATTTGAACAGACCGCCTTAGATGTCTCCTGTGACGAATTCGTCGTCCTCGTCGGACTCGACGTCGAGTGATCGATGTCGAAGGGCCCGGCGTCGGCGCTCGCCGTCGAAGCGACACCGCCGTTCGCCGTTGGCGAAAAGGAGAAGATTGACGTCGAGGGGATCCTCGTCGTCGAGGAGTGGACCGCCGTCGAGGCGGAGTGGACCGCCGTCGAGGCGGAAGAGGTCGCCGTCGAGGCGGAAGAGGTCGCCGTTGAGGCGGACGAGGTCGCCGTCGAGGCGCAAGAGGTCGTCGTCGAGGCAGACGAGGTCGCCGTCGAGGCGGATGAGGTCGCCGTCGAGGCGTAGAAGACGGTCGACTCCGAGGAAGAGATGCTCATCGTCGAGGGGCCGACGCTCGCAGTCTGGTCACCGCTCTTCGACGTCGAAGAGTGTGGCAAGAGGCCTGATGCCATGGCAGGCTCGCCAACGTCCCAGGATGGAAAGGAAGGCGGATCACCGGGCTCGGTGTACTCCGAGGTGTATACTCTGTCGCAGAGGCCAGTTATACCTCCGCCTCCATTGCCGAGGGGTCTCCCTCCGAGGACTCCTACCCCTCCTCCTTTGCCTCCGCTTCCGCAAACCGTACCTCGACCTCAGGTGCCAGAAAGGCCGCCCCCTGTTCCTCCGAGGTCGGTCTCATTGCCCAGGCTTCCGACCCCTCCCAAAGGGACTCCTAAGCCGCAGGCCCCGGCCAAACCTAGGACGCCCATTCCGGTGGAACCGGCGGATCGTCCGAGGCCTAGGAAGTCACGATCACGCTCCGGACGGAGAGGAAGATCGAGGAGTCTATGCAGATCCTCCACTAGATCTAGGCATCGCCATAGGAGGCGGGGATCCAGGTCCTGCACGGACTCCTCCAGGACACGTTCCTATTCACCGACCTTGTCGGATTCCCTGGGGACTAGGGTGTCTCCGGTGGACGACATCAGCACGTTCCAGGAGGTTCTCCTGAGGGGGGCTACAAAGTTGGGCATCACGGTGACGGCTCCTACACCTACGACGTCCGTGATATTTGAGACACTTCACAAGAAGCATTTGTCTTGCCCTCTGCTGCCATTAGTGCCAGGTTTGGTGGAACCGGCGGAGGAGCTGTTCCTTACGCCAGCGGTGGTGAAGGCCGCTCCCTCCTGACTTCTGAAGAAGTACAGGGCCCCGGATTCGGATCCGGCTTTCCTGCGGATAGATCCAGTACCCGACTCCGTTATAGTGACGGCGGCCAGGAAGTTACACTCTACCTCCCCGTCCTCCACCTTGCCGCCTGATAAGGAAAGCCGATGGATTGACTCGGCTGGAAGGAAGGCTTGTGGGACTGCATCCACGACCATGAAAGCCTCCAGCGATTCGGCTTTGCTGGGGCGGTACGACCGTGCCCTGTGGGACTCCCTGCAACAGTTCACGGACCTTCTGCCACGAGACAAGAGGGAGGACTTCCTAGAGATACTTAAGGAAGGGATGCTGGTTTCAAACCAGGTCATTAGCGCGGCTGCGGATTTCTCTCTTTTGGCAGCCCATGGTTACTGTCATGGGATCAACCAGCGACGTCATGCTTGGCTCAGGCTCACGTCACTCAAGCCGGAGGCCCAGCAGCGGGTGGCCAATCTGCCTTTTTCCGGAGAAACACTGTTCGGAAAGCATGCCGATGATGAGATGGCCCGCATGAAGGCGGAGGCAGAGACCCTGACGGCTGTGGGCTTGGAGAAGCCCAAAGAAAAGAAGTCCTACCGACCATTTCAGAGACGGTTCGGTGCACAGGGAAGAGGACGAGGGCAGTCTTCGGGACAGCAGCAGCAACAACAGCAGCAGTTCCGGAGACCCTTCCAGAAGCGCCAGAAGGGTAGAGGTGGACAACAGTCCTCTACAGCGAACAAAGGCCCGGCCGGGTCTCGACCCTGAGCGGCTACTTCCCCTTCATCCGTTACCCGCTCCGATGGGGGGAAGCGTTCAATTTTTTCTGGCAGAGTGGAGAAAAATTACTCAGGACAAGTGGGTGCTGAATATTGTTTGCAATGGATACAGTCTTCGGTTCACCAGCCCGCCTCCATCGATTCCTCCGGTCAGCTCGCAGTATCAACTGCGCGAGCTCCAGGCGGAGGCCGATATCCTGTTAAGGAAAATGGCGATAGAAGACGTACCTCTGTCTCAAAGAGGAAGAGGTCTGTACTCCCGGTTCTTTCTGGATCGCAAGAAGGACAAGAACGAGTTCAGGCCCATTCTGGACTTGCGACAGGCAAACAAGTGGATTCGCAGAGAAAAGTTTTGCATGCTGTCGTTGCATCAGATTTATCCTCAGTTGCAACAGGGAGACTGGCTATGTGCAATAGACCTACAGGATGCGTACTTCCATGTGCCCATTGCACGCAAACACAGGAAGTTCCCGCGATTTCAAGTCGGCACCAATCACTATCAGTACACAGTACTTCCCTTCGGGCTGAAGTCTGCGCCCAGGACTTTCTCGAAGTGCATGGCAGTGGTAGCAGCACACCTGAGGAAGAACAAGGTGTTTGTCTACCCGTACCTGGACGATTGGTTGATCAAGGCCTCCTCCTTCTCGGAAGCTCAAGCGCACTTCCAGAAGACGTGCGTTCTCTTGAACAAGCTGGGGTTGCACATCAATATGTCCAAGTCTGTCCCGACTCCGGTCCAGTGCATTCAGTACTTGGGAGCCACCATCAATACGCTGTCAGCAAGCGTGTGTCCTTCGGAGGAGCGACGGTTATCACTCCTTCGGAAGGCTCAGGCTCTTATGACCACTCCATCTACAACAGTGAGGACGGTGTCTTCTCTACTGGGATCGATGGCCTCTTGTATCTTCCTAATGCCACACACGCGGCTGCACATGAGACCGCTGCAGGAGTGTTTGGAGGATCAATGGGATCAGAGGAGAGGATCTTGGGACGACAAGATACGTCTGTCTCTGAATGCTCTTCAGTCTCTGAAGTGGTGGTGTTCAGCGGAGAATCTCCTCAGAGGGGTTCCCTTCCACAAGGATAATTCCCACCCAGACTATCGTGACGGATGCTTCTCTCCAGGGCTGGGGAGCTCACTCCGTAGACCTACAGATTCAAGGGACGTGGTCCCCGACGGAGTCCACGTCCCACATCAATTTCCTGGAACTCAGAGCTGTTCGCTTGGCGCTGAAGGCCTTTCACCCATCCTTCCAGACCAACTCTCTGCTTGTACAGACGGACAATACGACCACGATGTATTACCTCAACAAGCAGGGGGGCTCGAGATAACGCACCCTGTCGCAGGAGGCGCAGGCGATCTGGCATTGGCTTCTGGCCCGAGGACTGACGATAACGGCTACCCATCTGCCAGGTGTGCAGAATGTTCAGGCAGACGCGCTGAGCAGACTGATTCAGGAAAACCACGAATGGGTCATAAACAACGAAGTACTAGGAGAAGTCTTCGCAAGGTGGGGAACTCCAGACGTAGATCTGTTCGCCACCGCAGAAAACAGCAAATGCCGAGACTTCGCCTCCAGCTACTACCAGCAGGGGACGCTGGGGAATGCGTTATGGATCAACTGGTCGAACAGCTTTCTGTACGCTTTTCCACCCATTCCCCTGATTCCGGCGGTGCTCATCAAACCGTCCCAGTCCAGGGCGCGGATGATCCTGATTGCCCCGGAATGGCCCAGGCAGTGGTGGTTCACGGACCTGCTTCACCGGTCTCTCCTTCCTCACATGCGGCTGCCATGCAGGCCGGACCTTCTCACGAAGTTCGGGGGGCAGATGTTGCATCCCAACCTCTCGTCTTTGAGTTTGGCGGCATGGCTCCTGAGATAGTGCAATATGGCCATCTGAATCTCCCAGGAGATTGCATGGACATACTGAAGGAGGCTAAGCGACCTTCCACTAGGAATTCTTATGCTTACAAGTGGAAGTGACCCGACGACATGTAAGGAAGATGTCATCCTTCCATATCTTCTACATCTGGCGCAGTCTGGCCTTAATGTCCATTCCATTAAGGTTCATCTGGCTGCATTGACTGCCTACAGGAAATGCCCTTCACAGACTTCCTTCTTCCAGATCCCTGTGATCAAAGATTTTTGGAAGGCTTGAAGAAAGTGTTCCCTCCTGTCAGGCTTCCTTCGCCTTCATGGGAATTGAATGTGGTGCTGTCCAGATTGATGAAGGAGCCTTTTGAACCTATTCATAAGGCTTTGTTGCAGCACCTGTCCTGGAAGGCGGCGTTCCTCGTGGCCATTACATCGGCCCGCAGGGTGAGTGAAATTCAGGCGTTGTGTTGCCAAGAACCTTATACTGTATTTCATGCTGCTAAGGTTGTTATGCGTACTCACCCTAAATTTCTTCCCAAGGTTATTTCTGATTTTCATGTCAACCAGACTATAACTTTGCCTACGTTTTTTCAGAATCCTTCTTCTCCAGCGGAAAGGTCTTTACATTCCCTGGATGTTAGGAGGGTATTGAAGTTTTATCTGGATAAAACCAAAGATATTCGTAGGTCGGACCAATTGTTTATCAATTATGGATCAGTCAGGACGGGTCTTGCTACCTCTAAACAGTCCATCTCGAGGTGGATTGTGTCCTGCATACAATTGTGTTACCAAAAGGCTAATAAGACCTTAGGGGGCAAACCTAAGGCTCATTCCACCAGGGGCAAAGCTGCCACGACGGCTTTGCTTCGTAATGTTCCCATTGCAGAAATCTGCAAGGCGGCCACTTGAAAGTCGGTCCATACCTTTGCTAAGCATAACTGCCTGGACACTGATGATGATAAAGTATATTCTGAGCAGACTGTTGTCCCCAGTGACGTTCCTTGTCTGAAGCACAAGCGATACAACGCTGTTTCTCCTCTCCTTGCAGGGCTGAAGGCGACTGATCCCTTTCCCTCCTTGCCGTAACCTCAAGTGACGCTCTTAATCTGTGGTGGACATCTGGTCAGTGGCAGGTGAGTCTACAACAGACTGTCCTTAAATAAAGTGAGATGTGTCTTCACAGAAGGCCCATAGAAGTTAGATATTAATGTTTGTGCTGGAGGGGGCCTTGCTGTGATGAGCATTCTGCATAGTCCGTGTTTCACCTGATACATAGTGATTACATTGTATGCGCTGAGCAGACCTCCTTTGTAGCTCCAGCTGACTAACTGACCAACTGCTGTAATGTGGGTTGGTCAGAGTCCGGTTTGCAAACTGTTTGGCAGCCTTTCAATTTCTATACAAGCACCTCTAGTAGGAGACTCCTCTGTCGTAGTACTAACTTGGGTCCATTGGGAACAGTTCTAGACCAGCTCCTCTAGGGAGAACTCTTGCAGCATGATCTAGGTTTAGTGGCCTGGTTACACCATCTCTGAGGTGTGCGAAAGGGAACAAAGTCCAGAGCTCGCCCGGTGAAGATCTAGTGAACCTTAACCAGAGCACTGTTTTATTCGCTTAACAGGGCCGTCGTTACTGTTCTTATCCTGTTGGCAGAGTTTTAGGATTTGGTGCAGGCATGAATGTCCCTTTTCAGTTTCTCCATCGCTCCTGACACCTTTGGTTCTCTTCCTTTTAAAGCACCGAACAAACCGCCTCCGAGGCACAGTCCTGCATGGAACCAACCATTGCCTGCTGAGGCGTTGCACACGGTATGTACCCTGTACCTTTTGATCCGTTACCTTTGCCCTTGGTGGAGTGTATATGATGATATTTTAACAGGTTTCTGATTACTAATGAAGCTACCTCGCAGCGCACTGATGCACTCCCAGTACCCTGCTGCTGTGGTCGTTCCTCTTGTAGAGTCTGACGTGTCCCTGTTTACCTTTACAGATTCCCCCCTCCCATTTCTGGGCATTGCAGAGCCCTGTGGCACAACCGTGATTACAGCTTCTCTCCCCGACCAGAAGGTACGTCTGACCTCCCTGTTCACTGCTTTGTTTCTAGTCATGCTGTGACCCTGGCAGAAGGCACTTGCCCTGTTTAATAAAGCATTCATGATTTATTAAACTGTTTTGAGGTCCCACTCAATATATATCGTTTTAGGGCAGTTTGTCGTCCGTCTGCTTAGACGGAAAGGTTCCAATTGGTAGTCTTCCCCTCCCCCCCCCCCCCCCCCCCCCCCCTCGTACTCTAGTGTTTATTGCTAGGCGCAGGTTTATTACAGGTACACACCCGAGCATAAATGATGAGCTCTCACAGACTAGAGTTTCTGACTTCCTGTGAAGACAACTCGCAGCGCACTGACTGCTCGGGCCATGCACGATGGCTCCATGTGTTCGTCTGGCCTCGCTCTGACGCCTGTTTTCTGTTACAGGACGCACCCGGGGACGCTGCAGTCTTGAGCTGGTAAGTGCTGTCGGACTAAACAAGCCATGTGTGGAGTGTTCGTGACTTAATTTCTGTGATGTGAGATTTGGAGTTTGTATCCTTTGGGTACTCGCCTGCTGGGAGTGATGGAGGCGGCTGTATGCTTGGAGTGGATGGAGTAAGGGGCAGGTGTTGAACTCTTATCTGCCTGAAGTTCTGGGGGAATACTCTGCCAACTGCTGCATGGTGCTGGTTTTTCCTCACACGTGGCTCCTCGGCCTCATAATTGAGGGTGCTAGGATGTGTCCTGGATCTAATTTCTTAATGTGGGCAGTTTCAGCCACTGTCCACTTTAAAACTGCTAGAGTAGAAACTAGCAGTGGCCTTTCGTACTACATGGTGCTGTTCATGCTGGTTTTACACCGTGTAACAAGCTTCTGTGCTAAAAATGAGCATCATGTGCTGAACTTCTGCTTGTGGAATTCCAG
Organism: Lissotriton helveticus; assembly: GCF_964261635.1. Classification (NCBI taxonomy): domain Eukaryota; kingdom Metazoa; phylum Chordata; class Amphibia; order Caudata; family Salamandridae; genus Lissotriton; species Lissotriton helveticus. Next base: position 2,065,933,236 of record NC_136065.1, read on the forward strand.
ATGTTTATGCGTTTGGAATTCCAGATTTTTATGTGACTCAGCAAAGGCCCGATTTTGTCCTGAAGAGCAGTGTATGCTTAAAGCGCACACAGGCTCTGTGGAGTCCTGGTGCCTTCTCGGTTTTGATTACTTCATCTTATTAATCTGATTTAAAATGAACCAATGACAGGGAACTGCACTGATTAATACAGAATCAAAAAATTAAGTGACCAAGTACAAACGTGTGCACATGCTTATGGGATTCTGTATAATCCATATACCCAACAACCTACTATTAAGTAGTCACTAAGGTCGTTGACTAGTTGGGATCAAAGCATGTATGTCTAATAAGGTCTGGGGCACAGAAGCGTGAGTGGCATTCTCCACAGGAGGGTGATATACAACCCCCCCCACCTGCCACAAGGGATCCACCTCTAGTCCCCAGGGAGGGGGGCAGCCGCCCCTTGGGCAAAGGTTTTTACTCCAATTTTGAAATAAGCCTATTCAGTCTTTCTGCACCTCCCAGGGGGTGCGATGCAGGAAGCACATCCATGAACTATATGAAACATTAATCCCGGGTGGGGCTACCCATAATGTGCATGCAAAGCCCCCCCAAAATGCCAGTCTTTCTGCCCCTCGCCTCCCAGGAGGCAGATAGGGCAATGGCCACTGGGGGTCAGAAAACCCACTAGGTGCCAGGGATTGGGGTTTTTTATGCATAGGGCTGGGGCTGCCCAGAATAAGCATGCCAATGCCTCCCCATACAGTGGCCAGTCTTTCTGCCCCCCCGCTCACCCACACAAGTATGGTATCTTTGTTATCAGGAGACCTGTGGACGCTGGGTGGTAAGAATTGTCAGCCTGGTGATCCCATAGATGCAAGGGGGCTGGTGGGGGTATGTGGTTTCTATTTAGCTTAATTTAAGACTTGCAGGAGATTGTAGATAAACCATGGGGATCCATGAAAGACTCTTCTCAGCCCCCCTCCCGGTGTCTAGTTATCAGAAATGTCTGCAATTGGTGGGTTGTCCTGCTCCAGAACTGGTCGTTTTTTTGGAGCTTCTAACTGTGTTTGACAATTTACAGAGTGCTTCTTCTTGCAGACTAACAACCCGCTCAGGCTGCAAACCTGCTTCGAGATGGCGAAGACAGCAATGCTGCAGACTGCCGTGCCAGATGTCTTTGTTGCTTTGAAGGATACTGCGTGTGAGGCTGCTTTAGACATGGAAAAAAACCACGAAGCTGAAATGCAGTTGTTTGGTCACTGGAAAATGGCTTTTTTGAATAAAAGTTCTGATTCTCTCAAATGACTCCTTAATTATGGCCTTAGTTGTTGAAGCTTTTTAATCTATAGGCAAGTCTTTTATCCTCTACTCTGATTTCATTCTGTTGCCTAGAATTGGGTGTGGCTAACTGATAAAAAGAGAACTGAACCAGCAGACTTTTAATAGAATGCCTGCTGAATATAGTGATATTTATTTTCAAAGTTTTATATAGCGCGAACAAGATCTTCACAGATATCAGAGCGCTTTACATAGAGGGGTACATGAGGGAACATAGTCCAACAATAAATCAATACATCACATAGTACAAATAGGTGGCTGCAAGCCATCACATGAGTAATAAAACAACTCGTACAAATAAGTAAATGAGTCAGGCATGCAAAACAGATCGGTGCAAGGTGTTGACAGAGTTCGAGATGATAGATCAAGTGTATTTAGCCATGAGGATAGCTTTTACTTCTTTTTTAGAGTGTAGTGGAAGAGATAAGCCTGGTTTCGGGAGGGAGTGAGTTCCAAATCCTAGGCGCCAATCCTGAGAAGGAGCGCTTGTAAGTTTTTTCCTTCCAGAATCTTCGAGGTTTCAGCAGAATGTTTGTGCCTCTCGTGTTTCTAGTTCCCCCAGAGATTGTCAGTTTCTGAGCGAGGTAGCCGGGTGAGTTTAGGTGTACCGCCTTGTGTGTCATGCAGGCGATTTTCAGCTGTATTCTGGCTTCAAAAGGCAGCCAGTTCAGGGATTTCAAGTCGGGGGTAATGTGGGAGTGCTTTTTTGACCCAGTAATGAGTCTCGCTGCAGCATTCAGAGAAGCTTAGTGGTGCGGTAGTAGTTAGGGGGAGTCCGCAGAGGGCGGTGCTGCCGTATTCAATACGTGGGATGACTAGCGATTGTACTGCTGTTTGGAAGTCTTTGGCTGGGAGGTAGGGTTTAAGTTTCCTCAGAGTATTGATCTGGAAGTTCGCTCCCTTTGTTGCCTTGCTGATATGTTGCTGCATGTTGAGGTTGGTGTCAAGTGTTATGCCTAAAGATTTTGCTGAATCCATTATGGTCGGTTGGACATTGAGTGCTGTTAGGTGCTTAAGCCATGTTTGTGTGGTAGATATTTTCGTGGGAGGTGAGATCAGAAGGAACTCAGTCTTCATAGCGTTTAGTTTGAGGTGGTTATCAGTCAGCCAGGATTGGGTGCTCCTGATAGTTGAGTTCAGACGTAAGATGTCTTTGGGGGATTGTAACTTGAGATATAGCTGAGTGTCATCGGCGTACATGTGAAAGTTTACGTTGGATGCTTGTAGCAAGGAGGTGAGAGGTTCCATGACTAGGTTGAACAAAGTTGGGGATAGGGAGGATCCTTGGGGGACGCCTAGCGTCACAGGTATTGGCGAGGACATCAGGTTGTTGCTCTTGAATTTCTGCGACCTGTTGTGAAGAAAGGAAGTGAACCACTTGAGAACAGTTCCAGATAAACCCATTCTTGTATTAAGTAGTTCTAGTAGATTCTCATGTTTAACGGTGTCGAATGCTGAAGAGAGATCTAGAAGGATGAGGAGGCAGGTGTCGTTTTGGTCTAGCATTTGAAGTGCGTCGTCGATTATGTGAGTCATAGCAGTCTCTGTGCTGTGTCCTGCTTGGAAGCCTGACTGGTGGGCGTTGAGGAGATCGAATTGCTCAATGTGTTTAGTCAATTGTAGTTGTGCGCATTTTTCCAATAGTTTGGCGAGAGTAGGAATATTGGTGATGGGACGATAATTGTTAAGATCAGGCTGTAGGTTTCTTTAGTAGAGGTGTGACCTGTCCAATTTTGGTATGCTTCCTTGTTGGAGTGAGCTGTTGATAATTTTAGTCCAGAGAGGGAGAAGCAAAGGGGTAAAGTCTTTTACTGCGGAGGCAGGGAGGGGGTCCGTGAGGTGATTGGATGGTTTCAGGGTGCTGAGCAGTTTGCCAATTTCTTCTTCCGAGTATGTGACGAAGGTTGACCATGTAGCATTGTTTTTTGGTTCAGTGGGTGCTAGGCGTTGGGGTTTGGAGTAGAGGCTTGCGTCAATGAGGAGATCGCTTTTTATTTTGTCAGTTTTTTGGATGAAGAAAGCAGCGAAGTCTTCACAGTGATGTGGTGCAACTGGAACCCCTAAACTAGTTTTTAACCAGTTTAAATTTGTATGCCAGGTACATAATAGTCTTTACTGCAGGCATGTCTTGTTGGCTGCTTATGACTGCAGATTCTTAGCCTGCAGAACACCTGGTGTCTGACTGGAACTTTCAAAGCAGTTCACTTATCTTGCATGCAGATGTGAAGCTTTCTCTTCATTGGCGCTACCCCCTCACACGCTACCTTGAGCAGTACGTTCTCTTAGGCCAAATGGCCTGGTTTTAAATCTTGAAAGGGAAAGTAGGAGCCCATGATCGTAAAGCCTTAAACTAAGGAAGACTGGCAGTAGCTGATAGTCAAGATCATGTTTCAGGTCACATCAGCCAGTTTGCCAAACTGCTGGGCATGAAAAATGGAACTAACTCTGGTAAGGGAAGTCTTAACAACGCCTTTCAACTACCACAGGGTCTCCGGCCTCTGAATTGGAGTTGTCATAGAGCTGGTTAGTCCTTAGGACTTGAGTGCTGGACCAATGCTCGGAGCAGTTTTTCCTGGAAGCAGTGTGGCTTTTATCTCCTGGCACTGACCTTCAGCCATCGCCTCCTAGACTGATGCTAGTTTGTGGTGCCTTATAGCAGCGTCCCATGGCATGGACTCCCAGTCCATGAAGTCACAGAACAGATAAAAGTGGTACAAAAGGGGGTGGTGATGGATGGAGCATCTGAACCAATCAAACACTTGCACCCAATCAACATGTCTGGGTTTAATCCATCACTGTTCTTTAGCCCACTCTGCCACCCCAGTTCAGACATGGTCATATGCAAATCAGTCTGACCCTGTGCCTCATGGAACAGTCCAGCCAAGCCATGCCTTCCCTGGCCGGTAACAAGCTTCCGAGGCCTGGTTTCTGGCATTCCAGCCGTCATCAGCCAGGCTTTCCAGTGGCAAAGTGAGAAAGGGATCAAGTCTGAGCAGTCAACTTGAGACCTGAAGTCCCTAATATATTTAATGCTGTGGGTTGGCATCCTGAGGGAGCGATCCTAGTAGCTCATTGCTTACTAATCGTCCTGAGGGCACTTTCTGAGCAGAAAAAGGCATTCAGAACTGGTGAAGTGGCCAGTGGAAGAGATGGGACTCTACAAAAGTTGTGGTGCACAGTCACCAGTAAGGGAGCCACTTAGCTTTTCTAGCCAAAACCCTGCTGTAAGACCTTTGTACGGCAGGAACCTGGTGATTTACAAAACACAACTGTGAACCAAGAAGCACAAAGTGTCTTGACAACATTGTTGTTAATCCAAGCTAGTCTTCAACCCAACAGCCACTGTAGTTAAAACTACAACCAAATGAATGCACAGCATGTGAATCCTGAAAGGTTTACACTCCCAACGTATAGTTTCTTACCTGTCAGTGTAGTTTAGCAGCTTGGTGAATTTCTGGATTCATTTGCAAACCTCACCCTCTTCTTCCAAGAAGAGAGCAAAGAAAAAAAACAACCTGGTGACCAAGTAAGTGCTTCTGGAGGGAGGATTACCATAATCACAAGGTGAATCAAATGGGGTACATCAATGCCTACAAACACTGAAATAGGACAAAAAGGCTTTTAGGGACCATTCCAGACCCACTAGATGGCAGAATAATGCACAGCGTGTGAATCCAGAAATTCTTCAAGTAACACAACTACACGGACTGGTAAAGTGTTATAGCCCAGTAAAGGATATGGCTGTGACTGCGATACTGGTCGACTGGGACCAAGAGGCAGTGTACCCGGTGGCCAAGGCGGACTCCTCTTCTCCCCCCTACCCCCCTTCCTAACACCCCTTCCTTGGACTGAGTAGCCACAGGAAGACTCCTGTTGACCTCCACCGTATTCTTAGGCATAATTTATTCCTTGAACCAATAGCTCTACCATAGGAACCTGCAGCAAAGGATAAGTGTCTGGAACTGACTGCTTTCCCTGCTCACTGGTTGAGCTGGTTGCCCAAATTAACTGACCACAATTCAACTGGCCAGAGTATTTTCTCAAAGTTTTTTTAGTGTCAAATGTTCTCAGATATTGTAAGTACAGTGTCTACGAGCATGTCTATACAAACTCCACAGCTCTATGCTGGCTTTGCTGAATGCTAAGTTTCATATCAAACTTCTCTGCATTATAAACCCACACTGACAAGTCTATATTTCGCACTTCTACTGTTCTAAACTCTCGCAAAAGTATTTTGAACAAAAGCATTTTTGTTGCCTTCCAAAACGATTCCTAGTGCATTAGAAAAGTATTGCTACTTTTAAAATTTACTTACCTGCAAATGAGTTCATCTTGGTTCTACAAATATACCAAAGTAAACTTTTTATACTAGACAATTGGTCTTGAATCCCAGTAATGCCCCTATATTCAGTATTTAGGGGCAACCTTGACCATCAGATTCCTGTGATCAAAGAAGATAAAGGATAACAATGCAATGCAGCTGAGCATGGAAGACTACTGATTTGGCTCCAGCCCATTTAGGATCTGCTTTCATGCTCCCGCTTCCCCCACCCTTGCTGATGTCAGTATTTTTTTTTTACTATGGGATCCTGCTGATCAGGACCCCCTGTTACTGTGCTTCTGCCCTAAATTTGACTTGGTAACTACTTCTGTATCTTCACAATTGGCTACTGGTGTACCTTAAGTCCCTAGTATATGGTACTAAGGTCCTCCGGGCATGGATGCACCAGGGGTGTAACATGTATTATGCGACCCATGGTAGAGCAATTAAACTGTGACTACAGTTCTGCCATTGCATCCTGTAAGCTGGTGCCAGTGCTGCTTATGACAGATCTACGGGTCCTTATATCTGAGGTCACTACACTTAAAAAACCTCTAAGTCTCCCCTTAGGCATGCCTTTCAATTCTGATGGCAGGGTGCTGGGTTAAGTGTAAGGGTGTCACTGTACGAGCAGGCCATCCCTACAAACCATGGAGTCGATTCTCCTGACTTTGTAAGTGCAGTCAGCCATTTTGATCCGTATAGTGGCCGTGCGTCATTGCATGATGGCTAACTATATTGAGGTTGTACCGAATCTGGGCATGTTTGGTATCAAACATTTTGGAACCATAACCCAACTGTTAGAAGGTGGTTCTGACACTAGGGGCCGGTAGGATTTTTCGCTTTTTGAACACCTAATTGAGCTTTTACTGTGGGGGCGCCTCATAATCTGGGACTCCACCACAGTGAACTCCTAATGAAGGAGACTTCTTGGAGATTTTACTTGTGTCCCCCTGGCTTGACAAGGCTGCTGCGCAGCAGCTGGACAGTTGGGCACCAGGCTTGTTACATGCAGACACGTGTACATGCATGTGCACACTGGTAGGGGCTGTTCAGGGGAGATTCCGAGTGTGTGCAGTCCAGGAGGTACAAATTGAATGATATCGGATTTATGCTGAATTGGGTGGTGACATGGAGTAGGCTTTATACACTGGAAGGAAACATGCCAGGGAAAGTCAAGTCTGTTTTTCACTTAATTATTCCCTTATGGGGAGGTGGAACCCATGGCTAGAATGACTTCCACAAGGCCTACAGATTCCAGACACGCACAAATGCCCAGTGTAGCGGATGTGAAAAGAAGTATTCTGTAGAGTCAAGTCATATTTGTACTGCTTTTGGCTCGTCCAAAAATGTCATATTTCTGAGTCCTTGGTTAGGGTCTGGCCCTGGGAGGTTAGATTAATGACCTTTCTTCCCAGAGCGAAGATCTTCCCTACAAGGAGAAAAGATAGGTAGAGCTACAAGCCAATCCATCAACTGCTGTCGCACCACCAGGAGGAAGAAGAGCCAAGAATGGAGGGTCCCCGGCCCCTGGATATCCTTTGGGGGGGGGGGGGGGTTGGCGGTGCTCCCACCTGGAGAACCGGGCCTTATGGGCTGAGTGGCGCAGAGCACGCCTAATATCTCCGGGTTCACCTGCCTTGCTAGACAGAGACACCCTGTTGGGTGTAGAAAATCAGTTTATTAGCTGCAGCCAAGCACAGTTGTCCGAGAAGTACAACAGAGGTAAGTTCTTAGGAGACTGCCACTTAACTCCGTGGCTCACAATCTCTTATAGGTCATAGGTTTACAATGCCCACTCCCAAAACATACAAACCAACGAATAGGAATAGTTCGAAAACAAGCTATCGAGTGTCCAAAACACACCCTCCTTTCAGACCCCGTGTGCTCTCCTCCCCTCAAGTTAATCAACACTAGTGCCTGTAATTCAATTTGCAGGTGGTAGAAGATGCTCGTATGCTTCAAAGGATAGTTTATGTAACAAGAGAATACACGAAGAGAATAGCGAAGGCCAGTCAAATAAGATAAAGTCAGAAAGAATGGTGGGACCCAAACAGTGGAGTAAAGCAAGGATTAATCAGTCTAGACATGGTTTTAACAAACTCGGCCAGGCCCTAACATCAGTTTCGTAATCAAGGACAAAGGGTTACTCTTTAACAGACTAGACACGTAGCAGCTGAAGAAGCAAAAACACCGCTTTCGCCTTGCTGCCTGAGTGAGGCAACACAAAATGGCGGCTAAATACGAAGGGGAGTCGAAAACCACGGAACCTCAGCCCTCCTTTTGCCATACTCAGGCAAAGCACAAAGGACTCATGCTAGTCTGAGTCAATGGTCATGAGGTCATTGTGTTGTTGCTGTAACATCATTCTAATATTCTCTGTTTTCTGTGACACTGGTTTTGGAACGCATACAGTGGCACAAAGTCCACAGATGGCTGGGCCACACTGCAAACAGAGGCAACAAGAAAAGATGATCGCTAGAATTATTCCAAGAAAAGTTAACACTTTCCATCCCCATGTGGACAGTAGTCCCCAAAACCATCCCATCACAGACCAATCTCCGGTGTCCTGATGAATGGACTCGGAAATGACACGTAGCTTAGAAATGGCTTGGTATACTGTAGGGGCATTATCAGGAACATAAACACAGCAACTAGACCCGATTAATTTACAGACTCCTATCTGCAAGAACAATATCTAAAGCCATTCGGTTTTGTAAAGTCATAAGACGATCCGCCTGAAGTTCAGCTGTCAGATTATTCATGCTCCAGAGGTCACATTTATGGTAGCATTGACCAGACGGACCAGACGGACTAGACGTCTGATGTTTCTGCTATTAACTATTGGACCCCAAAGGGAAGAAACCCTTTCAGAAAATCTCCTCCATGGCCAGCTGTGTCTTCAGAATCAATAACCCCTCTACCATATCTCTTTCTAGGATGATCTGCAGGAGCAGTATATGTTGGAGGAAGAAGGAAAGCTATATAACATGTTCCCGAGAAATAGGTGGGAAGCCATGTATAGGCTCTGTTGTGGTAGATAAAATATGTACCTTGAGATGGTACCAACGGTGAAGAAACCAAGGGTGTATAAAGTTATGTATGGGAACAATTACTCTTTTCCTGTTTGATCTTAGTGCTCTGGCCATTTATTTGTAAACACAAATTACCTTTATGAGGTATAGTCCAAATCGGTGAAGATCTTCTCTGTTTGACCTTATCAGTGAGGCTAGTGATATAACGAGTCACATTCCAACCATCATATGCTCGTTTCTCATCCATGGGATTCTTACTAATGTCAGCAATTTTTGCCATAGTCACTATACCATTTATCAAAGGACTGTGGCTGAAATCTACTCCACCATTATATGACCCACCAGGAGGATATCGGAGTTGATTCTGGTATGCATTAGAAAACCTAGCCAGATAAGCCCAAGCAGAACCTTCATATGAAAACGGAAGAACTAGGTACGGCATCCCTCTTTCTGTATTATGGGGCATGAGCCCACAGACCCAACAGTCAGTAGTATTGACTACCAATTGATGCTGATGCAACAACTGGATAAACGAGTTATTAAGATATTCTGTTCTCCTCATTTGCTCATGGTCTGGAAGTGCATAGAATTTGTGTGGAGAAATAGTAGAAGAGGAAATCGAAGAAACAGAAGTAGAAGTAGGAGCAGGTGTTGGCTGCATAATGTGGACAATCCATCCTGCAGAAGCTAATAAACTACATAAACATACTAGAATGCATAATGCTACGCCACAACGACTAAACAGTAACTTCTTATAATGGTTTCTTTTCATCATCGTAATATCACTCCCTTCCACTTTGTTATCCATTACTCTAAAGGTGTTACTCACAATAATCTTCCTAGATCACTTGGCTGTGATTATTAGCCGTCCTATGACACTGCAAGTCCTGTTGACCTAGTCACTATTCAGGTCACAGCCTAAGCCTCCTACCGTGACCCTGCAACTTGATAGATAGTGGAAAAGGAATGTCTTTTAATAAACAACAAAATTATAAGGCGGTGACCGCCCTGATCCCATCAGAAGCGGCCGCTGCTCCCTGCTCTACCTGCCGCCTTGTATCGTAGCGCTATACCGCTATCTGCTACCTCGCCTTGCTCCCACAATTGCTATTGCCTGATTGATTATCACAATTATATCGTAGCGCTAGATTGCCTGATTCTTTATTAATTGCTAATCATAATTATATCGTAGCGCTAGACTGCCAAAGTGCGCTTTAACATTCTTTTCAATTGTGCTGTGCTGCCTGTAGAATCCATTTGTGCCTGATTGTACCGGTGCCACTGCCATTTGCATCGCGTTTGTGACTGTGCCCCAATCCTGTTTCGATTTTGGCTTGCTGCCATCTTGTTGTTGTTGCCGTGCCTCCCTGCCCGGATCTCCACCCCGCTCCCGCCTCCCAGCTGCTCCTCCCTCCCACTGATACTGTAAGCCCTGCTCTCCCATTGTAACGCTGTGACCGCCCTGATCCCATCAGAAGCGGCCGCTCCTCACGCTGCACCCTGCTCTACCTGCCGCCTGGTATCGTAGCGCTATACCGCCATACTGCTGTCTGCTACCTCGCCTTGCTCCCACAATTGCTATTGCCTGATTGACTATCACAATTATATCGTAGCGCTAGATTGCCTGATTGTTTATTAATTGCTAATCATAATTATATCGTAGCGCTAGACTGCCAAAATGCGCTTTAACATTCTTTTCAATTGTGCTGCGCTGCCTGTAGAATCCATTTGTGCCTGATTGTGCCGGTGCCACTGCCATTTGCATCGCGTTTATTGTGACTGTGCCCCATTTTGGCTTGCTGCCATCTTGTTGTTGTCGTGCCTCCCTGCCCGGATCTCCACCCCGCTCCCGCCTCCCAGCTGCTCCTCCCTCGCCCCTCCCCCTCCACTATCCACATATGACAGATGCCTCCGCGCGCAGGGTTCACGCGCTGCGGCCGCGCCACATGCGCGCCGAAGGTGCGCCAAAGGTAAGCCCGTCTACGCCTGGACCGCGCCCAGCGCTAGACCCCCTGACCCCCGCAAAATCCCCTCCACCCGCATAACATGCGACGCCGCAACCCTCTCAGCCCTTAACCCCGGCCGAATCCCAAACTGCTACCAAGCCGCCCCAGGACACAGCCATGGACCCTTCACCTGCCACTCCTGCAAGTTCGACTGCATCAGGACCCACACCAAATCGGCAAACTCCAAACAGTGCTCCGACAACAACCACCTGAAGTGCATCCTACTCAACACCCGCTCAGTCCACAGACACTCCATCGAACTCTGGAACCTACTCGACACTACATCGCCGGACATCGCCTTCCTTACAGAAACATGGATGAACGCCTCATCAGCCCCCGACATCGCCATAGCCATTCCGGACACCTACAAGATCATCCGAAAAGATCGCATCAACCAAACAGGAGGAGGCATCGCCATTGTCCATAAGGACAACATCCGCATCATGACCAGTTCCGACGATAACCTCGCTACCGCCGAACACCTTCACTTCCAGATCCACACCGACCCCAAAACCACACTCAGAGGCACCATCATCTACAAACCCCCAGGACCCTGCACAAAATTCAGCGAAGACATCGCTGACTTCATCTGACCACATGCCCTCCCATCCGAGAACTATATTCTACTGGGAGACCTCAACTTTCACCTGGAAAAGAAAAACGACAGCAACACCACCACCCTTCTGGACAACCTGGCCAATCTCGGACTCAAACAACTCGTTGACACCCCCACCCACTCTGCCGGACACACGCTTGACCCTATCTTCACCTCCAGCAAGCACATCTCCTTCGATCACACCACAACTCTCCATTGGACGGACCACAGCTGCGTTCACTTCAACTGCAAAAAGTCCACGACCCACAACCCCCCTCAACCTATCCCCCGAAGAAATTGGAACAAAATCACCACCGACCAGCTCTTCACATCGCTTCACCAAAACCCCCCAACCAATTCATTAGACCCTAACCAAGCAGCCATCAACCTCACACAATGGATCACCCACAGTGCCGATGAACTAGCACCCTTGAAAAACCATCTAATCAAGCAAGGTAGCAAAAAAGCCCCCTGGTTCAACGATGACCTTAAGAAATACAAGAAGCTCTGTCGTACTCTCGAGAAAACCTAGAGAAAAAACCCAACCACTGACAACCTAGCCACCTTCAAGAACGCCACCCGCAAACACCACCAACTGATCCGATCCACCAAGAAATCAGCATTCAAGGATCGACTCGACAACAACGCCCAAAACAGCAAGGAACTATTCAACATAGTCAAAGAGCTCACCAACCCCACCGCTGGCACCAACGACATCACTCCCTCCCAAGACCTCTGCGACTCTCTAGCCTCGTTCTTCCACAACAAAATCGCTGACATACATAACAGCTTTGGAGACCAGTCCGGAGACCAGTCCACCCCACCCACCTCCAAACTAAAACCCCCCTCCAACTACCTTTGCGCCTGGAACCCTATCACCACCGAAGACACCATCCGTCTGAACTCCATCCACTCAGGATCACCAACCGACCCATGTCCCCACCACATTTTCAACAAAGTAGACTCCATCATCGCACCCCATCTCTGCGATGCCATTAACTGTTCCCTCAACTCCGCTACCTTCCCGGAAAACTGGAAACATGCCGAACTCAGCGCCCTTCTGAAGAAACCCACAGCAGACCCAACCGAACTTAAGAACTACCGCCCCATCTCGCTCCTCCCATTCCCTGCCAAAGTCATCGAGAAAGCCGTCAACAGTCAGCTCGCCGCCTTCCTCGAATCCAACAAATCCCTCGACCCTTCACAGTCTGGCTTCCGAGCCAAACACAGCACCGAAACCGCCCTCATCGCAGCAACAGACGACATCCGAACACTACTGGACAACGGAGAAACAGTTGCTCTCATCTTACTTGACCTCTCCGCAGCCTTCGACACAGTCTGTCACAGCACCCTCATACAACGACTCAGCAACGTCGGAATACAAGGAAAAGCATTGGACTGGATCATCTCGTTCCTCACCGGAAGAACCCAGAGAGTCTGCCTCCCCCCTTTCAAATCAGAAGCCACCGAAGTCATCTGCGGCGTACCACAAGGATCATCACTCAGTCCCACCCTCTTCAACGTTTACATGAGTCCCCTCGCTTCCATCGCACGCCATCACAACCTCAACATCATCTCCTACGCAGATGACACCCAACTGATCCTCTCCCTCACCAAAGAACCAAACACCGCCAAAACCAACTTACACGAAGGAATGAAAGAAGTAGCCGAGTGGATGAAGAACAGCCGTTTAAAACTAAACTCGGACAAAACAGAAGTCCTCATCTTAGGGCCATCCCCCTCTGCCTGGGACGAATCATGGTGGCCACCGGCCCTCGGAACCGCACCCACACCTACGGACCACGCACGTAACCTGGGCTTCATCCTGGACTCCACCCTCTCGATGACCAGACAAGTCAACGCCGTCTCATCATCTTGCTTCAACATCCTACGAATGTTCAAAAAAATCTTCCGTTGGATCCCCACCGAAACAAGAAAGACGGTCACCCACGCACTGATCACAAGCCGACTGGATTACGGAAACACCCTGTACGCCAGAACCACAGCCAAACTACAGAAAAAACTCCAACGCATCCAAAACGCCTCAGCCAGACTCTTATTGGACATCCCTCGGCAAGCTCACATTTCCTGCCACCTGAAAGACCTCCATTGGCTCCCTGTCAACAAGAGAATAACGTTCCGTCTCCTCACCCACGCACACAAAGCCCTCTACGACCTAGGACCCGAATGCCTCAACACGCGTCTATCCTTCTACACCCCCTCCCGACAACTACGATCGTCCAATCAAGCCCTCGCCGCAATTCCGCGCGTCCACAGATCCACCATGGGGGGCAGATCCTTTTCTTACTTGGCGGCCAAAACCTGGAATTCTCTCCCCACCCACCTCCGCCTTACACAGAACCACCACTCCTTCAGAAAGCAACTAAAAACTTTGATTTTCGATAAATAAAACACCTTCTTCCCTCAAGCGCCTTGAGACCCCCTGGGTGAGTAGTGCGCTATACAAATTCTAGAACTTGAACTTGAACTATAACCAGCAAAAAGAAAGAAAAACACAAAGTTCAATTGTTCTTGGTCAACCTTGGCCTCAGGTTGTACCGTGTCTTGCCAGGTATCGTTTGATCTTTGAACAAGGTTTCTGGATCTGACTTGTTCAGTCGCAGGTGCAGTGGTACAGATTCCTGTAGCACGTCGTCATCTTCCTTTTCAGAATTTGTCCAGTCCAGGCGTGCACTACTGAATGGTACAAATCTGGGTACTTTCTCAGTTTCGTGGTCACCTATCCCTTCTCGAACCCACTGGTCCAAGGGTACCTTTTTGCAGTGCACGCCGTGAATCCAGTTTTTCTTCCCCACGACCTTCACGGCTGTACGCGTTATCAACAAAACTTGTCTCGGCGGCCCCCAACGAGGTTCCAAATTCTTTTTCCTCTGAAAATTCTTCAGGCAGACCCAGTCCCCAGGTTGGATGGGGTGCCCTGGATCTGAGGAAGCCTCCAGCAAAGCGTTTTGGACCTGTTGACGAATAACACGTAATTTAGTGGTGAGGTCATGCAAATATTCAACCAACAATGGATACGGAACATCAGAATATTTTTTTGGTCGAGGGACTCCCCAAACATTAGCTGGGCGTCCAAAAACAATCTCGTATGGATTAAGTCCTAAACGAGAATGAACCGTCGTTCTTGTTGAGAGAAGTGCCAGAGGCAAGGCATCAGGTAAAGAAAGGCCTGTGCTGGCCTGAATCTTTGCTAACTTGAGCTTGAGAGTACCATTATAACACTCTACCAAACCCGCTGACTGAGGGTGGTTTGCCGCATGGAATTTGTCTGATACCAAGACCCATACACACCTTCTGCATAATTTGGCCTACAAATTCACTCCCATTGTCACTCCAGACAATGCGCGGCAAACCAAACCTCGGGAAGAATTCCTTCAAGAGGACTTTAGCAGTGGACAAAGCAGTATTGTCCTTTAGGGGGTAGGCCTCTATCCATCTGGAAAAGGCATAAACCACCAACAGGACATATTTGAGGTTGTTGGAACGTTCCATATGAATGTAATCTATTTGCAATACCTCAAAAGGGTACGTAGGGGGAGCAAAATGACCTGCCGGAGTTGGTGTTCCCTTTCCTGGATTGTGCATCAAACAGACAATACAATGCTTCACCACATTCTCTGCACATTTGGGAATACCTTCATTCTTCCATACTGGAGCCAGAAGTTTACATATACCCTTTGCATTGATATGAGCTGGACCATGCGCCATAGTAACTACAGGTAGTACATACGCGTCTGGTAACAACTACCGCTGGTGCTCTGACAATTCCGTCCAACATCCCGTCGTGTCCAACATTCCCATACTCTCTCTCCACTTACTCAATTCTTTCTCAGTTGCTTCCTTCTGGATCATTTTTACACTTTCTACTGTGTCTTCACACATACCTCCTTCTGCGACCCATCTTGCAGGGCCTGCAACATACATTTGACTTTTAAAATCTTTCGCTGTCTCTTTCGCTACCTCATCCGCAAATGCATTCCCTCGACCCACATCATCAGTGATCCTTTTATGTGCGCTGCACTTCACAATCGCTACTTGAACAGGCAAGGCAAGTGATTCAAGAAGGTCAGTTACCAACTGACCATGCTGTATTTTAGTGCCGTGGGAGGTAAAGAATCCTCTTTCCTTCCACAAACGGCCGAAACTATGAGCAACGCCAAAGGCGTATTGGCTATCTGTGTAAACAGTCACTTTTTTCCCTTTCGCCAACACACACGCTCTTGTTAATGCAATTAACTCTGCAGCTTGCGCTGAATTCTGTGTAATGCGTGCAGTTTCCACTACTGTATGTAAAGTAGTAACAGCATAGGCTGCTGTCGTCTCACCATTTGGAAGCTTAAAACAAGACCCGTCTACCCACAGGATCCCATCTGGATCCACAAGTGGCGTGTCTTTCAAATCTACTCGGCCTTTAGTTTCTTCTTCTGTGCGAAGAAAACAATCATGTTGTTCCTGTGTATCTTTCTCATCTAAAACAGGTAACAATGTTGCTGGATTTAGAACATTACATCGCTTGATGTGTATGTGACTAGCTAAAAGTGTTAACTCATATCCAGACAAACGGGCACTCGTTAAATGTTGCGTCTTTGTTCTGTTCAAAAGGGTATCCACTGCATGTGGCACCATAACATTAAGAGTGTGATCCAACACCAATCCAGCAGATTGACGAATGGAAATCGCCGCCGCTGCTGCTCTGAGACAACTAGGTAATGCCTTTGCTACTGGATCCAATGTAGCCGAAAAATAGGCACATGGCCTTTGTTTGTCTCCAAATTGTTGTGTCAAGACTGATAATGCACAACCTTCTTGTTCATGAACATAGAGTGTGAAAGGCTTACTATAATCTGGAGTACCTAAAACAGGAGCAGAACACAACGCAGTACGTAAATCAGAAAAACTCTTCTGACATTCATCAGTCCAAGGTAGAGGCTTGGGCGTGTCTTTCAAAGTGAGTGCTAACAAAGGTTTAGCCAACCGGGAAAAATTCGGGATCCATTGTCTACAATAAGAGGTAATGCCTAAGAAAGCACGCACCTCTCTTTGTGTGGATGGTACAGACATACGTGCAATTGCATGAACACGTTCTGGGGTCAATCGCCTTCCCTCCTTCGACAAGAGATGACCTAAATAGGTAACCTCTTGGCGATAATATTGTAACTTGGAAGGTGACACCTTATGGTGTAAATCAGATAAATGTTGCAGAAGTAATACAGTCGAATTTTTACAGACATTTTCTGAATCGGCAGCTACTAACAAATCATCCACATACTGGATAGGAGTAGCACCAGGAGGCAAAGAAAAAGTGTCAAGCTGAGATTTCAAAGCCTGACTATAGATGGAGGGACTCTCACAGTAGCCTTGAGGAGCACGTTTGAATCGGAAGCTTCGGCCTCCGAGAGAGAAGCCAAAGAGATCCCTACTTTCCTCAGCAATAGGAATGCTAAAGAAAGCATTTTTGAGATCAATAACCGAAAACCAAGCTGCCGAAGCAGGAATCATAGTGAGCAGAGCAGTAAAGTCCGGGACAACAGGAAACTGAGGGACAACAATTTTGTTGACCTCTCGAAGATCAATCACAAAACGCAATA
The DNA here is from genome assembly GCF_964261635.1 of Lissotriton helveticus. Classification (NCBI taxonomy): domain Eukaryota; kingdom Metazoa; phylum Chordata; class Amphibia; order Caudata; family Salamandridae; genus Lissotriton; species Lissotriton helveticus. The sequence continues at coordinate 2,065,950,123 of NC_136065.1, forward strand.
CAGGTGGCTTAGAAGGATCAGTACGCTTAAGAACAGGCAGAACAGGACTATTGCAAACATTTCCTCTTGTCTCTTCGACAACACCCTTCTGAACTAAATCGTGAACAATGCTCTTTCGCCATCATTAGAGATCTTATATTGAGGAATGCGAGGCAACTTAACATCAGGCTTAACAGTGATCACATAAGGCGGAATTTGGAGCAGACCAACATCATTCGGACCCGTAGCCCAAAGCGTAGCAGGAAGCGAACGCAATTCGAGTGGTAGTTGATCTTTAGATACATACATCTGAGAAGTCAATCTATCACCTAAAGTAAGATGTACACCAGAAGGGGAACACTACAATGTGGCATGCAAGCGTTTCAATAAATCCAAACCCAATAAATTCTCTCTGCAACCAGTCGTCAAAAGAAGTGGAGCTTCTAAATCATACGGACCAATGGAAATAGGCAAAGGACAGGAAACAGGATTACTAACTGGGGCGCCAGAGAATCCTACGGAAAAATTCATCAAGCCAGACAAAGGTGCCCCAGGGAGTTTGGAATGCATAATAGAACTTCTCATTGCACCAGTATCCAAAAGAAATGGTTCTGTAACACCCAATGCTACAACATCAACATAAGGTCCATTCTGATCCACTGGAACTGATACAACTCCCTTGCTTTGTCTATGGCTGTCCTAGTCAGTGTGAAAATCGGGACTTTCACTCTCTGCACAATAATCGTCATTATAATATTGCACAGACTGAGAATTCTGTTGGTCAAAATAATTTGTAGTATTCTGTGGGGATAAGGAACGCTGTCCCTGAGACAACTCACCTCCCCCTCTACCCCTAGGTGCTGACTGAAAACCACCACGACCTCGTGGCACAGATTGTCCACCAGTGCGTTGTAGTAAAACCGAACAATTAACTTTAAAATGACCTTCCTCTTTACAATAGGCACATTGATTAGGACCTAACAAAGATCGCGGAACAGACGGTGTAGGTTTCTGTAACAATCTCTGAAACTGTGGAGTCTGTTGTGATTGGGGCTGACCAGAACGAGGGGGATAAGCTTGTTGCAAAAGAATTTTCGTTTTCAATGCCTTAGTCTTTTTCTCCATTTTATCCTTATCCCTATTCTCATAATACTGAGCAGTTGCTAATATCTGGGCAGTCGATGAAACGGCCCATGAAATCTCTGATTGTTTCAATTTGTGTGATAATTCTGAAAGTAAATTAAATCGCTGTTCACCTTCAGTACTCATATCTTGACCACTATGGTTGATGAAAGTTTCTTCGAAACGGGTAAAGAAATCGGAGACACTTTCATCCGTCTTTTGTTTACACGCCGCTAACTTATCCCAGTTAACGCGTACAGCAGGCATCATCGTTTTCATCAGACCTATTATTCTACCAGGTAATTCTGCAATTAAATCGGGCTTAGCACCACCTATTTGTCCTGCATCTGCAGCTGTTATAGCAGCCCAATTACCACCTAAAGCTTGATCGTGGTCTTCCCTACGAATTTTAGCCCATAATGCTTGTGGGACTACATTTCCCATTAACAAATCAATATCTGCCAAATTCATAATACACGCATCAACAGTCTGGGACAACTCTTTATAATACCCAGCAGGATTCTTACGAGGGTCCGGTAAAGACTGTTTAAGCGCCAACACTTCCGATCTTTTCCAAGGATCATGTACCCATATACGCTGAAAATGAGCAGGGACAGCCGGATTAGCACCTGCTTGTGGGACTGCTTCTCTCCATATTGGAGGAACTTCTCGCATAGGATATTGTTTCATTTTCTGCCGAACCGCAGGATCAGGTTCAAAAGAGGCTTGAGAGAAAAAGGAAGACCGGAAAGTAACAAGTGTCTGGACAGCATAGTCTACATCGGGACCCACAATAAGTCCTTTATCAAATTGATCCTGTATCTCAAACAAACCTTGAGGAGGTACATCCAAATCCATATCTCCCCATGCTTTAATACGAGTATTACACATAACATTAAAGACATATCTCTGCGTGGGCGGATTCCAGTGAAGAAAAGTATCTAAAATATCACGTACACTATACTGTGGACCACTCATGATCCAATTCCGAGCGAGAGAATCTAACTTAATCTGTTTATCGGAATCCGGAATTTGACTACGAGATTGCCTTCGAGACGAGGCAGGAGAAAAATTAAGGGACCCAAAGAAAGGTGACAAAAGACCGGAAACGGTGTCAACTAATCGTTGACGAGCCGTAGGGGAATCCGACACTAAAACGGGAGACAATGTATTCAGTACAGTAGGAGAAGAGCTAGCAGCAAAAGAAACTGAAGGTGAAGAAGACTGAGGCACAGAAGTCGGTGGCAAAGGAGGTGGAGGTGGAATTACTGGAAGAGGCAATTGTGCATGAACCGGAATAACTGGTTGAGCAACAGGTTGCTAGACAACAGGTTGTAATGGGGGTGCATTAGCACCTTGTACATAAGGTAGAGGTAATCTCAACAAATGGGACAGGAAAGGATCTTCGTCAAGATCCTTACTCTTTGGCGAAGTAGGCAACACAGGGTAACATCTATCTATTGCCATACGATGCTGTCTTTCTGAGACTTCAATCATCTGATCAGTCTCATCATTTTTAAACTGCTGAGCAGCCTGTAAAATCGCCATATTTTGCTCCTTTTTATCTTTCTTCATTTGCTTAATTTCTTTCTGTTTGGCTTCCTTACGCCAGAGGCGGAAAGAGTCCAACATTGCCGGCCGGGCTTTTCTCTTGAACAAAATCACTTCCAAATTATTTAGTATATCAGGCTCAAAACTACCATTTTGTGGCCACTGTAGGACACCATCTTTCTTCGTATATCGGATCCATGTTTCATTGAAAATAATAGGACCAAGACCATGTTTCGAATAGAGCTCATAAGTGGGAGTTCCAACCGGAGGAATCGGACAAGAATCCTCTAGCCGGGAATCCCTAGAACAACCTAAACAGCAAAATTTCTTAAACTTACTAAATCCAGGCATTTTGTAACGAACTGGACTTTTCACAAACTTCGAGGGGTGTAAGACAATACAGTCGCAGCACAAACATACCCCTCGGCTTCGATAAGTGCACTGATCGAATGACAAAAACAAAACCCAAAACAAAGAGTGGGCGCTACCCACGAATACTTAACTAAATGTTTTCTCACGCCAACAGATGTCTGTCTAACGTCTCGTGATACCAATCATCACTAGAGGGCCAAGGCAGGGCGACAGTCAGGGCAGCAGTCGTCAGCAGCCGTCGGAAAGGAGTTGCCGCGCTGTAAAAGACTTTCGGTCCACTTCGACATACAGGGGTCGCTCACGTGGTTCGCGAATCCTCCAGAAGTTTCTTGCGAAGCTCCTCACGACCCTTGGGCTGAACCGCTAACACTGAAGTTGCTCACACATTGGGCGCCAGTTGGAGAACCGGGCCTTATGGGCCGGGCGGCGCAGGGCTTGCCTAATATCTCCGGGTTCACCTGCCTTGCTAGACAGAGACACGAGACACTCTGTTGGGCGTAGAAAATCCGTTTATTAGCTGCAGCCAAGCACAGTTGTCTAAGAAGTACAACAGAGGTAAGTTCTTAGGAGACTGCCACTTAACTCCGTGGCTCACAATCTCTTATAGGTCATAGGTTTACAATGCCCACTCCCAAAACATACAAACCAACGAATAGGAATAGTTCGAAAACAAGCTATTGAGTGTCCAAAACACACCCTTCTTTCAGACCCCGTGTGCTCTCCTCCCCTCAAGTTAATCAACACTAGTGCCTGTAATTCACTTTGCAGGTGGTAGAAGATGTTCGTATGCTTCAAAGGATAGTTTATGTAACAAGAGTATACACGAAGAGAATAGCGAAGGCCAGTCAAATAAGATAAAGTCAGAAAGAATGGTGGGACCCAAACAGTGGAGTAAAGCAAGGATTGATCAGTCTAGACATGGTTTTAACAAACTTGTCCAGGCCCTAACATCAGTTTCGTAATCAAGGACAAAGGGTTACTCTTTAACAGACGAGACACGTAGCAGCTGAAGCAGCAAAAACACCGCGTTCGCCGTGCTGCCTGAGTGAGGCAACACAAAATGGCGGCTGAACACAAAATGGCGGTTAAATTACGAAGCGGAGTCGAAAACCACGGAACCTTACACCACCTTCAGCCGGGGCCAGGGTGGGCTCCTGGCCCCCGGTTGGGCCTTTTCGTGGGGAGTGTGACGGCGTCCTCCTTGTGGGGTGGGGGGGAGGTGCGATGGCACCTCCCGCCCCCTCACACTGTGCCCGGAGTTGGTCTCCCTGGCCCCTCCTCCTTACATTCTTCAAGGGGAGCGCGACGGCGCTCCCCGGCTTAGTGTTCAGTGGGTGCCAGGGTGGGCTCCTGGCACCCTGTGGGGGCAGCTTCATGGGGTGTGCGAGTGCGCACCCCAGCTTTACTTCTTTGGGGGGGGCAGCCCCCGGGACCTGACCCACCCTGGGGGCCCATTACAGACCGGGAGAGCCATTCATCAATTATGCGGCACAGCCCATAATGCCTTGCAGGCCAGGACCGGCCTGCAAGGGCAACATGGCGCTTTCTTGGCTTGTGGTGACCCCGGGAGAACGGGGTCACCACCACACGTGCTAAAGTGCTGGGGGAGCTGCTAGAGAATCGCAGTCTACCCCCTGCACGAAGAGGAAAGTCCCACCCTAAGTGACTTGGGGATTGGAGAGAATAACCCCTAATGGTCTCAGCTTGCATTTTAAACCTTCTGGGCTGGAACATTTGTTCTTCAGCTGAGGGTGATTGAAAAGTTCTTCATGAAGTGAAGGGTTGAGGTGGTGGATGTCTGGAAGAAGGCATCCCTGGAGGTGAAGAGGTGTAATTGCACCACAAATGCTTTTCTGTAGTAGGGGATCTCTGTGTATAGTCATAATCTAGTGAATAGTCCCGCCCATGTGCGTGGACCCCGGAGCAATCAAAAATAATCTCTTAAAGTGTCGAAAATGCAGAACTGCACAGACACAAGAGAGAATTAAAGACAGATAATGCAGCCTATAAAACAGGCTACACTGTCCAGTACTTCAACTAGAAATTCCACAAAAAAAATCCACAAAACAGCAAAGCCTGTACAGATTTCCCTTGCTTCAGCAGCAAAAACACTCTGGAATGATAGAGAGGAGGACCTGGACAGACAAGCCCCACAGGCTGCCATTATGTGGCTCAGAACAGGATACTGTGCCTTTAAGAGAACCTTCCAGAACTTCACAGTATCCCAGAATGCACTGCAGGTCCCCTTTACTTTCAGTTCTTTTTTCCGGCTCCTGCAAGCAGGACCCTGGAGCATTGAGCTCTCCCTTTTCAAGGGTTTATTGGTGTTTTTTTCACTATTCTTTTCGATTTAAGTGCTTCTAAGTATTTTAGTGCTGTTCTTCTTGGTGTTTTGCTCCTGTTTGAGGTCAAATATGCCTGCATTATTTGACAAATGCCCAGAGTGCTCCAGGAAGAAGGCAAAATCAGATCCCCATGAGGTGTGTATCCTCTGCCTTCCCTCTTCCCATGTCCCAGAGGAGTGTGTGATTTGTCAAGGCTTCTCTGGCAGGACCCTGAAGGACAGACAGAAGATCAGGCTTCAGGGCGTCGAGGAAAGAAGGCTGAAGGCGCAAGGTGGGTCTGGAGGGGCTTCTTCTGCCCATGCTGAGGCCTCTGGGGGGCTCCCCAGGGGCAGGAAGACCAGCAAGCGTCCCCATTCTCCGTCTGGGTCGATTGCACCGACTACGACGTCGAGAGGGATGACTACAGTCTGTTCCCCGTCTCCCCAGGGCTCTGGGTCGAAGCGACGTCGACGCTCGACGTCGAGAAATTTGAACAGACCGCCTTAGACGTCTCCTGTGATGATTTCGTCGTCCTCGTCGGACTCGACGTCGAGTGATCGATGTCGAAGGGCCCGGCGTCGGCGCTCGCCGTCGAAGCGACACCGCCGTTCGCCGTTGGCGAAAAGGAGAAGATTGACGTCGAGGGGATCCTCGTCGTCGAGGAGTGGACCGCCGTCGAGGCGGAGGAGGTCGCCGTCGAGGCGGAAGAGGTCGCCGTCGAGGCGGAAGAGGTCGCCGTCGAGGCGGAAGAGGTCGTCGTCGAGGCAGACGAGGTCGCCGTCGAGGCGGACGAGGTCGCCGTCGAGGCGTAGAAGACGGTCGACTCCGAGGAAGAGATGCTCATCGTCGAGGGGCCGACGCTCGCAGTCTGGTCACCGTTCTTCGACGTCGAAGAGTGTGGCAAGAGGCCTGATGCCATGGCAGGCTCGCCAACGTCCCAGGATGGAAAGGAAGGCGGATCACCGGGCTCGGTGTACTCCGAGGTGTATACTCTGTCGCAGAGGCCAGTTATACCTCCGCCTCCATTGCCGAGGGGTCTCCCTCCGAGGACTCCTACCCCTCCTCCTTTGCCTCCGCTTCCGCAAACCGTACCTCGACCTCAGGTGCCAGAAAGGCCGCCCCCTGTTCCTCCGAGGTCGGTCTCATTGCCCAGGCTTCCGACCCCTCCCAAAGGGACTCCTAAGCCGCAGGCCCCGGCCAAACCTAGGACGCCCATTCCGGTGGAACCGGCGGATCGTCCGAGGCCTAGGAAGTCACGATCACGCTCCGGACGGAGAGGAAGATCGAGGAGTCGATGCAGATCCTCCACTAGATCTAGGCATCGCCATAGGAGGCGGGGATCCAGGTCCTGCACGGACTCCTCCAGGACACGTTCCTATTCACCGACCTTGTCGGATTCCCTGGGGACTAGGGTGTCTCCGGTGGACGACATCAGCACGTTCCAGGAGGTTCTCCTGAGGGGGGCTACAAAGTTGGGCATCACGGTGACGGCTCCTACACCTACGACGTCCGTGATATTTGAGACACTTCACAAGAAGCATTTGTCTTGCCCTCTGCTGCCATTAGTGCCAGGTTTGGTGGAACCGGCGGAGGAGCTGTTCCTTACGCCAGCGGTGGTGAAGGCCGCTCCCTCCTGACTTCTGAAGAAGTACAGGGCCCCGGATTCGGATCCGGCTTTCCTGCGGATAGATCCAGTACCCGACTCCGTTATAGTGACGGCGGCCAGGAAGTTACACTCTACCTCCCCGTCCTCCACCTTGCCGCCTGATAAGGAAAGCCGATGGATTGACTCGGCTGGAAGGAAGGCTTGTGGGACTGCATCCACGACCATGAAAGCCTCCAGCGATTCGGCTTTGCTGGGGCGGTACGACCGTGCCCTGTGGGACTCCCTGCAACAGTTCACGGACCTTCTGCCACGAGACAAGAGGGAGGACTTCCTAGAGATACTTAAGGAAGGGATGCTGGTTTCAAACCAGGTCATTAGCGCGGCTGCGGATTTCTCTCTTTTGGCAGCCCATGGTTACTGTCATGGGATCAACCAGCGACGTCATGCTTGGCTCAGGCTCACGTCACTCAAGCCGGAGGCCCAGCAGCGGGTGGCCAATCTGCCTTTTTCCGGAGAAACACTGTTCGGAAAGCATGCCGATGATGAGATGGCCCGCATGAAGGCGGAGGCAGAGACCCTGACGGCTGTGGGCTTGGAGAAGCCCAAAGAAAAGAAGTCCTACCGACCATTTCAGAGACGGTTCGGTGCACAGGGAAGAGGACGAGGGCAGTCTTCGGGACAGCAGCAGCAACAACAGCAGCAGTTCCGGAGACCCTTCCAGAAGCGCCAGAAGGGTAGAGGTGGACAACAGTCCTCTACAGCGAACAAAGGCCCGGCCGGGTCTCGACCCTGAGCGGCTACTTCCCCTTCATCCGTTACCCGCTCCGATGGGGGGAAGCGTTCAATTTTTTCTGGCAGAGTGGAGAAAAATTACTCAGGACAAGTGGGTGCTGAATATTGTTTGCAATGGATACAGTCTTCGGTTCACCAGCCCGCCTCCATCGATTCCTCCGGTCAGCTCGCAGTATCAACTGCGCGAGCTCCAGGCGGAGGCCGATATCCTGTTAAGGAAAATGGCGATAGAAGACGTACCTCTGTCTCAAAGAGGAAGAGGTCTGTACTCCCGGTTCTTTCTGGATCGCAAGAAGGACAAGAACGAGTTCAGGCCCATTCTGGACTTGCGACAGGCAAACAAGTGGATTCGCAGAGAAAAGTTTTGCATGCTGTCGTTGCATCAGATTTATCCTCAGTTGCAACAGGGAGACTGGCTATGTGCAATAGACCTACAGGATGCGTACTTCCATGTGCCCATTGCACGCAAACACAGGAAGTTCCCGCGATTTCAAGTCGGCACCAATCACTATCAGTACACAGTACTTCCCTTCGGGCTGAAGTCTGCGCCCAGGACTTTCTCGAAGTGCATGGCAGTGGTAGCAGCACACCTGAGGAAGAAAAAGGTGTTTGTCTACCCGTACCTGGACGATTGGTTGATCAAGGCCTCCTCCTTCTCGGAAGCTCAAGCGCACTTCCAGAAGACGTGCGTTCTCTTAAACAAGCTGGGGTTGCACATCAATATGTCCAAGTCTGTCCCGACTCCGGTCCAGTGCATTCAGTACTTGGGAGCCACCATCAATACGCTGTCAGCAAGCGTGTGTCCTTCGGAGGAGCGACGGTTATCACTCCTTCGGAAGGCTCAGGCTCTTATGACCACTCCATCTACAACAGTGAGGACGGTGTCTTCTCTACTGGGATCGATGGCCTCTTGTATCTTCCTAACGCCACACACGCGGCTGCACATGAGACCGCTGCAGGAGTGTTTGGAGGATCAATGGGATCAGAGGAGAGGATCTTGGGACGACAAGATACGTCTGTCTCTGAATGCTCTTCAGTCTCTGAAGTGGTGGTGTTCAGCGGAGAATCTCCTCAGAGGGGTTCCCTTCCACAAGGATAATTCCCACCCAGACTATCGTGACGGATGCTTCTCTCCAGGGCTGGGGAGCTCACTCCGTAGACCTACAGATTCAAGGGACGTGGTCCCCGACGGAGTCCACGTCCCACATCAATTTCCTGGAACTCAGAGCTGTTCGCTTGGCGCTGAAGGCCTTTCACCCATCCTTCCAGACCAACTCTCTGCTTGTACAGACGGACAATACGACCACGATGTATTACCTCAACAAGCAGGGGGGCTCGAGATAACGCACCCTGTCGCAGGAGGCGCAGGCGATCTGGCATTGGCTTCTGGCCCGAGGACTGACGATAACGGCTACCCATCTGCCAGGTGTGCAGAATGTTCAGGCAGACGCGCTGAGCAGACTGATTCAGGAAAACCACGAATGGGTCATAAACAACGAAGTACTAGGAGAAGTCTTCGCAAGGTGGGGAACTCCAGACGTAGATCTGTTCGCCACCGCAGAAAACAGCAAATGCCGAGACTTCGCCTCCAGCTACTACCAGCAGGGGACGCTGGGGAATGCGTTATGGATCAACTGGTCGAACAGCTTTCTGTACGCTTTTCCACCCATTCCCCTGATTCCGGCGGTGCTCATCAAACCGTCCCAGTCCAGGGCGCGGATGATCCTGATTGCCCCGGAATGGCCCAGGCAGTGGTGGTTCACGGACCTGCTTCACCGGTCTCTCCTTCCTCACATGCGGCTGCCATGCAGGCCGGACCTTCTCACGAAGTTCGGGGGGCAGATGTTGCATCCCAACCTCTCGTCTTTGAGTTTGGCGGCATGGCTCCTGAGATAGTGCAATATGGCCATCTGAATCTCCCAGGAGATTGCATGGACATACTGAAGGAGGCTAAGCGACCTTCCACTAGGAATTCTTATGCTTACAAGTGGAAGTGACCCGACGACATGTAAGGAAGATGTCATCCTTCCATATCTTCTACATCTGGCGCAGTCTGGCCTTAATGTCCATTCCATTAAGGTTCATCTGGCTGCATTGACTGCCTACAGGAAATGCCCTTCACAGACTTCCTTCTTCCAGATCCCTGTGATCAAAGATTTTTGGAAGGCTTGAAGAAAGTGTTCCCTCCTGTCAGGCTTCCTTCGCCTTCATGGGAATTGAATGTGGTGCTGTCCAGATTGATGAAGGAGCCTTTTGAACCTATTCATAAGGCTTTGTTGCAGCACCTGTCCTGGAAGGCGGCGTTCCTCGTGGCCATTACATCGGCCCGCAGGGTGAGTGAAATTCAGGCGTTGTGTTGCCAAGAACCTTATACTGTATTTCATGCTGCTAAGGTTGTTATGCGTACTCACCCTAAATTTCTTCCCAAGGTTATTTCTGATTTTCATGTCAACCAGACTATAACTTTGCCTACGTTTTTTCAGAATCCTTCTTCTCCAGCGGAAAGGTCTTTACATTCCCTGGATGTTAGGAGGGTATTGAAGTTTTATCTGGATAAAACCAAAGATATTCGTAGGTCGGACCAATTGTTTATCAATTATGGATCAGTCAGGACGGGTCTTGCTACCTCTAAACAGTCCATCTCGAGGTGGATTGTGTCCTGCATACAATTGTGTTACCAAAAGGCTAATAAGACCTTAGGGGGCAAACCTAAGGCTCATTCCACCAGGGGCAAAGCTGCCACGACGGCTTTGCTTCGTAATGTTCCCATTGCAGAAATCTGCAAGGCGGCCACTTGAAAGTCGGTCCATACCTTTGCTAAGCATAACTGCCTGGACACTGATGCCAGGGCAGACGCTCAGGTTGGGCAGGCTTCGCTGCGAACTCTGTTTGCACAATAGTGGTGTTATTTCTCGTTTCTCCACCGCCGCTTTGGTGTGGGGATGGGCTTGCCATTCTATTTACTAGATTATGACTATACACAGAGATCCCCTACTACAGAAGGAGTAGTTTCTGTCCTGTAACTCCAGTTCTGTAGTAGGGGTATCTCTGTTATAGTCATAAGCGCCCGCCCGCCTCCCCGGTGGAGAGAGATATTCATGTAAGGAATGCTACAGGTCTGGCGTGTTACGCCTTCAAAAAGAACTGAAAGTAAAGGGGACATGCAGTGCATTCTGGGATACTGTGAAGTTCTGGAAGGTTCTCTTAAAGGCACAGTACCCTGAGCCACATAATGGCAGCCTATGGGGCTTGTCTGTCCAGGTCCTCCTCTCTATCATTCCAGAGGGTTTTTGCTGCTGAAGCAAGGGAAATCTGTACAGGCTTTGCTGTTTTGTGGATTTTTTTGGTGGCATTTCTAGTTGAAGTACTGGACAGTGTAGTTTGTTTTATAGGCTGCATTATCTATCTTAAGTGTCTTTGCAGTTCTGCATTTTTCGACACTTTAAGAGATTATTTTTGATTGCTCCGGGGTCCATGCACATGGGCGGGACTATTCACTAGATTATGACTATAACAGAGATACCCCTACTACAGAACTGGAGTTACAGGACAGAAACTACTCCTTACTAATGTTATTCTTTATAGAGGGACTGAAGTTCATGTGTTTAATGTGCAGTACATGATTAAGGTGGAGTCATAAGCAAAGTGGATTTAAGTGGCTAGACATTTCTGCTAGGGTGTCTGACTATTTACTTAAACCTGTGATTTTATCTGTGATGCCTTTAGGGGCTGTAATTGCAATGTATTCTAATGATATCCAAATGTTATGAGTACTGTCACTCTAAAGTGATGCTTAAACATGTATTCTTGCTGCTGCGCTTAGGTGAAGAACTGAAACTGTTAGCCCTTAAGATATAGAGGTGCATACCTATGGTCAGTAGGAAATGCTCGGTCAGGGTTGTGTGTCATCAGGGCAGGGTTACCTATTTTAAATGCTGGTTGAAGTACTGGGTGGGTCCCCACTGGGATGGTGCCAGTGCGCAGGGCCCTTGCTCCAGGTTATGATCCACTAACTGCATTGGGGGCAAGATGATGTGAATACATTGGAGTGGTGGTACTAGACCCCACCCCCTTGCAGGAAGGGTGGAGATTTATGCAATGTCACAAAGTAATTCCAACAGCTTATGTATATTTGTAAATTGGTGCTTAGTATTGAGTAGTGTGTGTTTAATAAATGTACTCCTACTTTTATAAAGCAAAGTACAGACTGGACAATCAATTATTGAGTGAATAAAACTTTATTGTTGGTAAATTAAAAACCTTACAATATAAAAACATGCATCGTGTTCATAAAATAATACGTTTTTTTTTAATTGTTGGAGTAACATTTTGATTAAAACTCTACTTAGCTTCTTAACTGGTGTTGTAAGTGTCGCGGACCAAGTACGAATCAACAATTTGTTAATGGCCGACAAGGCATTGGTGTGTCCAATAATGAGGTTTCCATCTGCTCTAACGGGACAGGGGTGGCGGCCCTGATAACTTCCAACTGGCTTAGTGCTTTAGTTACAAATTTTGTTAACCCGATATTCAGCTTTATGTTATCTGGGTTGAAGGCTGCTATTATGGCTTGGCGGCAAGATCGAATTCCAAGTCTTATCCATTCTTCTCGCAATAATAAGCGTCTAGAGGTAAGCATTGTTGGGCATAAGCAGACTATGTGTTCCAACCCCTCGGTGTGGAAACCACACAGCCTGCATTGGGTGTGGCTGTCTTTCCGGTGGCATTCTGGAAGATTTTTCAAAAAGGGCCATTCACCCAACCTCAGTGCCAGGAACTTTAGTTTCAGGTAAAGTGCCGTGGTAGTTGATAGATAAAGGGATTCTACTCCTGGGTTAAAGTTAGTGATTACTGCCCAGGCGTGTTTCCTTTTTGACAGTGTTGCCCTGTCTGAATGAAAGGACCACACCCTAGTACTCTTCTTGATAGCTAGCTTTAATGCAGACTAGGGGGGGGGCTTGTTCCCCAAAAATCCTTAATGCCAAGTAATTGTAAACTGTGCTCCAAATGTAGCCGATATTTATGGCTGGCATGACTTTTCTGGATTTCTTGCCAGAGTCTGGCCTCCAGTGAATCTTCCCGGGCTTGACGCAGTCTATTGCAAAACTTTATGAACGCCCCAGCTTCTACGCCATGGTGATAAAGAAAGCCAAATTCCAGGCGGACTTGTGCCGGTGATGCTGAGTTCGGAAGATGGAATGCACATTTAAAGATTTTAGTTGTCAGTTTATTTAGAAGAGTGTTTGTAGTTCCCTTCATGATCTCTTGGCCATACGTCACGGAATTAGATCATTTTTTTTCATTTCAAAACTTTATTCGGTTATTAAGACAAAATAACCATAAAAGTACAATAAAAGAAAATCATGATTAAAAAGATTCTTACAATACAGTCGATTACAGTACACAAAGGTTATTTCCACATAATTCAGATTACAATTGATTTTCGTGATTTAAAATTTTTTTTAAGGAATGAGGAAATAAATACGACACTTAAAATACTATCAAGCTTCTGTATGGTTAAAAAAGCAGGGCGACAGCGATTAATTCCCATAGTCTTCAGAAGTGGAATAACCCACGTTTGTCTAGGTACAGAATACAATTTACAAAAGAATAATATATGTATATCCGTTTTGACTGACAATTCATCGCAGGGACATTTTATCAAAGTTTTTGACCAATCATTCATTACTGGGAAACTAAGTAACCGAAATAACAAGTTCAATCTAAAACGGATTAATAAAAACCTTTCATGGTCACTCATTGGTAAGCTCAAACAAGGTTGTACATTTCTAGAAAACACAATTTGTTCGTGGGCTACTACAGTTATTTTCTTCATTTCAATCGTAGTTCTATTCTCGTGCAGATAAGTCATACACTTTTCTTTTAAGGATTTTCTAGAAATGTTACATAAAGAAGATGGTTCTGTGAAATAATACCGGGCTGTCTTCAAAAAGAATCTAAAAACACTACTGTTCTGAGCCTATTCTCTTAGAGGCTCTTCCTGTTCTGCTGGTGGTGGGGGTTTAGGGTAGCAGCGCCGGGATACTTTGAGTAGCTGAGCGCTTTAGAAATGCAGTGTAACGTAACATAACATAACATACCCAATACAGTGAGGAATTTCCTCACACAACACAGCCATCTAAGTTTATCACTCTTCTCTAGCCCAACCGCATTGTTCATTATTGTACGGTTTAATTTACATTCGTCAACTGTCCATATTCTGTGCCATAGTAGAATTGGTGCCGTTTTTATAGTGTCTTCCAAGTAAGGCTCCCCTAATTCTACATAACAAACATATGTTGAAACACTCTGTGGAACTGCTAGAAGGTATTTCATGAAGAGATTTTCAACGACCTGCAGTGAGCTCACGTTGGCATGTCCCCATAAACCTGCGCCATATGTTACAATCGCTACACAAGTAGCTTTATATATGGTTAGCATTTCCTTGATTGGTCTCTTCCCAATTTTACGGCTAAAGTTCTTTAAAGCCATAATTGATTTGTAGAACAGTAATCTCCTAGTACTAATAGTGGTATTCCATAGGCCCTTGCAATCAATTAAAACTCCTAGGTAACAAAATGTTGGGGTAACATCAACAGGGATAGAGCCAATATAAAGTGCCCTTCTCCTATTTTTTGATCCCGATCCACAAGACATGGTAAAGGTCTTAGAACAATTAATACGCAAATCTAACCTTGTGATAAAAATGCAGAATGAGGTGACCAACCTCTGCATAGCCTGTGGTGTTCTGGCCATAAGGACGGCATCATCGGCATATAGCAGGGTTGGTATTGGCCTTTCCCCTCCCATTGGGAGGTCCCTACACTCAGTCAGTAGTGTGCTCTCCACATCGTTAATATAGAGTGTGAAGAGAAATGGAGCTAGGACACAGCCTTGGCGTACCCCTCTTTTAATTCCAAAAGATTCAGTGCATTCCCCATTTTTCCCAAATCTAACTTTTGCAGATGCTCCAGCATAAAGTTCCAGAAGAAGGTTTATGATAGAGCGATCTACACCCATGTTACCCATAACCAGCCAAAGTTTACTGTGCGAGACGTCCCTTTTTAAAAATTGGTACTATCATAGATTGGCACCACGAAGAAAGTAAGCCCTCATGTAGAGTTGCGTTAAAAGGCGTGCAAGAATCGGGGCCCATAATACCCTATTGTTTTTGTACAGATCGACCGGAACCCCATCGGGGCCCGGTGCCTTTCCTCCCAGGGATGCATTAATACATTCATGAACCTCTGCTACAGTAATTTCAGGGGATAAAACGCTACAGGGGTAAATGGAAGCTTCCATCTGGGTATTCTCAATCGCACCATCCTTGTTATCATATTCGTTAGAGTACAATCCTACAAAGTATTCAACCCACTCTCTTTCCGAAATTGCCACCTCTAGCGAGTCTGTTTTATTATAGTTTAAAAGAGGTGCATTTAGAACTTTCCAAAATAATGCGGGATCTTTGCTCAGTGAAGCCACGCACAAGGCCTCCCATGCCTCTTTTTTGAGGGCTTTTTTCCTACCTTTAAGAATTTGCTTATAGATGTTCCTGCATTCCCTAATTAGACCACTATCCTTTACGGAAGCATGTAATGCTTGCTTTAAATTTGAATATGCTTTTGTGCATGCAGAATCAAACCACCCCTTTTCCACCCTACATCTACCTTTAGTATCACCCCATAGCAACTTCCTAATTTGTTCGACAATCACCAGGAAGTTTTTGATTACATCAGAGTCTGTGGTGTTTTCATCTGTACATGCATAAAATTGCGGCAGCATTCCTTCTAGCAGTTTTTGCAGAAAATCTTCTGGGGCAATTTTAGTCCATTTTAAGGAATAGCCATTTTTTCTACCCATAGAAATGTTATCAACTATTGTTTTGGGCTTGGCTTTACCACAGATTTCATTAATTTTCACTCTCAGGGTTAAACTTAAGGGAAAGTGGTCACTAAGTGAAATATCAAGGATAGCAAAGTCCTGTATCATGCCCATATCTAGCAGTCATGATAATATAATCGATTACTGTATTTGCCCCTCTTCCATTGAAGGTAGGGAGAAAGGGGGCCTCTGGACTGATCAAGCCATTCACAAAACCCAAGTCATTCCCAAATATTATTTCGTTTAGGTGGTCCCCACATTTAGTGTGATCAAAGTGACTGAACATAATATCTTTATCAAGATTTACTCCACATGTCCCTTTCTCTCCTTTAGTACATAAGGAACAATTAAAATCTCCAGCCCATATAACACAGGCGTCCTTGAATCTCCCATCCATCACAGTTTTAACATCATTTCCTAGTTTTCTAAAAACATTGTCAACGTCTGCTCCTTCAACGTTGTTATAACAATTTATCAAGACTAAAACCTTCACTTTATCAACTGCAATCTGAATAATGTGATAATGCATATTGTTAAAGACTACTTCTATTTTTGTGCATCCTAACATGTTGGAAACATAGGTGCACAAGCCTCCTTTGGCCCTACCGTGGCGTGAACCAATTGCTGGGGAAAAATAAGTTCTATAACCATTGATATGAACTGGTTCTACTGCCCATGTTTCCTGTAGACTAACAACATCGTAGGTATTCAGCAGTTTGACCCAATTTTCATTTTCCAGTTTTGATCTTAACCCTGCAATGTTCCAACTCATAAATGACCAAGTACCCTCATTTATTTGGCTAGCCACTGTATCTATTTCGCTATTGTGCTCAAGGGTAATCCCTGAGGGAATTTCATTGTATTGTCCATTACGACACACAAGTTCCCGCTCCTTGCTCATGGGTTCCACTATGTCTATCTCATTATTTACAATAGTGATTCCCATCCCACAGTCCTCATACTCTAGCCGGTCGCAGGAGATAGAATTAGTAGTTCTAAAGTCAGTGAGCAGTCAGTCAATATCCTCTAGCCCTTGCAGAGTATGATACTGATTTGATAATGGTATATCAAAATTAAAGTTGTCTCTATGTCTAGTCCTATACTTCCCTTGCTGCCATGAGTTAAAATTGATCATTCTAGGCTTCATTGCTGGGTAAAAATGGGTCAAATCCACAGTTTGAATCCCACCAACATCATAGTCGGAGTTCCAATTACATATAAATCTTACCACGTGTCTATCTCTAAAATTAATGATTATGCAGTCTCCAGGAAGGTCTTTATACCTGTGGCCAATCCAACTTACTCTACGGACATGCATAATCTCCGCTTGGATGTATCCTGGTAGGGGTCTATTGCTGTCTAACCAATGTATCACCTTGATTTTTAGTTCTGCATGGGTTTCCCCTCTTTCATTTCTTAACTCTGGCACTCCCATCATGACAACAGTATAGGGAGTTGACTGTGGGGGTAGATCCACACGTGGGTGTTTGGTCTTTTCTGTTGTGCTAATAGTCTGCTCGGCTTTTTTTATCATTCTTGTCCTTATTGTCTTCCCTTCTTGTTGGTCCCTTACCAGCCTCCCTCTCTGGCCCTTCTTGTCCAATATTCTTACGAGCTTGTACTTGAGTACCTAAAGCTGGGGTGTGTTGGACAGGGCGATTATCGCCCTTTGCTACCAATGGCGTTGATTTGCCAGCTGCCTTAACAGTGCCATTAGCAATGTTTGTAGATGTTGTGGGATTAGATATGACCACTGGCTTGGCATAGGTATTCATTTGTTTCAATGTTTCTGAATTAGCCAAACCCACCTTTTCCAAGTTCTCCACTTTATCTACTAATACCCTTAATCTTTCCACTATTGGCAGAATAAGTGACTTCATTAACTGTTTGAATTGTTTCATAAGATCCTTCTGTAGTAGGGGGTCTCTGTGTATAGTCATAATCTAGTGAATAGTCCCGCCCATGTGCGTGGACCCCGGAGCAATCAAAAATAATCTCTTACAGTGTCGAAAAATGCAGAACTGCACAGACACTTAAGAGAGAATTTAAAGACAGATAATGCAGCCTAAAAAGGCTACACTGTCCAGTACTTCAACTAGAAATCCCACCACAAAAATCCACAAAACAGAAAAGCCTGTACAGATTTCCCTTGCTTTAACAGCAAAATCCCTCAGGAATGGTAGAGAGAAGAACCTGGACAGACAAGCCCCACAGACTGCCATTATGTGGCTCAGAACCGGATACTTTGCCTATAAGAGAACTTTCCAGAACTTCACAGTATCCCAGAATGCCCTGCAGGTCCCAATTACTTTCAGTTCTTTTTTGATGGCGTAACACGCCAGACCTGTAGCATTCCGTACATGAATATCTCTCTTCACCGGGGAGGAGGGCGGGCGCTTATGACTATAACAGAGATACCCCTACTACAGAACTGGAGTTACAGGACAGAAACTACTCCTTCTGTAGTAGGGGATCTCTGTGTATAGTCATAATCCAGTTCTTTTTTCCGGCTCCTGCAAGCAGAACCCTGGAGCATTGAGCTCTCCCTTTTCAAGGGTTTATTGGTGTTTTTTTCACTGTAAATTCGATTTGAGTACTTTCTAAGTACTTTTAGGCTTTTCTTCTTGGTGTTTTGCACTCTTTTGATGTCAAATATGCCTGCATTATTTGACAAATGCCCGGAGTGCTCCAGGAAGAAGGCAAAGTCAGATTCCCATGAGGTGTGTATCCTATGCCTTCCCTCTTCCTATGTCCCAGAGGAGTGTGAGATTTGTCAGGGCTTCTCTGGCAGGACCCTGAAGGAAAGAAAGAAGATCAGGCTTCAGGGACTCAAGGAAAGAAGGCTGAAGGCGCAAGGGGGGTCTGGAGGGGCTTCATCTGCCCATGCTGAGGCCTCTGGGGGGGTCCCCAGGGGCAGGAAGTCCAGCAAACGTCCACATTCTCCGTCTGGGTCAGTAGCACTGACCACGACGTCGAGAGGGAGGTCCACGGCCAGCTCCCGGTCTCCCCAGGGCACTGGGTCGAGAAAACGTCGCCCGTCGACGTCGAGGGACTTACACAGGCCGTCGTCGAACCCAGTGATGATTTTTTCGTCGACGCCGATCACTCGACGTCGACGCCAAAGACGACGACGAAAAAATCGGCCCGGCGTCGGCGCTCGCCTTCGAGGCGACACCGCCGATCGCCGTCGACGGACAGGACATCGTCGTCGTCGAGGGGATCCTCGTCGTCGAGACCGCCGTCGAAACAGAAGAGGTCGCCGTCGAGGCAGAAGAGATCTCCGGCGAGGAAGAAGTCGCCGTCGAGGCGGTCGAGGTCACCGTCGAGGCGGACGAGGTCGCCGTCAAGGCGTTCGAAGAGGTCGCCGTCGAGGCACAAGAGCTCGCGGTCGAGACATAAAGGATCGTCGTCGAGATGGTCGGGCTCGACGTCGAGGCATGGAGGCCGTTTGACGCCGAAGCATAGAAGACGGTCGACGCCGAAGGGGCGCTCAACGTCGAGGGACCTACGTTCGCCGCCTGGTCACCGTTCTTCGGCGTCGAGGGGTCGTGCTGACAGGCCTAGGACTTTGGGGGGCTCCCCTCAGTCCGGAAAAGAGGTGTATACCCCGAAGAAGGCTGTTCCACCTCCTCCTCCGTTGCCAGGAGGTCTACCTCCGAGGGCTCCAACCCCTCCTCCATTGCCTCCTCTGCCTCCTCTTCCAACGGGACCTAGGACCCTTGTGCCAAGGTCGGTCTCGTTGCCCAGGCTTCCGACCCCTCCCAAGAAGACTCCTAAGTCTAAGGAACCGCCCAAGCCCAAGACATCCGCCCCGGGGAAACTGGCAGAACGCCCCAGACCTAGGAGGTCACGGTCGCCCTCCAGGCGGAGAGACAGATCGAGGAGCAGACACAGGTCCTCCACCAGATCTAGACATCGCCACAGGAGGCATAGGTCCAGATCCCGTACAGCATCATCTAGGACCCGTTCCTATTCGCCTACCCTATCGGATTCTCCGAAGACTAGGGTGTCCCCGGTCGACGACATTGGCACGTTCCAGGAGGTGCTCCTGAGGGGGGCTGCGAAGTTGGGTATCACGGTGACGGCTCCTACACCTACGACGCCCGTGATATTCGAGACGCTTCACAAGAAGCACCTGTCTCGCCCTCTTCTGCCGTTGGTCCCAGGACTGGTCGAACCGGCGGAAGCGCTGTTCCTTACGCCGGCGGTGGGGAAGGCTGTTCCCTCAAGACTCCTGAAAAAGTACCGAGCTCCTGATTCGGACCCGGCCTTCCTACGTGTGGACCCGGTGCCCGACTCGGTGATAGTGGCGGCGGCCAGGAAGCTGCATTCTACCTCCCCGTCCTCCACAGTGCCACCGGATAAAGAGAGCCGCTAGATTGATTCGGCTGGTAGGAAAGCCTGTGGGACTTCTTCCACCACCATGAAAGCCTCCAGCGATTCGGCTTTGCTAGGGCGGTACAACCGTGCGCTATGGGACTCCCTGGAACAGTTTGCGGACCTTGTGCCACGCGACAGGAGGGAGGACTTCCTGGAAATTGTCTCGGAAGGGATGCTGGTTTCCAACCAGGCCATCAGTGCCGCTGCGGACGTAGCGCTGTTGGCCGCACATGGCTACTGTCACGGGGTCAACCAGCGCCGCCATGCTTGTCTCAGGCTTACGTCACTCAAGCCTGAGGCGCAACAGCGGGTGGCCAATCTGCCGTTTTCCGGTGACACACTCTTCGGAAAACATGCCGACGACGAAATGGCCCGGATGAAGGCCGAGGCTGAAACCCTAACGGCTGTGGGTCTGGAGAAACCCAAGGACAAAAAGCCTTACCGCCAGTTCCAACGGCGGTTCGGCTCGCAGGGGAAAGGAAGAGGACAGTCTTCTGGACAACAGCAGCAGCAACAACAGCAGAAGTTCCGAAGACCCCTCCAAAAACGTCAGAGAGGTAGAGGTGGACAGCAGTCCTCTACCGCGACCAAAGGCCCGGCCGGGTCTCGCCCCTGAGCGGTTACTTCCCCTTGATCGGTTACCCGCTCCGGTGGGGGGAAGCGTTCAATATTTTCTGGCAGAGTGGAGAAAAATTACTCAGGACAAGTGGGTGCTGAATATTGTTTGCAATGGATACAGTCTTCGGTTCATCAGCCCTCCTCCGTCGATTCCTCCGGTCAGCTCGCAGTATCAGCTGCGCGAGCTCCAGGCGGAGGCCGATATCCTGTTAAGGAAAAGGGCGATAGAAGATGTGCCTATGTCTCAAAGGGGAAGAGGTCTGTACTCCCGGTTCTTTCTGGTCCGCAAGAAGGACAAGAACGAGTTCAGGCCCATTCTGGACTTGCGACAGGCAAACAAGTGGATTCGCAGAGAAAAGTTTTGCATGCTGTCGTTGCATCAGATTTATCCTCAGTTGCAACGGGGAGACTGGCTATGTGCCATAGACCTACAGGATGCATACTTCCACGTGCCCATTGCACACAAACACAGGAAGTTCCTGCGATTTCTAGTCGGCACCAATCACTATCAGTACACGGTACTTCCGTTCGGGCTGAAGTCTGTGCCCAGGACGTTCTCGAAGTGCATGGCAGTGGTAGCGGCACACCTGAGGAAGAACAAGGTGTTTGTCTACTCGTACCTGGACGATTGGTTGATCAAGGCCTCCTCCTTCTCGGAAGCTCAAGCACACTTCCAGAAGAAGTGCGTTCTGTTGAACAAGCTGGGGTTGCACATCAACATGTCCAAGTCTGTTCCGACTTCGGTCCAGTGCATTCAGTACTTGGGAGCCTCCATCGATACGCTGTCAGCAAGCGTGTCTCCTTCGGAGGAGCGACGATTATCACTCCTTCGGAAGGCTCAGGCTCTCATGTCCACTCCATCTACGACAGTAAGGACGGTGTCTTCTCTACTGGGATCGATGGCCTCTTGTATCTTCCTGACGCCACATGCGCGGCTGCACATGAGACCGCTGCAGGAGTGCTTAGAAGATCAGTGGGACCAGAGGAGAGGTTCTTGGGACGACAAAATACGACTGTCTCTGCATGCTCTTCAGTCTCTGAAGTGGTGGTGTTCAGCGGAGAATCTCCTCAGAGGGGTTGCCTTCCACAAGGACATTCCCACACAGACTATCGTGACGGATGCTTCTCTCCAGGGATGGGGAGCGCACTCTGGAGACTTACAGATTCAAGGGACTTGGTCCCCGACGGAGTCCACGTACCACATCAATTTCCTGGAACTCAGAGCTGTTCACTTAGCGCTGAAGGCTTTTCACCCGTCCTTCAGGACCAACTCTCTGCTTGTACAGACGGACAATACGACTACGATGTATTACCTCAACAAGCAGGGGCGCTCGAGATCCCGCACTCTGTCGCAGGAGGCGCAGGCGATCTGGCACTGGCTTCTGGCCCGAGGACTGTCGATAACGGCCACTCATCTGCCAGGTGTGCAGAATGTTCAGGCAGACGAGCTGAGCAGGCTGATTCAGGAAAACCACGAATGGGTCATAAACGACGAAGTACTAGGAGAAGTCTTCGCAAGGTGGGGAACTCCAGACGTAGATCTGTTCGCCACCGCCGAAAACAGCAAATGCCGAGACTTCGCCTCCAGGTACTACCAGCCAGGGACGCTGGGGAACGCGTTATGGATCAACTGGTCGAACAGCTTTCTGTACGCTTTTCCACCCATTCCCCTGATCCCGACGGTTCTCATCAAGCTGTCCCAATCCAGGGCGAGGATGATTCTGATTGCCCCGGAATGGCCCAGAGAGTGGTGGTTCACGGACCTGCTTCACCGGTCTCTCCTTCCTCACATGAAGCTGCCGTGCAGGCCGGACCTTCTCACGAAGTTCGGGGGGCGAATGGTGCACCCCAACCTCTCGTCTTTGAGTTTGGCGGCATGGCTCCTGAAATAGTGCAATATGGCCATCTGAATCTCCCAGAGGATTGTATGGACATACTGAAGGAGGCTAAGCGACCTTCCACTAGGACTTCTTATGCTTACAAGTGGAAGAGGTTTTGCATCTGGTGCAAGTCTAAGAACTATGACCCTACGACCTGCATGGAGGATGTCATCCTTCCATATCTGCTACATCTGGCGCAGTCTGGCCTTAATGTCCATTCCATTAAGGTTCATCTGGCTGCTTTGACTGCCTACAGGAAATGCCCTTCACAGACTTCCTTCTTCCAGATCCCTGTGATCAAAGATTTTCTGGAAGGCTTGAAGAAAGTATTCCCTCCTGTCAGGCTTCCTTCGCCTTCATGGGACTTGAATGTGGTGCTGTCCAGGTTGATGAAGGAGCCTTTTGAACCTATTCATAAGGCTTCGTTGCAGCACATGTCCTGGAAGGCGGCGTTCCTCGTGGCCATTACATCGGCCCGCAGGGTGAGTGAAAATCTTGCGTTGTGTTGCCAAGAACCTTATACTGTATTTCATGCTGCTAAGGTTGTTATGCGTACTCACCCTAAATTTCTTCCCAAGGTTATTTCTGATTTTCATATCAACCAGACTATAACTTTACCTACGTTCTTTCAGAATCCTTCATCTCCAGCGGAAAGGTCCTTGCATTCCCTGGATGTTAGGAGGGTGCTGAAATTTTATCTGGATAAAACCAAATATATTCGTAGGTCAGACCAATTGTTCATCAATTATGGATCAGTCAGGACGGGTTTTGCTACCTCTAAGCAGTCCATCTCGAGGTGGATTGTGTCCTGCATACAATTGTGTTATCAACAAGGTAATAAGACCTTAGGGGGAAAACCTAAGGCTCATTCCACCAGGGGCAAAGCCGCCACGACGGCTTTGCTTCGTAACGTGCCAATTGCAGAAATCTGCAAGGCGGCCACTTGGAAGTCGGTCCATACCTTTGCTAAGCATTACTGCCTGGACTCTGATGCCAGGGCAGACGCTCAGGTTGGGCAGGCTTCGCTGCGAAATCTGTTTGCACAATAGTGGTGTTATTTCTCGTTTCTCCACCGCCGCTTTGGTGTGGGGATGGGCTTGCCATTCTATTCACTAGATTATGACTATACACAGAGATCCCCTACTACAGAAGGAGTAGTTTCTGTCCTGTAACTCCAGTTCTGTAGTAGGGGTATCTCTGTTATAGTCATAAGCGCCCGCCCTCCTCCCCGGTGGAGAGAGATATTCATGTACGGAATGCTACAGGTCTGGCGTGTTACGCCTTCAAAAAGAACTGAAAGTAATTGGGACCTGCAGGGCATTCTGGGATACTGTGAAGTTCTGGAAAGTTCTCTTAAAGGCACAGTATCCTGTTCTGAGCCACATAATGGCAGCCTATGGGGCTTGTCTGTCCAGGTTCTTCTCTCTATCATTCCTGAGGGATTTTGCTGTTAAAGCAAGGGAAATCTGTACAGGCTTTGCTGTTTTGTGGATTTTTGTGGTGGAATTTCTAGTTGAAGTACTGGACAGTGTAGCCTTTTTAGGCTGCATTATCTGTCTTTAAATTCTCTCTTAAGTGTCTGTGCAGTTCTGCATTTTTCGACACTGTAAGAGATTATTTTTGATTGCTCCGGGGTCCACGCACATGGGCGGGACTATTCACTAGATCATGACTATAACAGAGATACCCCTACTACAGAACTGGAGTTACAGGACAGAAACTACTCCATCGGGCTTATGGGTAATGTGTCTTGTTGGATCCTACACCTCTCCTCCTTGTTCTGCTGTTCAACACTATTGGACTGTATATTATTTTTACCCCCCTTCTGTTTTGCTGGGATAGGTATCAATTTCTTCTGTCTCCCTCTCATTTTGTTCCCAGACAGCAGTTTTCTACTAGGCGCCAAATTGCTTTTAGAGGCTTTCCCTCTTAACTTTGGTGAGGGTATCACACTTGGTATCTTATCTGCTAAGTCAGTGTTATCAATATTACAAATATCTATCCCTTCTGTGTCATCCGACACATTAATCGTAGTTGGTGGTTCCTCATTTGGCCTCATATTAGGTGTTAATGACAATCTACTTTGCCGACATGCAAAGAAAACACATACTTGGGGGCAATGAGAGTCGCCTCTCGGTGCTCTCTATTGCATTAGCAACAACCACAATAGTTTTCTGTAACATCTTATCTATTGCAGTTAAAGTTGGTAATGGGGTTGTTCCTAGTGCTTTTTTTCTCGATGTAGAGCGAGTCGACTATACAAGGCAATACATGTTCACAATATACTTGATGTTGTAAAGGAATGGAAAATCGCAACTAAAATACTATGTAAAGGGCTCTGGCACCATATGCGTGCGCTCGTCATGAAAAACCAAAAGTAAATAAAAGATGCTACATATGAGAAAGGTTTTGTCAAGTGACATGTTTCTTGCAATTAACAAAAGCATAAATATGCACGTAGATTTATAAAGCGTAAACCTGGCTACAAAGCTTCGGAGCGCTATACAAAGAGGAATGCATTACAGTTAAGGTTAAGGAGCAGAGATGAAGGGGAAAGGGTATGGGACGAAGGCGGGCATGACGGCGTTCACTCTTGTGGGAGAGGAGCAGGGTTATTTTGTAATAATCACCCATTGGTCGTTATATATATATATCCAAGACCTCTTACTTAAGCCTATGGAAATAAGAAAGTTACCTCCTCCACAGTTCTGAGCCTGCCTGGTTTCCTTCCGTTTGTGCTCCATAACTTAAACAGCTTTCAAATTTCCCAGTCCATGTGTGAGCAGCTCATCCAGTGCAAATTCTTTCTTTGCATTCTGTGAGTTGTGGTCCAGATTTTATAATTGGAGAACCAGGCCGGTAAGTCCCAGGATGCAAAGATTAACACCTTCGCTGCGGCGGTTATTCCACCGCAGCGCTAAGGGGGCGGGGGCCGCGCGGCGTGCCCATGCTGGTGACGGAACCGCTCCGTCACCAGCCTCGGTTGAGCTGTGCTCATGACGGAGCGGTTCCGTCATGGCCCCGCCCGCTCAATAGAACGCGATGCGCAGGCGCGAAATCAGCGCCGCGCAGGCGCGTAGAGCGGGCCATGACAGAACTGCTCCGTCATCAGCACAGCGCTACTGCGGCTGATGACGGAGCGGTTCCGTCATCAGCGCGGAAGGAGTTAAGCCTGACTCGGATGAGCTGCTCAAGCATGGACCCGGGAAATGTGTGTGTACTGGAGAAAACAATTATCAGAGACAGGCTCAAAAGAATAGCGAAAAGGGGCGATGCGAGCGAGCAGGAAAAGCCGTCCTTTCCAGTTCAATGTATAACTCGCTGCTCCAGTCTAGGTTTCCTGTGTGGATTCTGGAATTTGTACTCATGTGTGGCCAATTATGAAACCGGAACTACAAGTACCAGAATTCAAAGGGTAAAAGTGGACTGGGGATTTCCTAACAAGTGGACCTGGAAAAGTTGGCAATACCGGTATGCTTTGGCTACACTACGGGGTGGGGGGCCTCCTTCCTTCCGCCCTCACTCTCATTCACCTACAATGTTTAGGCATGCTTGGGTTTGTTTACAGATATTTCAGGTTTCCCAGTTCCGCACGCTAGCATGCTGGGACTTGTAGGCTTATACTCATAAGGGTGGGTGATTCTAGAGGACCCAGCATGCTCAGTGCTCCTGTCCGGAAAAGCAGGACTGGTCCATAACATGGACTCAATTGTAGCTGTGCCGGCATCTATAGGATTGTGGTCAGAGGTTGTGACGTGGAATCACCTATGCAAGATTTGTCTAACTCGTCCCGGCACAGGAAGCGCGACTGGAGGTAGCTTCCTCTTCTTTGGGTGCTCCGGGAGCCATGTGTTTTTAGGTCTCACCTGGGGTTGCAGCGGAAAGCGCTGCTCGCTTGGTGAGAGATTTTGTGGATGAGGGGTTTTCAGAAACAGACTCAAAGCCCGCCCCTCATTTCCATTGGCTGGCGTCACCGTTTATGCTGAACGATGGTCTGCCATGTGTTTCTAATTAGAAAGACAAGCGATCGATGCTTATTTCTAGTGTACAGAAGTGTGATTGTTGGTGGAGGGGAGGGGGTTTACACAGACTGTCCACCCCCTCCCAGGATGAAATATTTATCTCAGGAGCTGTAAATTCCCCCATGGGAGGACGGCACCTTTATCACTTAGTTTGAGCAGCGCCCCTCTCCCCCCTTCAAAGGCTGCCCTCAGTTCACGTCCAGGCCTTGCACGTGGGAGCGGCAGTGGGGAGGTCACTTTCCTCTTAAATATGCCGTTTCTGAGGGGAAGACCTTACTCTGGGATATCTCCCTTCAGGAGGCGCCTTCCAGCCTGCAGATTCCACCTTTGATGCCACATTCTGCAGGTACGATGGTGGGGGGTCAGAGGGTGTGGAAGGGTCCAGTGATGTGTGTTATGTGATTTAATTCACCATCCCACTGCACAGGCACCCCTCACATACATACACCGCAGCCCTGGCCGGGTGCAGCGTATCTGTGATTGTTGAACCTTATTGAGAGACGTGACTGCTAGAGCACCACTGCCTCCGATGATATAACTTCCAGCGTGTTCTCCTAGAAGACCCTCTGCGAGGGTGTGGGCGCTTTATTATCTTTTTTTCACCTGGGTTGTAAGATCATTTGAAAGTACAGTCTGCACCAGGGGGACTCTCTGGGGGTCTTGGAGGCGAGGGTGCGAATAATCGATTTACAGGTTGTGCCCAGAGTACACACTACGAGGCCTTCTACTCGCCAAGCTGCTCTACCAGCGTTTTACTGCAACGGACGACGTTTTATGTGAACATTGCTAGGTTTCTTTTCAGGGTTTGAGGGCACATTTTAAGGGCTATCTGGTAAATGTAATTTTAGGGACAGGTGAGACCGGCCTAATCGTATCTTCAGTCAGAACTGTGGGCAGGACAGTCGATCTGGTGAAGTTTTATTGATATGGTTTGAAGGTAGCACTTGTAGGTCACTCATTCTAGCTGCGTGGGTCGATGCGCCTGCTCCAGAGACCTAGGCCCCCAACTTGCACGTATGTGTGGAGCTGGAGAGCTGGTTGGTAAAGTGTGAGGGCCAAATGTTTGAGCGACAGGTCAGTGATTTCAGGTGTGTTCGTCTAATTAATTAAATAAAAGCAAAATAAGACTACAACACCTAGAATGCATTTCACTATCACACAAAAGTCCTGAACTGCTAACAGTGTCCCAGAAGACCTAGAGGGAGGTTGTCACTATGTTTCATTTTTGTTGTCTAATTGGTTGTGGGCTTGCCTTTCACAACCAACTTTTAGTTTCACATGTGACATTTTAGTGGAACTAGCACGTCATACAGAGGTAGGACTGCAAGTCCCAGAATGCAGCAGATTTACTCGTAAAAAAAGAAGTCGGGGGACGTTGTCACCGGAAGTGACGTCACAACAGGAAGTGACGTCACGAAAGGTGCCGAGCTCCTCGTCCCAGAGAGGCCAAAGAGTGAAGTCCAGCTCCCCCCCCCCCCGGTAAAATAAATGGGGGGACGCCGTCCACCCGCGTGGTACCCCGACTCGAGCCCTGGGTTTACTAGTGAAAGTCCCGGGCCGAGAACATACAGTCCGTCTTCCATTGCGGTGTCTGTCATGGTCTTTGCATCCTCAGTTTATGCTTTTGTCTAATTGTTCACATTTCTGTGAGTATTAGGTTACACATATCTTACAGACCTCAGACAGCTGAGCAATCCCTCAGGTTACACAGATCTTACAGACCTCACAGCTGAGCTATTCCTCAGGTTACACATATCTTACAGACCTCAGACAGCTGAGCTATCCCTCAGGTTACACATATCTTACAGACCTCAGACAGCTGAGCTATCCCTCAGGTTACACAGATCTTACAGACCTCACATCTGAGCTATTCCTCAGGTTACACCGATCTTACAGACCTCAGACATTTGAGCTACCCCTCAGGTTATACATATCTTACAGACCTCAGACAGCTGAGCTATTCCTCAGGTTACGCAGATCTTACAGACCTCACAGCTGAGCTATTCCTCGGGTTACACAGATCTTACAGACCTCACAGCTGAGCTATTCCTCAGGTTACACATATCTTACAGACCTCAGACAGCTGAGCTATCCCTCAGGTTACACATATCTTACAGACCTCAGACAGCTGAGCAATCCCTCAGGTTACACAGATCTTACAGACCTCACAGCTGAGCTATTCCTCAGGTTACACAGACCTTACACAGCTGAGCTAGCCCTCAGGTTAGACAGAGATCTTACAGACCTCAAAGCTGAGCTATTCCTCAGGTTACACATATCTTACAGACCTCAGACAGCTGAGCTATCTCTCAGGTTACAAATATCTTACAGACCTCAGACAGCTGAGCTATCCCTCAGGTTACACATATCTTACAGACCTCAGACAGCTGAGCTATTCCTCAGGTTACACAGATCTTACAGACCTCACAGCTGAGCTATTCCTCAGGTTACACCGATCTTACAGACCTCAGACATTTGAGCTACCCCTCAGGTTACACAGATCTTACAGATCTCAGACAGCAGAGCTATCCCTCGGGTTACTTAGAGCTTACAGATCTCAGAGAGCAGAGCTATCACACAGCTTTCACAGAACTTACACATGAGAGCTATTCCTTAGGTTACACAGATCTTACAGACCTCAGACAGCTGAGCTATCCCTCAGGTTACACAGATCTTACAGACCTCAGACAGCTGAGCTATCCCTCGGTTTACGCAGATCTTACAGGCCTCAGACAGCAGAGCTATCCCGCAGTTACACATATTTTACAGATCTCTGAAAGCACAGCTATCCCTCGGGTTACAAAGATCTTACAGGGCTCGGGCAGTAGAGCTATCCCTCAGGGTACACAGATCTTACATAGGAGAGCTATTCCTCAGGTTACACATATCATACAGACCACAGAGAGCGGAGCTATCCCTCAGGTTACACATATTTTACGAGCCTCAGCAGAACTATCCCTCCGGTTACATAGATCATACACAGCAGATCTATCCCGCGGGTTACACAGATCTTACAGGCCTCAGACTGCAGAACTATCCCTCAGGTAACACAGATCTAACACAGGAGAGTTATTCCTCAGGTTACACAGATCTTACAAACCTCAGACAGCTGAGCTATCCCTCAGGTTACACGTATTTTACAGCACAGCTATCATCTATGCCTCAGGTTACATAGATCTTACATGCCTCAGACAGCAGCGCTATCCCACAGCTTGCACAGACCTTAGGTTACACAGATCTTACAGACCCCAGACAACACAGCTATCCCTCGGGTTACACAGATCTTACAGACCTCAGACAGCAGCGCTATCCCACAGGTTACACAGATCTTACAGAGCAGAGCTATTCCTCAGGTTACACAGATCTTACAGACCTCAGACAGCTGAGTTATCCCTCAGGTTACACCGATCTTACACAGCAGAGCGATTCCTCAGGTTACACAGATCTTACAGACCTCAGACTTCTGAGCTACCCCTCAGGTTACAGAAATCTTACAGACCTCAGACAGCAGCGCTATCCCTCAGGTTCACCGATCTTACACAGGAGAGCGAATCCTTAGGTTACACAGATCTTACAGACCTCAGACAGCTGAGCTATCCCTCAGGTCACACCGATCTTACACAGCAGAGCGTTTCCTCAGGTTACACCGATCTTCCAGACCTCAGACTTCTGAGCTACCCCTCAGGTTACATAGATATTACAGACCCCAGACAGCTGAGCTATCTCTCAGGTTACAAACGCTATGTTTATACTATGACACCCATAGAATTATATGTATCGTATCCGTGTCCGTTCCTTCCAGATGGTAGGCGCTGACTTGGAGGGGACATGCCACACCCTTGGTGTGAAGATTCGGATGACCCCCCCAGACACCTGCTGGAATGAGGGCTACTCGGACTTGGGACACCAGTGAGTTTCCCAGGCGTTCCAGGTGCCCCCAGACTGATGTGTAGTGAGACGCCCTCTGGCAACGAGTGAAGGGCGGGGCTTCTCTGGGGGCTAGGCTTGGGGCTGGCTGATGGATGAGGGGTCTCAGTCCAGTGAGGGTAAGGATGAGGTTTCGCTGAGGGCTAGGCTTGGGGCTGGCTGATGGATGAGGGGCCCAAATCCAGTGAGGGTAAGGATAAGGTTTTACTGAGGACTAGGCTTGGGTCTGGCTGATGGATGGGGGTCACAGTCCAGTGAGGGTAAGGATGAGGTTTCACTGAGGGCTAGGCTTGGGGCTGGGGGTCACAGTCCAGTGAGGGTAAGGATGAGGCTTCACTGAGGGCTAGGCTTGGGGCTGGCTGAGGGATGGGGGTCTCAGTCCAGTGAGGGTAAGGATGAGGTATCGCTGAGGGCTAGGCTGGGGCCTGGCTGAGGGATAGGGGTCTCAGTCCAGTGAGGGTAAGGATGAGGTTTCGCTGAGGGCTAGGCTTGGGGCTGGCTGAGGGATAGGGGTCTCAGTCCAGTGAGGGTAACGACTGGGCTAATCTTGGGGCTGGCTGGGGGATGAGGGGTCTGAGTCAAGTGAGGGTAAGGATGAGGTTTCGCTGAGGGCTAGGCTTGGGGCTGGCTGAGGGATGGGGGTCTCAGTCCAGTGAGGGTAAGGATGAGGTATCGCTGAGGGTTAGGCTTGGGGCTGGCTGAGGGTTGGGGGTCCCAGTCCAGTGAGGGTAAGGACTGGGCTAAGCTTGGGGCTGGCTGGGGGATGAGGAGTCTGAGTCCAGTGAGGGTCAGGGCGGTGGTAGGCTTGGGGCCTGGCTGAGGGATGGGGGTCACAGTCCAGTGAGGGTAAGGATGAAGTTTCATTGGCTCTGGGCCCTATCTGGAGATGAAGCTTCAAACCCTCTCTACGCCTGGTTTAGCGGGTCCCTCGGGTGAGGAGCCCTGCTCTAGGAACTCTTTGTCTGTGAACAGTTTCAAATACCCTGCCTAGGGCTGATCAGACTGAGCACTGCTTATATAAAATAATTAATTTTTTGTTGAAAAATATATGTAACGTCCTTGTTAGGTCGAGCATTCAAGACCTCTTGTATATACTTAAGCATATACTTATATGTGTATGCACTTTGTGGGCTCTGGAGATCAGCCCTATGACTTGTCTGCGTCCGATTAGGGACTTTTTTTTTTCTTCAACTGCCTCTATTTAGCTTTTTTGATAGAAAACGACCAGCAGAGGTCAGTAAAATACCAGAATCACTTTAGCATCCTCTAGATTCCAGTCCATAGAAATTGTCTTCCACGAGCACCCGTAGACAACAATATTTTTTTCAAATCTTGTATATTCAGTGATATGACCACCCACGGCCCTGATGAGCTTTGGACTATACCATTTACCGCTGAAAGGCAATATTTCTCTCCATGTGTTCCCATACCTGGCGTGTCACGCAGTTTGGTGCTTACTTTCCCTCCATGTTAAAGAACAGTAGATGTTTCAGCACCCAGGACTAATGTGCTGCATATAAGGTCCGAAAGGCGAGAGAGATTGCATTGCAAATGCTTGTTTCTGTGGTTCTGGGTAAAAGACGAGAGAGAAAGAAGAAAGGGGGGGGGGAGGATGTCGGAGGAGGACAAAGAGCTGCCTTCATCACAGCAGGCTTGCCCTCTGAGTGAACCGCGTGCACCGGGCCTCTCTGACAAGCCGCATACCGACCACAGGTTAGGCTGTCAGGGCAACGCCCTTCCCCGCTCCTCCCAGGACTGCACCGGGGGAGGGGTGCGAATTCTGCCCGGCCTGTGTACATTCTGCATGTGATCTCCTCCTATGCCGCCACTAAAAATGCTTTTATTTTAGTGGCAGGCTATTCTTCCCTTTTATGTGTGGCTTGTCTATAAAATATACATAGAGTTGGCTTTGGCGACACCCAAAGGAATAGAAGACTCTCACCACGTGCTAGCTGGAAGTATCATTCCGCCTTCCAGGAAAGGCCTCCGTTGGAATGCATGAGGGACTATTTTACATTTGAAAAGTAAGCTCAGTCATCACATTGTTTATCACATTCAATTTTTTCTCCTACATATCGTCTACACAGAAAGTAATACTTTATTGCTACTTTTTGTGGCAATGGCAAAGCCAATAGATCTGATCCAGATGTTATCAGTAGAATTTGTGCTAGTCTGTGCTGTTGGCACATTGAAGCCAGGTGTATTGGCTTTGCCATTGCTTGTTAAAGGAATAGATGATGATTTTCTGAGGTCTGGCGGAATGCTATTTTAGATTTTAGTTGATTTGTCTGTGAACTGGGCCTTTTGGATTTTGATTGTTGAATTTTGGAATTTCACATCTTACAGGCCTATGTGCCCCATTCCTCCTCTTCTGTCTCCAAAGCTGTGAAAGAAAAAAGGGCACAAGCCTCCTTAAAGTCTAAAACACATTTGTGGTGTAAAAACAGCAAAACTATCAATTTAGCAGCACAGAGAGGCAGGGCTTCACCTCCCAAATTGGCTACCGCCTCTCCAAACATCCCCAAAATGTATACATTTTATTCACATAGTCGAAGGACGATCTGTGACAGAAACTGAAACTTTAAATAGTAGTGTAAGTAGGCGCATGACTCTGAAGAAAAGAGTGTAAAAAGACACTGAAACTGATGCAACAAAGGAGCTTCCAGAGGCTGAAGTCGCTTGGTTGAGAATTATGGCTTTGTTGTGCCAGGTATGAAAACAAGG
The DNA here is from genome assembly GCF_964261635.1 of Lissotriton helveticus. Lineage (NCBI taxonomy): Eukaryota > Metazoa > Chordata > Amphibia > Caudata > Salamandridae > Lissotriton > Lissotriton helveticus. Next base: position 2,065,983,301 of record NC_136065.1, read on the forward strand.
CAGGGTATGTGTGAAGCAAGAAGGCTCCTGAGACTTGATTCCACATGGGTGTTCAAATTGGCTTCAGGCTAAGCAGCATGGCATTCGGTAAACAACCTATATACAACAAGCATTTACAATTTGCAAAAGTTAGAGCTATTGGCATTGTAAATGACAAAATTTTTATTTATGTGTTGGTTTTGAAAACAGATAGATAAATGGCATTGACATTTACAATGGCAATAGCTTAATCTCTCGCAAATGCCAGACCTATTGTCAGCATTGTCTAGTGCCACGGGTTACGTCATTGTTAAAATTGTGGCACGCTGTATTATACAGGCGCTGATTTCCCTATGCAAAAAAATATACTCACGTAGTGAGCACAGTGTAATTAGCAGGTGCACAATCTTCTCAAAGGCGCGGGCAGTTTTGCTGTGATAGAGAAAACATGCTTCTAGGCTTTGTGACGATTTATAAAGTTGCGGAATACTAAATTAGCACCTCTTCAGAACGGCCTGTAAACGCATTTTTAGCCAACATACTTAAAATGCGATGTATGCACCACCACGTGGCATCATTTTTTCCAAACAATGCTCCCAAAGATCACAGAGGGAGAAAGAACCCTCGAGGAAGGAGCCGGGTCCCTTTCCATGTTGCCCTCTGTAGAACAAGTTGAATCTTTTATCCAGCGCCGGGTATGTCCGCAGGCTGCTTTCTTGTCCTGTATTGTGTGTAGCACACAAATAATTAAACAATCTGCATGTAACGTGTACCACCGTTAACCAGTTCCATGAACCGCTGTAAGTAGTGCGGGCTATAGATGGACTCGGGCGCAGCGCGTGTAGTGGCACCAGGGTCCCTTGAAGCCAGATAACTGCTGTACATTGCTGCCAATGGGAGTCAAAGGGACCATTGACTTGCCTGCACCGGGGCCCATGACTTCCTTGCTAAGCTACTGGCTGGATGTATCGAAGAAGAGAAATGTATTGAGGATGTCATCTCCAAAGGTTAGCCTTCGCAAATCGGACTCCAGGCGACAGGCACTGCTTGTTATAAAATATATTGAGTTTTTACGAAAATACTTTCAAACAAGCATTGCTACACTCCTCTACACTGATTACAATATTTCTCAATATTTACACAGAGGCATACCGCGTGGTATTGTACGAACGTCTAAATAACTACGATGACCATAATGCATCGGGGCACGGTAATCTGAGCTATTGATACCTCCGACTGTGATGTAATGAATCAACTGTAAATGAAATAGACACTTAGAAGGTCCAAAATGGGTAGGGAGACCAGAAAAGGATGAAATGGCATTAAATGCATAAATCACCCCTGAAAGCCATTAACGCTGGCGTGATGGGGCGGAACCACAACGAACATTTTTTGCGGAGGCGACAGCGAACAAGTGAAGTTCTTCAGATTTGAAAGTGTGAAAGAAAAGCTGCCGGCTTCTCATTCGGACCCGACTGATTCCCAGCATCCAAACACCTGACTGGTAAACCTGTCAATCTGAATTATAAACTCCTAGTCAGGGCCTAGAGACGGAGAAAAGCAAAACAAACACAAAAAACACAAAAAGGCACTCAAACAGTACACTACATCACAAAGTAATAGGAAACCCACACTCTCAGCACCAAACGTGCTCAATTATTATCGCCATTTTTCCTGCACTGTGCCCTACCGCCGTAGGGTTAAGATTGACATGCAATTTTCCTCCTGCTTCATTCATGGAGCCCCCCACCCAGGTGCTGCATCCTGTTCACCTGTTCCTTCTCATTCCACCACCCACCCCCATGCAGCCATAGCCAGGCGTTCACGGATATCTCCACGTAGCACAGAGATAACACCCAGATACTGCCGTAGTTCTAATTTTCTCTTTAGCATGTGTATATGTATTTCTCTTTAGCATGTGTGTAACACACGGTTGCTACCTCCCACATGTTTTTACCTTTGATACTTGTACAAGTGCCACCTTGCCCACGTAACGCTTGTTCTTGTGCCTTATTGCAGTACTATACCTCAAATTATACTCTGTTTTCTCTTATAACTGCACACTTGTCACTTTTCCTCTTGTGCACTTTTGACTACCTCATGTATTTTTGGTTGCTCACAATTTTTACTACCTCAAGTATTTTGTTTGCTCACGATTGTCACTATTACCTTTACTACCTCATGTATTTTTGGTTGCTCACAGTTTTTACTACCTCATGTTTTTTGTTTGCTCACAATTGTCACTATTACCTTATGTAAGTAACGTATGTTTTTGCAATCTGTTCTTTTGTAATGTTTCTCATTATGTTTCATTTCTGTTCCTAATGTGAAGCGCTCTGACGCCTTCGGGTAAAGTCCACGCTATATAAAAATGCATAAATAAATAAATAAATAAATGGCTCAAAACGCACCCCCTAGATGCTGCCTCTGCTCTCCTCTCCGTGTCCCCCAAGGCTCCTCTCCGGCTCTCACCACTATGTACATACTACAAGGTGGGGTGGATACTTAAGAGGTACAGTCACCTTATACACATTCATTCTACAGACCACCCCCCGATGCCCTTCTGAATCAGTTAACGAAAGAGTAGATAAACATGCATCAAATTCACAAATGACGACTACTGCAATGTGTTTATAAACACCCTGGCTATATGTGAAGCTGGAGGGTGTTTACATAGGCTTGTATGTGCATTTTATGTATGGTGTGAAATTATTTACATGCATAAAGTGTAGAACTAGATGTACTACTGTAATGGGTATGCACAAGTACCCTTGATGGGCATGTAAGTATTTACCGCATCTACAGGGGGAGAAGTTCAATGGTGCTGTCAGGTGGTAATTACTGGTCCTATGGTTGATGGTCGCTTGTAAAGAGGGCTCAACACGCACTGGGGTTGCTTTTTTGCAGTAAGGCAAATATCTGCCACCTCTTTGAAAGTTAAAGTGTGTCAAGAAAGATGTCAATGCCACGTTTATTTGGATCATCATTTAAAAAGGATTCTTTCTACATGTTTACATCCACCCCCAATGGTGTACGCATATATCACCAGTACCCTCCAGTTACTTAAGTGTTCCTCTGTGTGTCTTCTGACGGGCACCATCCAGATGCTAAAGTGTCCCCCTTGGTCCCTTCAGATGTATGCCCTGTACTCACAGGCCCCCCGTCTCCTGACCTTCCTGACTTCTGCCCCCCCATCTCCCTCAATCCCTCACTGGTCTCCCTGTGCCCTCGGGACCCCTGACCCCACCCCGGGTCCCCCTGGGCCCTTACCGGTGTGCGCGTAGCTGACGAACACCCTCTAGATTCTGAAGTGCGCGGACACGGAGCTGAAGTACTTGCCTAAGGCGAGCGGCAGGATGCTCAAGTGGTAGATGCGCGGCGGCAGCTCGGCGGCGGGCACGGCCCAGGCCCGCAGCAGCAGCGGCAGCAGGGTGCAGATGGCCATGATGTGAAAGAGGGAGACGGTGACCTGGTAAAGGAAGGAGATGAGCAGCACCTTGTTCACCACGTTGCCGCTGGCGCTCAGCGTGTACAAGAGCAGGCAGAAAAGCACCACGCGTGCATCCTCTCGCATGGACGGGCCCTCGGCGGCCGCCATAGCCGGGCAGGGGGAGCGGGCGCCACAGTGCCTACCGAGAGGGGGGCACAGCGACCCGTCACCCCCTTTTCTGAATCGCAGTACCACAGCGGCACTGCCAACCTGCCGGTCGAGGGGGACACGTCACTTCCGTACGGCTCAGTTGACAAGCTGTACAGGCTGCTTCCGGTGCGCCTCTGTGACTTAGCCGCGGAGCGAGCGTCGCTTCCGGTAAGATGTCAAGCTGTTTTTGCCAACCAGCCTTTCAGTGCCAACCAGGGCCAGTTGAATTTCCAGTTCATTTTCACTCCCCGTTTTCTTGTCACTTAATATGTGCAGGTATAACAAGCCTTTAAGTACTTTGCACGTGATGTTTGCACACAGCCTTTTGTCTGTAAGCCCCGTCCTTTTCAGACTGGGGGGCGTGTTTTTGACTGTCGTAGGCAGAGACCTACAAACATCAAGGAATGTAAGAAACAACAGTCAAAAACATGCCCCCCAGTCTGAAAAGGATGGGGCTTAGATAGAAAGAAGAACGTCACTAGGACCTCTTCTCCAATGGCTGGCCACCATTTAGGAGGCCTGCCAATGGAGAAGAGGGGCGGGGCTTAACCTCGCTAGTGATGTTCTCCTCTATCTCATTAAATCTTGCCAGCGAGACTGCGCAAGCGCAGCCATCGCAGGCTGAGACCTAAAAAGTGCACTAATTCACAGTTATCTGCATATACCGCCATTCTTAATTCCCTATACCCCAACTCAGCATCCAGACTTGTGAATCGTTCCTCACAACATACACACCACACATCCTCACGTACAGACCTTTCAGCAAACCCTCCCATGCTCGATCTCATCATGACATCCAAAATAAACACCAAATAGAAGAAGCTAACAGTCCGCACGAAGGGCCGCACTCTGCCCATCGAATGCTCAAGTCATGTGTAATAAGACTACTATTGTTCACAGACCATTTTTCCTTTTCACCTCCTTTCTGTTTACTATTATTATTTGCTATTATTATTATTAAAATGCTGTCTTACCTTAAAAGCTCATTGCAACCCAATGCTTTAAATGGGAAAATATAAGTGCAAGTATTCATTAAATTGAGCTAGGGGTGTGGCTAGCGGGCGGGGTTAGAGGCGGAGCGAGACATGATGATATAAAGACACTTCTATTGAGTATTCATTTTGGTGTGGTGTGAAGACTTGTTTGGAACAAGTCCTAAATCATAATGGAAGGGGTTTGTAAACTGAGTTGCAGTCAGGCCATCTGCAGTACTATTTGCACTTTCAGGCTAATAATCAGTGCGTCCCTAGACTAACGAGACGCTGGCAGAGCCTCATTAATAATGGGTTCTCCGCCACTTGCCGAACATACCAAAACATGTGAGAAATGTATCAATATAATTAAAGGGGTTAACTACATGAAATGACGGCAAACATGAAATGTTAATATTTCCTTACTTTTGTAATATTTGCAGCTTCCCGATGTCCTACTCTTCCCACTTGCTTGGCTTAAGTGCAATCCTTATATCTTGTAGAGTGCGCATACACAGAAACGACCATTCAATGCATTTCTTTTCAAATACCCCGAGTGTCCCGAATCGCTTCCTCTCTGATCTCAGTCATTTCTCTCTCAAACATACACAGTATCAGACAAATACACAAAAGGCTCACTTCGGATTATTCCTTAGTTACTTTGCAGCACTAGCGAGGTGCAAGCATGATTCACTGAGCAGGGCCTGGATGGGGCCTACTCTGTTAGACACAGCAGGACACCCGGACATCCCGTGCATAATGCAAATGAGCCGCTGCTGAATGGTTCAGCGGTGGCTCAGCTAAGGGCTAGAGTCTAGAGAAGCGCTTTGGATGTCAGAGTGTCTCCACTCTGACATCAGACCTCCACCCCTGTCTCCACCTCGAGCTCAGCAGCGCCCGCAGCAATGTACTCTCCTTAGCAGTGGAGAAGTGCCTGTACTCAGCTCGGTAAAAATGAGAAGTGCCGGTACTCAGTACCCAACACTGACTGACTCCTTCACATATACACAATTCCTAACGACTCGTAGAGGCAATGGAGAAGGTCTGTGGCTTCACAAATGCCTACTTTATTCTTGGGTCGGCTTCTCCTTGGGACTCCCCAGATTCACCATCCCCTCGCACCTTTAGATTGTCTTACAATCTGATATTTGTTTCAAGAGCTTGAATCCATTGCTTAATTTGAGCCAGTGCTTTCCTGTGCCCGGCGCCTAATTGTCAACATCTGCACTTACGACTGTGAGCCACGTGGTGGTGCTGTTTCCCTGGTTTAAACAGTTGTTTATTAATTCAATGATCTTTAAATAATGACTAATACCTGCTGCCCAAGCCATTCTTAGCTTTGGGGGTCTGCAAATGTCTAGACTCGTCACGCTGTAGGATTGGTGATGGTTAGTAGGTGTGTTGGTACTGTCATTGGCAGTGCTGGCAGGGGCAGTGGGTGGTACAAGCTGCAGTGGCCACCTGACAAGGGCACTGGCACTTCTTATTTTACAAATTAAGCCCTGCTTGACTCAATCACAAACTCCCTCTCTGTACTCCCCTGCCCCATCCTCATTGGAGACCTTAATCTCAGCAGAAAGAGTCTCCATTCACTCTCCTCACAGTAGTCACTCTATTCCCAACTTCCACTCCACTGGTAATCTGCCTGATGTCTGAAGTGATGACATCCCCACCACACGTAAATTAGTTAGATAGAATAGATATTTAATAAGAGTAGTTGAGAAGACGCAGCCACTCCCGCAGGGGTCAAGAACCAACTGCCACATCAGGAATACAGGTAGCAATTACATCACATAAAATGGAATTCTGAGGCATCAGATGGTTTATCATGTGGACCATCTGATGCCACATCATTCCATCTCATCACATGAACCATCTGATGCCACAGCATTCCATCTTATCACGTGAACCATCTGATGCCACAGCTTTCCATCTTATCACGTGAACCATCTGATGCCACAGTATTCCGTCTTATCACATGGACCATCTGATACCACAGCATTCCATTTTATCACATGGGCCATCTGATGCCACAGCATTCCATCTTATCACATGAACCATCTGATGTCACAGCTTTCCATCTTATCACATGAACCATCTGATGTCACAGCATTCCATTTTATCACATGAACCATCTGATGCCACAGCATTCCATCTTATCACATGGACCATCTTATGCCACAGCATTCGATCTTATCACATGGACCATCTGATGCCACAGCATTCCATCTTATCACATGGACCATCTGATGCCACAGCATTCCATCTTATCACATGGACCATCTGATGTCACAGCATTCCATCTTATCACATGAACCATCTGATGTCACAGCATTCCATCTTATCACATGGACCATCTGATGCCACAGCATTCCATCTTATCACATGAACCATCTGATGCCACAGCATTCCATCTTATCACATGGACCATCTGATGCCACAGCATTCCATTTTATCACATGGACTATCTGATGCCACAGCATTCCATTTTATCACATGGACCATCTGATACCACAGCACTCCATGTTATCACATGGACCATCAGATGCCACAGACTTCCATGTTCTGCCAACACAGCTCCTGATGTCATAACATTCTATGCCAATCCATATCGACACAGTAAAATAACCCATCCCCACAAAGACACCCTCATGTCTACCACCCCCATAAATCAGACTACTCATGTCCCATGATACCCCCTTTCTCGACTTCTGTAACAAAAAACCCTTTTTCAAATGGACATGCTCACCTAACTTAAGTCTTTATCTTAAGAGAGCCTGCGACAGCTGCTCTGCTGTACTAGGCTCTGTCTCCTTTAGCCCCTGTTATGCTGCACCCATCAGCATGTGCTCCCCGTCTCTGCACCCTCAGTACCCCAATACTGCACACCCTCGACGCCACTACACTGCTCCACACCTTTAGTGCCCCAGACCCTCACTGCTCTACACCCTTGCTGCACTTTGCTCTGCACCCTCAGTGCCCTCATGGAGAAGTGTGGCTCACTGGTTAGAGCGGCAGACTCTGAAGCAGAGATCAGGCCCGGGACCAGGGTTCAAGTCCCGACGCGGCAGGGTCTTGGGCTAAATGTCTGCGGACTCAATAATTCTCGCATTGCGCCTACTCTAATCATGGGTCCCACACTGCAACTCTGGGCAATAGCTTGCTTAATCTCCACAACGGCCCCTACAACACTGGGATGCCTGGCTTCACCTTGGGGGTGCCCAGGAGAGGCATCTCACAGGGAGAGCCAGGAAGGGTTCCACAGTGTTATACAGCGCCGGGACGCCCCGTTGGGGCAGCTGTGCGCTTTACAAAATACACTACATACATACAATACTCAACACCCTCAGTGCCACACTGTTCCACACCCTCAGTGCCTCAAACGCTCAGTGCCACGCTGCTCCATACGCTGTGCTGTAGACACTCAGTACTCCACACACTCGGTGCTGCAGTGCTCGTCACATTCGGTGCCATGCTGCTCCACACCCCTTGTGCACTAGACCCTCAGTGCCCCACTGTTCCACACCCGTGGTGCCCTATGCTCAGTACCCTCAGTGCCCCCAATGCTCAACACCCTCAATTCCACACTGTTCCACACCCTTGGTGCCCTATGCTAAGCACACTCAGTGCCCCAATGCTCACCACCCTCAATGCCACACTGTTCCACACCCTTGGTGCCCTACGCTAAGCACACTCAGTGCCCCAATGCTCAACACCCTCAATGCCACACTGTTCCACACCCTTGGTGCCCTATGCTAAGCACACTCAGTGCCCCAATGCTCAACACCCTAAATGGCACACTGTTCCACACCCTTGGTGCCCTATGCTAAGCACACTCAGTGCCCCAATGCTCAACACCCTCAATGCCACACTGTTCCACACCCTTGGTGCCCTATGCTAAGCACACTCAGTGCCCCAATGCCCAACACGCTCAATGCCACACTGTTCCACACCCTTGGTGCCCTATGCTAAGCACACTCAGTGCCCCAATGCTCAACACCCTCAATGCCGCACTGTTCCACACCCTTGGTGCCCTATGCTAAGCACACTCAGTGCCCCAATGCTCAACACCCTCAAATCCACACTGTTCCACACCCTTGCTGCCCTATGCTAAGCACTGAGTCCTATGCTCAGTACTCTCAGTGCCCCAATGCTCAACACCCTCATTTCCACACTGTTCCACACCCTTGGTGCCCTATGCTAAGCACACTCAGTGCCCCAATTCTCAACACCCTCAATTCCACACTGTTCAACACCCTTGGTGCCCTATGCTGAGCACACTCAGTACCCCAATGCTCAACACCCTCAATGCCGCACTGTTCCACACCCTTGGAGCCCTATGCAAACACACTCAGTGCCCCAATGCTCAACAACCTCCATGCCACACTGTTCCACACCCTTGGTGCCCTATGCTAGGCACACCCAGTGCCCCAATGCTCAACACCCTCAATTCCACACTGTTCCACACCCTTGGTGCCCTATGCTAAGCACTGAACCCTATGCTCAGTACTCCCAGTGCCCCAATGCTCAACACCCTCATTCCCACACTGTTCCACACCCTTGGTGCCCTATGCTAAGCACACTCAGTGCCCCAATGCTCAACACCCTCAATTCCACACTGTTCCACACCCTTGGTGCCCTATGCTAAGCAAACTCAGTGCCCCGATGCTCAACACCCTCAATGCGACATTGTTCCACCCCCTTGGTGCCCTATGCTAAGCACACTCAGTGCCCCAATGCTCACCACCCTCAATGCCACACTGTTCCACACCCTTGGTGCCCTATGCTAAGCACACTCAGTGCCCCAATGCTCAACACCCTCAATGCCACACTGTTCCACACCCTTGGTGCCCTATGCTAAGCACACTCAGTGCCCCGATGCTCAACACCCTCAATGGCACACTGTTCCACACCCTTGGTGCCCTACGCTAAGCACACTCAGTGCCCCGATGCTCAACACCCACAATGCCACACTGTTCCACACCCTTGGTGCCCTATGCTAAGCACCCTCAGTGCCCCAATGCTCAACACCCTCAATGGCACACTGTCCCACACCTTGGTGCCCTATGCTAAGCACACTCAGTGCCCCAACGCTCGACACCCTCAATTCCATACTGTTCCACACCCTTGGTGCCCTACGCTAAGCACTGCGCCCTATGCTCAGTACCCTCAGTGCCCCAATGCTCAACACCCTCAATGGCACACTGTTCCACAGCCTTGGTGCCCTATGCTAAGCACAATCAGTGCGCCAATGCTCAACACCCTCAATTCCACACTGGTCCACACCATTGGTGCCCTATGCTAAGCACTGAGCCCTGTGCTCTGTACCCTCAGTGCCCCAATGCCCAACACCCTTAATTCCACACTGTTCCACTCCCTTGGTGCCCTATGCTCTGTACCCTCAGTACCCCAATGCTCAACAACATCAATTCCACACTGTTCCGCACCCTTGGTGCCTTATGCTAAGCACACTCAATGCCCCAATGCTCAACACCCTCAATGGCACACTGTTCCACATCCTTGGTGCCCTATGCTAAGCACTGAGCCCTATGCTCAAAACCCTCAGTGCCCCAATGCTCAACACCCTCAATTCCACATTGGTGCCCTATGCTAAGCACACTCAGTGCCCCAATGCTCAACACCCTCAATGCCACACCGTTCCACACCCTTAGTGCCCTATGCTAGGCACACTCAGTGCCCCAATGCTCAACACCCTCAATGCCACACCGTTCCACACCCTTGGTGCCCTATGCTAAGCACACTCAGTGCCCCAATGCTCAACACCCTAAATGGCACACTGTTCCACACCCTTGGTGCCCACGCTAAGCACACTCAGTGCCCCAATGCCCAACACCCTCAATGCCACACTGTTCCACACCCTTGGTGCCCTATGCTAAGCACACCCAGTGCCCCAAAGCTCAACACCCTCCATGCCACACTCTTCCACACCCTTGGTGCCCTATGTTAAGCACACTCAGTGCCCCAATGCTGAACACCCTCAATTCCACACTGTTCCACACCCTTGGTGCCCTATGCTAAGCACTGAGTCCTATGCTCATTACTCTCAGTGCCCCAATGCTCAACACCCTCAATTCCACACTATTCCACACACTTGGTGCCCTATGCTAAGCACACTCAGTGCCCCAATGCTCAACACCCTCAATTCCACACTGTTCCACACCCGTGGTGCCCTATGCTAAGCACACTCAGTGCCTCAATGCTCAACACCCTCAATTACACACTGTTCGATACCCTTGGTGCCCTATGCTAAGCACTGAGCCCTATTCTCAGTACCCTCAGTGCCCCAATGCTCAACACCCTCAATTCCACACTGTTCCACACCCTTGGTACTCTATGCTAGGCACACTCAGTGCCCCAATGCTCAACACCCTCAATTCCGCACTGTTCCACCCCCTTGCTGCCCTATGCTAAGCACACTCAGTGCCCCAATGCTCAACACCCTCAATGCCAGACTGTTCCACACTCTTGGGGCCCTATGCTAAGCACACTCAGTGCCCCAATGCTCAACACCCTCAATGCCACACTGTTCCACACCCTTGGTGCCCTATGCTAATCACACTCGGTGCCCCAATGCTCAACACCCTCAATGCCACACTGTTCCACACCCTTGGTGCCCTATACTAAGCACACTTAGTGCCCCAATGCGCAACACCCCCAATGCCACACTGTTCCACACCCTTGGCGCCCTATGCTAAGCACACTTAGTGCCCCAATGCTCAACACCCTCAATTCCACACTCTTCCACACCCTTGGTGCCCTATGTTAAGCACACTCAGTGCCCCAATGCTGAACACCCTCAATTCCACACTGTTCCACACCCTTGGTGCCCTATGCTAAGCACTGAGTCCTATGCTCATTACTCTCAGTGCCCCAATGCTCAACACCCTCAATTCCACACTATTCCACACACTTGGTGCCCTATGCTAAGCACACTCAGTGCCCCAATGCTCAACACCCTCAATTCCACACTGTTCCACACCTGTGGTGCCCTATGCTAAGCACACTCAGTGCCTCAATGCTCAACACCCTCAATTACACACTGTTCGATACCCTTGGTGCCCTATGCTAAGCACTGAGCCCTATTCTCAGTACCCTCAGTGCCCCAATGCTCAACACCCTCAATTCCACACTGTTCCACACCCTTGGTACTCTATGCTAGGCACACTCAGTGCCCCATTGCTCAACACCCTCCATTCCGCACTGTTCCACCCCCTTGCTGCCCTATGCTAAGCACACTCAGTGCCCCAATGCTCAACACCCTCAATGCCAGACTGTTCCACACTCTTGGGGCCCTATGCTAAGCACACTCAGTGCCCCAATGCTCAACACCCTCAATGCCACACTGTTCCACACCCTTGGTGCCCTATGCTAAGCACACTCGGTGCCCCAATGCTCAACACCCTCAATGCCACACTGTTCCACACCCTTGGTGCCCTATACTAAGCACACTTAGTGCCCCAATGCGCAACACCCCCAATGCCACACTGTTCCACACCCTTGGCGCCCTATGCTAAGCACACTTAGTGCCCCAATGCTCAACACCCTCAATTCCACACTATTCCACACCCTTGGTGCCCTGTGCTAAGCACTGAGCCGTATGCTCAGTACCCTCAGTGCCCCAATGCTCAACACCCCCAATTCCACACTGTTCCACACCCTTGGTGCCCAATGCTAAGCGCACTCAGTGCCCCAATGCTCAACACCCTCAATGCCACACTGTTCCACATCCTTGGTGTCCTATGCTAAGTACACTCAGTGCCCCAATGCTCAACACTATCAATGCCTCGGATCCTCCACTGCGTCACACACTCCCCGCTGCTCCATGCATTGTGATGCAGACACTCGGTGCTCCAGTGCTCCACACCTTTAATTAGGGTGACCAACTGGCATGGGGGCAAATTCAGGATGGTGAGTGTAAAAATCCAGGAGAAAGGGTCAGAATTCAGGACAAAAATCCAGGATAGAAGGTCAAAATTCAGGACACATCAGAAGAGGTACCACAATAGTATATAAGTAAGTAAATACATAACCACTTAAGTACAAGTGAAAAGAAGTTATATTAGGTTGAGACAATTGTGCACTTCATGGTTTTTCAGTATGCCTGCAGCTTTGAGCAAATGTGCAAGTCTTTTTGTGGTAACAAAACCGCCCCCCCCCCCCAACCTTTCCTGCCTCCCAGGTAAACGCCCAATGCCCGGTCCAGCCAGTCCGGCCTTTCTACCACCCTCCTCTTCACATAGACCCTCTCTCATGTGTATTTCATTTCTTTCATAGTGCTACTCATCCCAAGTAAGTAGGTCAGGGTGTTGGAGTGCGTTACATCACACACATATTATACAGATACAATGACTCATATAAATGTGAAAGTCAATCTATAGGAAATTTACTTAAGATAATGGAGGTTACAAGGTGTAATCATACTTTCATCTAGCATTCAGGCTTTCACCATTCATTCTGTCCTTCCATCTGTGTGCCCATCTGTTCGAAAACGAGGCAGTATCTGTGAGGCTTGCACAAATAACATGTCACATTTATCCTTCACTGGAAACAAACACCCTATTGTAGCGCTTGACTCTCAGAGGGTAGCGTTACAGAGCAGTCTAAGGCTTACTCAAGGGAGGTGGTGTAGGCTAGTAATCGCCATTTACTAGTACGCAGAAATAACATGCAATACTTGATTGTCCAGTCTGTACTTTGCTTTATAAAAGGAAGAGTACATTCATTAAAGACATGCATTACTCAATACTATGCACCAATTCACAAATATACATAAGCTGTTGGAATTACTTTGTGACATTGCGTAACATTTACACCCCTCCCGCAGGGGGGGGGGGTCTAGTACCACCACTCCCATGTATGCACATCAGCGTTGCCCCCTAATGCAGTGGGTTGACATAACCTGGAGCGGGGGCCTTGCCCACTGGCACCATCCCATTGGCGACCCACCCCATCATCTCCACAAGCATTTAAAATAGGTACACCTGCCCTGGGGACACATAACCCTGACTGAGCATCTTATACTGTCCATACATTATACACCTGTACATCTTAGGGGTTAACAGTCTGGGCTGTTCTTCACCTAAAGCATCAGCCACCCCTAAAAGGCATCACAGTTATAATCACAGGATTAAGCATGTACAGCCGGACACCCTAGCAGTAATGTCCGGCAACATAACCCCACTTTGCTTATGAATTCACATTACACATGTGACTTACGGTCAGACCATAGAAATAACATTTGTAAATGCTCTTCTCGTGCAATTGCACTTCTTGACCTCCAGGGGACGCCCTTCTCCAGACATCCCCAGCACAACCCTCCATATATAGAGGCAGTCCCTAAGACACCCCCAGCTGTAGAACAGAAGTTCCAGCCCTGGGATGCTTTGACTGTGGGGTGAGCCTTTGAGGGGTTATTTCTTTGGAGTCCCCAGAGACGCAGGGGGGGACTTGACCTCTTCTTGCTGGGGGAGACTGCGTTGCTCCTGCATCTCCCCCTGCACCTTAGCACACACCTGGTGGTGACCCCATCCTCCTGGTGAGTCCCTCCAGCATGGGGAGCCAACCTCTGGATTCTCCTTCCTCATCTCAGGGGCCCAGTCCCTCCCGGGCACCCCGCATCATGCATACATTGGAGGGCAGCTCGGGGAGCCCACCCGCCAGCTGCCCTTGCTGGCTCCCTGACTGGCCAGCACCCTCGCATGCTCCCAAGGGATCCGACACATCTCTTCAGGTCTGCACGCTCCTGAGGGCTGATGCAAGGCTGCCTCAAGTCCAACGGGACCTTGGGGGAGTGCTCGCCTTTCTCCGGCCATGTGGGAGTGCGGCAGCACTCCCCTGACCTCGGGATCCGCATCGGGCCCGGAGTTGGGGTCCCGGAGCCCTCTTCCATTCCCGGGGGGGGGGGGAACAGAGCTCCCGTCTTCATTTTCACTGGGGGTCAGGGTGGGCTCCTGGCACCCCACGGGGGCATGTTCACGGGGATCTTCAGCGATTCGTGGCCTGGAGTTGGGATCCCGGGCCCCTCTCACCTTTACCCGGGGGCGCGACAGCGCTCCCTGGTCTCCATTTTCGTCGGGGGCCAGGGTGGGCTCCTGGCACCCTGCTTGGGCAGTTTCAAAGGGAGCGCGACGACACTCCCCGACGTAACTTTTTGTGGGGGCAGCCCCAGGGACCTGACCCACCCCGGGAGCCCATTCCAGACCGGCGTTGGAACCCCACATGCTTCATCGTCAGTCAGGCCAGAGTTCAAAGGTTGCCGACCTTCTGGGAGGCATATCTCGGCCCCCAGGGATCCGATCTTCACCATTTTGGCCTCTTCTTGCTCATGGTGGTGAGCCCCAGCCACTAGGAGCACCTTCTTTCGCCCCCCTGGTCTCAGGGAGGGTGAATTCAGCAGGGAGGGGTCTTCACTGGCTCCCCGTGCCAGCCTTTTGCCTGGCTCTCCTCCTGGGCCTCTCTTCTTCTTGCACAGAGGCCCAGGCTTCTGCTCACTGGTCCTATTCACTCCTTGTGGTGCAAGTCAGGGTCCTGGGCCAGTCTGGAGGTTCTTCCTTCCAGCTGCCGATGGCGCCAGCCTCCTACACCAGTCTTCCTCAGCAGACCACACCCCAGAGAGAGCTCCTCTTCCTATGCAAGCTCTTTTAAAAGAAGTTGGAAGGGGCTGGCAGGAAGTCTCTGCTTGCCCAATCAAATAGTGATACATCACCTCTCTGCCCCTGCTTCCATCTTCCTGCCCAGGCCTCTGGGTTAGTTCAAAATGGCGTCGTCCAGGGGTCTCATGCCACATGGTCTCTGAAATCCCCTTCCCCCCTTGCTGCCTTCTCTCCAAGGCAGCTTGGTGCCTGGCACCCGGTGACAGCTGCTGATGGATTAACCTGTAGCTCCACCCATCTTCTCTTCTTGGAGAGGAGACCTTCATCCTTGGAATGCTTGTCGTGATGGCCTAGCCCTCTGATGCTACAGCTTGGGGAAGAAGGTCATTAATCCAGCCTGACAGGGTAAACCCCAGCCAGGCTCTGGTTATGAGCTGAGTCAGAGGAGTTTGACATTTCTGGATGACCCAAAAGCAGTACTGATATGACTTTGGACTCTGCAGAATACTTCTCACCTACGGTACAGTGGACGTTAGTGCATGTTAGGAATTTGTAGACCCTAGGAAAGTGAAACTATCCCATGTGGTCCCCATTCTCAAAGGAGAATAATGAAGTGGTCTTTCGGTAAAAACGGTAAAGCACACTGACTTTCCCTTACATTTTTTTCCCATTGTATAAAGCCTATTCCATGTCACCACCCAGCTCTGCATAATTCCTACCACACCATTCAATTTGTAGCTGTTCCTGGGCTGTGCATGCCAGGAATCTCCCCTGTGCAGCCCTTAAACTTGTGCACATGCATGTACATACGTGTCTGCATGTAACCAGCCCGGTGCCCCTTACTCCGGCTGCAGCACAGCAGCCCAGTCTCACCAGGGGGACACGGGTAAAATCCACATGGAGTCTCTTTCATCATGAGTTCACTGTGGGTGAGTCCCAACTTATGAGGCTCTCCCACAGTAAAAGCTCAAAAATTAGGTTTTCAAAAAGTGAAAAACCCGGGCGGCTCAGATGGTCAGAACCACCTTCTAACCCCATCCATATCAATATTCAACCATTTGCAAACCTATCCATCATCTATCCTTCCATCCATCCATCATTCCTCTCATCCCTCTCCATCCAGCCTTTCACTCATTCATCCCTCTATTCATCCTTTCACCTTATCCATCTGTACACTCATCCATCCACTCTTCCACTCCATCCGGGCATTCATCCATCCAGCCATCTACCCTTTCAGCCATCCTTTCATTTACTCATTCATCCACCCAGTCACTCATCCTTCCACCCATTCACCCTTTCAGTCATCCATCCATCCTACCTTTCTCTCTCCATCCCTCTCTCATTTAGCCATCCATCCTTTCATCCACTCATCCATCTACTCATCCATTCATGTATCCATCCATTGACCCTATCACTCATCTATCCTTTCACTTATCCATCCATCCTTTCTCTCATCCATACACCCTTTAACTCCTTCACTCATCCATCCATTCTCTCATACATCCACCCTTTCACTCCTTCATTCAGCCACCCATCCTTTCTCTCATCCCTCCAACCTTTCACTTCTTCATTCATCCATCCATCCTTTCTCTCATCCATCCAGCCTTTCACTCCTTCACTCATCTACCCACCCTTCTGTCCATCCACCCTCTCTTTCATCCAGCCCTACATCCACCCTTTTACTCACCCATCCATCCCTTCACCCTTTCACTTATCAATTTACCAATCCATCCATTAGTTCACTCATCCATCCATCCTTTCACTGATCCATCCATCCTTTTACCCGTCCATCTACCCATCCACCCATACATCCATCTATTTAGCTTTTCTCTCATCCTTCCAGTCATCCGTCCATCTGTTCTCTCATTAGCCATCCATTTACCCTTTTTATTCATCCATTCACCCTTTCACAAATCCATCCAGCCATCCACCCATCCCTTCACTTACACATCTTTTCACATTAATTATGAGCTGAGCCTTTGACTGCTGAGTAGCGGACAGAAGAGGCCCATCAAGGACTTCACCCCTGCTGTAGTTCCTAAAGCAAGGGGTGGGGCAGGGGAAGGCTCACTATGCCCCTGTACATAGGCAATCCGAAAAAGTGGAAGTCAAGAGTCATGCATGTTGCACAGTGCCACTGTGACATGGTGTTATTTCCAGGGTTTTAAGTGGGATGGAAAAACTTGGGGTCTCTCAAAGGGGGTGTTCGATGTCATTAAGTGCATGACTTAAAACACCTAATCAAAAAATCTGTGCTTAGCATAGTGTGCCGCCCGACTGGTAATTTGCTACTTCTGTCATTTCATCCAGATATACAACACAACATGAAGTGTTACACCTACAAGCCAGAACTATTGGCTTTGTCAATGGTTTCTAGTTCCATAAACTAAAAAAAGCAGCAACCATGGCTTTTTTGAATATAACATTGAAAATGCTTCAGTTTTAAAATGACGAGACAGTGAAAGACCCGTAACTCTTTTTTTAAACTTGTTTCACCACCTTTTCATGAACTGGATTCTCACCTAGCAGCATGGGCATTTGTGTATATTTCTTTCACCTGACTGAATGTCCTGCCCTAGACCGAGGCAGGAGGCGGCCCACCACATGCTGTTAGAGCCTAAACAGGCCCATTGTCATTCTGTATGTGGCAATCAGCAGCAGGCAGAATAATAATGGGCGGGGTGGGGCTGCTCTTGTGCTCAGAGGAGTGCGAGGTGGCCCCGTCAGGGAGCTGAGGCTTCTGGCAGGGGATCAGAGATGTTCCCCAATGCCCAAAATTACATACAAAAGGCGTCCGTAAAAGAGATCGTCGTGGACAGCGGACGTGAGACCCAAATTACGGACGGTCCGTGAAATTTACGGACGGTTGGTCACCCTACCTTTAATGTCACACTGCCTCACACCCTTGGTGGTACAGCGCGCAACACATTCGGTGCCACACTGCTCCATACCCTCAGTGCTCCACAAGCCCAGTGCTCCACTGTTCCACACCCTCAGTGCTTCACTGCTCCACACCCTCGGTACCCTATGCTAAGCACCTTCAGTGCCCCAATGCTCAAAAACCTTAATGCCACACTGCTCTACACCCTCACTGCTCCACTACATCTCACGATCAGTGCCATGCTGCTCCACATGCTGTGCTGCAGACACTCAGGGCTCCACACCCTTGGTGCTCCAATCCTCAACACCCTCAGTGCTCCACTGAGCCACCTGCTAAGTGCTCCACTGAGCCACACCCTTAGTGCCCCAGACTGTCAGTGCTCCACTACTCCCCATCCTTGGTGCCCTATACTCTGCACCCTCAGTGCCCCAATGCTCAACATCCACAATGCTCCACTGCGCCACATGCTCAATGCCATTTTGCTGCACACTTTCAGTACCCCAGACCCTCAGTGCTCCTCTGTTCCACGTCCTCTGTGCCACACGACTCCACAGCCTCCTTCTTAGAGTTTCCAATAGAAGTTAAAACACACATATTGCAAGAGGAACCTCTCCCCTGTCTGCTTTCTGTGGAAACAATTACTTGCATATTTCTTTCCTAACTTCACCTCTGGTAGTCCTTTCCCATAAGCAGGTATGATAGCTGGGTGTCTGGATGCACTTGCTGCAGAGTTTTTATATGCATTGCAAATCCTAGATTTGAAGGACGCAGGCTGTTTTATGCCCAGCCACTCAATAATTTAAGGACCATTGATGAGGGTGAGTCCAACATAGATATAATTAATTTTATGTTATGGTTTATTATGATGTAGAAGAAACCATTAAATAATTTTGCTTTAAACATTTTTACTTTTCCCAAAATCTATGCCAGACATACCTAATTAATTCTAACTACATTAGGTAATATAAATAGTCAATATATAAATTCATACGTACTGCTTTACTACAAGGTAGAATCCAGCTCTTCCTACACATATTCAAGTGTGCAAATGCAAATAACGCATTTCAATATCTTGGTTACCAGTGCATTTACTGTTTAGTTAGTTTAGTTTATTTATTTATTTGTGGGTTTATACCGCGCTAGAATCAAATCCCGAAGGAATATCTCTGCGCCCAACGCCAGTGAACAGATGGAAGAGGAGAGCCGAACCTAATTAAGGTACAAAAGACTGGAACAGAAATGTTTTCAGCATCTTCCTGAAGGTTAGATGGTCCGTGCACTTAGTTTAGTCAGTAAGCTTAGTTTCCTCACAGTAGGTTTCTGTGATACATGAGTGGCCTTCTACGCTGCAGCCTGCCTGATCAAAGGACAGAAACAGATCAATCATTTATAAGACCCGTGCAGGCTCCCAGTAGGAGCCCACTCCCCACCCAAGACAAGTTCACGACTCTGACACAACTCCCTAGGTAACAGTTTTTAAATCATATCATATGTGAGGCAGCACCTATACTACAGACATTAAAGGAAGAAAAAAAAAGAAAACATTCCACCACCTGAACATGGTGACCATATGTCTGCAATAAAATATTACATTTGAAAATAAAGTAACCATCTCATATGATTTTAATAGAACAATACAGGTGCTTTCTAGAAGGCAGGTATTTTTAGAACGTTATAGAAAGTCTTTTTAGTTTTAATGCCCATCACAGGTAGTTATGACTCTTATTGGCAATAAGAAAAGGTATTTTTTGCATTGAATCACTGTAACTTGAAGACATTGTTTTAACACACAAGAATGACTGAAAAAAGTATAAAAAAAATGGAAAGAAAAAAAACCATGGGCAGGGTATTGTCCCATTTTCACATCATATTGTCCCAATTGCCCTGCTGCTGAAGTGGTCTTCTTTTTTATGGTTATGCCCATCTTCAGGCAAAATGCCATCACTCATGGTGGAAGAGAGCCAGTGGCTGAAGGCTGTATTGGGCCATTGCTATCTATCTATATATTACCTACTGGCGTTCGCTAGTAGGTAGTTGTAGTTAGGACCTAGTTTCCATAGAAAAAGCATTTTTTGATTTGATAAAAACTTTGGCACTGTTTGATGAATCTTCGCGAAATTTTAAAAACTAATGGGGCAGTCACATCAGCTACTGTCTTGAAAATTTAGAAGTCAAGCTGGCCGAGAAAGAGGGGGGGGTCCCAAAACGCTTTTTTCTCCATGTTAATTTCCATAGGAAAATGTTGACGCGGCTACAGCCCGAGCTGCTGAATGGAATTACACCAAATTTGGCAGAAAGGTAGCTCTTGGGCCAGAAAGCACTCTCTTTGTTAAATGGTGTATATACATTCAGTAGTTCCTGAGAAATTTGAAGATTTCTCAGATATACAACTGTGGCTGCGGTGGATCTGCGAACCCTCCCAATCTTGTGCCTGAGATCTGATTGGCTGCCAACACTTCAAACCAGGAAGTGTTGGCAGCCATCTTGTGACTCAGTTTAACCGAGTCACAAGCAAAAACGTTAAAAAAGAGGGCAGGGTAGAAACACCCTGACCCCCTGGGCCTCTTGAGAGAGTCCACAGGGACCCCCCGATGTTCAAAAAGCATTTTTTCGTAAAAGATTTTGGCGGGAGTTGCGGTGGATCCGTGAATCCCGCCGAAATATTTTTAAAAAACAAATCAGCAGTGTCCTAGGGTGCCCACCCCTGAGACATTGCTGTTTGCTATGGCTTGGCGGGAGCACTGCTCCTGCCATGCCACAGCAAACTCTGCTCCGGTTCATGAGAGCAAGAGCATGAAAAATGCTCTCGCTTCCATGAAGCGGAGCAGAATTGATTTTGGGCAGAGGGAGCTGCATGTTATATTTACTTATGTATGTATATGTATATATATATATATATATATATATATATATATATATAACCTACGGGTGGTCGCCAGTAGGTAGTTATAGTTAGGACCTAGTTTCCATAGGAAAAGCATGTTTTCTTGTCCGAATAACTTTGGCGCTGGTTGACGAATCTTCGCGAAATTTTCAAAACTAGTGACCCCCTCATGTTCAAGTTCAAGTTCAGTAATTTGTATAGCGCACTACTCACCCAGAGGGTCTCAAGGCACTTGGGGGAGGATGGGTGCATTACTTATCGAAAAGCCAGGTTTTGAGTTGCTTTCTGAAGGAGAGGTGGTTCTGCGTAAGACGGAGGTGAGTGGGGAGAGAATTCTGCTAAGTAGGAGAAGGATCTTCCTCCCATGGTGGATCTATGGATGCGCGGAATTGCGGCGAGGGCTTGATTGGATGAACGTAGTTGGCGGGTGGGTGTGTAGAAGGATAGTCGTGTGTTGAGGCATTCTGGTCCTAGGTCGTAGAGGGTCTTGTGTGCGTGGGTGAGGAGACGGAATGTGATTCTTTTGTTTACTGGGAGCCAGTGGAGGCTTTTCAGGTGACCGGAAATGTGGGCATGACGGGGGATGTCCAGTATGAGTCTGGCTGAGGCGTTTTGGATGCGTTGGAGTTTTTTCTGTAGTTTGGCTGTGGTTCCGGCGTAAAGGTTATTTCCATAATCCAGTCGACTAGTGACCAGTGCGTGGGTGACTGTCTTTCTACTTTCGGTGGGGATCCAACTGAAGATTTTTTTGAGCATGCGTAGGATGTTGAAGCATGAAGATGAGACAGCGTTGACTTGTCTGGTCATTGAGAGCGAGGAGTCTAGGATGAAGCCCAGGTTACGTGCGTGATCTGTAGGTATGGGTGCTGTACCCAGGGCCGGTGGCCACCATGAGTCGTCCCAGGCAGAGGGGGATGATCCTAAGATGAGGACTTCCGTTTTGTCCGAGTTTAGTTTTAAACGGCTGTTCTTCATCCAATCGGCTACTTCTTTCATTCCTTCGTGTAGATTGGTTTTGGCGGTGTTAGAGTCTTTGGTGAGGGAGAGGATCAGCTGGGTGTCGTCTGCGTAGGAGATGATGTTGAGGTTGTATTGTCGCGCGATGGATGCGAGGGGGCTCATGTAAACGTTGAAGAGGGTGGGACTGAGCGAAGATCCTTGTGGTACGCCGCAGATGACTTCGGTGGCCTCTGATTTGAATGGGGGGCGGCGGACTCTCTGGGTTCTTTCGGCGAGGAATGAGATGATCCAGTCCAGAGCTTTTCCTTGTATTCCGACGTTGCTGAGGCGTTGTATGAGGGTGTTATGACAGACTGTGTCGAAGGCTGCGGAGAGGTCAAGTAAGATGAGGGCAACTGTTTCTCCGTTGTCCAGTAGTGTTCGGATGTCGTCTGTAGCTGCGATGAGGGCGGTTTCGGTGCTGTGTTTGGCTCGGAATCCGGATTGTGAAGGGTCGAGGGATTTGTTGGATTCGAGGAAGGCGGCGAGCTGACTATTGACGGCTTTCTCAATAACTTTGGCCGGGAAAGGGAGGAGTGAGATGGGGCGGTAGTTCTTAAGTTCAGAGGGGTCTGCTGTGGGTTTCTTCAGGAGGGCGCTGAGTTCGGCATGTTTCCAGCTTTCCGGGAAGGTAGCGGAGTTGAAGGAGCAGTTGATGACATCGCGGAGATGGTGTGCGATGATGGAGTCTGCTTTGTTGAAAATGTGGTGGGGACATGGGTCGGTTGGTGAACCTGAGTGGATGGAGTTCATCAGGCGGATGGTGTCTTCAGTAGTGACTGGGTTCCAGGTGCAAAGGTTGTGAGAGTGTTGTTTTGGTTCGGAGGTGGGTGGAGTGGTCTGATCTTCGGACTGTTTATCAAAGCTGTTATGTATGTCGGCGATTTTGTTGTGGAAGAAAGAGGATAGAGAGTCGCAGAGGTCTTGGGAGGGAGTGATGTCGTTGGTGCCGGCGATGGGGTTGGTAAATTCTTTGACGATGTTGAATAGTTCCTTGCTGTTGTGGGCGTTGTTGTCGAGTCGGTCCTTGAATGCTGATTTCTTGGTGGATCGGATCAATTGGTGGTGTTTGCGGGTGGCGTCCTTGAAGGTGGTCAGGTTGTGAGTGGTTGGGTTTTTTCTCCAGGATTTCTCGAGGGTACGACATAAATTCTTGGATTTCTTAAGGTCATCGTTGAACCATGGGGGCTTTTTGCTACCTTGTTTGATCTGGTGGTTTTTCATGGGTGCTAATTCGTCAGCGCTGTGGAAGATCCATTGTGTGAGTTTGGTGGCTGCTTGGTTTGGGTCCGATGGTATGGCAGGAGGGTTTTGGTTAAGCGATGAGAAGAGTTGGTCGGTGGTGATTTTGTTCCAGTTTCTTCGAGATATAGGTTGTGGGGGGTTGTGAGTCGTGGTCTTTTTGTAGCTGAAGTGGACGCAGCTGTGGTCCGTCCAATGAAGCGCTGTGGTGTGATCGAAGGAGATGTGTTTGCTGGAGGTGAAGATCGGGTCTAGCGTGTGTCCGGCTAAGTGGGTGGGGGTGTCAACAAGTTGTTTGAGTCCGAGATTGGCCAGGTTGTCCAGAAGGGTGGTGGTGTTGCTGTCGTTTTTCTTTTCCAGGTGGAAGTTGAGGTCTCCCAGTAGGATGTAGTTCTCGGATGTGAGGGCATGTGGGCTGATGAAGTCAATGATGTCTTCGTTGAATTGTGTGCGGGTTCCTGGTGGTCTGTAGATGAGGGTGCCTCTAAGTGTGGTCCTGGGGTCGGTGTGGATCTGGAAGTGAAGGTGTTCGGCGACCGCGAGGTTGACGTCGGAGCTGGTCGTGATTCGGATGGTGTTCTTATGGACGATGTGAGGAAAGTCAGGAAAATGGTCAGGCGATTTAGTCGATGTTTCTTAAGTAATTTTGCCCGGCGTTAAACGCCTCTAATACCATACGAAGTTTATCAAATAAAGAGGCAGGCGCTGGAGACAGGAAGACAGGAAACAAGTTTTATTCCGACGGAGCAGAACACATCAGATCGGACAACAAGGTATCGTCTCGAGGTGCTCTCTAGCAGCCTCTCTGAGGCCTGGCCTTTTATACACTGGTTTACGACATGTGACCGCTCTTTATTACAATAAAGACATTGTGAAGTAATGGAAAAAAGACATCCCCGGTACCCCCCAGTTCCGGCTCATTCCAACACGTGGTTACAGTAGAGGTCCTCACCCCCCATACAATAGGAGGGGGCTATCACGCAGCTGAGTGTTCCGCCGATTCCTTTGGAATGTGTGCGCCTGATCGAATCTCAGGGGGTGGGGAGGTCATGATCAATAGTAGCTCCTTTGAAGAGGGGCGAGTGCATACAGTAGTGGGCAATAAACTGTATCCTCAGGCCAAGGGATGACCAGCGGTCCGTGCAGACAATCGGGCTCAGAGGAAGGGGCCATCAAAGGAGAGATATTCATGAAAGAAAGGATCGGTGTGGACAATCGAGCATAGAGGAAGGGTTTATCAAAAGAGGGGTATTCATGGAAGGAAAGGAGGTGTCGGTCAGGCGCGGGGTGTGATTCCCAGAGACAGAGTCATGCGGAAGAGGAGGGTTCATGACTTGTGCATGTGAGCGCGGGGGCAGCCAGGGTGCATGGGGGAGGCTTGCAGGGTCAGGGAAGTGCGCTGATGAGCGATCGTGAACAGGGAGACCATGGTACCTAAAATGGCTGTCGTGCATGTTCATACGTGAGTCTGAGGAATGGGCAAGATGGCGCAGATGATGTTCAGTTCACGAACTAAAATTCCACAGTCCTCCCTTTTAACATGTCTCGCCAGCTTGTCAATTCGGATCTATCCCCATAAGACCACGTATTTATATCTCATAGAGGGGACTCATGTGCTCAGTTCTAAAGTCCAAAGTCTTAGGGCACATACAGTTAGAAATGAGTGAACACAAAGGTGGCAAACATTGAATACCTAAGCAACACCCACACAGTATCATGACTGGTATCAATATAAATGTAAACAACCTCCATCCCCAGTCCTTCAAAGTGTCCCAAAACCAGCTTCCAAGCGACCATCCTTCTTGCTCCTGGTGAACCTCTGAGGATAGTCTGTGGAGGTGTTCGATTGCTTTGTAGACTGAAGGCGAGTTATCTGGCACGTAGGTGCAACAGCTGGAGCCGATGATGCGGCATGCTCCTCCACGGTCGGCCAGAACCACATCTAGAACAAGGCGGTTTTGAAGAGCCACCAGGCGGACTGCCTGAAGCTCAGCCGTGTTGTTAGCGAGGATGCCAGCCGTGATGTTAATGGTTGTTTCTACTGCCTGAGTCAGGTGTCGGATAGCGCGGCTATTTGCCATTGGGCCCCACAGAGGAACAAGTCCCTTCACCGCATCCAGGAACTGTGCTCCGGTGGAGTCGGCTTGTCCAATGTCTCCGGCGCGCTTTTGCCGGTGATGGTAGGCTGGGGCCACATACGTGGGGGGAAGAATGAAGGCGACGTAGCACGTACCCCTCCAACCTTTCTGAAGCCAAGTGTAAGCTTTGATGCCACAAACAAAGTACATATTCGGAGAAGCAACAAAGGAGGGGGGGTCAACTGAGACCAATGTTCTGGTGATGTGGCAGGAACTGTGACCCACCGGCTGTGTTCCTTGGCCTTCGAGGCACACGAGACCTGTGACATTGATGACAGACAGGGCCACAGTCAGAGTGGCAGCCGTTCGCTTCCGCAGGTGGGAGAAGGAGGGTCTAGCTGGATTGTGGAGCACTTGCATTTCAACTCGTTCTTTGGCAGGGATGTTCATATGGAAGGAGGAACCTGAGGTCACAGGACAAAAGGGGGCAGACGTCCTTCCTGTTTTATTCAGCCAGAACCCATAGTAGAAGTGTGACACTGTTTGACCAGAAGAGGTGTTGTCCTTGTGGCTTTCCTGCAAGAGGATCAACCAGGCGAGGCAGGAGCCGTGAACTGAGAAAGGAGAAGGGATGAAGGGGATGGAGTGTCCAGTGGCATGCGGGAGCAACCCGCAGACCCAGCAGTTTGTGGCATTTGCAGCAAGGTTGTGCTGGGGCAATAGTTGCACGAAGGAATTGTTCCAGAACTCCTTACGCCTTTCTCGGAGCTGAGGCGAAAGGGAGATCAGGTGATGCTCTTTCATGGTGGTTGGCTGTGTAGTGGTCAGCAATATCTGATGAGCGGGTGTGCTGTCCTCCAAGATCCAGAAGGAAGTCATGAGGAGGAGGCAAAGGAGGAAGAGAATGAAGAAGGCGAGTGTCTTTGATTTGTGCAAATTGTCAGCCTTTGGGTTCCTGTAGTGGGTATTTCCGGTTGCGTCCATCATCTTCTTATCTGGCGCTTCCATCATCTTCTTATCTGGCGCTTCCATCATCTTCAAGGTGCTCGGTAGTGGGCAGAACCACAGACTTTGTTTAGCTTCTCTCCGGGTAACCCTTGGTTGTTTTAGGCCACCGTTCTGAGATTTTAACTTAGTCCGTGGTCTACTTAGCCGAAGCTCCCTCCTTTCGACGCAGGAAATACCCTTCCCGGGATGGCACAGTGGGATCAGAGAAGTTTGCAAGTTCAAGTGCCTCGCTATCAGGATAGCAGTTCAGTGATGGCCGGTCTTTGTTCAGGGGCTCTTCTTGGGTGTCGACGTTTTCTGTCGTGGCCAGGGTTGAGGAGACCTTCTTGCAGTGGTGGGCGTGCAGCCAGTGCCTTTTTCCCTCTACTCGAAGAGCCGTTCGAGTGGTGATCAGTACTTGCCAGGGGCCCGTCCACCGGGGTTCCAGACTCTTTGCCCGTTGAAAATTCCGGACTAAAACATAATCTCCCGGTTGGATATCGTGACCGGGACCCCTGGAAGCGTCGGGGATGGCCTGCTGCACCTGTTGATGAATGACAGACAACGTTTTAGTTAATTTGCACAAATAATCTGACAGCAGGACGTCGGGGACGTCGTGAATGGAGGTCGGTTTGGGGGCAGTCCAGAGGTTCATTGTTCGCCCAAACACAACCTCGTAGGGGGTCAAGTGGTGCTTAGTGGGAGTGGAGCGCATCAATAGCAATGCCAGTGGGAGGGCATCTGGCCACTTAAGTCCTGTGGTGGCCACTATTTTTGACAGTTTCAGTTTTAGTGTAGCATTGTGTCGCTCAACTAGGCCAGCGGATTGGGGGTGGAAGACCGCATGGAACCTTTGCTTTACCCCCAGTCCCTTCAAGATTAGTTGGATAACTTCAGCTATGAAGTGGGGGCCATTGTCGCTCCATAAAATTCGACAAAGGCCGTAGCGAGGGAAAAATTCTTTCAGTAGTACTTTGGCAGTAGTCATGGCAGTGTTATCACGGGTTGGATAGGCTTCTACCCATTTGCTGAAGGCGCATACAATGACTAATACGTACTTCAAGCCTTGGCACCTCTCCAGCTGGATGTAATCCATCTGGAGGACCTCAAAGGGGTGGTCGGGGATCCCAAACCCTCCCCGGGGTACCACAGTTCCTTTCCCGGGGTTGTGTTGTAGGCAGATAAGGCACTGCTGGACCAGGCGTTTGGCTGAGTCGGGGATTTTGTTGTTGTGCCAGACTTTGGAAATGAGTTCAATCATGGGGGCAGAACCTATGTGTGCAGGGGAGTGTGCCATAGTCAGTATGGGAATCAAGTATGAGTCAGGCAGCAACCATTTGTTTGTGTCTTTTGTCCGCCAGCAGCCTTCATCGTCCTTTAGACCCACCCGTGCCCACTCAGTCAGTTCGTGAGGTGTGCTGGCCGACTGGATGTCCCTAATCGTTTCCCTGGCGTCAGTCCATTTTTCTGCTTGTGACCTGGTCACATATATGCGTGTCGTCGTCCTATTCTCAGCTGTGGTTCGGACAGTGATGTCGGCCAGTGCGTTTCCCTGTCCAACTAAGTCCGTCACCTTCTTGTGTGCCTGGCATTTGATCACTGCCAATCATTTGGGGAGGAGAACTGCTTCAATCAGGGCGGAGACTAGATCTCCGTGAAGGATGGGCGTGCCGTGGGAAGTCAGGAATCCCCTTTCCCTCCACAAGAGCCCAAAATGATGAACCACCCCGAAGGCATACTGGCTATCTGTGTAAATGTTCGCCGTGGTTCCTGCGGCTATGATACATGCTCGTGTGAGGGCAATTAGCTCTGCCGCCTGTGCGGATCGTTGCATGATGCGGGCTGTTTCAACTACTGTTCGGGCTGTCGTCACCGCATAGGCAGCTGAAGTGGTGCCGTCTGGGAGTTTGATACAAGAGCCGTCTACCCATAGCTCTCCATCAGGGTCTGTAAAAGCAATGTCTCGGAGGTCAATTCTACTCCTGGTCTGCTCGTCCGTGAGGGTCACAAAGTCGTGTATAGGGGGCACATCGGGGTCATTTTCAGGCAAGGGCAACAGTGTAGCAGGATTCAAAGCTGTGCATCTATTCAGAGTGATGTGGGGTGCAAGTAGAGTCAATTCGTACCCTGTCAGTCGTGCACTAGTCAGGTGTTGGGTCTTGGTCTGGTTCAAAAGGGTGTCAACTGCGTGGGGTACTAACACCGTGAGAGAGTTCGAAAGTACAATTCCCTCACTCTGACGGATGGAGACAGCAGCGGCGGCTACTGCTCGAAGGCAGGCAGGTAAAGCTCTGGCGACTGGGTCAAGAGTGGCAGAGAAGTAGGCACAAGGGCGTTGTTTGGAGCCGATGGGCTGAGTAAGAACAGACAATGCGCATCCCTCCCTTTCGTGAGTGAAGAGGGAGAAGGGCTTGGAGTAATCTGGTGTTCCTAGGACGGGTGCCGAGCAAAGGGCATCCCGCAACTCCTTAAAGGACGCTTGGCATTCGGGGGTCCAAGGGAGTGGGAAGGGAACATCTTTGGCCAACAGGGAAAGTAGGGGCTTTATAATGAGACTGAAATTTGGTAACCATTGTCGGCAAAAAGAGGTAAGGCCCACCAATGAACTGACTTGCTTCTGTGTTTTTGGGATGGGGGTGTTTAGGATGGTTTGGATTCGGTCGGGCGTACGTTTCCTCCCTTCTTTGGACAGGAGATGGCCTAGGTATGTCACTTGAGGCTGGCAGAACTGCAGTTTCTTTTTGGAGACTTTGTGGCCATTCTCCGCAAGAAAGTGCAAGAGTTGGATAGTGGCCGTGATTGCAAGTGGAGTGGTGTCGGCCGCCAAAAGGATATCATCGACATATTGGATCAACACCACTCCATCTGGTAGCTAGACGGCGTCCAGCTGTCTTTTGAGGGCCTGGCTGTAAATGCTGGGACTTTCAGTGTAGCCCTGGGGAGCTCTACAAAATCGGTACGAACGTTTTTTTAAGGTGAAGCCGAAGAGATAACGGCTGTCTGGATGGATGGGGATAGAGAAAAATGCATTCTTGAGATCAATAACGGTGAAGGTGATGGCAGTGGACGGGATGAGGGTCAGAATGGTGGTGATGTCTGAGACTACGGGGTACTGTGGCACCACCACTTTGTTGACTTCTCGCAAATCGATGATGAAGTGGTACGCTTTCTCATCTCCCTCACCTTGCTTCTTAACAATGGGTAGGATAGGGCTGTTGCAGACATTACTAACCACTTCCTCTACCACTCCTGCATCTACCAGGGACTGAATAATCGCTACCAATGCCTTCTCGCCTTCGGGCGATATCCGGTACTGTGGGAGTTTCGGGAGTATTGCGTCTGGTCGAACAGTTATGTGCACAGGGTCGATCATCATTCATCCTACATCCGAGTCGTTTCTGGCCCATAGGTACAGGGGTAGGGTGTCGAGCAAGGTTAGGTCAGCATCAGTTATAGAGTACATATGTTGTGTGGGGCGGGATCTGGACATGCTCGGGTTGTCGTACAGGATGACTCGGACTCCATCTGGGGAACACCTAATAGTAGCTCGGAAATGTTTTAGTAAATCAATACCCATAATGGCGTCAGGAGAGTTGGAGGAGAGCAGAAATGTTGTGTCAGTGGGGTTGTTTCCTAGATCAAAGGAGATTAGTGGAGGGCGTTCCATCGAAACCTATCGATGTAATGTGTGAGCCAGACAAGGGTGCCCTTGGAATCAGTCGCTTTGATAATACACTACGTGTCGCTCCAGTGTCTACCAAGAATGGAGACTTTGTACCAAGGACCTTAGCGGTGACATAAGGACCTTGCTGGTCAACACAGAGCTCGACTGGATCCCTCCCTTGCCCCTGGCAGTCCTATGCGAAGTCGGGAGTGTTCTCACTGTCAGATAGTTGGTACTGGTTCTGTCGGAGACGGTCAAATGTGTTCGATCTTCCTGGTCTGTCGCTGTTGGTGTCGTTTGCGTACCCCCGCCCCTGCCCTCTAGTCCTGGGGCCATTCGTCATGTCCCTCGTTTCTTTATTTTTAATTAGTTCCAGAAGAACCGGACATTGAGACTTCCAATGCCCGAATCCTCTGCAAAATGCACACTGATTATCTTCTATATCCCTACGTCCAGAGTAGGGAGTGGGTGTGCGGTCCTTTGGGGGTGGATTTCTAGGGGCGATCGATTGGTAGCTCCCCCTGTGTAGTTCTTTCCCGACTGCCACCCCTTGTATCTGGGCTATCATCACCTTTTCTTTCAAATCTTTCTTTTTTTTCTCGATTGCCCTATCATTCTCATCCTTTTGGTGTTCGTAGTACTGAGCCATTTGGAGAATAGCGGCGGGTTTGGAGGCCCCCCAACGACTCTCGCTCGTTTGTAACTTTTGGGAAACCTCTTGTGACAGACCCTTTACGTAGTTTTGCACAAATAGGTGTTATCCGGTTGCGGTGGTCATGTCTTGGCCACTGTAGTCGGAGAACACCGTTTCAAATCGGGAGAAGTATTCTGATACGTCTTCCTGGGGTTTCTGACGGCAAGCCGTGACTATTGACCAATCTACCTTTTTCTCTGGGATCAAGGTTTTTAACTTCTGAACTATTTTGTCCGGAAGTTCCAGTATGTCTTTTATCGGTTTCCTTCCGGGCTCTCGTCGTCTATCTAGCTCACTGAGTTGATTCCAGGTATGTCCGAACAGATCTGTGTGTTCGGCTTTCCGGATTTGCTTCCACACGTCAGCCGGCAGACATAACCCGAAAAACAAATCAATGTCTGCTAGAGTCATTATCGTTGAGCCCAAGGCTGTGCCTAATTCGGTGTAAAATGCTGTCGAGTTCTTCCTTAAATCAGGCAGGGTTTGCCTAAAGGTTAAAATATCTTGTCGATCCCATGGTTGGTAGACCCAATTGTACACAACCCTCCCTTTTGCATCTGCGTGGTTGATATCGTCGTTTGTTCCCTGACCTCTTGGGGGAACCCAGTAGGGGGCGGCTTCTCTGATAGGCATCATAGTGTTGGCTACTTCTAATGGGGACTCAGCCGTTTCAGGGACTGTGATCTTAACCTCTGGTTTCTGTTCCGTGAGGTGGCGGAAGACTTCAAGCGTTTGCATGAAGAGGTCCGTCACATCGCGCTCAGTCCCATCTCCAACATCGACCTTTCTATATAGAGCCGTCAGCTTAGCAGGACCCTTATTTTTTTTATTTTTTTTAGTAGTAATAATCTTTATTCGGCAATTTTGTTCACCATAAAAGAGTACACATACATAAAATATTCAATTCCCCCACTAAAACAATAAAATATGTACAGCATAAAAGTGTCCTGGGCTAAGGAATGCTCCACAGTCATTAATTAAGTAAGGAAAGCTTCTGTTACGTGCATCAGTCCATTGGTAGCCTAGAATGCGTTTTCAGTAGCCGGGAGCGCGTCAGCCAAACACTACTCAAAAATGTTGCCACCCCGCATATCATGGCGGTGGATGATGAATCGGTAGTAAGTACACGTAGTGCCAAGCTATGACACCTCAGCCCCAGCTCCCTACATACAGGTTTCAGCCAGATTTTCTGTGCCGCTTTGTAGGCGGGGCAGGCAAAGAATAGGTGGGCCACAGTCTCCTTTGGTGCTGCACAACCTGGGCACGAACGCAAGGAGGCACCAGATTTGGTCCACCTCATCGTGAAATCATGCACCGGTAGCGTCCCGTACCTCAGTTTTAGATATAGCGCTCTATCTAAGGGTTTGGTTATCAGGTCAAGGAAAGGTTCCCGTTTTTTCACCCATTTAAATTCCAAGAACCGATCCGTGAGTGAACCCCCATCCAAACCATTCAGTGCCACACTCTGTACCCAGTCCCAATATAGCCTTTTAATCACTTCCTTGGGCGGCGGCGTTTGAGACTCCCATGCATCTCTTAGACCTAGTTTAAGGACTAGGTCTCTCACATTATTCAGCCATCCAATTTTTTTCCCAGTGTCGAGCAGTACAAGGTCATCCAGCCCTTCAGCATACTTAGCAAGCTCCTCAGTCCTTCTTAAGCGAGTCCAGAAAAGCAATGGGCGTAGCCTCACCAAGTCCTTAAGAGCTCTTCTGCCCAAATCTAATCTCAGGGGGATCAACGGGGTGGAAGCTGGGAGGGCCACCACCTTCCTAAAAAAGGTATTTTCCGCTATGGAGAGGTCTGCAACATTTTCGAACCCCCAGAGCTCAGAGCCATATAATGCCGCCGGTAGTATCTGGCCCTCATAAATTGCCATGGCCGGGGAGACAGGTTTGCTACTTGACTCCCGAAGCTCCCTCAGAGTCACCCCAGATACTCTTTGGTGGCTAAGTAACATTTTGGCCAGGTGGTCCTTCCAGGTCATTCGACTATCTATCCGAACTCCAAGATAGTCAAATGAGTCGACCATCTCCAGGGGAGCCCCATTTAGCAAAAGGTTATTTTTAAATCTTTTAGAGGGGGAGAATGCCATCAGTTTAGTTTTCGAGGTGTTGATAATTAAGCCTCTATTAGTGCAGAAGGAACTAAATCGATTCAAGAGATTTTGGAGCCCCATTGGGGATTTAGAAATCAATAAGGTGTCATCGGCGAAGAGTAAAGTGGGGATTCTTTCCCCCGCCAGGGATGGGGCATCCGACCCTTATTTTGATACCTATCCTCATATGCGTTCAGGGTGTGGTAGCTGAACCGCAAAATGAAATGCCGTCTGTGGCTACCGGCATGTGAATTGTGCATATCCATCGTATATTCTTCGCTCTCTTTCCGTTCTACCAGTGTCTTTGCTATCTTGTTAATCCCATCCCGCTCGTCTTTGCTCAACCTATTTGGTCTGGCCGTTAGCTGCTTGCTAGTCTCAAGTTCATCTGATGTTGTTACTGATGTGGCTGGTGCGAAGGCCGTAAGAGCCGGGGCACTAGCGCTAGAGTCACCCTCGCCCGCACTCAGAACTGGTAGGTGCTGTGCCAGCGGCTGGCAGGGGGCATAAGGGGGGGGCATGTAGATAATCGGAGGACCTAGCAGTAACTCGTCGTTTGCCCGTTGTTTGGAGGGCATCTCCGGGTAGAGCGTAGAGGGGGTCCTAACAGGGCATTGGCCTGCCGACCCTGATTCATGCGTTTGTCTAACTTCCTCTCTCCTTCTTATTTCTTCATCTAGTTCCTTAGCGGCCAGGTGGGCTGCCTTTCGTAACTCTTTCCCTATTCTTGCTTCTTCTCTTTTCCTTCGTTGCTCTGCTTCTTTGCGCCACATGCCGATACTATCGAGCATGGTGGGTGTTGCCTTATTTATTCTAACAGCTGCTTCTAGCGCTTTTATTTTATGATCATCAAAGGAACCTATCAGTGGCCACTGACTTTCGGGGTCCTTTTTTGTATATTTATGCCATAACTTACTATAAGCTATAGCGACTAGTCCTTGCTTAGTGAACATGTCCTTATTAGGGGTGCCTTCCAATGGAGCTGGATGGTTCATCTCCAATAAGCGGTCCGGGTTGTACCAACTACCAATCAGTGGAGAGAAGACAGGCATGACAGATTACAACGGGGGACAAAGGTCCGCACTACCTATCTCTCACTGTTTGCAAAGACTAGACAGAATATGGCTATTCTACGTTATTTGCAAGCAGAGAACCTCAAAAGAACTATACTCCAAACAATCTATGTTCGGACAATCAATCAGTGGGGAGAAAAATAGGTACGGCAGATTACAATGGGGGACAAAAGTCTGCGTTACCTACCCTTCACTATCCGCAAAGGGAGATAGAATATTCCTATTCCTCCCCGTTTGCAGGCAGCGAATATCTCAAAGAGCGACAATGCAAATACTAGTATTTCAATCAATCAAACAATCAATCAATTCGCAATTCGTCGTGTGTCACGACCTTACCCGGACCGCATGGACAGTTTCTCGTCTTCCGCTTCCAGCACCCGATCGTCCTCTACTCTCTGCTGCTACCGCGGCACTCCTGATGGTTCCCAGTCAGGACCGTAGATCACTCGGGAGAGGTCTGCTCGGAACCAGTGAAGTTCGGATGATCGGCTGTCAGACGAGGGTCTATCGGACAGGAGCTTTCCCGATCGTTGCAGTCGTTCACTCTGTCGTCGGGACCTCTCCCACTGGATCCACGTGTCGCTGATGGGCCCCCACACTTGGGACGCCAATTGAGGAAAGTCAGGAAAATGGTCAGGCGATTTAGTCGATGTTTCTTAAGTAATTTTGCCCGGCGTTAAACGCCTCTAATACCATACGAAGTTTATCAAATAAAGAGGCAGGTGCTGGAGACAGGAAGACAGGAAACAAGTTTTATTCCGACGGAGCAGAACACATCAGATCGGACAACAAGGTATCGTCTCGAGGTGCTCTCTAGCAGCCTCTCTGAGGCCTGGCCTTTTATACACTGGTTTACGACATGTGACCGCTCTTTATTACAATAAAGACATTGTGAAGTAATGGAAAAAAGACATCCCCGGTACCCCCCAGTTCCGGCTCATTCCAACACGTGGTTACAGTAGAGGTCCTCACCCCCCATACAATAGGAGGGGGCTATCACGCAGCTGAGTGTTCCGCCGATTCCTTTGGAATGTGTGCGCCTGATCGAATCTCAGGGGGTGGGGAGGTCATGATCAATAGTAGCTCCTTTGAAGAGGGGCGAGTGCATACAGTAGTGGGCAATAAACTGTATCCTCAGGCCAAGGGATGACCAGCGGTCCGTGCAGACAATCGGGCTCAGAGGAAGGGGCCATCAAAGGAGATATATTCATGAAAGAAAGGATCGGTGTGGACAATCGAGCATAGAGGAAGGGTTTATCAAAAGAGGGGTATTCATGGAAGGAAAGGAGGTGTCGGTCAGGCGCGGGGTGTGATTCCCAGAGACAGAGTCATGCGGAAGAGGAGGGTTCATGACTTGGGCATGTGAGCGCGGGGGCAGCCAGGGTGCATGGGGGAGGCTTGCAGGGTCAGGGAAGTGCGCTGATGATCGATCGTGAACAGGGAGACCATGGTACCTAAAATGGCTGTCGTGCATGTTCATACGTGAGTCTGAGGAATGGGCAAGATGGCGCAGATGATGTTCAGTTCACGAACTAAAATTCCACAGATGGCGATGCCTCCTCCTGTTTGGATGGTGCGGTCTTTTCGGATGATCTTATAATTGTCCGGGATGGCTATGGCGATGTCGGGTGCTGATGAGGCGTTCATCCATGTTTCAGTGAGGAAGGCGACGTCCGGCGATGTAGTGTCGAGTAGATCCCAGAGTTCAGTGGCGTGTCTGTGGACCGAGCGGGTGTTCAGCAGGATGCACTTCAGGTGGTTAGAGTCGGAGCTGAGTTTGGAGGAAGTGGATTTGGTGTGGGTACTGATGCAGGTGAACTTGCAGGAGTGGCAGGCGAATGGTCCATGGGTGTGTCCTGGGGTAGCTGCGCAGCATTGTGGTGTGCGTCCGGGGTTGAGGGCAAAGAGGGTATCGGTGTCGTACGTTATGCGGGTGGAGTGGGATTTGCGAGGACCAGGAGGTCTGGCGCTGGGCGCGGTCCAGGCGCGGACGGGCGCAGACGGGCTTACCTTTGGCGCACCTTCGGCGCGCATGGGGCGCGACCGCTGCGCGTGAACGCTGCGCGCAAAGGTATCTGACATATGCGGATAGTGAGAGGGGAGGGGCGAGGGCGGAGCAGCTAGGAGGCGGGGGCGGGGTGGGGAGCCGGGCAGGGAGGCACAATAATAAACAACAAAATGGATGGCATGTCAGCTCCTGTCTTGAAAGTTTCGGGGTGATTCGTGAAGTGGGGGCCGAGAAAAAGGGGGTCCCAAAACACATTTTCCCCATGTTATTTTCCATAGGAAACTTTAGACAAAGCTACAGCCCGAACTGCTTAACGGAATTACACCAAATTTGGCAAAAAGGTAGCGATTAGTTCAGAAAGCGATCTTTTTTTTTAATGGTGTAAATCCGTTCAGTAGTTCCTGAGAAATGAGAAAAAGAAAAAGTTTTGAAGTCTATGGCCGCGGTGGGTTCGAGAATCCTCCGGGGCACGAGCTTCACTCTGATTGGCTGCCAACACTCCAAACCAGGAAGTTTTGGCAGCCATCTTGTGAGTATGGCTTAGGGAGTGCTACTAAAAAAAAAGGAATGGGGGACAACAGCCTGCCCCCAACACTGCCGATTGCCAGGGGTTGCTGAATAATACTACGGGTGCACAGTTTCGAGTTCAGCATGCTTTTTTTGACACCACCCAATTCTCTACCTCTCTTGAGTGTTCTTTTTCATCGTTGCATTCTCCTATTATCACGTTTTCCCGTCGTTTTCTTCCTTCTCCCTTCAACCTTTTCCCTCGTCTCTAGGTCAAGGACCGATGTTGAAAATAAGTGCCCGCCATCATCAACAACGGGCTTAAATTAAGCGAGCATATTTTCAAGATAGTGGTATGTTTGTCGTTTTGCCTTTGCCATCACTTACCGTGTGTATTGTGTTGTTTTGCCTCTCCCTCTTGGCTCAGTAAGCCCTCTAGCTCTCTCACTTGTCATAGCTTGCCTTCCCCATTGGACCACATCCTGTCATCCATTAACTGATATTGAAATGTTGTGTGTTAGAAAACAACCAACATGCTACAGCCTTTCCATCCCTTTCCTGAACTCCAGCAGGATTGTCAGCTAGATCAATTCTCCCACTTTACAGTCAGAGAAATAAATAAGAAAACTACAAACATAAAATAAAAAGATGTAACAGGGACCTTTAGCTTCTATTACCTACCTGTACCACAGTGTTTTTGCTTAAAAGGTAGAAACTTGCGGCTTCCTGTGCCCTCCCCGAGCTCCTTGGCTGCTTCTCACATTTATTTCATCGGGGAATAGCATTGCAAAAGGCTTCTGTGTCACCAGGACACAACGTTCACGCCCTGTGGTCTACCTTTACGAAACATAGTTTGTGGGATTCAAGATTATTTGTCGCATTAAAGCTAGCCAACACTACAACTCCCAGAATTCTCTGATTTAATCAGTTAAACCCCAGGACGGTAGACAAGATGTCCTGGTGGCATGTGGGCATCAGCTTAACTTCTCCTCCAGCTCCCACACCCATAGCCCCTGCAATAATAATGAACAGGGAAATGACAAACTGCCAACCACCTCGAGGTCTGCAAATTCAAACCCAATGCATTGTTGAAGAGGATGTGGCTACGGCCAAAGCAGCTGACTTAAAGGAGCTGGGGAATGACTGCCCCTATTACTTACTGGCAATTTTTGTTCCAACAGATTAACATCGCAGCTAATATAATCTCACACTGTAAGGACGTTTGTCTAGCGACAGCGAGTATACAAACTAGGCATGTTTGGAAATATAAAATGCGTATTCACAATTTAAAATTCATAGAAGATCGACCACGCTAAAGTAGCGTTCACCCTAGCTAGGTCAGAAATTGCTTGGTGAACGATACCAGCTAAAAGTAGCTCTAGTAGACCAGACCCTTTGCATTGTGGTACTTGTAGTCTTGTAAAGGGGAAAACAAACCTCCAAGTGCCGGAATGCAATCCTCGCAATAAATGTGCGACTTGCACCTAGCATAAGACATAGAAACGTTTCTGAAGAGATGTAGCCCTGGTCCAGCAAGTCCACACTGGGCCATGGATCTCCTTAAAGAATTAGTTGTTATTCAACAGTAATACCGATTATGCGGGCACGAATTTTCAATTGGGATTTCGGAACTATCGCTTTACGAATGAACTGCGCCACACACGAAATACATATTAAAAACGATAATGAACAATAATGACAATGTTAATATACCGAGTCGGCAGTCCTTGCATGGATTAATTAATTAAAATGGTGTATTCTGGGTATAGAGAAGTCTAGAAAGGTAAATGTGGTGTTTTGCCAACTTGGCGCATAGTTTCTGCCCCTATACGTTGTCCAGCCTGGCCTGTCTTTTTAGCTCACAGACCTTTAAATCGTCACAATTGTGATCTTTCACTCCTGGTAGAGCATAAATACTTTAAGTACCAGAACGGAAAGTTATATTGCCTAATAAGGCAGGAATAGCAGACGTATCTTGGTAAAAACATAAAATGTCCCTCCATGGACATTAACCTTATGGTCCATAACTAAAGTAACAGATGACGCCATGACACCCGGATATAACTACTGCAGTCCTGCAGTGTAAAGATCCGAACTTCCTTTCGGCAATTTACTGATTTCAGGAATATTAGACCAGTCGAAGTCGAACTAAGGGGGTCATTAGGATGGCGGGCAGACTTTGCCCGCCCGCCATCCTCGTGGTAATAGGGACCGCCCGCCATAAGGGCGGAGGTCCCGCGGGGGGTATTAGGATGTGCCCGACACAGTGGCTGGCACATCCTGCATGTTAAGCATTGTGGCGGGCGGTGCTCTCAGCACCGCCCGCCACAATGCTTAAAAAGCACTTTTGCACTTTCATGATCAAAGCGGCAGGCACCGCGCGGTGCCTGCCGCTTTGATCATGCAAATGCAGGGGGCTACCACAGGTACCCCCCGTGTGCACCTCCCTACTCTCCTTCACTCTGGGGGCCCGCAGGGGCCCCCCAGAGTGAAGTCCCCATGCCTTTCCGTGGCGGCATTGCCGCCACAAAAAGGCATTGAAAAATGCCTATCATAATATGGCTGGCGGTGTCTGATAGACACGCCACCATATTATTCCTTTTACGCCCCGGCCGCAAGGCGACCAGGTCGGAAAAGCGGCGGACGGTCTTTCCGTCCGCTGAGGTCCCCCCCGCCATACTAATATGGCGGGGAGGAAATCAAGAGTGGATTTCGGGCGGATTGCCCCCGCCAGGCTGGCGGTGGCCACCGCCAGCCTGGCGGGGGCAATCCGCCTGACATCATAATGGGCCCCTTAGTGAGAACTAGTGTTCCCGGAATACACTAGTTTGTTGACTGAAAGCCCAGGGAAGGATCTCGTGGATCCATCTATAAAACGAGGGTTTAAGTACACTTTGGTAGCCATGCCCTCTAATCCAATTAGATTATGCCTGCTAGAACCCACCTAAAATGCCCATTTCCCTGCAACCTCTCAAAGCTACAAACCTTACGAAGCATGTTCTCAGGCACCCCAACTTTAGACTCCAGTCTTAACGTGAATCTGAACCCCTGGCATTCACTGGAGTTAGTGGTCTGCCCCCACCACCCTCTATCAGCACAAAAAGACCGAAGGGAGGGGCTCTGTAAAGTTGCTTACTAGAGGGTCAGGAAAAGCAGGTATTTCGTTTTGGTCCACGGATGAGAAGTTAACTTGCAGATTAGCCGGGCCCATTCTGCCTCAGTGAGTGGAGGCCAGCCCATGTGTAAGAGGCCCTATTTCCTGCACACCCTTTGATTTTGGGATTGGTGGAAAATTGACGAGGCCTCTGGATGGATCCCACAAATTAGGCCCAGCAATGGTTGGGAAAGTCTCTAAAAACCGAAGGAAACTAACAAATGGCCCAAGACAATAATGTTGGTTGTCCCCAAAGACCCAACCCGGATAATATTTACTAGGGCAGTGGTCCCTTGCAACAAAGAAGGGCCCCTTAGGCTCCTGTCAACAAGGCCTTGAGAACCCACGATGTGGCAATCAGACCCCGGTGTGTCCAATTAACTGCAATCAGGGGAAATCAGGGCCAGGATCAAATTTACTTATGGAGGCAAGGTGGGGAACGCAGACAGCGTGTAGAGTTCTGGGAGGCAAGATGGGTGCTGAGACCATTGCAGACGGAGACCGCCTCGGAGGCCCTGGGCACCAACGGATGTGCCTTGAACTCTCAGAGTCCTGGTTAGTCGAGCACTGGGAGGGGGTTGGATACTCCAAACCTGCCAGGAGCAAACTGATATATAAACAGGCGCGCGCCTCGCGCTGAAAAGAGGCAGCAGGGGGAGGGGAGTGAGAGGGGGCCTGCACCGGTATCCCTTGCGGGACCGAGCAGAAACCATCTGTTAATTACAAACAGATGATTTCAAAGCTCGCTCCCGCAAGAGAATCGCCAAACATGCGCGCGTTGCCATTCAAAACAATGCAATGGGTGCACGTTTTTGGCAGAAAAAGGGAATCGATTGCTAAAGGTCTCCTAAACTGCACATGCGCACTGCGTAGGCGAGACCTAAAAACAATGGATGATTTGATGGATTAATACATCTAAGGGAGAGTGGACTGATGTATAGGGGTAGGTGAATGGATGGAGGGATAGATTGCTTGCTTAAGGGACTGGTGGACTGTCATCTGGCTGAAGAAATACATGGATGTATGGATAATAGAAAGGGATAGATGGACAGATGTGTTGATGGATGAATGGATGATTACATTTAAAGTTTAAGGGATTGATGAGTAGGTGGGTTGATGGATAGATGGCTGGCTAAACAGACAGGTGAATGGACATTTGGCAGAATGGATGAATTCATGGATGGATGGGTGTGTTAATGGACGGATGAATGTGTTGATGGATGGATGAATTAATTCATTGAAAGAGTAGACGATGATGGGTGGATAGATCCCTGTAGATGGATGACTAGCTGAACGGACAAGTGGATGAACATTTGGCTAAATGGCTGGATGGATAGATAGTGGAGGGATGAATTGATGGCTTAACAGACGGATGAACAAATTTAAAGGGGGTGGTTGAGTGTGTAGAAGGATACATGGATGGCGAGGTGAGTTGCTGAACAAACTGACATTTGGCTGAATAAAGGGTTGGATGCGTATTAGAAAAATGGATGAATGAAATAAAATTATAGGGAAAGATGGATGAGTGTTTAGATCAATCAATCAATCAATCAGGTCATTTGTAGAGCGCACTACTCACCCGTAGGGTCTCAAGGCGCTGGGAGGGGGGGGTGCCGCTACTGCTCGAACAGCCAGGTCTTGAGCTTCTTCCTGAAGGAGAGGTGGTCTTGGGTCAGGCGCAGATTGGTCGGAAGTGAGTTCCAGGTCTTGGCGGCCAGGTAGGAGAAGGATCTTCCTCCTGTTGTCGCTCTTCGGATGCGGGGGACGGCGGCGAGGGCGTGGTTGGTTGATCTGAGGAGGCGCTTGGGAGTGTAGAAGTTGATCCGGTTGTTGAGGTAGCTCGGGCCTTGGTCGTGTAGGGCTTTGTGCGCGTGGGTGAGGAGCCGGAAGGTGATTCTCTTGTTGACCGGGAGCCAGTGCAGATCTCTCAGGTGTCCGGAGATGTGGCTGCGTCGGGGGATGTCGAGGATGAGTCTCGCCGAGGCGTTCTGGATCCGCTGGAGTCTCTTCTGGAGTTTGGCAGTGGTTCCGGCGTAGAGGGCGTTGCCGTAGTCCAGTCGGCTGGTGACGAGGGCTTGGGTGACCGTCTTCCTCGTCTCGGTGGGGATCCACCGGAAGATCTTACGTAGCATGCGCAGGATGTTGAAGCATGACGAGGAGACGGCGTTGACTTGTCTGGTCATGGAGAGGGAGGAGTCCAGGATGAAGCCCAGGTTGCGTGCGTGGTCCGTCGGTTTGGGTGCGGTGCCCAGGGCGGGGGGCCACCAGGAGTCGTCCCAGGCGGAGGGCGTGGAGCCCAGGATGAGGACCTCCGTCTTGTCTGAGTTCAGTTTCAGGCGGCTGGTCGTCATCCATTCGGCTACGTCTCTCATCCCTTCGTGCAGGTTGGCTCTGGCGGTGG
Organism: Lissotriton helveticus; assembly: GCF_964261635.1. Classification (NCBI taxonomy): domain Eukaryota; kingdom Metazoa; phylum Chordata; class Amphibia; order Caudata; family Salamandridae; genus Lissotriton; species Lissotriton helveticus. The sequence continues at coordinate 2,066,025,174 of NC_136065.1, forward strand.
CGGGGTCGTTGGTCAGGGAGAGGATCAGCTGGGTGTCGTCGGCGTAGGAGATGATGTTCAGGTTGTGTTGGCGTGCGATGGCCGCGAGGGGGCTCATGTAGACGTTGAAGAGGGTTGGGCTCAGCGAGGATCCTTGGGGTACGCCGCAGATGACTTTGGTGGCCTCTGACTTGTACGGTGGTAGGCGGACTCTTTGTGTTCTTCCGTCGAGGAAGGAGGTGATCCAGTCCAGTGCCTTCTCCTGGATTCCGATGTTGCTGAGGCGCTGTACTAGGGTGCGGTGGCAGACAGTGTCGAAAGCCGCGGAGAGGTCCAGGAGGATGAGGGCCGCTGTTTCTCCGTTGTCCATCAGAGTTCGAAGGTCGTCGGTGGCGGCGATGAGGGCGGTCTCGGTGCTGTGGTTCGCTCGGAAGCCGGACTGTGATGGGTCGAGGGATCCATTCGTCTCGAGGAAGGCGGCCAGCTGTTTGTTGACGGTCTTCTCGATGACTTTGGCCGGGAACGGGAGGAGCGAGATGGGACGGTAGTTCTTGAGGTCGGTGGGGTCTGCTGTGGGTTTCTTGAGGAGAGCGCTGAGTTCGGCGTGCTTCCAGCTCTCAGGGAAGGTGGCGGAGTCGAAGGAGGTGTTGATGATGTCCCGCAGGTGGGGTGCGAGGACAGCGTCGGCTTTGTTGAAGACGTGGTGAGGGCAGGGGTCAGTCGGAGATCCGGAATGGATGGAGTTCATGGTGCGGATGGTGTCTTCGGTGCTGATCGGGGTCCAGGTGCGGAGGGTGGTGGTGGGTGGCGTCGTTGCGGTTGTGGCTTGCGTTGGTTGGTTGTTGAAGCTGTTGTGTATGTCCGTGATCTTGTTGTGGAAGTAGGACGCGAGGGAGTTGCAGAGGTCTTGCGACGGGGTGATGTCGTTGTTTCCGGCGTTGGGGTTGGAGAGCTCTTTCACGATGTTGAAGAGTTCCTTGCAGTTGTGTGCGTTGTTGTCCAGCCGGTCCTTGTATGCATTTTTCTTGGTGGCGCGGATCAGTTGGTGGTGTTTCCGGGTGGCGAGCTTGAGGGTGGTCATGTTGTCCGTCGTTGGTTCCCTTCTCCAGGCTTTCTCGAGGGCTCGACAGTTCTTCTTGGAGCACTTGAGTTCGTCGGTGAACCATGGTGTTTTTCTGCTGCAGGATCTGCTGGGCGGGGTCCTCAGAGGGGCGAGTTCGTCCGCGCAGTTGCTGATCCACTTCGTGAGGTTGTCGGCGGCCTGGCTGGGGTTCGCTGAGTTGGCGGGAGGGTGCTGGCTCAGGGAGGCGGTGAGCTGGTCGGCTGTGATCTTGTTCCAGCTTCTTCGAGCAACCTGTTGCTGGAGGTGGTGGATCGTCGTTCTTCTGAAGGTGAAGTGGACGCAGCTGTGGTCCGTCCAGTGGAGTCCTGTTGCGTGGCTGAAGGTGACGTCTTTGCTGGATGAGAAGACGGCGTCGAGTGTGTGTCCGGCGAGGTGGGTGGGGGTGGTCACCAGTTGCTTGAGTCCGAGGTTGTCGAGGTTGTCGAGCAGGGTGATGGTGTTGCGGTCGTTGTTGTTCTCCAGGTGGAAGTTGAGGTCCCCCAGGAGGATGTAGTCGGCGGAGGGGAGAGCGTGCGGGCTGACGAAGTCGGCGATGTCCTCGCTGAATCGTGTGCGTGGTCCCGGGGGTCGGTAGATCAGGGTGCCTCTGAGGGTGGTCTTCGGGTTGGTGTGGATCTGGAAGTGCAGGTGTTCAGCGGTGGTGAGGGTGTCATCGGTGTTGGTAGTGATGCGGATGGTGTCTCTGTGGATGATGGCGATGCCTCCTCCGGTCTGGTTGTCGCGGTCCCTCCGGGTGATCTTGTAGCCCTCTGGGATGGCGATGGCGATGACAGGGGCTGAGGAGGCGTTCATCCAGGTCTCGGTGATGAAGGCAACGTCGGGGGCGGTGGTGTCGAGCAGGTTCCAGAGTTCTACGGCGTGTCTGTGGACGGAGCGGGTGTTGAGCAGGATGCACTTGAGGTGGGTGCTGCTGGAGTTCGGCTTGGCGGGTGCAGGGAAGGTCCGGATGCAGGTGAACTTGCAGGCGAGGCAGCTGAAGGGTCCGTGGGTGTGCTTCGGGGCGGCTCGGTGACATCCTGGGATGTGGCCGGTGTTGAGTGCGATGAGGTCGGCGGCGCTGTAGGTTCGTCGGGTCGGCTTCCGTCGGTGGGGGCCAGGGGTCCTGGCGCTGGTCGCGATCCGGTCGCGGACGGGCGCAGACGGGCTTACCTTTGGCGCGCCTTCGGCGCACAATCGGCGCGCCCGCTGCGCGTTCGCACGGTCGCCATTTAAGGCGAAGTGCGCGGGTGGGCGGGGCAGCTGGGAGGCGGGAGCGGGGAGGGTTACAGAAGAAAAAGGGGCGGGGACAAGCGGCGGTGGCGGGAAGGGAGGGCGGGGGGCGGAGCGGTAGGCGGACAACCAGGAAGGAGGGTACACACGATACAATACTGAACAGGCACAAAATAGCGACAAAAACGGGGAAAAAGCAGAGAAAACAACAGATCAGTGAGACAAGCACAAATACCTGACAAAACAACCAAAACAAGGGGAAAAAGCGCTCGCAGCGGCGGCAGCCGGCGAACGAGGCAGAAACGAGGCAGCAGCGAGGCAAGGGGCACACGCAGCAGCTGGTGGCCGTGCGGCGCGGGGGTGTCCCACAAGTGGGTCACACTCACCTGCGTCGCACGGTCGCCATTTAAGGCCAAGTGCGCGGGTGGGCGGGGCAGCTGGGAGGCGGGAGCGGGGAGGGTTACAGAAGAAAAAGGGGCGGGGACAAGCGGCGGTGGCGGGAAGGGAGGGCGGGGGGCGGAGCGGTAGGCGGACAACCAGGAAGGAGGGTACACACGATACAATACTGAACAGGCACAAAATAGCGACAAAAACGGGGAAAAAGCAGAGAAAACAACAGATCAGTGAGACAAGCACAAATACCTGACAAAACAACCAAAACAAGGGGAAAAAGCGCTCGCAGCGGCGGCAGCCGGCGAACGAGGCAGAAACGAGGCAGCAGCGAGGCAAGGGGCACACGCAGCAGCTGGTGGCCGTGCGGCGCGGGGGTGTCCCACAAGTGGGTCACACTCACCTGCGTCGCACGCATGGATGAAAGGGTGGATGGGTGGCCGAAGGGACACGTGGACGCATGTATGGCTGAGTTGCTGGATAGACATATGAAGGGTGGGTGTGTGCATGGCGCAGTGAACGGGTGGCGTTGAATGGGTGAATAGATCAAACAGGAAAGTTCAGCAGATGAAATCCTTCCATTTGGAAATGCAGCTTCCTCTGAGGACGTGGCGCGCGGCGCGCAGGGTGTGACAGCCCACGGTGCAGTGTTTTAAGCTGGCTGCTCTCAGGCTATTTGTAGGCTTTTCTGTGTGGACGTGTCAGTGGCTGCCCCTGCCAGGCCGGCGGTGGCTGACCCTGTAGAACACGATCCCCACCACCCGGCCGGAGCTGCAGGCCCTGCCCCCTCTGCCGGTGCGGGGTGGACGTGCCTGGCTGTCATAAAGATGGAGCGGCTATGAGCACAACCATTAACCAGCCCGGCGGGTTAATGCGTCTGTTGCACACATCTGTAGAGCTCACGCGCCGCAGGTTCGAGCCTAATTATGCATATAACCCTTGCATGGTAATCCACATGTCCAAGAGCCTGTTCGGTTTGCGAAATGCACAAAAAAATGGTCGATTTAGACCAAAAAGCCCCACTTCTTTGATGGACACGTTTAACAAGTATGTGAGCAGCTCCCAAAATATGGACTTTGTCCCGAGCTAGGCGAGGTTAGCCCCGCCTAATGCAAGCAGCGGATCCTTTGGTTCGCTGTGTGTGGAACGGTTCCAAGGCAATGAGTCACCTCAGCGCCCTGAAGGGGCGTGGTGGCGCTCGACAAATATTCCATGACACGATCCTACAAGGAACGGAAGCATCCCTCTGTCGGATAAGATGACAAAGATTGCTTAAGGGTGTTGTGAGGTATGAGATTGCCTCTCGATATCACCTGACACACATCGTGACCGCCGGCATGACCTTCCCGTTCTTCTCATTATATATTGTTAGCTGACAAAGCCTTGAAGGCATTGAAAATAGTAGGCAACTTAAAAGTTCTGGTTGTATCTACCTTGGAATGATGAGAAGCTGGATCATGGCCCAACAAGCTCGTGCATCTAGGCCTTACCTCCTAATAATAGTTACATACGAGTCGTATGTAACTATGATACGACGCGAATCACAAAGGCATTTGGAAATCTAAACTCGTAGATTTACACCTATATTTGTTTGTAAATTGAATACAATCACATGGGTTTACTTGAGTACTCACGGGAAGCTCTGATAGTCGCTGGCCGTGCTCCTTTCTTGAATTCCATTTTATTAATGGGCATATATATTTTCTGTTCATGCAAAACTCCTAAACAAATACAAATACATATTTTTTTCTGCACGATGAAAATATTTTTCCCTGCTGAAACCCTTCCCATACATCTATCTCCTTTCAGGTTTTAGGGGTGTTCTCTGTCGATTCCCAAAGTGAACATGGATTTTCTTGCACCGTTTGCAGGGTATGAGGGGGTAAGGAAAAGTGTTGTAAATACCTGCATACTCACAAAGATAATGTCATAGCAGGCAGTATCTAAAAGTCAGGAGTGCATTTCACAAGCACCTGCCCAGGCTTCCTACATTAGCCAAATCGCATTCATTTTGTGTTTGCAGGTATTTGGGGAGCACCTTTGCTTTTATTAAGTGAGAAATCACTGTTTAAAGTTAAACATATTCAAAAGAGAAAGGAATTAGCAGGCAACCTATTTAGTGCAAGACAAAAAGACGATGGATGATGCAACAGAAACAAATGAACAGACCAGTAGGGAGAGCAAACCTTGGGGCCTTATGTGTTTATGCGGTATTTGAATAACAAAACTTAGCCAAATGGCACTGGACGCCGTTCAGGGTCAAACACAAAGATACAATTAACAAGTTATAGGGGAGGTTGCTGGATTCTGGGAGTAGAAGTGGACAGTTACCTTCCGAAGGCACACTACATACCAGCCTTAGAGATTTATTTATCAAATTAGAACATTTGCAAAAACATGTCTCCTCAAAGTGATGGGGTTTTATCACACTAAAAGGATATCTTCAGGTCTACATCATCCCTGAAGGTCTAAGGGTAAATATTTTCAGGAGTATTGAAGATTTGGAAGATAAAAGGGTTGAGTAATAGCAAAATAAACTTAATAAACTAATAATGATTTAATGGGGTTGGTTATTGAGCAAGCAGATCACTAAAGGACCGAATTACTGTGAGACATTGATGACGATACTGAGAGATTGGAGATTCGTAAATTTAATATTTAAGAAAACATTAATAACTATTAATAAATCTTAGATGAAGTCATGGCGAAGGAGGAACTAAGGACCAAAATAAAATTGAAATATTTCACAGAAAAAAACAGTATTCTAAATTTGGAAAAGTATACACCCAACTAAAAAATGTGATGAATCTATTAAAATGAAAAAAGGTAAAGCTTCTAAAAGAAATTGGAGGACTTATATCAAGGACACTAGCACAAGCGGTTTTTATCTTTTATGTTTTTGAGGGGGGACATTTTATTAGGCTTTTTGCAATAGGAAAACCAACTGTATAAACATAACAATACAGGTCTGACATCCATACATCAGCCAAGTTGACGGACAGCATGCCGCATGCCTATACCCACCAGCGCCAGAGAAAAGGGTCAGCATAAACAACAGTACCTCAACAGAAGACCATATGCATATGCATTTCAGAAGGGGGGTCTCCAGACTACTGCCCCTCCCCCTCTTCCCCCCCATAGCTCTGGGAAAGAGAAGATAACACAAAGCCAAAACAGCATGACAATCTCAGCCAATCTGATATTGGCCATTGGGGCTGACCCTCCATCCGTGAATGCCCATATTAGGGTGTGGGTGTGTAAGAGGTGAGGGAGCGAAAGGAGGGGGAAGCGAAGGATACCCAAGACACCTTGGAATGGCAGGCCCAGTCCCAACCCTGGGGAAGGGATCATGGAGCGACCCTGAAGGACCGAAATTCCTCATTAAGGGACCACCTATTATGTGTCCTTGGGGCAAGAACGATGCCTCTGTAGGCGGCCCGCTCCCCCCACACCCTGGCATGTTTCTGAGGGCACCCCCGGGCTCCATAAACTGGGCCATCTAGATGCATGCATTGTTCAAGCCCTTTGCATCAGGACTCGACCGAGGGGGCCAGATTGTCCTTCCAGTGATGGGCAATGTCTAAGGCCAGCCCCAGCAGAGCCATCTTATATCGATTGCTATCTAAGTCGATTTATATAAGCAGCATCGCCAGCTTGGGGTCTTCGAGGGAGCACTCACCCCAAAAGTCGCGAGTGGTTCTAATCTTGAAGCAAGTACAGATAACGAAGAACCTTCAGTGGGCATGGGAAATAACCACTTAGACTAGTTAAAATAATGAGGATGGCAGAAGTAGGAACTCCTACAAGATTGAGGAAGAAACAAGTTGACAAAGAGAGAAAAAGATTGAATCGAGATGGTGTAATCTGGTCAGAGAGACAACAGCATGGGGAACTCTGCAGTGAAGACAATGGCCCAGGTTTCAACATGAAATAGATACCATATACAAACTTTTACAGGGTCCTTACACAAGTGAAATAGGCCCCTTAAAGGGAGGGTTGTCATCTGTATCACCCAGGTATTATATCATTAGAAACAAAAGTGGTACTCTGGCTAAAACCAGACAAATAGTTTTTCATATAAACCTGAAGCGAAATGCAAATATAAGTTGAAGTAGGGAACTGTTCCAAGTGACAAAGAAAGAATTAGAAAACGTTACAACACTAACAAATCTTCATGATGAAGAGGCTTTGAAATCGAGGATATTATGGAACAAATGTGCAAAGGTGAGGTAATGAAATTAATATTTTCTATGAGTTGGTTTTGTATGACTTAGATGTGAAATAACCATGCCAATGTAGCAGATGAATCTCATTAAACCGTAATAAATCAGAGGAAACATATTTATATAATCTCGTAAACACCTGATCATTTTCATTGATTAAAAACCAATATTATTATTACATTTTTGTTGATTTATAGGCTGAAGGTGAAACCAAAGCAATATGCTATGTCCAATACAATAATACACATAGTGCTACTTACAATAGATGCTGCAATATATTGTCATTGTGATTTTGTTTTGTAGAATTGACCTTGAAGTACATTGGGTTGAAAAGTTGATTTGAATTGACCAATCATGCTTAAGGATACAGATTTGGCTAACATGTGAATAATATTAACAATGTTTACATATACTGTTAAAAAATATGGATTGATATAAGGTTGTAAGAAAATTGATTCTACATAGCTGCACTGTATTGTATTTAATATGTATGTTTAATGAGCTGTTGTATGACTTATTACAGTCTTAAAAAGTGAAGACGTCCATGAAACGTGTTTGTGTGAGAAGTTGAACTTTGTGTTGATGAGAAAGAATAGAAAACTGACATGTGACTAAGAATAAATGGTACTAAAGAAGGATCTATTGTACTTTGGAGTTTCAAGTGCATCCTAAATCAAAGAGACATTTTTTTTTTAAAGAGCATGTATTAATGGGCTGATTCCATGAAGCAAATAAAAGGTCCCATGTCTATCTTTTAAAGAGATACTGACACACTTTTAACAGCAGACTAATTCTGATGCCAAACGGCCTATCTTCCCCTTAAAGTCAGGCTCACATCTAGTTAATAATAATAATAATAATAATAATAAAGCCATTTTTAAAGCGCCTGGCTGCACTAAAGATAGTGTGTCCCCGCGCTAGAATACTACTAAGTCTCAAGAACAGAAAAAACAGGGGAGAGGGAAGCGACAGTTAAAAAGAGGGAGGGGGGATTAGGTGCCTGGATATAGATGATGGGGTAAAGTTGCCTTCAAGGGATGTGATTAAATTTAGAACTTATTCATTAATAAAACTTCAATTGGGAGGAAAAATCAATTGTCCTCATGTGTAGTTAAAACAAAAAATAAATTGTCAAATCACATTTAACAAATCTTAATACATAGACAACATATAAACAACAAAACACAAAGGTGTATATAAAAAATTAATTTTATCAAAAAATTCTTAAATCAGCAATAATTCAAAAGAGCAGGAAAGGAAATGCAGGTACACAAATATTGATAAACTAATAAATGGCACAGCAAAACCTAAAAAAACATCTATCCCAACACAAAATGACTCAAACACTGTAGGGATAAGATGAAGTGTCGACGTTTCGGTCTCCTAAATCAAAGTTATCGAGACCATCCTCAGGACTGATGTCAATTCTACACTGCTAGAGCTGTATTGCAATCTGAAACATAAATGTTTACAATTACATATTTATCATTATTCAGAAAAATTAATACACCCAAGTGACAAACCTAACTACATAGATACATATACTACTGATATTGAACATACAAAAATCATTGGGACTTACAGATAACAAACAGAGACACCTTTTGCGTTATTTAATTTAAAGAAACCCAACACAATTTGCTAACATTTCATAACATTTGAGAAAAGATTATGGATTCCAGTTTGGACAGTACTTATGCAAGAACTGAATTAGTCAGAGTTCGTTTAAACAAAGACACCTGATAACATGACCAGTAGGAAAGATTTTTAGTACAAAAAAACGCTAGTTTGACAAGTATTTGGCAAAGTAACATCACTTGATTCATGCACTAACATTAATCGAATTCAAGGCATCGGGAAAGATAATTTAAAATCCAGCAGGCCTCAAAAAGGTCACTACACTTCCCAATGTGTAGCACAACTACTATAAACATAATAGATACGGATGCTTGACAAACGTACCTACCGGGGGAGAGACAGTTGCCAGGGTGGAAGTAATCGCAGGGGAATTTGAATAACCAGAAATGATACCTAAATGAACCAAAAGAGTTTCTACTTAGTGCCAGCGAGGTTAGAAATATTGTTAATCTGAGTGCACATCAGGTGTACAGTACCTGGGGATAAAGTAGAACCAAGCCTTCAGAAGCTCTCCCTGGTGAGGGGAACTGGGGCTGCGAGCTGCAGAGCAATTTTAATCAATGTGATACTCTATGTGTGTATTTTAATAGCGTTTTTGGAGCGTTTCTATCAATTTTAAAACCGCCTTATTTTTGCCTGTGGGGGATATCAGTATAAGGGGAATTGTAACATTAGGCACTCTGACACTTCTAAACACCTTTACTGCTCGTCTTCAGCCCAGCCGCTTCTCAGCCTTCCCGGCGGCGGTGGGCGCCATCTTGTGTGAGGCAGGTGGGGACAGCGCTCAAGTCGGGCCGTCCTTCCCGCCCTCTTACCTCCCTATAAATGTGCAAAGCGGCCAGACGGCGCAGCGGGCTGGCGCAGCGGGGGCGCCGGATGCGCGCCGAAGCCGCGCCTAAGCCAAGCCCGTCTGCGCCCGTCCGCGCCAAGATCGCGCCTGGCGCAGGCTATGCTGTCCAAAACCCTCCAGCCATCAGGTATGATTCTGACGCCCTGTTCTTAGTGCGCTTGACCAGACCCAGCCATAGTTGTAAGGGGCATCTCCTTACTGATCGTCTTTGGGGCCCTTTCTCATGCCGCCTCTGTAGATGGCCATCCCTGGGACCTCATGACACAATTTCTCCCCCACCCCCTCCCCCTCCACATAAACCTGCCACTTTCAACTGCGGTCTGATCAATGCCAGATCCCTAACATGCCACGGACAGGACATTCACGACCTTATACTGTCGCGTGGCCTCGACACCATTTTCATTACTGAAACATGGCTAAACGACGCATCAAATCCCGATTTAGCAACCACCCTCCCCCCTGATTTTTCCATCCTTAGGCGTGATAGACCCTGCGGTAGGGGAGGGGGGATAGCCATCATCGTCAAGAAATCCTTTATGTGCCATGCATTTGATCTGACCTTCATCAAGCACTGTGAGGGTATAGGCTTTGTTATCCAAATCAATCCATCCACTTCTTTTTCAGGAGGACTCGTCTATCGCCCCCGTGGGAACGCCACTCCGTTTTTGGATTCCCTGGACGAGACCCTTGCTTCACTCTTGACTCACTACCCCACCTTCACTCTTCTTGGTGATTTTAATCTCCATTTGGAATCCCTTTCAGACCCCCACACTCTGAATTTTCAACATTCATTGGACATCTTTGGCCTCTCTCAACTGGTTTCCACCCCAACGCATCGGGCCGGCCACACGCTAGATGGCATCTGTACTAACTCTGCTGCCCTAGCTATCTTTCCCCCGATTCCACAAATATGGACTGACCACTGTCTTATTCCTTTTTCGATCAAGGTAAAACCCTTACCGCAACTCAATACTATGTACTCTCCCGCTCCCTTTCCGACCAATTGGAAGAAAGTCGCTGATCGTATTATGTTAAATCCCCGGCCCCTTCCTCCCCTTCCTACTATTGTCGGAGATGTATCTCAAGACTCCAAAAATCTCCACTCCTGGATTGACAGAACGGTTACGTCCTTCTCCAACCCAACCATCCTAAAATCAGTTCACCGCAAGAGAAAACCCAATGCCCCCTGGTATACCCAGGCCCTCACCGAATGCCACCTTAAATGCAGGGTCCTTGAAAGAGAATGGAGGAAAACTTATGATGATACTTCCAGATCCCTCTACATCTCACAGAGGAAACAATACCTCTCCAATATAAAAAAAAGCCAAAAAGGAGTTTTTTACTTCAGCTATAGAGGAAGCTAAACAAAAACAACAGACCATTTTTAATATAGTCAAGTCCTTCACCCATCCCAAGGCCCTGACACTTGTAATTCCTCCATCTCAAGCCCTTTGCGATCAAATAGCTGATTTTTTTACTGACAAAATAAATACCATTCACAAAGACTTTCCCCCTCCCTCAATTCATACACAAGATGTCATTACTACATTACCTTCACTAGACAACTTTACTGCAGTTCCCCTGCTACAAACACAGAAGGCCATCATGACCTGCAGATCGGGAGCCCCTACGGACTCCTGCCCTCCGATTATTCTTCACCACCTCATCGAGGCCGTCAACCCCTTCATCAATGCCATTGTTAATGACTCCCTCAGCTCTGGCATTGTTCCCGCTGAATGGAAGAAGGCCATAGTCAAGCCCCTTATGAAAAAGCAAAACAAATCCCCTACAGACTTATCTAATATGCGCCCCATTTCCCTACTCCCGGTACTAGGCAAAATCACCGAGCGGCTGGTCCACGAGGAATTAAAAGCCTTTGTGGAAAACAATCACATTCTGCATCCACAGCAATCAGGTTTCCGCCCTGGCCACTCTACAGAAACTGCATTGATTGAGCTATCGGACACCATTAAGTTCCTGCAGGATGAAGGGAAGCATGCCGTACTCATCCTACTCGACTTAACCGCAGCATTCAACACCATCTCGCACGCCATCCTTATTAATAGAATGCGCGAGATTGGGGTGTCGGGTACTGCTTTAATATGGATTGCATCATTTCTATCCAATAGAACACAAATAGTCTCACTTGGCCCTTTTCTCTCCGGCGAAAAACCTGTCACATCCGGTGTGCCCCAGGGGTCCATACTCAGCCCCCTCTTCTTTAATATATATATGGCCCCCCTCCTAACACTGATTGAATCCCACGGTATCCTCGTCACATCATATGCTGACGATACCCAGCTCGTCGTCACCATTGATAAAAAATACCCTGACCCCGCCCTTAGATTCCAGAATTGCCTTTCCCAAGTTTTTTCCTGGCTTAACCTTAACCATCTTAAGTGTAACAGCGCAAAAACTGAAATTATACCACTAGGTAAAGACACCCTTTTCTCACCAAAGGACTGGTGGCCTCAAAACTCTGAAGCGCCGCCTTGTGCGGTTTCCTCGGCCCGCAACTTAGGTGTCCAATTTGACTCCTCCTTGAGTTTTGATGACCATGTGCGCATCACAGCTGGGTGCTGCTTCAACCTCATCCGACAGCTGAAGAAATTCTTTGACTTCCTCCCTATCTCTGCCAGGAAAACAGTCGCGGTGGCCTTAATCCTTTCCCGGCTGGACTATTGCAACGGCCTCCTGGCAGGGATAAAGAAGTCTTCTCTAAAGAAATTGCAAAGTGTTCAACACGCAGCAGCCAGACTTGTTCTTAAACTTCCAAGAAGGTCCTCTGCCTCTGCAGCCCTCAACACTCTGCATTGGCTTCCCCTCCACAAGAGAGTTCTCTTTAAACTCCTTATCACGGTCTTTAAGGCCACTAGGAACACTGGCCCTCTCTATCTAGCCAAGCGCTTCCAGCGCTACATTCCATCGCGCTGCCTAAGGTCATCTGAAGCTAATTTGATTGTAATACCTAGAATAAAGCTAAAAACAAAAGGTGGTAAAACCTTTTCATTCCTGGCGTCAAAGGTATGGAACGGTCTCCCCTTTAACCTTAGGCACGCCCCCACAGAAAGCCAGTTCAGGAAACTCTTGAAGACCTGGATTTTCCTCCAGCCCGACTCAGCAGTTCTTGCAGCCATCTGATCCACTCCTCGCCATGTCGGTTCTTTGATCGCTCAGCGCCAAGATGCTCCTTCTGGAGAGATAGTCGCGCTTTACAAGTGTCAATAAATATCAAATATCAAATATCAAATTGATGACAGGGGACAAGGTGAACCTTCACAGGAGATGTATAGTTTGTAACTGAACGATAAAAGCACTGAAAGAGATGGACAGGGCCGTCAATATGTTGAAAAGTATTTATACCGCACTCATTTAGCTTCAAATCAAAAAAGTTGTGACAGACCTCTGGTAATGGCAGTATGGGCTTTGAGTGCGAAGTCCTCGTGATGTCAAAAAATAGATGTATCAAGAAAACTGATTTAATTTAGGTATCATTTCTGGTTATTCAAATTCCCCTGCGATTACTTCCACCCTGGCAACTGTCTCTCCCCCGGTACGTTTGTCAAGCATCCGTATCTATTATGTTTATAGTAGTTGTGCTACACATTGGGAAGTGTAGTGACCTTTTTGAGGCCTGCTGGATTTTAAATTATCTTTCCCGATGCCTTGAATTCGATTAATGTTAGTGCATGAATCAAGTGATGTTACTTTGCCAAATACTTGTCAAACTAGCGTTTTTTTGTACTAAAAATCTTTCCTACTGGTCATGTTATCAGGTGTCTTTGTTTAAACGAACTCTGACTAATTCAGTTCTTGCATAAGTACTGTCCAAACTGGAATCCATAATCTTTTCTCAAATGTTATGAAATGTTAGCAAATTGTGTTGGGTTTCTTTAAATTAAATAACGCAAAAGGTGTCTCTGTTTGTTATCTGTAAGTCCCAATGATTTTTGTATGTTCAATATCAGTAGTATATGTATCTATGTAGTTAGGTTTGTCACTTGGGTGTATTAATTTTTCTCAATAATGATAAATATGTAATTGTAAACATTTATGTTTCAGATTACAATACAGCTCTAGCAGTGTAGAATTGACATCAGTCCTGAGGATGGTCTCGATAACTTTGATTTAGGAGACCGAAACGTCGACACTTCATCTTATCCCTACAGTGTTTGAGTCATTTTGTGTTGGGATAGATGTTTTTTTAGGTTTTGCTGTGCCATTTATTAGTTTATCAATATTTGTGTACCTGCATTTCCTTTCCTGCTCTTTTGAATTATTGCTGATTTAAGAATTTTTTGATAACATTTATTTTTTATATACACCTTTGTGTTTTGTTGTTTATATGTTGTCTATGTATTAAGATTTGTTAAATGTGATTTGACAATTTATTTTTTGTTTTAACTACACATGAGGACAATTGATTTTTCCTCACAATTGAAGTTTTATTAATGAATAAGTTCTAAATTTAATCACATCCCTTGAAGGCAACTTTACCCCTCCATTTAATTACCCAAGCCCTCAAGGGTTTATTTGGGTTGCTCACTGTTTGTTGATCATGGATATAGATGAGTCTTGAGTTTGGCTCGGAATCTCATTTCTGAGGGTTCCATACGAAGATCCAAGGGTAGTTCATTCCAGTACTTGGGGGCCAAAAGTCTGAAAGAGCGGCCACCCATCTTGACTCTGCGGGTGCGAGGGAGTTTGAACAGCATTAAGCATGGGCGTAAAATCCGTCCCGCTTGCGGATTTTGTGGATTTTCGGCAAATTTGCAATCCGCGAACTCTCGCGAATTTGCCGAAAATTCGTAAATCCGTGCGAAGCGGATTTTTTGCTTGGTCGCACTCGCCAAGTAGAATACTATACAATTTCGCGGGAGTAAACACCTGCGAACACGTAGATGCGGCGGGCAGCGACAATCTCGCAATTGCGAGATTGCAAAATTTGCAATTTCGCACAAGAAATCCACCAGCAGGCAGCATAAACCTTGAAAATTATGATTTTTATCAGAATAACTCCTCAGGTTGACATTTGCCTGCACTTTTTTTTTGCAAGGAGTCCATTTTGGGGGGGGGGGAGGAAAGAAGTGCCCCACAGTCTCCAACTTCCTGTTCCTGTCCAGCAGGCTCCTCCCAGTGCTTTCTTCATGTGCTGGTCACTTTGATTTGGATCTTGACCTGGAAGGATTACTTTTTGTGGATGCTGCTGGATATTTGGATTTTTGCAAAACTGAAAGCACTCAGAAGGTGCAAACGTTCAATCTTATCATTAGTAACCATTCCCTGTAGTGCTTCCTGAGGGGCCCCTTCAGAGTTCAGTTGCCTACTTGCAACTATTCTATGACCCTGCTCTGACCCTCACAGCAGGCTCAGAGAATAGCTACAAGTATACAACAAAGGTCCTGTTAAAAAAATTACAATGCAACAGAAAGCAATTACAGATAAGGAAGCAGGTGCCAGCCTGGAAGTTCAAATTCAGTGACACATTAATCAGCCCCTAATTCATTCATGTCAGTTGAGGCAGGGCAGGTGTGCTTTTCCCCCCATAATCTACAGTGATGAACTAGAGGGTGGCATGGGTGAGCCAGAGGGTGGCATGGGTGAGCCAGAGGGTGGCAGTGGTGAAACAGAGGGTGACAGTGGTGAAACAGAGGGTACTGTGATGAACCAGACGTAGAAACAACATGGTCGCGACCGTTGCTACCCGACAAGTAAGTTCGCGTTTGCGAACTGGTAAAAAACCCTTGCGAATAGGCAGAAACACTTGCGAACACAAAAAAAAGGAATCCGCAAAATTCGCGAGAGTGCGCGGATTTTGCGGATTGCGAATCCGTAAATACGCTATTTCGCGGATTGCCAATTCGCAAAATCCGCCCATGCTTAAACAGCATAGCTCCGGCCGATCTCAGGTTTTTGGTGGGGCGATGAATTGTGAGAAGTTCTTGCAAATAACCTGGGCCTTTGCCCTGAGCAATGCGGTGCGTAAAGCATAAAGCTTTGAATTTAATACGATCTTTGATAGTTGGCACTGTAATGCCATTGGGTGCAGTCTGCTTTCACTTTCCCTTTCCAGATGTGCCTCTCCATTGTGGATCCATGCTCGAGGATCGCCGCAGGACAGTGATCCCCCAGCAGGGACCGTGTAAAGGCTGCTATAATTTCATATGGTCATAGTTTTCATCCATTCTTTTTGAGGGTAGAGGCCCCAGCACATAAGTGGGGTATTGTTTTTTTATTGGGAGAACTATGGGAACGGAGGGTGGTAGGAATTGTGTGGAATCACACAGATTCTGGAACATTTCACGTAAATGTGTGGAAAATGGCTGATTCTGGCCAAGGTTTGAGGTTTGCAGGCCATTCTGGGTAAGAAAACATTGTGGGATTCACTTAAGTCATACCATCCTAAACACTCCTATGTACCTAGTTTTCAGAAATGTCTAGTATTAGTAGGTTTACTTTAGAGCTTGTGAATCCAGGCCCAACCTCCACAGCTTCCCACATTGTCAAAATGGATCAATTTTCATGATAAAAATGTTATGTCTCTCTAGTATGTTTTATGGCCTTTTCTGTTGAGGGTAATAGGCCTTCCCACACAAGTAGAATACTGCTTTTATCAGGAAATGCAAAATAATTGAATATTTGTTATTTTCCATTTTTCTTCATTTTTGGCTTCTAAATTTAAGCCACTATACAAGAAAGAAAATATTTTTGAAAAAGCCCTCTGAACAGTATGGGTACCCCAAATTCAGAGTTGTACAAATAACCACTATTCCAAAACTCAATATCTTGAGCATGTTTCAGAAATACATAGGCTTCCTCCACCCTCCATTTTATTCATTTGATTTTACAATATGAATTTCTGCATGGTAGGTACACAATGAATCATTATAAGCTGCTTTTTTACCACCAACAAAACAGTATATTCCCACAACCCAAAGGATCTGATAGACATAAAAGTATATGATTTTTGTAAATTGGTCATTGACGCTCCTTCTCATACCTGGCAGCCAAAGCGTGGAACGAACTTCCCCTGCACTTCAGGACCGTTTCATCGGTCTGGGAATTCAGGAAGGGACTCAAGACCTGGCTGTTCAAATGAACAGATTACGACAAAGCAGAGGGTGACTCCAGTACCTTAAGGCCCTCCCGGGAGAGTTGCCGTGCTTTATAAATCATGATTGATTGGGGCAAGAAATTACAGATGAAAATGTTGTTTACATTTTTCCTATTTATTTCCATTATTTTATTTTTCTAACCAGTAGATTCTTTGGGATAACCAAGAGAGATCTACCCAAATGACCCCTTGATGAGTTAAGAATGTTGTCTATTTTTGAGACATGTATAGCATTTCGGTTTCACCAATGCTTTCTAGCAATGCAATTGGGTAGAAACAAAAAAGGTATAGAAAAAATTGACAATCACTTAGAAAAATACAAAATCTGTGGTTAAAAAGTGTTTTTGTTTACGACTCTGCTTAGTCCTGAAAACTGGGGGGAAACATTACCCTAGCTCATCAAACCTTTTGTTGATGCTATTTTTAGAAAACAAAACATATGCTTTCTTGTGCTGCACTTTCTTCCCATTTAATAAAAAATGATAATAGAAAGAAAACTGGCTATATTTTGGCTACTTAAGTAGTCCCATCCAAGGGAATCAACAAACTCTGGGGTCATTAGAATCTCCAACTTGTAGGAGAAAAAAAAGAAGAGACATTTGTCCTGAATACCTATTTTAGAGAAAATGGCAGAAAGGCCTAAGCACGACTGCTAAAGACGTTAAGAAGGTACTCTGTATTGGACAAAGAAAGCCCATAGCAGCCAATGGATCAATGGATTACAAAAAATATATACTTCTTCCACTTCCTATTATGTAATCATGGCAGAAATAATGCCGCATCAATTGTTATAGGTACTAAGTACTAACTTAGTTAGCTTCACTTCCTGTCACATGAGCTCTTCTTTTAAATTGCTGTAATAAAGACCCTGGAGACCAACACCCTGTCCCTGTGCTGTCTGCTTTCAGTGCCGCTGCTTCCTAGAAAGTGACTGAAGAACCCGGGCGGGTTCCTAATTACACATTTTAAGAAAGGTCCTAGTGTAGCCAGCTCTCCTCAGTCTCATTATTTCAGAAGAAAACTTCTTCTTTTATCCCTTGATGAATCCCTGCAATTTTTGGACCTTTGACTGTGCTAAGAGAGAACACACACCTATGTCATGTACTTTTATTTTATCACCATCAGATTTTATTGTCGAGCTGAAATACATGCAATCCACATCATCATAAACAAAAATCTAAAAAAACAGTATTCCGTATCTTTTAAACAGATGCCAGCATACAATCCTACATAAATACCCATCGAACCTTACAAGCAATAGCAGCAGATTAGATAAAGCGCAGACTTCCTCAATCTAAAAACAAATTAGCAGTTTCTTGGACCCGCTGTTCTTATATATGACTTCCCCATGCTTTCCTTGACAGCATTGCAGGGGAAAACAGAATTTTATTTTCACTTAACATCTAAACCGATCACTTTCAAGGGGGGAACATCCTTTACGACACGGATGTTACCCCGCACTACCATTACGATGCGTCTCTTACAACGCAAGTCGTAACCACGACTTTCGCTGGAGGGCGCTCAAGGACAAGGAATAGTTCATTCACTATTCCAACACCTTCCCTACTATCCACTGGGACTGGTGTTGGAATAGTAAATTAAACTATTCCTAAGTCCGCACTCCACAGCACAAGTCGTGGTAACGACTTGCGTTGTAAAACACGTGTTGTAACGGTACGCGTTGTAATAGCCCGCGTCGTACCGTCATACATCCCTTTCAAGGTGTACCTGCTCACACAGCTCTAACTTACACTTCGACATTTTTAGTCATCTGCTTACAATGAAAAAAATCAAAAGAATGTGTCCAAGAATGCTTACGAATAAAGAAGGGGGTGGGGGGCTACTTGCACCTGGCATGCCTATGGCATTTTCCATAATACACTTTGCCTTGCTCAGTGGCAGTAACTTACCCAGTGTCCATAATAATAATAATAATAACAAAAGGCATTAGAGCGCACAGCTACCCCAAATGGGGTGTCCCGGTGCTATAATAGACAGTGATCAAGGCAGAGAACGGAGCTAGACTAGTCATTCCGAATAAAAAGCCAGGTCTTCAAGGCCCTTCAGAATTCCTGTTTGGACTACATCATAAGTGAGACGGAAGTTTATTCCAACATTTGGTGGTACCCACTTCAAATGTTCTGCCTCCCATTCTTGCTTTCACAAAGCACGGTGTGGAGAGGAAGCGTTTGTGATCTTGTTGATAGGGGCGGAGTCTCCTTCTCAGATAGAAGGGCTCTCTCCCTTTGTCTGCTTGAAAGTCAAATGTCAATGGCAGGAGGGAAGGTAAACAATGGACACATAACTAGTTAGGAGAGCGGAGTGGCGAAGCAGTGCTAGAAAGCCAGGAACCGGTTCATCCAGAAATAAATTGGTGGTACAGAAGTCTTGCTGAAGAGGTCAGGTTGGAGACCAAACAGGAATTGCATGCTTATCATTTACTATCCAGGAAATATACAAACCTAGAATAGAAAACGTGAGAAAAGCAATGCAAACCGTAGTTGTTAACCCCTTATTTATTTTGTTATAATAATGTTATTAACAGCCGTGCAGTTACCTCCTATAAATCATGAAAAAACCCTACCTCAGTCTAGGCCTGAAAAAAATATAGTGTCTGGCCAGAGAGCTATATTCAGGGCACAAGATGGGAGTACACACAGGTGGACGGCGTCCACCCACTTTTTTCACAGGGTGGACACCGTCACTTGCATACTGATTAACTAGGTTAGTCCCCCCACTTCTTTTTTTAGTACTTGTGCCCTGGCTATATTGTTATATCCCAGGTAATGCCTGGGCTTCAGATTACATCACTGCAGATGAATAGGGTGTTCCTTACCACCTTGGTCTTGAAGAGCAGTAATGGCTTATCTGTAATAAATGAAGAATCTGCCTTCTTTGATATGTAGTTCAATGATATCAATTTGTCCCTCACTGGTAAAGTAAATGGGTAGATAAGCACAACAAACGCACAAAAGGTGATGGGAAGAATGCTTGCAATAAGTCTAATATCGCGGCAGACCCGGGAGCAGAAGTCGGCCCGGGACCAGGGTTCAATTCCCGATGCGGCAGTGTCGTGGACCAGGGTCAGCGGACTCAACAATTCTCGCCTCGGTGCCTACTCTATCCTGGGGTCCCACTCAGCAACTCTGGGCATTAGCTTGCCTAATCTCCACAACGGCCCCATCAACGCCGGGGATGCCTGGCTCCACCTTGGGGATTCCCAGTAGGGACCATCCCACAGGGAAAGCCAGGACGGGTTCCCCAGCGGTATACAGCGCCGGGACGCCCCTTTGTTGGGGCAGCTGTGTGCTTTACAAGTATACAACATTTAACATTTAACATCTGGTACTCGCTCGGGTAGCAAACCCATCCCTCATTCTTCTGCCCACCATACCACCTCATATTAGATCCAGCCATATGAAAATCAGCCATGACCCTGCTCCAATGGGAAGAGTCCAGCCCGAACTGCCAAACCAGTACCTTTCTGAACTGGAAGACAAGCAACCCAGAACCGGTTTCACCCCGATTGGAGCTGTTCAGCGGGGTGTAGCTTGGTTCCAGTGGCACAGTGAACAAGCATTCCCCACCCCCATACTCTTTTGACAGGCAGGGAGTAATTTCAGTTTTTGATTTCAAAGGGGGCGTACTAGCACGTCTCGTGAGTGCCCTACTTTTAATTGGGGCGTAAGAGCATTCTCAGTTGCAACCAGGTACTCTGGGATTGTTTTTAAATTTCTATTTCACGCACTGTGTGCCCTCCTAATCCTGTTTTGTCTTTTAGTCTTGAGATTTCTATTGACAACGCAGGACTATATCAGAATTTATCAAAAAGACAGGTCTGGAGCGTGCCAATTTGCTCGTAACTGAATGAGGCAACCTGCTATGTCCGAGTGAATTGCACCCGATAAAGGGGTGATGCTAAGCTGCCCTTTGTCACCTGTTACACCTTTAGCCTATCATGCTTTTTAAGCCACTAAAACTCTGAGCTTTTTGAGCCTATACCATGCATACTAAAAGCCAAACTACAATTTGCAGAATGGAATGTTCAGTTTTGCTTAAAATTACTATATAGGCCTGGCTGAAAGTGCGACACAGCTGTAGTGGTGATGTAATCATTTTGTTAAGGGTTTAATTGCAATGGGAATGTTGTATATGTAACTTGGAATGTTATCTTGAGCCTGTAGTCTTCTTGGGCTGAAGGTTCGTTCAGTTGTGTCAGTTGCTGAACGGACTCCGGGCTGAAGAGGCGCCCCTGATTGTGGGTGGAGTATTACAAATAAATTTCATTACTTGAATTCACCATCGTAATGACTAAGTGAATCATTACAGCACTTGGGCAGCTGTGCTTGAGACTACTCGGGAATGGCTGAAATTGTATTGGTTTTTTTTATTTTATTTAATGCGATTATATAGCGCGAACATTACCCGAAGGTGTCAGAGCGCTTTACAAAAGAACCAGTTGCGTTACATAAGTACTTTGGATTACATGAGTTACATAAGAGATACAAACAGAAAAAAATTGCAAATGTGCAAGTTGGAAAGTCACTCAAGGAAGAGATACAAACAGAAAAAATTGCAAATGTACAAGTTATAAACTCTAAAATCACATAGGAATGATTCAGTTAGGCGCGCTTTGATTCTGGATTTTTCAATAACTTCCAATGTCTCCTTCGCTTCGGTTTGTGTCCAATGGGCCGCCATAGTTTCATTTCCATCGCGTCGGTTTGTCTCCTCCGGGCCGCCGTACTTTTATCTCCTTCGCGAATGTGTGTCTCCAGAGGGCCGCCGTAGCTCGCCCCAGCTTTTAAACTCTCTGTAATGCATTCAGGGGCGGCGCCGCCGCGCCCAGCTGTTTCCTGCCCGTCCTCTCTCCCACCGGTGGGGGAAAGGCCCGAGCTGCTGGCCCTGGAGGAGGCGGCGAAGAGCCAGGGCTGAAAGTAAACCCTGCTGGCTCCGGCATCCCCCGCAGCGGAGTCCAGGATCCTCCGGAGCGGAGCCCCAACTCTCCCCCGGATCCAGGGATAGACGCCCCCGCCGGCGGCATCGGCGATAACATCCGAGGAAAGGAGCATAGGCGACCTCTGAGGCTGACGAGGAGCCCGGCATGCACAGAGATCGGGAATACATGTCGTATCTCGGCGGTCCGCCAACGCCCGAAGGCAGGTGCCTGAGATCCGGCTAAAAACAGAGGTTTCCTTGGAAACTAGACTTTGGCAGCAGAGAAAGATTGGGTGGTGTTTCTTGAACAGAAAGAGTCCCTTTTGAGGGCTTTCATCACACTCATCCGAGGAGTCCCCTTTGAGGACTTTGACCACACTCACCTGGAGAGCCCCCTTTGAGGTCTTTGACCACACTGACCTGAAGAGCCCCCTTTGAGGACTTTGTCCACACTCATCTGGAGAGCCCCCTTTGAAGACTTTGGCCACACTCATCTGGAGAGCCCCCTTTGAAGACTTTGGCCACACATCTGGAGAGCCCCCTTTGAGGACTTTGACCACACTCAACCGAGGAGTCACCTTTGAGGACTTTGACCACACTCATCTGGCCATTGTGGGCTTGAACGCCAAACACCGGGGGCGTCTGACCTCATCGTTTTTGTTTCGCTCTTGTTTACTCCGAGCTGGGGCTTTCCAGTGCGAGGCCTGGGCCTGCTCTGCTTGTCTTCTGACCAGTTTGGCACTCAGATGCCACCTGTTTTCTTGATGCCCCTGCTGTCATCATGTGGATGATTCTTTAGAGGAAGAGGCTCTGTGGTGGTCGAGCCACCTGTTCCTTCATCTCCGACTGCATCTACAAACCACAACCTGTTTTTCCCTATGAGTAGTTGAGCCCACAAAGGAGATGTTCTTGAGGAAAGCCTTGTCCTGGTCGCCGCCGGAGCTATTCTACAAGGTGATATGGTGGAGGGGGGAACCCCCAAAAAAGGAGGAGGAAGGTGATGAGGAATTAGTGAAAGAGGAGATCCTACCACCATTGGCAACAGAGCCACCTGGAAGAGCATGGCTGAGATGGAACTTCCAGGTGCCCTCCATCTTTGGGTATTTCAGGTGGTGGGGCCACAGTGCGCCTGACGAGGGCGATGGGGTCAATGTTGCTTCTGATGAAACGACATTTGTAAAGTCAGAGCCGCTGGAACCTGCGCGTTTTGGAGTACAGGATGCGTCCCCAGGAGAGGGGATGCAGTGGGGCCTCCGCAGGGCTCTCCGCAGAACCCCCAGGCCTCCCAGTGATTTGGAAACCCCTGAACACTACCAGATCTGTTTCAACTTCATCCGCCATCTTGTGGACCTGTGTGTGGTCAGTTTCTTGTGGCTCTGCTCACCTGTCTTCAGGCTTGGCCTAGACATTGTGGGCCTGGGGGGCATGGTCAAGCTCTGGCTGCACGGCATGGCCATGTTCTTGGTGGCCTCCTACTGTCTGCATTTGGTCTTCTGGCTGGTCCAGGAGTACCTGCTCCAGTTCGCCTGTCTCTTCGGCCTCCTGCAGGTGCTGGTGCTCTCTGTCAGCATCCAGGCAGGTCTGGAAGTGGAGGATGACGATGGCACCCCTGCCAAGGGAGGGTTCGTCCTTGGGAGTGACCACGACACTGACCAAGACACGCCAACGCCGCTTCTGCACTCGCAGGAAAAGTCTCCCCCTGAGCATATAAAACGCGAGTAGTGGCCTGAGAGGGATTTTGTTTAAGTGATTAACTTGAGATGGGATAAGGGACTGAAATGAGATGTGGTCTGTTGGCCAACTTGAGATATTCTAGAAGGTAAATTGACATGTGGTCTAGAGGCTGAGATAGGATGTTAAGTGACTAATTTGAGACAGGCGCTAGTATTCTGGTGGGACCTGGCAGTGCCCAAGGCCCATAGGTAGAACACGTCTAGAAGAGGCTGTACTGGTATTTACTTTGCCAGAAGTCGTTTCTGCAATACTCTGAATATGTCCTGAGAGTTTTGAGACTACTTTAAAAATGTTCTCTGGTCATTATCACAAGTCTCCTCTTACAGCAATATGCTTTAGAAGACTGTGATAATTCACCATAGGTAAGCAGTATTACCTACCAGGGCACATCTCACTTTACTGCTGAAGCTTCCAGTGATCACCAGGACTATGTGTCTGATGCTCTGGTGTCGAAGAAATGGCCAATGTCTTGATTACCAGGACTTTTTTCTTCACTCGGGTGTTAGAGGGAGTTTTCCTAGGGTGAAAGGTGGCTAGGATGGTTTCTAGGTTGTTGGGATATGGCCTAGTGGCTCTGCTGTAAACAAGGAATCTTGAGCTCAGCACTATATAACCCCCTTGACCAAATTGGGTTGCCCATAGCAAATCTCTTTACTACCCTGTGTCTCTTCGTCAATTACAATAAACTGAAGGCTCCAGTATTAAGCACCGTTTGATAAACTGCAGGGTGGAGATGGGGACCCGCTATGTGATTACGTGATCCGCTACAGACAATCATCAACGCTGGGGAAGAAGTTGAGCAAACCTTCTCTGTAACACTGAAGTGTGACAGGTGCGCCCACCCCTCACACTTGTCTATTTTTACCCCACCTCCAGTCCCACTTCTGTCTTCGTCAGCGAATCAGGGAACATGAACTACTCCGCAAGGGGAGAGTACTCTGCGTCACCGACGTGGGATTTGTATGAATAATATATATATATTTTTAAAGAACACTTTTTGAACTCTTTCGTGAAATCTCGTGTTTGCACACTATTAAGAGCCGTTAAATCTATTATTATTTTTTTTAAACTATCTGGCCGAAGGTTTCAGTGTGATTTGTGTTAGCGTAAATATTTTAATGGGGTACGGAATGAGAAATAGCAGACGTCAGCAAAAGTCTGCCTTGTTTTAAAAAGACTGTAATCTCACTTTTGTTTAAAATATGCCCTTTCCTTGGTTTTCTTTTTACTCCACTGTTGTCTAATGGTGAATTCTTTCTATTTATTTTTATTTGTTTACTTCGTCCACCAGGAGTGATTTGCTTTCAGTGTAAAAGAGTTACCTTTTCGATGTTCAACCTGGTGAAGAGAACCATACATTCTCTGGGTGCCTGGAAGCAGTTCTCACCTTCGAAGTGTGATGTCCTATTCTGATTTATTGTTTGAGGTCCGAATTCCTAGTCTGAGTCCTGAAGGTTAATTACAGTCCGAAGTCACGTTATTGAAATGACAGGCGCAGTGTGACCTCAGGTTATTGGAGTGATGTCATATGCTAAGGTGATGTCGAAGAAGCGTTGTTCCTTATTTGACCTGTGGTTCCTGGAACAATAACAAAGCCTGGCTTTAGATTCCTGATGTGGCAGTGTTTGCTCTCTTTCTGTCCAAATCGTGACTGTAAAGTCACTACAGGAACTTGACGACAAGCTATGACATCATTTCAGCAGCCTGAGAGGACACACGGAATCCTTCCCGGACATTATGTCAAACTATGACATCACATCATGGTGCTGGCGCCATTTCTTCTTTCAGAAGTCCAGGCTGTCTGAGCTTGTGCGTGGAGAAAAACATCTTTTAACATTACATGAAATGTCGTATGCTGTACAGATGTGAAAGAAAGTTAAAACACAGTTAGAAAAAAGCAGTGAAGAAACGTTTTTTTAAAGAAAAAACAAGCAAAGGGAATATTTCCAGTTTAAAAAAAAGTTTTTGACTCGCCAACTGTGAAGTTTATTTAATTTAATTTTCGCAGCTGGCATCTTAATTAAAACACTGGACCGTGGGACTTGTACTCTTGCACCAATAACGACTGATCTCTCGGAAAGAACTTACAAATCACTTCTTCACTACTTGTGCGTCACACTGCAGGAGTGGTTATATCAACGTGTTACACCTGTATACCAATAAATGGAGATCACTATTGTCACATTTTCCTCCTTTTTTTCTCAACTAATTCAAGCGCTGCTCCTGTGTTACCACGTGGGGCTGTGTGACTGGCCCGTCAGGGGAGGGCTGGGGTTTGTCATTCCTTATCAGTTACTTTCACAGGGTTGAAGATTGTATGCCAGGTGTACAGTTCACTGTCTAGGGAGTGCCACGGACTTTGACCTCTGTCCAACACGTTTTAGTCAGTGCCGGTCACTCCTCTCCACTTGTGACGTGTTAAAATGCTGAACAGGTCGACCTCGGCATTCTGAGTAAATGAAATACGTCTGGGTACTAACTGTTTCTTCCCACAGAAAGGACCTTTTGATCATTTTTGATTAGCTTTATTCCCATCTAGTTTTCACATTGCAGAATGCAGCGTCAGGTCACAAATACACTTACTTTTTGCTGTCTGAAGACAGGCATAAACTCCTGCTGACTCCATCTTGGACGCCAGTCACCTGGGTTCTAATGTCTTGCACGAGTTTGACTCGGAAGGGTGTGGAAGGCCAAAATGGCTGCTGATGATTTTGGGATGCTTGTGTGTTTAGTCTGACGTCAAGGTTTTGGTATGCTTTGATGTCCCAGTGACTGCATTTGAATTGCTGTTCTCTTTCACCATTTGTTTCTACGCTGCTGTCTTAATGACTGGTTCTGCAGTGCTCTTCTGGTGACTCTGTGATTCTACAATGTTGCCCCTGCTAGTTCACTTTCCTCTGTTATTTCCGTGTTTCTATGGTGTTGGACTGAGTGTGCACTACTGGAAAGTTGGCTGTGGTTCGGCACTGTTGTCCCTGCCAGTTCACCTTTCTCTGTTCACTTCTAGCTCTGTGGTTCTCTGGTGTTGTAGTGCTGTTTATTACTGTATGTGTATGCACTGCTGGGACAATGGCTGTCTTTCCACTCTGTCGCCCCTGCCAGTTCACCTTTCTCTGTTCACTTCTAGCTCTGTGGTTCTCTGGTGTTGTAGTGCTGTTTATTACTGTATGTGTATGCACTGCTGGGACAATGGCTGTCTTTCCACTCTGTCGCCCCTGCCAGTTCACCTTTCTCTGTTCACTTCTAGCTCTGTGGTTCTCTGGTGTTGCAGTGCTCTTTATTACTGTATGTGTATGCACTGCTGGGACAATGGCTGTATTTCCACTCTGTCGTCCCTGCCAGTTCACCTTTCTCTGTTCACTTCTAGCTCTGTGGTTTTCTAGTGTTGCAGTGCTCTGTCTGACAGTGTGTGCGCACTGCTGGGACAGTGACTGTGGTTCGGCACTGTTCCTGCTCGTTCACATTTCTCTGTTCACTGATCGCTCTGTGGTTCGATGGTGTTGTAGTGCTCTGTCTGACTCCAGTATACACTTCTGGGACGGTGAATCTGTGGTTACGCGTTGCTGGTGCTGTGATCGTGGTTGGATACTAACCCTCCTTTGGCTTCATGGTTGTGCACTTCCAGCTGGCTGTTGTCATGCGATTCTCATCTGTTGTTGCTTTGACTTTAAGGGGTTGCACCACTTGCTTTGTGACCCTGTAATTATGCCCTGCTGTACCCGTATCTTGTTCCTGCTCCTGTGCCCTGGTTACTCTGCCTTTGCCTGTCCTAGTGTCTCTCTGTGGGTCAATACTCCTCGACCTGCAATTCACTTTTACCTTCACTGCTAGTTTGTCGGCTGTATGGTTTTGCTTTAGTAGCTTTTTAAGTTTTGGGGATGTGCATTGCTGACTTAGTGGCCATGCTTGTGTTCTGCTGTTCCCGTGCCTTCAGATCCGTGTATCACGGTCCTAAATAGATCTATTTTCTCTATTCAGTGGTTACCCTGTGACTTTATGGTTGTGCTCTGCTGGCTGATGTTTGGCACTGCTGACTCTGTTGCTGTTGGATATTGGCCCCGTTTCACCATGGTTGCGCCTCCTATTGCAGGCCTTGTGATAGTGTGCTTCTGGCTCCATGTCTCTGTGACTTACTAGCTTCATGGCTCCTTGCATGTGCCTTTCTAGCCTAATGCCTAGGGTTGTGCCCTGCTGCATCTGGCTCAGTGATTGTTCGCTGCTCTATGGTTGTACCTTGCTGGCTCCTCATCTTTATCATTTTATCTTCCCGGCTTCATGTTTTATGGTTGCACACTCACTGCTGTTTGCCTCTGGTCCTACGGTTACGCCCTTGTGGCTCTATACCTGTACGGTTATGACCCGCTGGCTCCATGCTTCTAAGGTTGTTCCCCAATGCTTCTTACTCTGGTTCTGCTCTGTTCCCTTTGTGGTTGTGCCATTATGGCTTCATGTCTCTTTGATTGTATTCTGCTGTCTCTGACTCCAGGGTTGATCGCTGCTGCCTCCATGTCTCTCTGGTTCTTCCATGCTGACCCCATGTCTCCACTTTTTTATGCATCTGGCTTTGACTTTAAGGTGTTGCACTTGGGTCCAGGTCTCTGTATTGTTGTCCTCATGGCTGTGTCATGCTGTATCCATTTCTCTGTGGTTCTGCCTTGATGACTTCAAGTGTCTGTGGTTGTACCCTGTTCCCAGGGATTTGATTGTTAATTTCTAACTTATTGTTTCTATAGTTATGCTGTGCTGGCTTTGTGAGTGCATATTTATGTGCTGCTGACCTTGTGCAGCAATGACGCAACTTTATTATAATTCCGCTCTTTTGTGTTCTCCTGTTTCTGTCACTCAGGTTGTACTTCTGACTCTGATTGTGATGCTGACTCTGGGACCCCATTGTTTCACTTTCTCCTTTCTCTCATTGGGACTGTGCTGCAGTGGTGGCTAGTGAACTGTGAAAGTGGCGGGGTGTAACCACCATTTTGCTCTGCATCTAATTTGATCAAGCTAGTAATACAAGCAAATCTAGCTTCCATTTGGTGGGTTTGAGTGGGGAATTTTCCCCCTAAGTGAAAATTTTGAAGACTGCATGGCCAAATGGTGTATTTTGGTGCCTATATTTCACAAGGAAAAATTGATATACTTTTGCGGTGTGTCAGGCACGTCTTCTCATCGAAAGAGTGAAGTTTACCTTCCCCAAAACAGCTATCAAAAAATGGTGGTGAAAAAGTGCATTTTCCAGTATAATTTTCCTTATAGTTTTATAAAGGACTATACATATTACTGCCACTTTTCTTTTAAATCGCAACATCACAATGTACTTCACTTCACTCCATGCTGCCTCTTGCCTTTGCCAAGTAGGTTCCACATCCTTTGCGTATAGTCTTCTGATTGTTCCAGAAACTAAGAAGGCAGCCCTAGACAGTGTCTTGATTTGTTAGAACACTTCACTTGGCGGTCGGGACCTTTTAATCATCAGTAGTCATACCCTGAATTAATTTGGAAGCATGCTTTCCAAAGATAATGTTTTTGGGGCCACTACTGATAGTGAACAAATATGTAACTGTAACCGTTATCCAAAATAAATTTCAGCTTTAAGATGCAAGGCCACTCTTGCCACATCTGAAGACCTCGAGTGTGCTCTTGAGAGACCTCAGTGAAGTTTGGGAGGCAAGGAATGGGTACCTCGAATCTTGGAAAACATGGTCAAACCCACCAAACCCCACTACCTCCAAGATTGATTTTAGCTTTGTTTACAAGGCTTAGGCGACATTAAGGTTTCAGAGGATTAGCTTGTAAAGCATCTAACTTGGAACACATTTTCCTGAATCTATAAAAACTGAAATCACACGTTTTGTACAAATGTGGAAACGTTGCTGTTTAAATCTGCCTTTTAATAGAGACAATTCGAGCACAGTGTTCATCCCCTTTCCCCCTAACTTAACCACCTCAAAATTCTTTACCAAACATTGGCAAGTCATGCCTTTCTTATAATGCATACAACATATCAATCTATGAGACCTGCATGCGCAGCTCTGATTAACCCGTTGGCTGCTTCCACTTTTTTGCGGCAGTGCGGCCTGTTTTAAAAAATAGGCACGGTCGCGTCGGCCATTGGCCGACAGCAGCACCAGCGAGGTAGTGCTGCCGTTGGCCAATGGCTGACGGCAGCAGCCAACGGGTTAAAGCGCCCTCCTCTTCAATATGGTTGCCACCTAGCTGGTTTTGTATCAGCACAACCATTATTTTACTTTCCTACTGGTACAAAAATTTGGAAAATCACCTGAAACTGCTATTTTTCCCCTTATCAGTTCATAATTTAAACAGTAAATGCAAGAAGAAAACACTTTAAGATGTGTTTTAAAGCTGCCTTGATTAACCCTGACTTTAAATTTAAGTAATCAAAGACAGAAAGGCCACGTTAAAAGCAAATCCATACTATTTAATGTACAGTTCAACGTAATAATCAGTATTGGCATTTGCAGATTTTTAAAACGCAAACAGATTGATGGCTTGTCTTTTTCTGTGGAAAAGGTGGCATCCCTACCGTCCAGTCATCAAGACTGTAGCATTGTCTCTGTTTGTTTAAAGCATTCTCTCATGTAAGAAGTGAATTTAAAATGTGATCACACAGATGATTTGGACATGAAGGAGATATTTTGTCAACAATAAACAACCATAGGGTAAAGAGAATATATTCAAAGGAAGTGGTTATTGTGTCTGAACATTTTAGGTAGGTACGCCTGCTTGAATACGAATAATCACAAAAATGGGATTAATATGTAATACATTTTAATGTGCTGACTGGTATTTACATTACAGTAAATTATCGGAGAGCAATTCAAAAGCGCAAAGTGGGGATATGGTGTATTCAGCGATTTGTGGAATGTAAGAGACCAAGACTGCCAGTCGGAGCACCATGGGGAACGGTAAAAGGTAAACGAGTTATCGGAACATTGTTCTTAGCATGGCGCAATTAAAAATAACAAGATTTGGATTGCACCAAGGCAGACATAGGGAATGATTTAAACATGCATTATGACAGGTGTGTGTCTTGCACACTACAGCATTATTTGTTTATCATACGTTGCAACTTGACACATACAAAACGCCTCATGCCTTTAAAATGGAAAAGTCATTAAAAGCGTTTCACGATGAAGACTGCAGGGAAGGCACACTCACTCACTCACTCCCTCCCTCCATGCTGGCCTTGATACAACATCTCGGGGACATGAACTAGCAGGAAATAGTTTCAGACCCCTAAGCATAACACCTCCGACCCGGTTACTTACGCTAGAAGGAAGCTATTCCCCTTTTCTCGCTCCATAAGTACTTGCTGGGTAGCTTTGAAGGAGGTAAAGGTCAAATACACACCTCCTCCTCCTTTGTTTACACAACCTGCCCTTCCCCAGGCCATTTAGTTTAATGCCACAGTTTTGTTCCCACCCTGGGCCATTTAAATAACGCTCCAAAGAGAAACTCGTGCAAAAATGAAAATCCACCATGCGCCCCCACCCAAATATGTAGTTCAGGCCTGACTTATGCATCCAGGGCGAGGAAATTCTTGCTCATTCAGCACATGCGCAATGAACAGGAGCCTCAGACCACATTCCTCTAACCCCTTCACCCAGAAAAAATCTGAGATTCACTCCAGTTCAGGACCGAGCAACAACTGCAATTTATTTCCAGCTACTCAGTCTTCTTTCTTATCTTTTTCTTTCTGCCCAGGGTGGAAGGCGGTGGCCCTCACTTGCATTAACCCCAGCCGTACATGCTGATCCTGTGATTCTGCGTTTTTGCCTTTCGCTGACTGATCTTTTGTCTCTTTTTGTGCTGTTCACTGATTGCCCTGTAACTATCTAGATGTAAAACTGAGCTGATAATTGATTGCTCTGTAATTCTCTGGTTGCACTGTTTGCTGGTAACTGGCTCTGGTTTTGCTGTTCCCTTATTGCCACCTAACACTAGTTGTGCTGCACATTAATTGCCTTGTTTTTATAGTTCTTTTCTGACCTCTGGGACTATAGTTCTGCTGTTCACTTAGTACTCCATGACTCTGGTTGTGCTGTTTAACCGATTTCTCTGTGACTCTCTGGTTGTGCTGTTCAATGATTGCCCTGTTTTGTATGATTATTCACTTCTCTATTAGTCTGCAGTTTGTGCTGTTCACAGATTGGCTTTTGACTCTACTTGTACCAGTCATTGAGAGCTCTGTGACTCTAGTTGTGCTGTCTGCTGATGAACCTGTGACTTTAGGGTTGGGCTGGTCTTTGATTACTCTGTTTTGTATGGTTGTTATGGTGGTTGTCTTTTCTGACTCCTGTGTGACTCTCTAGTTATGCTATTGTCTGATTTCCATATGGATTCTGGGTGTGTCCCTCATTGATTACTCTATTCTGTACGGCTCTTCCTTGATTGCTCTGTGATTCTTTGGTCGTTGAGAAGTGATTCCTCTCCTACTCTGGGCTGGACTGGCCATAGCGGGCATCGAGCAATACTGCAGGGGCTGGATGGTGGGGCCCGATTTTTGAGTGATGAGGGTTGGGCAGCACATTCGCTGCTCTGCGAGGCATGCTTATTTCGAGTATGGACGTGAAGCTCCACACACTGTCCGCCCATATTTTTCATTGGCTTGTGTCATTGTCCTTTGTAAATGCTGGCTTCTGATTCGTTAATAGGCTTGTTAGTCCCGTCTTAGTACCTCCATGTCTTGATTTATAACCTCGCATGAGGAGTGGCCTTTTTACTACTGTTACAATGTATGTCTTATTTAGTTTGTAAGTACTATTTTCTTTAACAAGTTTCTCCTACTGGAGGCACGACATGCTTTCCTGCAACATTCAGTGTGCCAATGCGCGCTTCTACTTTCCAAGCAGCCCGGTACAGTGGCCGCTTCTTTGAAATGAAATAGGTCTTGCATTTACAAGAGTATCAGCTATTGGCATAAAACGGATAAATAATTTACAATACCAATATCTTAAACTCTCACAAATGCGAGAACTATTGCATTGCAAATGCTTGTTTTAACTGGGGGCTATTTTTTCATAACTGCTGCAATATTGGCCCCCAGTAACAAAAGCAGCAGTGCCTGGGGCAGGTTTAGGTAAGCATCAGTGCTTCACACTAACACCCTAAACCACCCCCTGACCCCAACCCCCTTCCTGGGTGCCGGTCTGATAGAATTGCCAGGGCTACTTTGTGTTCTCAGTCCGGCCCTGCTTCTACTGTACAGTTGTGCTGTTCACTGAATGCATTTGAGTTGTTCTGTTGACCTGTTGTTGTTCTGTAATTCCTTGTTCACACTGCTAGTGGATTGTCCTTTGATTGTGGCTGTCCTGTTCACGGATTGCCCTATGTACCTAGATTTGTTTTGTGCTGCTGGTACTGGGTCTTTATTCCTGTGGAGTTGACCCTGTGCCTTTGTGATTTGGCTATATTTGTCCAAAACCTTTCTGGGTGTACTTCCTTAGTGCAACACTGTTGACTAAAAATCAAAATGATAGTCATTTAATCAAAAAAGATGCAGTTGGGCAAGTATTTTTAGGGATGCCTTTACCCAATACCTTCTTATTTAATTAAGATTATATGTATCATATACATATGACTTTCAGCTAGTCCTCGTTATGCATTGGTTTGTTGTTGTCATTCACAGTTGCTTCCATCCACTACAGCTGGGGGTTCCACCCTCTTCAGTGATGAGGTCTACTGGTGCAATGAAAGTCATCCCAAGCTACTAGTATTATCATTGTTGTAACGACCACATCAAACAAGATTACATTGGTGGCCGCTCTGTGCAAGATTACCAGCAATGGTCCCCTCATAGCAGGGTTTTCAGCAGTCATATAAAAAAGGCTTTATCAATTTGGAACGTCCCAGCATGTGTAATACATAACAGCCATAGCTCAAATATCCGCTTTAAATACTCACATTTTTGTCTCAGACACTTTTCAAGGTTGTTATGCTTGTATTAATTCAGCCAAGCAAAAGCTTCTAATTTAATAGGCTGGGCTTCAGAGGAGAGCTACTTACTAATAAATTGATAGGTACCAATAGCTCATAAGCTATTCTCTGGAGAATCCTAGCATAGAGCTTCAGGAAGCAAATTAACCAACCGTAGCCATTAGCTGACTTCACTGAGATTTGTGGCATTCTGCAGTTTCACAAAGGGCTCATCCACACACAAAGTAGTTCAATTCTATTCAAGGAATTACTATGCCATCGTGTGATTTTTGAGATTGGAAAAAAATTGTCAGCCAATGCTTTAAAAAAAGAAAATATTGGCTTTGGCCGGGCAGCTCCTCCAATAATTTTGTTAACCTTGTGAATTCCCTGACGGGGTATCTCACAGGGGAATACCAGGACGGGTTCCCTAAGCAAGCGCCTTGAGACCCCTGGGTGATTAGTGCGCTATATAAATCGAAATACATTTACATTTACAATAATATTTTACAAAAGCCATGACAAAATAAAATTACTTTTGACGAAGCCAAAAGTCTGGTTGCTGTCTAGATGCAGAGTGCATGGACTGGCACCCAAGACCTAAAAATACACAGCACCTGTATGTTAAGCAAATTTGTAAGCATTAGCTCACAGGCTCTTTTGGGGTTGTGGCTTTAGACCCTATGGTTAGAAACAAAGCTTTTCATAGAAGTTATCAGCACCTTTTAGTACTTCAATCCAGGTTACTCGTTGCTTATAAATCTGTGAGTAATTATACACGAGAAGGGGCAAAGGACAGCCTAGTACACCCCTGTCAAATTTGAGCTTGTGAAATAAGTGTGAATTCCATGCAAACTTTAGTTTATCTTAAGAACAAATACACGCTCAAACCCGGAGTGAAGTCCCTCTCTTAAAGGTGTGATGTTTTGAAGTGTGTAAATGAGAAATTGGGTTAATCCTGGCTTACTCCAGCCCTTCTACACTGCAGTAAATCCGTTTAAAGAAAGAAGACACCATGTTCTCCAAGGTAATTTGCATTTTACTATCACAGTTTTATTTTCACAGATCATCTTTATGGTTTATTCATTTTAGTCAATAAAACATACGTTCCCCCACATCCAAAAGCCCAGGGTGAGTATAAACGGGGAAGGAAATGGGAGTTGTGGAGGGAAGGGGAGTACAGAGAGGGGGATGGCTAGAAAACATGGTGGTAGGCAAAACCTTAAAAGGGCTTGCCTCCATCTCACTTGTGCCATACCCCCATAGGTTGCTATAAATATTCCGGTGTGGCAAGGTGTTGCTGCTGATTGGCAATAGGCTACCCTAATCTTGAGGGTCTTGTACAGGCACTGGCGCCGTTTACCTAAGAACCTGAAAGTATTTGGGGTATCAGATGTCCAGAAAGTCTTGACAAAAAAATTGGAGGCAGGGGCCCCACATTTTATCTAACTGCAGCAACTTGTCGAGTGAGACATGAGTTTTTCCATTCCTATAGTTTCCCAAAGTCTGCGTAGGTAGTCTCGCTGTTCTGGTGGGTTTTTGGTGGCCCATTTGGAGGTACTACCCTGTTTGGCTGCACGCAAGTCCAAAGAGATGGCTCTCCCCTTGTTGGAATAGAGCAGATCAGTCAAGGCATTCGGGAGGCCTAACAAACCATAAATGGGAAAGGGAGGTATGTCTGTCAAAGCTCTCATTGGCGTAATTCACCATTGTCTCCCAATTCGTTTTGAGTTTGGTACATCTCAATAGGAGATGTGTCAAAGTGCTTACGTGGCTACAATTGCGCCAACAGTCCTCAGAGCTTCCATGCCTCCACTTTGCTATCCTCGCTGGAGTTTAATCCCAATAGGGTTTTTATTTTAGCATTGCCTCCTTGCCCGTGCGCACTAAATGTGATGCGCCCTCTATGAAGGATATCAGTCCATTTTCTCGGGGTGAATGAGCATTCCCGTTTGGCCTTCCATCTCCATTGGGCGGAGGATTTATTAGTATTTACTGCTTTTATTAAGGAAGACGTAAAGGTCCAAGAGCAAGCCTCTTGTGATCGCCATTTCTCGGAGACCGTCAGTGGTCTTGTAGCAGAGGGATGTATTGTAGGCTGTGTGACCCAATGCTTGAAGGCCGTGTAGTGCCAAATTTCCTGGGCTGGTATTCCATAGAATACTGCAGCTGTGGGAAGTCCATAAGGCCTTCGTGGTCAAACACATCCCCAATTCGTTTGCATTGTGCTATCTGCCTGGCATGGTGTGGTTCTTTGGCGGAGAGGGGGAGGTTAGAGGGAAGGTGTGTAGAGTCCTCTACGGAGCATGACTGTCCAGTGCTTCCACTGTGGCCTGCACCACTGGTGATATGTACACCCCAGGGGGTCAGTGTTTTCCAGGGAGCCAGTACACCTTCCAGATGTGAATCCCTACAATACCATGGTCCATGAAGCACCTGTTCTTTAAGAGAGGTCTAGCCCACTCCACCATATAACGAAGTTGGGCTACCAGCTAGTAATGTGTGGCCGAGGGCTGCCCTCTGCTACAGAGAGAGAGAGGCTCCTTTCCCAGCCATCCGTGGTCTCTTGCCTGCTCAAACATAGGTGTCTACTATATGTTTTAGTTTAGGAGCATGAGCAGGCGGCTGTAGAGGAAAGGTTTGCATGGCATACAGTATCTTCGGAAGGAGGGTCATCTTTACTGCAGCAACCTTCCCCAGCTAAGAGAGTCTGCCTCCTGCTCTATGTGTGAAGATCGAGACTAGTTAAGAGTTGGGCCAAGGAGGTCGGTGGGTAGTGTTTCGCCGTTTCCTCCAAAGAAGAGCACATTTTTAGCTCTTTGTAAGGTACCTGGGGCCCTATTATCAAGAGAGGGCAATACATTATCGCCGCTTTTATCGGCAGGAAACTGTGTGTTTGGATCTCTGATCCTGTTTTTGTATGTTTGGGCCCGCAGCTTGTGTGCTAAAAGCCACCTAGCTTTACTACCACTCGTGTAGTATTTCTGCTTTGTGCATAAGAGGGCATAATCTGCCCTGTCTCTAAGCTGCTTCTGTGCCAAGGTGAGTTGTCTCTGAAGGCTGCAGATTTCTTATTCTCCTCCTCAAGATCCCGTACTCACTCAAGGTTCGCATGCTTCTCCCTGCTCCACTTGTTGAGGCAGGTGGAGAAGGCCATCAAGGTCCCTCTGTCTGCTTTCAGTGAGTCCCTCAAGAGGACTGTGTCTCGATTGTCATTGGCTTGAAGAAAGTGCAAAATCACTTCCATTAGCTCATCTGTGGTAGAGGCATGCGTTTAGCACTTATCGGTAAGGCACCATCCTATGCAGGGTGCATTCGTCCCCGTAGTTTGGAAGAAAAGGGTGATGGGGGAATGGTTGAGAGTGCTGCCACTCCAACCTTGCTTTGCCTGCTATAATATGGCTCGAAATCAAAAAATATTAGAGTCCTGCATTCTTCTGGTGGGAGGTTGAGAAGAAAGTGAAGTCTCGTTGTGGGGTGTTGGAGGTGCCACGCGTCAACAAGCCTGCTGTCTCTAGCCAGTGCAACCACTCTGTTGTTAAAAATGCCAGTCTGGCTCATATGGTGGGATGATCTATCCATATCTGTGTGGGGTACAAGGTTGAAGTCATTTTCCACTACAAGATCTGCATCAGGTGAAGATGTTACTAAGCCCTGTGCTTGAAGTATAAACTGTTCCTGGTGATAGTTGGGTGCGTATAGCATAGCCAGTGTAAAGATGTAGGAGTGAAGGGCTATATGTAATGATAGTCCTGATAACTCTGCTTGCGTTTGTGAGACTCGCCCCAGTACTTTAGTCACCAGTAGGATCGCCACACCCGTACTCTTTCTTTGTCTAGAAGACAAATATTAGCGATTAAATGAGGAAGGTTTCATCTGCCCTCAATCTTTCCTTTCAAGATGCTGCTCCTGTAGGAGACTGATATCACAATCGGGGTCCTTAAGTAAAGCCAGGAGTGCCAGGCGTTTCACTGGGCATGCATGCGGTGGATTTTGAGGCTAAAATGTTTAATCTTGAAAGTAGGAGTGGGTGGAGAGTATGCAAGTGGTTACGGTGGAGGCGACCCATAGGCCGCCGCATACCATTATCTTAAGGTGTCTTGCAATGTAACATGGCATGTGGAGCGTGTGCGGTGGAGAAAAAACAATAATGGGAGAGTTGACTAAAAAACACTCAACCTCTTTCCCCTCCTCCTGGGAGCCATAGAGAATGAGAACACAGGTCTGTGGTAATGGACTTGGTAAGCATGGGGAAGAGAGCTTCATAAGGGTGACTCCGCCCACCTGTGTAGTGACAACTGTCTGCGGGCCCATGCCCCGGCCCCCTTGTCAGTAGCTGCAGTTGCGAGTCTCCAGTGATGTTCCTAGATTCATGAAATTGGATCCATCAGGAGGTGGGGGTCCTGTGGGTGAGGCTGGTGCATAATCAATCAGAGTCTTGGTCGCTGGTTGGTTTGTTGTGTTGTTGCTTCATCCCTGATCACCATTCCCTGTGGCTTTTGTGCGTGTCTCCTGAAAGTGTGCCGCTCCTGTTTGTCCCTTGAGAGTTATGGCTCTGACTCCCATGATTGGCAAATTGGAGAGGCCTCTCCTTTGTGGTCTTCCAGGCCCAGAAGGTCCTTGGCTTCCTCCAGTGTGTGAATCACGTGTTTCGGTGTTCCAGTCTGTGAGGAAATGGGATGTATTATATGGTGAGGTTGAGCATCCTCACAGCGTAATTCACTTA
The DNA here is from genome assembly GCF_964261635.1 of Lissotriton helveticus. Lineage (NCBI taxonomy): Eukaryota > Metazoa > Chordata > Amphibia > Caudata > Salamandridae > Lissotriton > Lissotriton helveticus. The sequence continues at coordinate 2,066,063,031 of NC_136065.1, forward strand.
CCAACCCTATTAGGACCCTTAGGTTTCATCTGCCAAACACTGAGCTCAGTCCTGGGTCGCTGTGGCATTGAGCAGCAAGGCTTACACTGAGGATCAAGTGTTAAGCACTTAAAAAGCATCAAAACAATTGAAGAAGGATTCGACATGACGCTCAAGAAATCCGATACCAAATTATAAATATAGGATGCATTTTTAGAAGAATTTAGACACTAAAAAGAAAAGCTCCACCGGAGGCTTCTAAAGATATAGATTTTTTCAAGAAATAATAAACCAGTGCAATTACACTCAACAGCTAACAAGCCTTCGCAAACTCAATGAGTTGGACACTTATCCAAGTTTTTTAAAAAAAAGTTTCTAAGTGTCAGTGCGGTCGGTTTGAAGTACTTTGGGTGACCTACTCCAATAGGGAGCTATTCGGGGGGGGGATCAGCAAGGTCCTCAAGAACAATTACCTTTAAAAGGGGCATGTGGGAGGATTTAAAGAGCAATCCTTCAACAGTTCCAGGCACTGTATCCGAGTTGCAATGGCTCCCTATCGCTGAAGAATGCTGTGGATGTGATGGTCAATGGGGGGGGGGTCTTCCTGCTTAGGATTCCTCCATTGGAAGATGGTGTGGAGGTCCAATTTGCAGGGTCGCCACGTGACTACCAGTTGCTGTGGACACAGGCCAATCTTTCCTGAGTTGATAGTTTGCCTTCTGAGGTTCCCAGAAATTCTGAGACTGCACTCTTGGGTTCAGCAAACTCAAGAGCAACTCTGTTAGTCGGGTCTTGGTCCTCGGTGCTGCATGGCAGCTGTAGTATCGGCTTCAATACTTTGGGCTACCAACTTGTCACAGCAGCCTTCTTCAGCTGTTATGTCCCTGTGCTGTGAATAGGAGGCTAGTCAGCTGGACTCTGGAGTTCTCATGGCTAGACTGGGCTCTGGAGACAGCATCTCCCTGAGCAGAATACAGCAGGCACAGTCCCTCTCTTTGCTCGCAAGCAGGCGCAGTCCTCAGTGCAGCAGGGCAGTCCTTCAGAGTCAGTCAATATCTGAGGTCCAGGTGCCTCCCTTATGCTCAGAAAATGCCCTCCGGGTAGTATGCAGTTGTTAGTCAGTGGGCTACCAGTTTCCCTCCCACCTAGTCACCCCTTCCTGTGGAGTGTGGCATCCGGCTATCCCAGGATGCACCATTCTGCCCCTCCTAAGATGGTGAAATCCCTCTCCTGGTGTATAGGCCCCTCTAGCTCACCCCCAGGCGTGGGAACCTCAGGGCTCCACACTCCTAGGCAAACCTGGTTGGCAGTTGGTTTCCCCTCTCTGCTCCCTGTGCCAGCCTGTCTACCTCCACAATGAGGCCACCCCTCACCCTGGTATCCCACATCTGCTCTTAAAAGGCGACTTCACCTTTGAAGCCTACCTTTTGGGGCTAACACCTCAGTGGCTTCCAGCAAGAGGGAGGTGACACCTCCCTAGCCTGCAATCTCTCATTGTTCCCTTTCCTGAGATTTGTTAGCACATCTCTCCAGGAGTACAGAAGGCTCTCTGGTGGAGCAGGGGAGGCTCAGGAGTTTTAAAGGCAACAAAGGGGCAGCTTCACCAAAGCTGCATGCTGCAACAAGTTACATTATTTCGACTTGAGATACAAGTCATGTTTAATGGAATGAGTTGTTTGATACCTTGGAGTGTTACCACCCGTGTCATTACTTCGCAAGTCTTTTCAACGACTTGCTGTGGGGGGCGTGCAACACCAGGGAATGTATTGGATTTTTAAATGCAACACATTCCCTGTTATTGCGCAAACTGGAGTAGGAATAGTAATTAATACTATTCCTAAGTCCAGCGCGCCCCTAGAGCAAGTTGTTGAAATGACTTGCGATGTAATGGCACGCGTAGTAACATCGCGGTCATTGTAACGACCGCGTTGTCAAAGCACGCGTTGTAACATGCTATATTCCCTAGTCTTTCCATAGTAAAAATGGTTGCTTTGTGTGTTTTACTGTCAGGGCATGTAAAGTACATGTCTAGCCTGTGTCATATGTTGCACCCTGCCTTTAAGGCATGGTAGGCATGTCGGAGGGATGACTTACACACAAAGTGGTGGCACGGCCATTGATTTCAATGGAAAAGTCAGGCTAGCAGTGCACAACTGTTCTACCATTCTGCAGTGGCAAACTGGGAGATTTATTTTACTTGGGGGACCTCCAGGGTGGCACAATCAATGGGGCAAACCCCTGGGGTACCTCTCTAACTTGCATGCCCTGAGTACTAGGGTACAATTTACTAGGGGCTTACAAGTAAGTTAGCCATTTCCAATTGGGTATAGCCAATTTGACATACACTATTAGTGTCAAGACACTGGCACTGAAGTCCGATTAGCAGGTCTCAGTGTACTCTGAGCCGCCGAAAAAACAGCAGCATCAGTCTAAAAACCTAGGGGTGACCATACAAAAAGAGGCATTTCCTTACACAGGCAAAGATCAAGCAGAAAGGTTGCCCCCACTTGTATCTAATGCCTTTTTCATGGAAGAGGGTTGTTGCCAGTTTAAGAAAGTAGCTTTGTTGCAGCGTGATGGGGTACAGATCATACTGGGAACCAAAACTGGCCCTGGCAAAGTGCTTGGCCTGCCCCACAGGGGGTTGAGGTGCAGCCGAGCTGTTTACCAGGGGTGGTTTCGGCCGATTTTGTTACAGGGGCCGATATTGTAGCTATGCTGCAAGAATGGCCCTATAACAAAAACTGCCCCCCAGGGGCCCAAAACCGTCCCCCACCCTGGCGGCCCACTGGGGAAATGCCCGCTATGGCCAGTCTGGCCCTGGTACTGATTCTGGTAGAGCCAAATGTTTCCACCTTCAAACAAGACAGGGCTCTGATCACGCTGCCTGTAGTGCCTGAGGGTCTGATCTAAGATGATGTCTTTCCCCTCCAGGTCTGGGAATATGTGGCGGGAAAGACGAGTGACATGTCCCTCCAGGTCTCCCAAATCTGCCTGGAAGGGCACGCCTTTAATTCTAATATTGGTGCACCTACAACATGTTTCAAAATTCTTCAGGGGGAGTTGCAGTTCTGTACTGTGATTTTGGAGCTCAAGTAGTTCACCTTTATGGTGATCAAGCTCTTCCTCCTTCGCATCACTCGTATTTTCTAGTGTGGACCCCCGCTTTCACATCTTTTTTTTACATCTTTGATCTCTGCGGTAACGTCATCTCTAAGGGTCAAAAAGTTGTCTCTAAGCTTGCCAAACAATGTCTTCATAAACGCCAGAGCAAGGGGTGCTTGAGGCTCTGCATTGTACAACCTGAGTGTTTTGCTGTGTGTCGTGAGCAATGCAATCTCCTGGTGGGCATCGCCAGAAATATCTCATATTTGATTTTTTTTGTGTGTGTGGAGGAGGGTTTGGGGAGCATCTCTTTAAGACTAGATTCCTTCCTGGCCTTCTGCGACGCAATATTGGTTGTGATGCGGTGCCCCACAGGATTTGTTGGTAGGGTGTAGTTCTAGAGCTCTGTCCTCATGAGGTAGCCTCTCCAGCAGGTGAATCAGAACCTGGATGAGGTCCTGAGATCCCAGACTTAATGTCCATGGTGGTGAGACAACCAGCTCAGCAAAGAAGCTCTTACCTGGCCGCCATCTTGGCCATTCCCCCACGGATGATCTTGAAAAAAAGAAATTCAAGGTACAGACACACATTTTCCTTGGTCTATGTTTTGTGAGACTCGTGCTTATCTGTGTCACTGCATCTCTGGGGCTGTTTTACATAATGCTGCACAATTTCCTTATTTGTGCCAGGCACACCTTTCAAAAGGTGTACCCTATGCAAATAAGGAGACTGTGCCGTATTATATTAAATGCGCTGCCCGAAAGGTAGCTATGAAGTCTTGCCACCCTGGGGGCAGCAAATACAAGTGAAATGCGGGGCGGCTTTGAAGCAGCTTCACTGTGTTGGCGACAACCCGCCTGCAATTTTAAGGGTGATTAGAGATCCCCTTGGAGGCGGGTTCAGTGAGTGACTAGGGGGTCCATAGGACCTCCTTCAGAGGGCTGCCATCAGGTGGCTCACTGACAATGGCACTGTCAGTGCGCCTCCTGACAGATTCTTTGCCCCTGTGCCCGTGTCTGTAATAAGGCGTGGGTGCTGAGGCAAAGAGATTCCCTCGTTTGCATGGGGCCACACCCCCATGCAAATGAGGGAATGCCATCTGATGATGTCGCTGTATGTGTGCCAGCACTATCCAATTTACAAAAGGGGCGGCACAAGTGTCTGTGGCCCCTTCTGTAATACCAAAGTCCCCCAGAGTGCACAAAACGGGTGCAAACGCCCATTGTGCCCCCGGTCGCTTTGTATAATACGACCCCATGTATCTAAAACCCTTCTTCGAGAGTCATATCTGTTTAGACAGCTGAACTACCTCTACAGCTTCCACGTTTAGCTCGGAATCCAACAAGTGGCAACGTTGCATTCCTATTGAAGTGTTCTATAGTGATTTAAATTGTAGGAGAACTTAGCCAGCAGTAGCGCATCATATTTTAAAATTTCTTTACGTGGAAGTCACATTTTTATCTGAGGTGAACATTGCTCCAATATTAAATCTGCAATGAGGACTTACATGACAAATTAAAACAAGTCTTGAACAGGTGGGTGACATTGCTGCTGCACCTTGCAGTTTTTCGTTCTCATTTCTGTTGGAACATACATGAAATGAAAAGTAGTATCTCTAAAAAGGCAAACCTTGTGCTGTAAATGAAAAGAAGCACCAAAGTTTCCTATTTTTAAGCTACAACCTTGCAACCTGTAAGGTGGTGTTTGCTTCCTCACATTGCTATTTCATCATTCCTTCTAAAAATCAAGACCCCAATGTTAGAAATTGGGTTTCTGGTTTGCAGAGGTATGCATCCTGTCCAACCAGGAACCAATATCCTAGTTAGGGTAAGTCGCAACACAACCTAAATTATCCTGTCCTCACCCTCTGGTAGCTTGGCACAGAGCAGTCAGGCTTAACTTAAGAGGCAATGTGTAAAGTATTTATGCAATGCTTCAAACGGTAACACAGTGAAAACGCCACAAAAAGACTCCACTCCAGGTTAGAAAAATAATTATCATTTTATAACTAAAACAAGACCAAAATGACAAACATCTAAAGTGTAGAAGTAGAGATATGATTTTTTAAAGATTAAATGCAAAAATAGCACTTAGACCCAATAGCACCAACTGAGTTAATTGGTGGCTCTGGACCAGGACTTAGTCAAGAGTTCAGGCCGCCCGTGATGGAGATAGGCCGGATACAGCACCCATGCAGGGCCTGCTGAGCAAAAGTACCTTGATTCTTGATGTGTCAATGATCCCCACACAGTTGGAGTGTTGTGCCGGAGTTCTCAACCCAACTGCAGCGATGTGTCGGTTCCGTTAAGCGACGCAGCAGTTCCAAAGATGTCATGCTAGGTTAATCCACACATGAAGTGATGCGTTAGTCTTCTCCATACAGTGCCGCTTTGGTTCTGAAATGGTGGTTCTGGATGCAATGCAGTAGTTTAGAGCGTGAAGCAATGGTCTGGGTCCCACAACGGAGGCGCTGTGTCAATTCTGCTCTTGCAGCAGAGGATGCATAGGTTCCACTGGAGCAAACCCCTGGGTCCACTTCCAAGGGTCCAGGACTCGGGTAGCACAACTGGGTAGGACAGACTCACAAGCCGAGGAGCCTAAGGGTTGGAAAAGGAGGGTTCTTAGTCTTTTGTATCCCTAAGACTTAGGCAGCAGAGGGCAAGTCAGCAACCCATTTGAGTCACTCTGAGATGAAGTGATGCAGGTCCAGTCCTTCTCACACAGGCAGGGGAACAGCAGGCAGCAGTCCAGCAGAGTGGCGGTCCTTTCAGCAACACAGCAGTTCTTCCTGGCAGAGTAGTCACAGGTCCTAACGTTTACTGATTTGGTACTGCCAGAGAACCAATACTTATACCTAGTGGTGTCTTTGAAGTGGGGGAGACTTCAAAGTCAAGCTTTGAAGTGCACAGGGGTTCTCCCTTCCTGCCCTGTTTCCGACACTGCAGAGGGGTAATCAATCCTGTGTCTGGACAGGACACATCCCTTTCAGGTGTGTCAGCTCCTCCCTGCCATCCTGTTCAGGATGAACACTGAAGCACACCTATCCTTCTTTTGTGTGTGACTGTCTGGAGGGAATAAAGGAAGCCAGCTATCACCCACCCCAGACGTGTATTCCAGGGAAAGGCAGAAGACACCAGATGGCTAAAGTAAGTAAATGCCAACTTTCTAAAAGTGGCATTGCTAAACTGGAATTTAAAATCCAACTTCACCATAAATTGTGATTTTAAATTGTGCGTTCAGTGACACTAAACTTGGAAAAATGGTCACAATAATTTATTAGAATAGACATTTGGATTTTTTAAACATGTCTATCCCAATTTAACTGTAATACAAAGATTACCAAACCGCTTCAGACATATTCTGGTGCATCCCTAATGTTAAAGGATACTTGTTCCATCATAGTTTATTCATTTCTGTTAATGGTGAATCCGGGCATATTGGCATCCAGCTTGAGCGGACCTTTCCGCTTGCGTGAGGGCTTCCCCGGTGTCTCCCTCTTACTGAGACCGGGGAACCCGCTATAGGCACAACGTAACCAGGCTGTGCCGGAAGGTTACTCCCTGCAACTCGCCCAGAGCTACTGAGGGATTTGTGCCCCCCTCGCTGGATTCTAACGGTGGGTAGCGACACCCCCTTTCCCCCCGCAATCCTGCCATTTTTCTGCACGGCGCGTCCCGCCGGCCACACAAGAGCCCTCCCACACAGCAGAAGGATCCTTGAAACACCAGTGGACCCGCCGGAACCCTCATCTCAACCCGCGAAGGCTAACCCCCCCTCCCCCCCCCAAGATGGCCGGTAGTCTTGCATCGTACGTGAGGACATCCCACCAGGGCCGTGGAAACTGACAATTTAATGTTGATGAGGGGGGGGAAACAGCTGCTATCCCAGGATCTTCGCGGAGATCCTGAAGCTCTCCACTACTCTACCGGAGGTAAGCAAGCCTAATTCTACTCTTACTCTTTCAACTCTAATGAAGGTGGTGAGACCGCCAGTCACCTTAGACTCCATTGTTCCGATTAGGGCCTCACAGTGCCCCCCCCTCATTGCTCACTCAGATTTGGCCTCGCTACTTGTTCAATTTTACCATTCTGAGACCGGGTTGGTCCGGGCTGTGGCTCCACACTTGCTGAAATGGCCCCCGAGAACCACTGTCAAGGGGGTCCGATCAGTGGCACCACCCCTCTACCTACATGAGAGCTCGCTAAAAACGGCCCCAAGAGCCCTGAAACCTGCGCTTCATCTGTGCCCTAGCTGACCCACATCGTGGGGTGTCCAAGGAAGTCCCTGAGTTGTTCTGGCCCTGTCTCTTCTCTCAGCCTCACATCCTGGGTTTTCCAAGAGAGTCCCCGGTTTGTTCTATCCCTGTCTCTGCTCGCTGCATCTATTTAATTCCTGGATCTCTGCGACCATTTTGACTTGAAAAAGTGTTGCCCTGCCTCCATTTTGTACCGCACTTGAAGGAACATTGCTGCTCGTACATCACAAGAATACTTACCTCCACCTATCTTCCGCAGATCCGCTGCCTAGTGGGAATTTCCCCTCTGGAGTTGACAGTGCACACTCTGCCCCTCTTTTTTGAGACTCTACCCTGGTGGACATCCTGCCTCTTGGGGACCCTGTCCAGACGTCCTACCGACTTTCTGAATTCTAGCGCACCCCCTCCACAACGTCTGGAGACCGTGCCCAACACCTTGGACCCTTCCTCTGAGTCCATAACCCTATGCCGTCGCCCATGAAACATGAACTTTTGAACTCTATCCTCAACCGACAGGTCTGTCTATCCTCGGTGCGAACTTCTGTCTCTCCCCTTAAATCACTCTTTTGACTGTCCTTCCCGCAGTTCCATTTTGTTTCTTTCACTCTACCTCCAGTCTAAATCTCGCCTACCAACCTCTGTGTTATTATGCTCTTGCACTACCCTTTTCCTCTTACTGTTTCTCTGTGTCACACTAAGCCCTCCTTCTACACCTATCTAACCTCATTCACCTGCCCCCCTACCTTACCTGCTCTGAGCTCACCCCACATATGATCCTCCTTCTTTCTCTCTCATATTCCACTGCTCCCTACTCGTTATGCGCTTCTTCCTTATTACACCTCTCCACTACGTTTATCAAATGCTGCATGTTCCTGTTTATTGACTGTTTTGACCCTATTGACCTTCGAATATACTGTCTCACTCATCACTCAATTGTTTCTCAACTCACCTTTACGACTCAACCTGTACCCCAGACCTATTCACCGTTCCCAGCCTACAACGATCTTAGCTCTGACGAAACCAGTGGATATTCTGACCCCTCTGGTATCTTGCACAAGTCTCACATATACTCTCCTTATGGACCTTTTTACGTCCATTACTGCTTCTCTCATTCCTTTACTCACCACCCCTGCTGCTGAGACCCCGAAAGAACTTCCCTCCCCCACCCCTCATTCCTCTAATACCCCCTCCTCCTTGCCTGCCCCTCGTTGCTCACCCCCTTTCTTCTCCCCCAATTTATCCTCACCACCATGTCCCACCTCAATACTACCCATACACCTCCCCCCACTCAGGATCTAACTAACAATCACACCACTCTCATCAAACATGGTCCCAACTCTTGGACAATTCCATACCCTCCCACCCTCTCAAAAAATGACAAAAAAAACTTCAAACATAAACTCCTCACCCGTCATCCTGAAACCCTCATTGAAGATATCTATCACAGCCTCACATCCCTCATTAAAACTAACTACATTTTATACACCAAACGCCCCTCTCAATGGAAGAGCACCTTCTTACAATACCTCCCAGTTTCTACCTCAATTAACATCCCCCATGGTCATAAACTTACAACTTCCCCTTTCCTCTCTTTTTCCTGGCGAATTAACCATTTCCATCTACAAAACTGGAAACATCCTGATCCAAGCCTCTGAGAAGCACCTCTCAATCATCTGGCACTTTCTACTCCCCCACCAACAACCCCTCAGTCCCAATACCCCTCCGGACCCCCTTCGGTCGCCCCTACTCCCAACCCACTCCAGAATGACAGTCCCCGGTCAACTGCTCCCACCCTGTCACCCTCACTCAAACCATCCCCTATCGTAATCCATTTCCACCTCCCCTCACCTACCCCCCACCAGACCCCCCAACTCTCCTCTACCTCCCAGATATGTACTCCACTCCTCCATGACACTCCTACCCTTCCCCCCTCTCCTGAACCATCCCCCTGCCACCCCCACAATACACTCCTCCAAACCCCCACATCCCCTAATGGCCGACATATTCTGACACTCCACAACCTCCCTATTGCTCCTCCTCCCCTCCTTACTAGTCCTCTATCATACACTGCCCGCTTATCTCCACCCCTTCCTTCACAAACTTCACATCCATCCTTTCCACCGCTTCCCCTCTTGCCCCGCATAATCTGCCTCCACCTACCCCCCTTTCACCCTCTCCCCCTACCAGCCCAGCACACATTACACCTAACCTCCCTCCGGCTCATTCACCCCTCACATCCCCAGTCCTTCCCCATTCCTCCCCAACGCAGAACCTCCCACATCTTTCCCCCATTAAAACTACCACTCCAAGCTTCCAACCCTCCCTACCTAGCCAATACGTCCATAACCACTCCTTCAGACCTGACACAGCCCGACCCTCCTCCCCAACTTCCATCAACTACTGCGTAACCTAGACTACAATTTCTCTACCCTAGCTACGGAACTAACACTGTTCAGAAAAGACTTCAATCGGTTAAAATCCATCAAACCCTTTACTCGCCCCTCTTGGCCTTATGCGCCCAACCCTAATTGCAGAAGACTCCCATACACAAAACACTAATCATGAGAAAGGGTCAAAGGGGAACCTTTTATAGACCTACTATCATCCTATCCCCCAATTAACTAGTCACAAAACACAAAGAATGCCAGGGTCTCAAAATGCTCTAACTAATTTAACACTCACCAAGTAGTGTAAAAAGAAAGATATATAAATGTGTGTATGTGTTATAGAGAGAAAAGAGAATAGACCCATCAGCCCACCCATTGGCGGAATCTCATCATCTGGTTTTTTTTTTTAGACTGGTACCATCCAGATGTCCCACTCAATGGTATTGTGGGTTTACTGGTATGGAGTCTACCAGTGAGAGAAAGAAGATGTCCCAGCTGGTGGGTCAGAAGTTGCAGTGCATAAGGAGTGTAGTAACATAAAAGGAATAGTGATTAAAATTACCTGTTGTGATGCCAGAAACAACATTTTAATAAGGTGGTCGTCATAACGACAAGGTTAAAAGCAAACAAAGTGGTGATAGTACGACAACAAATATTACTATCAGAAAGATGTCTATGTGGTCAACATGTTTCAGCCATAATGGCTTTCGTCAGGACCTAAGTTTATATACCACTACTGCAACAGTGAAAAAATGATCATGTGAAATTTTGCACTAACCACACGGCAGAACCTACCGAGAGCTGTGTACTTAAAGGAGGTCATGGTTTTGTAAGGAATCTCTCTCCCATCAAATGTATGGAGGACACCCCACCTCGCCTGGCGCTCGCTCAGGTAAGAAGAGGCCACGCACTGTCCGTCGTTGCCTCGAGCTTCCCACTGAGTCGAGGGGAAGACTCCCATACCCCAATATTTGGACTACTACGCCCCTGCTCCCCCACTCTTACAGACCCCTTCGCACCTCAAATACCTACTCTGCCCCTGATCTATCTGCCCTAAGCAATGACTACCTTAACACTCCCCCGCCCATTGACCCCCTCCCCCCCACTTCAACATTCCTGTCATCCTGGAACCTGCAGAAACCCAGAGTCTCTGAGCTCCCCCAGGCCCCCCTCAACTCGCCAGCATTCAACTCCTCCCTGCCCTTAACTCCAAACCGAAACCCCTTACCTGCATGCTTGTGAACTGCCGCTCAGCTGTCCGTCATGCGACTGAAATCTCCGAAACCATCCTCAACGAGGATGCGGACATTGCCTTCCTTACTGAAACCTGGCTCAAAGACCACTCTACACCCATCCTTGACCTTCTGACCCCCCCTGGCTACTCTATTCTCAGAAAAGACAGACCTACTTCGTTCCAACTATATCTTCCTTGGAGATCTTAACCTCCACTGGGATGAACCCAATAACCCTACAACCAGCCTTCTCAATAACCTTTTAGAGATTAGTGACCTCAAGCAGATTTGCAATGCCCCCACCCACGCTAAAGGAGCTACTCTAAATGCCATCATCTCCAAACCTGATCTAACGTCCTTATCCAACATCATTCCCATTGATTGGTCTGACCATCATCTTATCCTGTTTACTATCTCCCCCCCAGCGCCACCCGCCCCCAAACAAAACACTAAGACTACAACTGTGTCCAGAAATCTTAGGCAAATCCCCTCTGGAGTGTTAGAGCATGAACTCCAATCCCATCTCGGGCGCACCGCCCCTTCCTCCAACGCAAATGAACTCACCGAGCACTTTAATAACACTATCTCCGAGGTTTTAGACAAGCTCGCCCCCCTAAAAAGGAAAACCCATAGAAATGTCCCCTCTAAACAATGGTTCACCCTCGACCTTAATAAAGAAAGGCGCTCTCTGAGACTGGCTGAAAGAACTTTGAGACAGCACCCTTCCCCATCCCACCTTGCTTTTCTCAGAAATGCCAGATCGTCCTACAAAAAACACATCTTTTCCAAAAAAGCCTCTTTCTTTCGTCTTCAACTCTTTCGTGCCAAAAACAGACCTAGGGAACTGTTCAACATTATTAGAAATCAAACCTCACCTTCACTGCCTAACCCGGTGGCCTCCATTAACAAATGTGAAGAAAATGCCAACTTTTTCAGTGAAAAAAAATCGCCAAAATTGACCGCGCTTTCCTCCACCCTCAACCCCCACCCACCTCTCAACTCCCCTGGATTTCCACCCCCTATCCTCTCCCTACGAACTCACCTCGGATTCCTCCACTCCTCCTCCCATCGCTCATCCCTCCTGATCGCCTCCCCATTATCCCACCGCCTAAAAACAATGCCTCCTGGCACAATTTCCTCCACGTCTCTGAACAGGAAGTCTTCAGCATCCTAACTAAACTCAAACCATCCTCCCACACCAAAGACCCTCTCCGGTCCACACTCGTCCAAGATCTCAAACATGTAATTGTCCCCTACTGGACCAACATCATTAACAACTCCCAGGAAATGTTCCCACCTGACTTCAACTCGGACAAATCACCCCCATCCCCAAAAATCCCAAAGCTGACCCCAATGAGCCTAACAATCTCCGCCATATCTCCAATCTCCCATTCCTCTCCAAAGCCCTCAAAAAACGCGCCCTCCACCAATTGGACAATCACATTGACACATTCAACCTTCTAGACCCCCTTCAATCTGGCTTCCGCAAAGGTTGCAGCACCGAAACCGCACTGTTAAATATAGTAGATGATATTCACTTAGCTCTCCCCCTTATCCAGGGCTATCTACTTATCCTCCTTGACCTTACTGCTGCATTCGACACAGTCTATTAACCCTACCTTACTCAATACACTCAAAGATTGCTTCGGCATTAATGGCACTGTCCTTACCTGGTTCGCATCCTACTTCCAACACAGAACACAACAAATTAAAATTCAAAACCGCCTCTCTAAACCTACTCCTGTCTCCCTAGGTGTCCCTCAAGGATCCATCCTCTCCCCTGCCCTCTTCAACCTCTTTATGGAAACCCTCACCCTTATACTTAAACAAGCAAAAATCAACTTCCACCTTTACGCCAATGACACCCAACTGTACTATAAAATTAAATCACATGCCGATATCTTTCACCATAACTCTACACTAACCAAAATCCAAACCTGGTTCCATACAACCATCTTAAAATAAACCCTAACAAAACTGAGATCATCCTTTTCTTTCACAAAAACAACCCTCTCCCCATCCAAACATGGATCACGCACCTTAACGCCCTAAACTGCCCTCTCTCCCTCGCCGATTCTGTCAAAGCGCTCAGTATCACCATCACTAATAAACTCACACTCAACTCCCATGTAAAGAACTCGGCTAAAAGTGCACTCTTCACTCTCTGCCACCTCAAAAAAATCAAACCTTTTATCCCAGCCAACGACTTCAAACTAATTATCCAATCTCTGGTCCTATCCAAAACTGATTACGAAAATGCCCTTCTCTCCAGTACTCCCAAAATCCACCTCACCCCCATCAAATCCATCCTCAACCTTGCAGCTAGATTAACAACTAACATTAAACGTTTTGACCACATCTCCCCTACCCTCAAGACCCTCAAGTGGCTCCCCATCGAAGGCAGATCTTCTTACAAAATTGCATGTATCACACACAAAGCCCTCTATCAGGACACTCCAACATACCGCTCAACGAAACTCAAAAAAGCTGGCTGGGCCAGATCGCTGAAAAGCACTAACACCCTTCTTCTCATTCCACTTCTTCTAAAAAAAAAGCGCATCTAAATCCCGCTCCTTCTCTGGCAAGGCCCAACCATCTGGAACGTCCTCCCCAAAGACCACTGGTGCAACCCCTCCTATGGTAGCTTCAAAAGAGACCTTAAAATTCACCTCCTCACTAAATTCTTGGAGTCATTAGATCCTAGGTCCCCCCTCATCATACCGTCGCCCCCCCCAGGAGTCTGCCTACCATGCCCTCCCTACTACATTGTATAGCTTACTTATAACAATGACACACTGATCATAATAATCTGCTCTCTATTACGATATATGCACAATGTTTATTATGTTATTCTATTTATGCCTTTATTTTCGTGTGATGTCTGATGTAATTTGCTTCATATACTGTCTATTGTTATTTTCTTCCTCTTATGTTCAATGTTGATGTGAAGCGCTCTGATACCCATGGGTGTAGCCAGCACTATATAAAACCTTTCAAATAAATAAACAAAATGGCATTCATTGCTGCTAGGACTTTCCATGTGGATGGATAGATGCTTGATTGTACAAAACCCTTCGTGTATCATCCTTCCATTCTCTGCAAACATGTTGTTTGTCAAGATGTTTTTTTTTGTTTGAACACCAATCAATAGAACTATGGTGAAATGTTAACACAGCTGCATAGGGCCCGCCCTAATGTGTAGAAATTGAATGCACTTACAACCTTTGTGTCCAGGTTATCAATTTGTTAATCATCCTGTACAACTAACAGAATAGCACAAGTAAGAACTTGAAACATTTCATCCTAATGATACCAATGCAAGAAGGAAAGAGAGTGTAAGCAACAGAAGCAAGTAAGCTTGTAGATTACACGCACACCTACTGTTCTGGTTCACTACAACACTAATGTTCATGTTTCCAAAATACATACACAAGGTAGGGATATTTAGAGGCCATAGAGTAATGACTTCCTATATGTATGTTTAACATTCTGTTATCAAAGTTTAAGCTAATTCCAGTCTGGCGGTAATATGCAGGCTTTTTACACTGGTCCATCTCAATATATGTGCAGCTGTGTATGGTATAATTTTTTCTGAATTTAGCTAATTGATGATCTGGTCAGATGGTGATTGGTGGGGCGTCCTGTACTCTCGGCCAGGTACGTAGAGCTTGTGCCATCTCAATGGATTACTTTCTGTGTGTTTAGTTTACCACGCTCTTGCTATATAAAGGAACGCATATCTTGGAAAACGGACCTGCTCTAGCGACAAGGTGGTACTGAGCATGGGCACCTCTTATGATTGAGAATTCAGAGGATATTCCTTTTTGAGCGGAAGGACCTTCCAGGTCTTCGACGGTGACTCCTGTTCCACCAGCAGACCTCTGTGCTGTGGGGTACCGCAGGGCTCTTCCTTAAGAACCACGCTGTTCAATGTGTACATGAGACCGCTGGCTGGGGTCGTCCGTCAATATGGCATCAAGATCATCTCGTATGCGGACGACACCCAGCTCGTGGTCTCCCTGGCACAGAAGAACAGCGGGCACCCGCAAGTCAACCTGGCTGCCTGTATGGAAGATGTAAGGAGATGGATGACGGCATCCTCTTTAAAACTGAATGGGGATAAAACCGAGATCATGCTTCTCGGCCCCCCTCCCCCACCACCATCGACCAGCTATGGCCCTCCAGCTTAGGTCCACCCCCATCCCCGAAGGAGGACATCAAAAGTCTAGGAGTCTGGCTTGACAAATCTCTCACCCTTCACACCCAGGCAACAAAAACCTCAGCTATCTGCTTCGGGATCATCCGGATGTTAAGAAAGATCCTACCGATCCTGCCCTTTGAAGCCAAGCAAGTGGTCATTGAGGGCCTCATACAGTCCCGGCTTGACTTTAACAATGCCCTCTACCTGGGGGGCCCTGAATACGTGTTGCAAAAACTTCAGCGGACCCAGAACTGCGCAGCCCGTACCCTACTCCAAATTCCTCGCAGAGAATCGGCCAAAGCAGGGATCCGATCACTCCACTGGCTCCCTGTCAGGGAAAGAATAAAATTTAAGGCCCTATGCATATTCCATCAAGCTTTTCACAGAACCGGCCCCGAGATCAACCACTCTCTTCTCACCCCCTACTGCCCCGGCAAACAACTTCGATCAACAAATGCATCTCTTGCCACAGTTCCCCGAATTAAGAGGTCCAGAGCAGGAGGCAGGTCCTTCACACTCAATGCCGCCAAACTCTGGAACTCCCTCCCCCCCCCTTAAGATCCAACCCCATCCTCTCGTCCTTCTGTAAAGATCTGAAAACCATCCTCTTCAGAAACTAACTACCCCTCACTTCCCCCGGAGTACTACACCCTCTATTTCAGCGCTTGGACGCCCTCGGGCAGCAGCCGCGCTATATAAATCCCCTTTCATTTCATTTCATTTCATTCATTTCATGCCGGCCTCCCTGACACGGTCGACCAGGATATCATGGTCGACCGTGTCAAAGGCAGCTGACAAATCCAGGAGTACCAAGGCCTGACTGATGTTGGAGTCAGCTCCCCTCCGCAGCTCCTCCATCACTGAGAGGATGACCGACTGGAATGGGCGGGTCTAAAGCCCGCCTGTTGGGAATCGAGGAACTTCGAACGCTCGATGAAAAGTGCTCAGAGAGTTGGTGACATGGGACTCAAGGACTTTACTAAGATAAGGGAGTAAAGAAATAGGGCGAAAGTTACTCATAACTGAAGGATCTGCGTTGGGTATTTTGAGAATAGGCACCACCTCGGTGACTTTAAAAGAGCTGGGAACCAGGCCCAGTTTAAGGGAGTTATTCAGGAGTGTCAAAGGGGGGGAGGGGCAAGCGGAGAAAATCTCACGCAAGACATGGGGGGCAGCAATCGGTGGGGAAACCGGAAGCCGGTTGAAAGGACATACTATACCAAATCATACAATGACAAGCCATGCCTTACCATGATATACAGCAACAACCCATACCGTCCTGTAAAATGACAGGCCATAACAAACCATTATATACAATGACAGGCCAAATGATATGACAGGCCACACAATAACAATCTATATAATGACAGGCCACACTATATCATACCATACAATACAATGCCATACTTTGCAATGACAGGCCAAACCATGCAATACTATTCAATGAGAGGCCACACCATACTATACAATTACCACACTATACAATGATAGGCCATACATCAACATACTATACAATGACAGACCATACCATGACAGGCCATACTAGGTCATATCTTGCTATACAGCGACCGTACATACCACATTATACAATGACAGGCCATGCTATACCATAATATATAGGGTTAGGCCATATCATGCTATATAATACATTACAATGACCGACCATACCATACGAGGCAAAAAGTATTATCCAATCATATTAATATAAAGTTTATGATATATACTAATAATATAATATATTCAAATTTTATAAAGTTGTCCAACATGCATGGATGTCATTTAGACATTGCTATTGTGACCCCTAGCTTGCCCATTTCTACCCGTGGCGATGCCTTTGCGACCCCTGACCTCAGAGGTGGCAAAATGAGTGCCAAAAACACAGGGCTGTCTTACATTATCAGAGTCAGGCTCTAACCTCGTTTTCTGCTCATTTGTATTACAATAATAGTTTATTATTCACTATTAGCGTACTTCTTGAAGCACTTTTGACAAAATGTTGGCACTGGAGTACTGGAGTCAATACTTGCATATGGGATACCCTCGGCAAAATCCTACTTCTGGCACCCTGTAGGTAAATTGTGGCACGGAGCACCCATGAAACAATGCCTCCCTGGCCTCTTGGAGGAAATTCTTAGCATAGTCGGCACCTATGGCACATTGGAGGAAATTCTTGGCAAATGGTAAGACAACTGTGGCAAGGTTATAGGGCCATCCATGACAAAATGTGGTCCTTGACATATTAGACATAACCTTTGACATAAAGGACCGCCACAATGCAACAGTAGCAGTATTAGGAAAATTCTGGCACTGGCATGTATGTAATGTTTGTGCAAGAGAGCCCACTATCGCAAAATGCTGGTCCCAGCAATGGGGGTAATTTTTGAGTAAGTGGGCACCCATAGGATATTTTAAAACCATAATTGGGTGAACTCATTGGGACTGTCAGACTTCAGTAGCTTGGCACACCATGAAAGGACAAATATTTAGTGAGTTTTTTTTTTAGAGACATTGGCTTTTTAGCAGTGACAATTGTGCATTAAAATGCACTAGTAAAGGCCATTTTTTAAACTTTTCAGAGGGAAGAGAAACCCCCACAGTTTGTTCTCCCCAGGAAGAATATATCATTTTAATTTTGCAATTATGTAACTTCAACAATGTTAATTCTTGTGATCAGGATTAAGGTTACGTAACATTAGCCCATGTCTCGAAGAGACCGCTCATGCGATGTCTAGCCAAGACCTACAAATTATTGCATGATGTATGTATTTGTGTAACTTGCAATTCGCTGTTCCTTATGTAAAGCGCTCTGATACTTTCGGGTCCAGCCAGCGCTATTTAAAACTCAAAATAACTGTAAAGCGCTCTGATATCCTTCGGGATCTGGTTCGCACTATATGAAACTTTATACACACATACACATCACTTCTTGGGACAATGAGGGGTCAAAGTGTGTATGATGCCACTTCCGCTACCCCTGGCATTTTGGTGAATTGACATTCATGCTAACATGGATTAGGTAGGAAAGTACCCCTGTTCGACATGGTCACCCTCACTTTTTGCCTGGTATCTGATGCAATTTGGACTGAAGTGCACTGGGTTCCTGCTAACCAAGTCCCCAGTGCCTGTGCTCTTTCCCTAAAAACAAGGTAAACGTGCAATGGCTCCCCAATTGGCAAGACTTTTAGCACCCCTGTAAGTCGCTAGTTAATGGTACCCCTGGTACCTAGGTCATGCGTCCTAAAGACTGTAGCATGTATTGTGCCAACTTTACGGACCCAACACTAAACTTGGGCAAACTGCCATTGCAGGCTGTTTGAAATAATGCAGACAAAAGTAAACACAACACATGGCACACACTCTGTGTGCCATGTCCCCAGACACTGTATGAACTGTATGCAAGTCACCCCTACAGAAGGCCATACAGTCCTAAGGCAGATGCATTATATTAGATGTCTAGACATATCCGCATGAGCAGATATGTCCCTGTGCTGTCTAGTTCAATTACTAGATAGTACAAGTGAACAAGGAAGCCTTCTTAAGTATATATACTGGGCACTGGTCATTATAAGCTACTCAGCTACATGATGCTTCACTAAAATCTTTGATGTTTGGTATCAAGCACCTTGTCTTAATAAATCCATATTGATGCCAGTATTGGATTTATTAAGACATGCACCCAGAGGGCACCTTAGTGATGCCCCCTGAAAACCTACCAGCCTGCTGTGTGCTGGTTTACTGGTGTAGTCCAGTCTGCCACCACACAGGTTTCTGACTCCCTGTAGGTGAAAGCCCCCACTCTCTGAGGTCAGAAATAATACCTGCTCTGGAGGAAGGAGTTCACACCACCTCCACCAGCATGGCTAGTGATTTAGCATATCAGGGCCAGGGATTTCAAAGTCCCTGCTGCCTTTGATATGCGACCTGGGCTTCCCCCAGACTTAGGAGATGCCACCCCCCTGCCCTGAGGCCATTCGGCACCAGGACATTCGGGAAATTAATATGCAGGGAGGCCTGGTGTACTACCAGGTCTGTCACACCCCTAAGGTGGGCTGGCTGATGTGACCCATCATAGAAGGATTCAACCATTTTGATTTTGGTAGAATTAGGAATGCTGTGACAGGGTTATGCCCACTCCCTACAGGAAGTGGTCATATAGGTGGTGTAGTGACCCCAAGGGCAAATAGCCTATTGGCTACTACCCTTAATGCCCCTAAATTCAGTATTTAGGTGGTACCTCTAACACCAGGAACTCAGAGCTGACAGACACAAGAAAAGGAGAACAAAAAGACAAAGCAGAGAAAACTGAGGACCATCTGCAGACTTTTTGATGCCAAACCCTGCCTGCCCGCACCTGCTACGACAATTGCAACAAAACTACTAGTCCTGCCACTGTGCAGCTGCCAAGAACCCTGGTGGACTGCCAGCACTTTGCAAATTGCTACCAATCTCCCTTGGAGTAAAGGAGCTACTCCCCTGCAGCAAAGTCTGGTCCACCGTTCTGCTGCTCCCTGGTCTCACCAACACAGCACCCACCCAGGAGGAGGTTGACATGCTCCAGGAGGTCTCCATCTTGCCACCAAGGGAGAAGACTCCAGGATCAACCGGAGACCCCTTGCAGCAACCCAAGCCTGCTTGAGTCCAATCTGGACCAAGACCAAGCAGCCATTAAGGGCCATCAGCACAGCAGAGACCAACTTTGAGAGTAGCCCAGCTGTCCTGATTTGTGTCCCCTCAACCAGCGAGACCGCGAGCACCCACGACGCACAAGCACAGTCGACATAACCACTCTACACCTGAGCACCCCAGCCTGGGTTCATGAGAACTGACTATGCTCCTTTGCTCCCAGGGCCCTCATGAACCCAGACCCCCCCATTAGGAGCTTCCAGGTTTCTCCCCAAGGCTCCCTCTTCACCCTGTTTCTAGGTGGCCCCTCTCTCTCCTGTGGTGTAGTGTGCAAAGCTACCAACCCAGCCAGCGCCTCTGCACCTGGTTGCTCCAGGGCAGGTAAACCAATCAATCAACCAGGGGTTTGTTAAAGCGCGACTACTCACCTGTAAGGGTCTCAAGGCGCTAGGGGTGGGGGGGTGCAGGTTCCATTCCATCAAGGAGGGGGTCTGTCGTAGAGCCAGGTTTTGAGGTTTCTTGCGAAGATGGGGAGCGATGTTGTCTGTCTGAGGTGGAGCGGAAGGGCGTTCCATGCTTTGGCAGCGAGGAAGGAGAAGGAGCGGCCTCCCGATCTGGTCTTTCTGGTGCAGGGGACCACGGCGTAGGAGAGCTGGGCTGATCGTAGGGTCCTTTGGGGTGCGTGGAATTCGAGTCGGCTGTTCAGGTATGCTGGTCCGGTGCCGTGGAGGGCCTTGTGTGCGTGGGTGAGCATCTTAAAGGTGATTCTCGCCTCGACGGGGAGCCAGTGGAGTGTGCGCAGGTGCTGGGAGATGTGGCAGTGTTTTGGCAGGTTGAGGAACAAAATAGGTTGTCTGGGAGCTACCCTTTCTATCAGGAAAAGGATTGGGTCAACAATAGCAAAAATTCAGAGTTCCTTCTCCTGGATTCACTATTTATCAAATCTTTAATTAGTCATGGGGTCTTCCCTAGAGAAGCAAGGGGGTTTGTAGTGTTACAGTAGTTACCAAATTTACACTTCAATGAAAATGGTGCCCACAAGTATCAGCAAAAACATGAAACAATAGTGTTGTTGTATAAAAATATTGATCAATTATTTATTTAAAAAACATAATGCAAACAATTTATAATAAATCACAACATGTACAAAATTACAAATTTATTCTAGGTTTTTACAAACGCAAAAAACATTCATCATTTTAAAACAATTATTATTAAAACATCATACTGTCAATTATGCAATGGTTTTTGTTAAAAATTACTGGGACATAGGAACGAAAAAGTGTCGACGCAGCGTTTCGGTGCCTCTTTATTTTGCACCTTCTTCAAGGACTCGTTCACGATTCAGTTATTCTACTCTGAAAACATACAGTAATACATAATGTTAGGCCCATATTTTCGTACATTTGCACATAGATATTTAATAACACTTCTAGACTTAGCTGATATTTGGTAACTATGAACATCAATACAAGTACCCTGCGGTTTCTTAGCATTCATTTTGTTAACAGAATGCCAAGGATGGAATACATCCCTTGTGTTATGGGGGGTCTAATTGTTATTATTTAGACACCTAGTGTTCTACTCCTTACAGGTTCTATTGGCAGGTTGAGGACCAGTCTTGCGGCGGCGTTCTGGATGTTCTGTAGCTTGCGGATGAGGTTTTTGTTTATTCCGGCGTAGAGTGCGTTGCCGTAGTCGAGTCTGCTGGTGACCAGGGCGTGAGTGACTGTCTTTCGGTGTTCGAGGGGGATCCATTTGAAGGTCTTACGAAGGAGGCGGAGGGTGTGGAAGCAGGAAGATGAGACAGAGTTGATCTGGCGGTCCATTTTGAGCTCGGAGTCCAGGATGATTCCCAGGTTGCGTGCGTGGTCTGTGGGGGTTGGCGGGTTTCCGAGGGCGGTGGGCCACCAGGTGTCACTCCAGGCGTCGGGGTTTGGGCCCATGATGAGTACTTCTGTTTTGTTGGTGTTTAGTTGTAGGCAGCTGTTTTTCATCCATTTGGCGATGGCTTCCATGCCTTCTCGAAAGTTGCGTCTGGCGGTGTTGGGCTCGTTGGATAGGGAGAGGATGAGCTGGGTGTCATATGCGCATGACACGATGTTGAGTCCGTAGGTTCTGACGATGGGGGCAAGTGGAGCCATGTAGACGTTGAAGAGCGTCGGGCTGAGGGAGGAGACCTGGGGGACTCCGCAGGTGGTAGGTGTGGGGTCCGAGAGGAAAGGGGGGAGTCTGACCCGCTGCGTCCTGCCGGAGAGGAAGGAGCAGATCCAGTCGAGGGCCTTGTCCTGGATTCCTACGTCATGGAGTCTGCGTATTAGGGTGCGGTGGGAGACTGTGTCGAACGCCGCTGATAGGTCGAGGAGGATGAGGGCTACTGTTTCTCCTTTGTCCAGTAGGGTGCGGATGTCGTCTGTTGCGGCGAGGAGGGTGGTTTCCGTACTGGTTTTTTTTCTGAAGCCGAATTGGGAGGAGTCGAGGATGTTGTGTTCTTCAATGAATGTGGCGAGTTGGCTGTTGATGGCTTTCTCGATGACTTTCGCTGGTAACGGGAGCAGGGAGATGGGTCTGTAGTTTTTGAGGTCGGTGGGGTCCGCTGAGGGTTTCTTTAGGAGGGGGTTCACCTCGGCGTGTTTCCAGTCGTCGGGAAACGAGGCAGTCGCCAGGGAGCGGTTGATGGTGTGGCGGAGCATGGGTGCGATGGTGTCGGCGGCTCTGTTGAAGATGTGGTGGGGGCAGGGGTCCGTGGGGGCCCCTGAGTGGATTGACTTCGTTGTCTTCAGTGTGTCTTCGGTGGTGAGGGTTGTCCAGTCATCAATCGCTGGTTTCCGGTTGTCGGGGGTGGTTGGTGAGGGTTCAGTGTGTTGGTTGTCTTCGTCGAAGTTGTCGTAGATGCTCTTGATTTTGTGGTGGAAAAAGGTGCTGAGTTTGTCGCAGAGGTCTTGTGAGGGAGGGATGTCGGTAGACTCGCTGGTGGGTTGGGCGAACTCCTTGATGATGCTGAAGAGTTCCTTACTGTTGTGTGCGTGGGTGGAGATTCTGTCTTCAATCGCTTTTTTCCTCGTTTCTCTGATGAGTTGATGGTGGGCGTTGGTGGCAGCTCTGAAGTTGTTGTGGGCTTCTGTGGATTTGGTGTTTCTCCAGGCCTTTTCGAGGCGGGGGCATGTGCACCTGGATTCTCGAAGTTCGGTGGTAAACCATCTGGCTTTCTTGGCACGGGTATTGTTGTTTTTCTTGAGGGGGGCTTTGGTGTTGGTGCTGTCCGAGATCCATCTATGCAGGGTTCGGGCTCCGGTGTTGGGGTCGTCGTTTTCCGAGATGGTTGGGGTGGAGTTGTTGAGTGAGGGAGTGAGCTGGTCGTCGGTGATTTTGGTCCAGTTTCTTTGTGGAAGCAGGTGCTGGTGTCTGTGGATGGTGGGTGTTCTGAAGGTGAAGTGGACGCAACGATGGTCGGTCCATGGGAGTTCGGTGGTGTGGCTGAAGGTGATGGAGTTTCCTGTAGTGAAGAGGGGGTCGAGGGTGTGTCCTGCTGAGTGCGTGGGCTCGGTCACGATCTGGCGGAGTCCAATGTTGTGGAGGTTGTCCAGGAGGCATGTGGTGTTGGGGTCCAGTTGATTGTCGAGGTGGAAGTTGAGGTCTCCCAGCAGGGTGTAGTTGGTGGATGCGATGGCCTGCGGGGAGATAATGTCCGTGATGGAGTTGGCGAAGGGTCCGCGGGGTCCAGGGGGTCGGTAGATGAGGGTTCCTCGGAGGGCGGCGGTGGGGCTGGCCAGTATCTTGAAGTGAAGGTGCTTGTGGTTCTATGCTCCGTGGCCCCTACCACCTTAAGTCCTGAAGAGGATCCCGGGAAACCTACTGCAAGTAACTATGAAATAGATGCCTTTTTCTCCCATAGGAAAGCATTACCGTGTAAAGACGCATTTAAGTTAACTTTTTACTTACCTGTGAAAATCAATATCTTGACAAGTACTTACTTGATACCGAAGTTCTTGGTGTTGAAATTTATATAAAAAATATGTTATTTTTTCTAAATGTGTTTCAAGTTTCTTTTTAAGTGTGCCTCATTTATTGACTCTGTGTGTGTTCAACAAATGCTTTAACACTATCCTCTGATGAGCCTAAACTGCTCGCTCACACTACCACGAACAAGAGCATTTGGGATTATTAATATAAACCCGGTGAGCCAATAGGGGTCGTCTGGACTTTCTAAATAGTGTACCTCTTTTTAGTACCTACATAAAAAGCCAGCTTCCTAATGCTAGAAAAACTTTGACCATAGCCAATAGATCTTGCGTAGGAGAGACCTATTGGCTTTGCCAATGCTTGTTGTGTTTTAGTTGTTTTATTGAAGGTTACATGTTGTTTGTGTATGTAGTGTTCTATCTGACATTAGTATGCCGCTATATGGTGTATTTTCACATGATTCTGAGGCTTTTCTAGTAAAACTCATCCTAATACACTTTATGTTTTGCACGTTTTGTACTAGACTATGTTTTGGTTGATGCAAGTGTCTTCCAGAATGCAAATTACAGGTCCCTTGATGGAACTTCCCACAGGAATAGTATCCTCACTGCTTAGCCCTCTCTGTACATCTACTAACCAGGGGCATAGCTTATGGGGGAGGGGGTGTTTGGGGTGAGACCACCTACTTCAATAAATGCATTTTTGGCTTGAAATTTGGGTCTGGGAGCTGTGAATCGGGTCTTCTATAACTCTGTTGTTTTATCTTTTCATCTTATTTTGAATAAAAGGTTTTAACTTAGTATTTTGTTTTAAAAAATGATTGTAGACAGAGGCCTACCTAATGCAAGTAGGTTTTGAACCTGTTCCTCATGAGAACAGTGTATCCCGAACCTTGGTCAACCCTCCAGCCTTCAACTTACTGTTTTTTAATTGGGAAATTTGTGATTCACACCCCCACCCCAATCTCACTGACTAAGCTATGTCCCTGTCTATGACGTCTCGCCTTTGCTAATCAGTTCAGGGACGTTCTCAAGGACAGCAAGATATAACATAGTACCTTTGCATAGACACATGAATACGCAAAAGTGGAGATCGATACAAATGCTAGCCCAAAGAAAGAAGGCACCACCACCCACATGAAACAAAACACGCACTTATGTGATGTCTTATGAAACAACCATAGTTGCACAGAGCTCTCTACTCCATACATAACCAGGGCAACTTTGCCAACTACTACACTCACACAGGACTGGAAGGGATCAACTAAGCATGGGCGGATTTTGCGGATCCACGATTCGCGGATTTAGCGGATCCACGGATCGTGGATCCGCAAAATCCGCCTATTTAGCGGATTCAGCGGATTTGCGGATTGGGGGCGGGGCTCCCTCGAGTGTGTGGGCGGGGCCAAACGGACGGGGCTTCCACGCGAGCGCACATGCCTCTTGTGTGTCCGGGGATATTTGGGAAGAAGGCACATCTGCCCAGCCTCCCAACGCTCACGATTTTTTTTGGGCTGGTGAATGAGTCACTACATTTGCGCTTCAACTAGTTCCAGCGACCAAGTGTGTGTTACTATGCAATCGCGCCGAAGTGCGCAGGGGTCCCTTTAGTGAAATGTCCATCATAGTGGGTAAATGGCGGGAAGACGGTGCACACCTCGAGTGTGTGGGCGGGGCCAAACGGACGGGGCGTCCATGCGAGCATGCCTCTTGTGTGTATAAAAGGGCAGAGACCGATCAGCAGATTAGTTTTTGGGCTGATCAATGAGTCACTGAATTAAAGCTTCAACTAGGGCACATGCTTTATTGATATCTGCAAGTGTTTCCTGTTGAGGTTTATTTTTTTGTGCCAGGACCGTCGTGCCCGAATGAACCCTGCCCTTCATATTTACTCAAGAAGACACCACCGGTGAAATAATTTACGATGGCGCCGGCAAGCTGCCAGCGCCATCCTGCAATAGTTACTTAATTAGCTTCAACAGGAAGCTCTAACTGTTAAAATAAAGCAGGCGCTCGAGCCCCTGCTGTATCTTATCTATTAGAGCTTCCTGTCGAAGCTAATTAAGTAACCATTTGAGGATGGCGCTGGCAGCTTGCCGGCGCCATCGTAAATTATGCAGGCTTGAACTTTTGACCGCAAAATCCGCTCCGATCGCGGATTGCGGATTCTCGGTAAATCCGCGAGAGTTCGCGGATCGCGGATTTACCGAAAATCCGCAAAATCCGCGATCGGAGCGGATTTTGCGCTCATGCTTAGGATCAACATTCACCTCCGACTGCACACAGGATCAGAGAGAGTCACACCCGCCCTCTACTGTGCATTAGAGCAGGGAACTCCTCATTTACTTCTAGAATACCTGCTCACTCAAGATGTGTGCACCCCGCATAGGCAAATATGTCTCAGTTCAGTGACGTATCCATTTAAATGTGAATGTGTATGTGAATGTGTTGGATTTGTAAAGCGCACGGCTGCCCGTAAGCGTCCCGGCGCTGGAGACCGCTTGGGAACCCGTCCTTGCTTTCCCTGTGAGATGGTCCCTTCTGGGTATCTCCAAGGTGAAACCAGGCCTCCCCGGCATCTGTGGGGGGCCGTTGTAGAGATGAGGCAAGCTTAATGCCCAGAGTTGCCGAGTGTGATCCCTGGTTAGAGTAGGCGCCGAGGCGAGAATTGTCAAGTCCACTGACCCTGGTCCACGACCCTGCCGCGTCGGGAATTGAACCGTGGTCCCAGGCCATTCTCTGCTTCCGGGTCTGCTGCCTCTAACCAGTGAGCCACAATACTCCACTCCAAATGCCATCACTGTTTGTCACAAACCACATCTTGACCATGTTTCTATTCTTCTGCTTCTTTCTTTATGCTACTGCACAACTAAAGATCTGTGAAACGCTCTGATACAAACAACTGTTTAGTTTCTTCTGTGTGAAACTGTTACTTCAAGATCATGGCCGTGCTATAAAAACCCAAGTAAATAAATACTGTGCAGGGATCCAGGGCAAAAAGTCACAGAGGAAGCCGTACTGGATCCAGACTCAAGGGAAGTCTCACCTGCACTTTGTCTGCACAGTGGAACAAGATACTTCGCCCTCTTCTGCAATCAGTGCTAGGGAGATAATATATATGGGCAGTGCTCAACTTGTAAAATGATAAGTACCAAGGCCCTCATCAGGCGGAAACTGTAGCTTGCGACACCTTTTGCCACTGCCAATGACAGTACCAACATAACTCTTAATAGTCACACTCCTACAAGTGTGACACTTCAGACTATTCCATGCCCCAATGCAATAAGAATGTCTAGGGCTGCAGGTATTAGTCATTTATACTGTATATTGAACTAATAAACAACTGTTGTTGTCAGGGATTTAAGTGGGATGAAAAAACTGGGGGGGGTCTCTCAAAGGGGCGTGTTCAATGTAATTAAGGGCGTGGCTTAAAAAACACGTAAACTACAAATCTGTGCTTAACATATTGTGCCACCCGAATAGTATTTATAGTTTCTGTCATTGCATCCAGATATATGATACAACAAGTAACATCATACCTACAAGAAGTCAGGACTATTGGCTTTGTCAATGGTTGTTAGTTGCATAAGATAAATAAGCAGCAACTATGGCTTGTATATAATATTGAAAAACCTTCCACTTTAAGGTCTGGTGACACCACAACAATGTTGGTGCTCCTGAGTTTCAAAAAGAGAAGGGAAACCCTGAGAGAAAATGACTCTTTTTAAAGGATTTCCCTTCCCCAACAACCCTCACCAGGCATGACGTCATGCCTTAACTTCTCCACTATTGAGGTGTGAGCACACGCACATTGAGGTGCCTGCTGTCACTGCAGTCTGTAAAAAACAGACCGCCTGTGCCAGGGCACAAAACAGAGCCCGATAGAGACCCGTTTCGAGGCCCCCTCTAACCCCTTCCGTGCGGCCGCGATTCCCCCCGTGTGCAGCCGCGGAACGAACAGGGCGGGGCTGTGATGAACCCCAGCCGTCATCCGCACACGAGCACCGTGGAGCGTGACGGCTGGGGTTCGTCACCAGCATGGAAGGGGTTAAAAAACTGCTGGTTCTCAGACCCAGTGAGACCCGTCCTACTTAAAGCCCTGGTTGTTGTCCTCATATCTAAATTCGATATACAGAGCCACCATGTGGCAGACTGGCCCAAGTCCTGGTGTTGACAAGTGCTGGGGCCGAGCACTGGCTCAATTTTAGCACTGTATATGGGATAAAAAACCACCCTCCTGTATGTTATGAGCATATTACAAGATGCCGAGGAGTTCATTAACCATATAGAGAAACGAGGCCGAAGGCTGAGGTAATGTAATTCCAAGGTAACCTGCAGCATCCTTTTAACATATGGCAGAGGTTATTTTATTCCCAATATTACATGGTCGCACCTTTTCCTAAAAAAGCTTCAGCCTTTGGTCTCTTGCGCCTTCGTGTTGATGATCATGGTTGCAAATATGTAGAAAATTTGGAAACTTTTATTAGAACTTTGGAATGTTGAGAGCACCTTTGAAAACTCTGCAGCGGCTCAGGGCCAATAATGGCTGTTTCTTAGCTTTTAATACCGGACATTCTACCCTTAGTCGGTGCAATGTTCTAATAGACTTATAGCCCTTTGGCTGCAAGCCAGCCTTTAACAACAGGTATCACCATTAGCCCCAGGATACAAGGCCCTAGTGCTAAATTAAATCCTCAAACACACAGCTACTCGTTTTCTTGTAAACCCATTATACACAGTTCAAAAGAAGTCCCTTTAAAAAATCAATGTATATTTCATGAAGATTCCTTTTCCTTTGCCTGAAATCGCCGGACACTGACCGAGGAGGGAGCTGAGGGAGCCTGTTGTTGCCCGCCTGCCTGCTTCTGCCGCCGCCCCTCGCCGGACCCGCTTCGCGGGTCCCGCTTCGCGGCTAGGAGCAGTCTACAGGACCTTGAGGTGTGTTTGCTCTCCTGACCGGCAGGGCTGCGAGCGAGAAGCGGCGGACTCCAAGCACCAGGAGTCCCCGCGCGCCCGTGGTCATCTGGGCTGCTCTCCCTGCCGGCTCCGCCCCCAACTGGAAGCACAAAGCGGCGCCTTACCCTGCAGTCAGCGGATTCCTTTTCCTTTGCCTGAAATCGCCGGACACTGACCGAGGAGGGAGCTGAGGGAGCCTGTTGTTGCCCGCCTGCCTGCTTCTGCCGCCGCCCCTCGCCGGACCCGCTTCGCGGGTCCCGCTTCGTGGCTAGGAGCAGTCTACAGGACCTTGAGGTGTGTTTGCTCTCCTGACCGGCAGGGCTGCGAGCGAGAAGCGGCGGACTCCAAGCACCAGGAGTCCCCGCGCGCCCGTGGTCATCTGGGCTGCTCTCCCTGCCGGATCCGCCCCTCACGTCTGATTACATTGTAACAAAAGGGACGCATCATCCCGCTGCGCGGGAGCGCGCGGGAGGGCGCCGGGAGAAGCCCGGGACAAGGGCGGGGCCGTCTGTGGCCGTCCGGGGTCGGACGAGGTTGGGTTGGGCCCAGAGTTCTGGTTCACCTTTTACCCTAATTTTTATATTCTTATTTATTGCCATACATAATATCATACGTAACACCATCTTGCGGCCCTAACACCAGCCCCTAATCATGGTTTTAAGATCAGGCAAACAGCGTCTAGTGCATATCAAAACCTCAGAGGGTGTTGTTTCAGGCCCCCTAGATGCCTTTATAACTAGAGCCTCAGGAATACTAGAAAAAGAGATAGAACTGGTTGAGCGTAGATTATCCCTGGACTTAGTCACTGGGAAACGCTCCTCAATAGGTACCTTGGCCCGTGTTAAAAGCCCCCTAACCAATGCAGCATTTAACTGCATCTCTACATCAGACTCCGATGTAATAGTCCACATGGATGGGGTCGAAGCCACAACACCAACGTCGAATGGAATCATGGAACTGAATTCCGATGACAATATGACTAGTACAGAGGTGGATAGCCAACTTATCGAGGACGATATGTGTAGTTCACTTGGAACCTCACAATCAAATGTTCCCACCGTACCCAGTACTCCCAGTAAAATACCATCAATTACCAACCAGGTTTCACGGAAAAGAAAACATGTCTCAAGTCCACAGGAAGATAAGGTACAAAAACAACTCAAAATAGACCATGCTAATAGTACCTCCCACCCCCAGTCTTTCCAAGCACCCCCAATAGTGTATTGTCCATCACTGGCCCATTTCGGGTCTTCTAACCCCTGTCCAACATGTCTTAGCAGCGACGATATCTTGCTGGCAAAGATGGAGGCAATGTTTAAAACCCTATTGCTTCCGGTCCTAGAAAGTACGAAGATTATGTCTGCCAAAATAGATGTCCTGGAAGCAGCGGTTAATATTAATATGGACCTCTTGCAAAATTTAACAGCCTCCGGCATCAAGTCAAGGGGCCCTAATCCCATAGGGGGAGCTAACCAAAAAGGGGGGACGTCTACAACTATTCCTGTAGGGCCACCAACTACTAATCCAAATAAGAAACCATTAACAGGGGCAAATTTAACATCTGCCACATCGACTTCTGGGAGCCGAGTCCATACCAAAGCTACACCCAAGGTTAAACCTCTTGTGGCTGCTAATAACCCACAGGGAAACAAACACCTAGTGAATGGTGTATCAAAACAACCAAATAACACCCCAGCACTCACACCCACAATGGGCAGGGATAGTAAAACCCCTTTTCCCGATAGAAACAAGAGGACATATAATAGAAATATACGATATCCTCTTAGGGTTAACCTACCTCCAGAAGCGTCACAATACACCATCGTACTAACAGGAGTGGCCCCCCTTAGAGAGGGTGCTAAAGAATCTCAAGGTGACTTGCGGAATAAGGTCTTATTTTGGTTGAATAAACACCGCCCACTCCCTCCGTCATCCCCTACAGAAGTCCTTTATGTAAGGAGAGTGGATTGGGTGGGGAAGGGCGAAAAAGATCTGGAAGGGGACTGTATTTTAATTTCATTCAGGGACCCCTGGGTAGTGGATAGAATCCAAAGGAAACCTAGATTTGCTCGCTTGGGTGATGTCCAGACCTTACACCTTGGTTATTTCTACCCTCACACCCTTTCACATAGTCATATGGGCCCAAATCAATGGAAAGTAAAAGGGGGGAGGCACCGAGAGTCCACAACTAACCACCCTCCATTTTATCCCCCCCTCTATAACCATTTTGAGGCACTATCAGATCTAGAATGGGTTGACTGACTACGTGCATCGACACAGTCTTCAAACACAGCTATAGTGGAAGATGAAGGTGTGCAGATTCCATTTATTCCTACCTCAGATCCAGCAAAGGAACAGCTGTCCCTGCCCCAAAATAAAACCAGAATGCAGAGGGGGTTTGGGGGGGTAAATGTCACCAACTCAAACACAGATGAAATCAGAGTAACAGATACCTGTATACCGAGCCCCCAATCCCCTCTCACTGTCAGCAACGACCATGCAGAGATAGATTTATTAACTTCACATATGGTGTCTTGGAATATTGCTGGAGCCAAGACCCGTTTGGTATCTGAGGATTGGTTGGAGTTTATTGGAAAATATGAGGTTGTGCTTTTGCAGGAAACATGGGCCACGGCTCCATTTTACATGGCTGGATTTATAAACTTTTTTAAACCAGCAATTAAAGGTACAAAAGGGCGTGCGTCAGGAGGACTAACCATATGGGTCAAACAGGCCTGGTGCTTTTCAGTATCAGAACTGTATGTGGATAATCCCGATATATTGGCCATAAGGTTGAGCAAAGCAGGAGGGCAGGATATGCTCATTATTAACATATACTGTAGAGGCCTCCCGGGCGGACGATGCCCTAAGTTGATAGGTGCCCTAGACACTTTATTAACGGGCTGGAATAAAGGCACATTCTTTATGATAGCTGGTGACATCAACTGCACAATTGAGCCATTGTATCTGCCGGAGGATAATTGGGGGTTTGAAGAAGATGCCACGTGGAAAATCCCTGAACTTTCCAACAAAATCCCAGTCAAAACAACGGAGGCTGCTCTGAATTGGACAGCTTTTTGCCTCACTTGGGGACTTAGGGCCGTGAACGGTCGTACCAAATCAGACATTGGAGCCAACGCAACTTTTGACAATGGTGTAAGGAAGAGTCGTATTGATTACATCTTTATAAAAATTGAATATTGGAATGTAATTGATGATATGGAAATTGTAACGCGCCCAGAAAGTGATCATAACCCCTTGTCTCTGAAATTTAAAATGTATGATCTGATAAGATTAGGGGAACCAGATCCGAGGGGGCATGGGGTTGTAACCATATCAAATGACCGGAGGAGATTGAAATGGTCAATAATAACAAATGATGTAACGATACAGGCCAACATTGAAAATGTGGTGACGAATGCTCTAAACAATCTTAGGTCCGTTGTTGTTGAGAGGGGCCAGGGTGAACCTGATAAAATGATGGGTATACATGATAAATGTTTCTCCGAGCTCAAAATTATCCTATCTAAACCATGCAAGTCTAATACTGGGCATCCGAATGCACCAAGAGCCAAATGGTACAATAGAGAGTGCAGAGAGGCCCATAGCGATCTCATAGAGAAAGTTAAATCTAGAGACTTGAGCGCAGTAAAAGTTGCCAGGCAAAAGTATAAAAGAGTTCAGTGGGCGGCACAGAAGGAATGGGAAGATGTTTTTTGGGCAGACCTTCTGGACGCTAGTAAATCCAACAACCAGATTAAGTTCTGGGATATTGTTAAATGTGGAAAGGATGGTGAGTTTCGTACCCCGTCCAACCATGTTTCTCCGGAAGATTGGATAAAACATTATTCTACCCAATTCTGCCCCGTAGTTGTCGACCCCATGTCCGGACCGACCCTACTGCCGGCAATACCCCCTGGTAATACGATCTTGTCTTTTACTGAAGTCGAAACGGAGCTTGCATTAGGGTTAACAAAGAGGGGGAAAGCACCTGGGTTGGATCAAATTCCAGCAGACCTATTCAAAGCTAATATAGGCCTTTGGGTACCCTATTTAACAAGCATAGCTAACATCATTGCTAGAGGTGCCCGCATCCCTAAGTCATGGAAGGGGGCGGAGATCCTCCCTATATATAAAAAGGGAGATAGATCCAACCCAGGGAACTATCGCCCGATTAGCTTAATTGACTGCTTCCAGAAAATTTTTGCTCGTATGATTTTGACGAGGGTTCATGGGTGGATGGAACTCGAAGGAATACTGTCCCCATTACAGGCGGGTTTTCGATCTGGTACAAGTACCATTGACCAGGTCTTGAGGTTCTGCATGATCTTTTGGAAGGTAGTCATACTTGGCGGCGGCACCATCTTTGCTGCTTTCATAGATTTGAAATCAGCATTCGATTTGGTGCCAAGAGGAAAACTATGGCAGGTATTAAGGGACCTGGGAATGCCGGGGGAACTATTGGAAATGATCATTAGGTTACACGAAGACAATTTTGCCAGGGTAAGATGGGGGGCACAGGGGCAAGTCACGGACTCATTTCCAGTTTCAAGAGGAGTCCGTCAGGGGTGCGTTCTCGCCCCCACCCTATTCCTACTCTTCATAGACCAGGTAGTGAAATTCTTTGGGTCCATCAACACTGATGCACCGTCCCTGGCGGGGACTAAATTCCCAATGTTGATCTTTGCGGACGACACCCTCCTCTTATCAAAGACGAGGGGTGGTTTACAGAGGGCTCTGAATCACTTTGAGGTATACTGCAACCAAAATGACCTTCAGATAAACGTGGGGAAAACTAAGTTTATGGTTTTCACCAGGAAAAAACCAATACGCAGTAGTGTACAACTTAACAGGGTGAACCTGGAACAAGTTGACACGATGACGTATCTGGGGGTCACTCTGGATTGCCGAATGACCTGGAAGCCACAAATAGAGACCCAACAGCTAAAACTGGCCCAACTGACCGGTTGTCTCTTGCGTGAGCAAAAGAAATCTATCACTAAAAGGGTTGCCCCCGCCTTACAAATTTATGACGTTAAAATTAATGCTGCGACACTCTACGGAGCAGAGTTATGGGGCTTCATGGACCTCTCGAGTTTGTATAGAATTCAGTGTAGGTTTCTTCGTAACCTGGTGGGGTTGCCCCAATCAACTCCACTGATCCCTCTTTGCCACGACATGGGTTGCCTTCCAATAACGGACATGGCAAGATACAGAGTAGTGTCCACTTGGAGGCGCTTATGGACCTCGGAGGATTTGGCTCTTTTTGCAAAGGAGCTAGACGAGGTGAAGGCTATCGGGGGCTCAGAGCGAATCCCCTGGCTTCGCTCGGTGAAAAAGAGCCTATGTGATATGGGCCTGAGCCACCTGTGGGTCTCGCCAGGCACCAACAATTTCCCCTCGAAAAAGGAATTTAAGGGTTTATTTTGGGCCTCAACTCGCCTATCTCTGGTACACGCCTCTAGCTCTGAAAATCTGACGGGGCGCTTTCTAAGCTTTAAATTGGATCCGGCCCGTGAGACATACTGGGATCTCATCTCTAGGCAAATGGATAAAAAATTGTACCATCAATTTCGGGTAGGCTCACTACCCCTTAATTCCTTTACTTCATCTTGGGGCAATAACTCAACCGATCTTTGTAGCTGCTGCCCCGGATGCAAGGAAACCGAGGGCCATTTCTTGTTCGCTTGTCCCCAATATAGTGATCCTCGCCTAAAATGGCTAAAACCCATCTTTAAACGCATGCACTGTAAAAAATCCTCGGATGCAATATTGGCCTTAAAAACAAACACAACTGATTTTACCGTGATATGCTTGGCAAAATATCTAGGTTGGGCATGGGCAATCAGAGCTAGAGGGAATTTAAGTGCCACCTGATCAAAAAAAAAAAAAAAAAAAGGGGGTGTTAACTGTATAGTGCTTGGTAGCAAATGCAATTCTAATTTCTTTTTAAGACTTGTCATATCTAATGTCTTGGTTCTCCTCAACAATGGTTTAATAACTTTTTAATTGTGGATTTTAGATTAACTGTATATTGTTGTGAACATTTAGACATAACTACTTTTAAAAGATTTTGTAAAATGTGGAGACTTTGCAACTGTTTTTATATGCTTTGTCAAAACTGTCTTTTATGATTTTATCAATCGAAATAAAGACATTAAAACCTAAAAAAAAAAAAAAAACCTCATGAAGAGCGAGTCCTGCTTTCCTTTATCGAAATACAGTCTATTTAAATTTATTTTATTTAAATCAGTCATGCAAAAAAAAACCCTCCCTGCTATGAATGTCCCGGTTCTACTAATGAGTGTTCGTTTATAGAAAGTCTTTCAGAAGACCTGAAAAGCTAGTTCCTGATTTATGGTTTAACATCAGCTGTCCTTGACCTGCCCTTCACACTCCTGCTGCTCCTGTCAGAAGGCAGGGCGAAGCCACAGCTCAGCTGATGCATATCTGATCTACAGCAAAACCAACATTTCCAATCCACCTGTTTCGAAGGCAAATTCATCACCGTGCGTGCAGCCTCGGGGACACAGCACGGCTCTCACAAAACAATGTCCGCTTAACAGATGCTGAGATTTCAGCGCCTCGTCGGGGTAGTAAGCGCTGTATAAATAAACACCTGAAGGCTGCAGCTCCCTTCTGCTCTAGGAAATACCGAAGCACTTCCAAACCCTTAAAAATATTCAGAGCCACGTGATCCCTTCTGTCTGATGACGTGCCGGCGGTGGGCACGCCCACACACGCGTCAGTGTCAGGTGTGTAACCTGCCCTGCTCTGTTTAATTATATTGTTTGCTGGATTGTTGATTGAATCACCCAAGTGTTGGGGTGGAGCGGGTGTTAAGCGTGTGTTTGTGTAGTTGGCACAACATGCAGGGATCTGACAGGTGAAACCGCACCTCGACACTCCTCCTCCGGTACTTTCCTCTCTCCCCCGCCCTACAGGTGAGCTGGAGCTGCATTCCAGGCTCACGTGTGCTCGGCCCTTCCTGTCGGAGCCTCGGGCTAATAATAGCCGGGTGTTAATAGCCGGAGGCGCCAGGAGACGGCGGGGCTCACGGCTGCTCATGGTCAGGACTGCCCCACCTGCGCCTGTCCGTGACGGACGGCCTTCTTCAGGGCCCCACGTCTCAGCATGGTACCCCTCGGCCCCAGAGCCGGCATTTCACCCCGCACACCCAGACATTAGCCTGGGCCGGCAGCATCCTTTCTTCAGGCAGAGGCCTGGTCCCATCTCTTCCCCCTCAGTGCGCCACGTCACTACCGCTTTAAAAACCTACAGCGGCTTTCATTTTCCCTTTACAAATGACACCCCCGTTCAGGGCTTTAAGTGGTCCGGTCCAGCTGGTACTCCGCCCCGACAGTTCTAAAACCTGTCTCCGGTTCATACAAAATGGAATTACATCGAAGTATTCTTTCTGCATTTATGTAGGTGATGTGATGAGTTTGTCGCTTTTAGATAGCGCTGAGAAAAACCCAGGATGATAATAGAACTCGTATCCCATATAGGCCTTGACTGTTTCTTATGTTTTGCTGAAATCGATTGGATGATTGTGAGGGCAGTTTTCGCACTGTGTGTCTCGTTACCCCATGGCGGGTTTACCCACACGCGAGCAGCCGCGCGGCCCTGTCTCCTAAGATATGTTCACTTGTAGGGAGCGATGCAGTCTCCATGTACCTCGTAAAATGTATTCTTGCAAATGGTTGTATTTAAAGGACGTGGGGGGTGGAACTGAGGGGTGGCGTGTCTGCGTGAGCTGCTTGCAACCAAGAGCGCGAGATTCTCCCTATGGGGAGTGTGTGGTCGCTTACAGAGACTGGAAACCGAGGAACAGTCAACCACAGCGATCGGAATGCGTTAACAAGCATTTGCAATGCAATAGGTCTCGCATTAGGAACGTTTGAGCTATTGGTATTCAGCCCTGTCAAGTGTCACACATCCGGTGTGACACTAACGCATTTTAAGTTACATTACCGCATTACCGCACGTGAAAGGATTGTCACGCAAATCAGCGTATTTAAAAGCTGAGTATATCACCAGTATTTGAGGCTGTCACTGTCAAGCCTGAGTGACTATCAAGCCTGACTAAAACTGAAAGTCTGAGGCAGCGAGCAGCTTTAGTACAATGTATCCTGGGTGAATGTAACTGCCACGGCTCGGCTCTTACTGACAGGCTGATGTCATCGCGGGGGGACGTCACTGCGGAAGCGAGCGCAGGTTATTTGGGCGCTCGATGTGGCTGGGATAGTTTGCGCGCTGCGCAGCATGTTCACCGTTAAAAGGAGCACTGCTTATAATTACGGCACGCACCATCCGCCAGTTTGCATCGGCTCGGGCACCAGTGCAATTGTTATTACCGCCCAATCCCCCCCCCCCCCCCCCCCATTGAATCATGCAATATCTTACTGTAGCCGACGGAAAGAAGTCAGTGACCCGGGGCCGCCTGGACAGACTGGAGGTGGAGGGCCCTTCTTCTGTGACTGAGGTTAGTGAAACTTTGCTATCACCTCATGTTCGAATGTTCGAATGGTTGTGGTCAGTGGCAGAGAGAGCCTGTGCGCACTAAGTTAAGATGCTGGCTGAGCCCCCACCCACACGTGCAGCTCTTCCGCCGTACCTCGGTTATCTCTCCTCGGAGCCTTGGGAGAGGCCGTGGGTCTCTGAAGCGACTGGAAAGATTTTTTTATTGCTTGGTAGAGGAGCCCCCCACCCACCCCCTCACCCTTGTTTGTTCCGAGCGTCACGCTCTGCCGCACAAGTAGAGGAAAAGAGATTAGAGGCAGCACATGAAGGCCACGGTGGATCTTTCACTTATTCAGAAACACTCAGATTGCCCGGGTCAGGGCAGCTAGCACAGCAAACCCCACTCCCTTAGTGAACCAATATTTATTAGCGCTTCCTGTTAAATTGAATAAACTGTGCCGTGTTTATTCACAACGTCAAATTAAATGCCACGGATTACTTTCGAAATATTAGGGCATCTTAAACTGCAGAGAACTTCAACCATTTTAAACTCATGAAAACATACCTGAGAGCTTACCCAGTTCTGTGTGTTAAGTGTGGATCATCTCAATCAGGCGCCTACCACTCTATTCTAGACTTATTCCGAGTTTACCTGTGCCCCTGTCACTCACACAGTATGTCTCTGCTTTGGTTTTCAGTTGCGTTATAGCTCAGGTCACTGGCAGCAGTTGAGTGAGACTGTGAGTCATTCAGCTGATTATAAAGACATTTTGTAACACTTCCAAGCTGCTTTATCTAATTTCTGTAATTTTAGCTAGAGTCTGATCAATGGAAGTATTTTACATTTCTTACGTTTTGCAGCAGTTAACTTCGTTTCTAGTTCCTCAAATGTGTGCAATTTCTGATATTATTGTTTCCCTCCTCTTCATTGCTTAATTTTGCTCACGAGACAGTGTCACTCATAGTCATTGAAATGTCACTCATAATTACTCTAAAATTATTAAAATGTCACACATAGCAATCTGAAACCTTGGCAGCTATGGGTATTGTAAATGATTAATTTTTAGGTTTCGACCTGGCGAGGGGCAAAGCCCCTCCCAGATCGAAAACTTTTGTTTTCAGTAGGGATGTTTGGACCGCTTCTGTTTCCAATTGGCTAGCTCCATAAATGGAGACTAGCCATTGGGAGACAGAGGCTGTCAATCGCGCTTTCTCTTGAAAACGTGATTCGGGGGCGTTTCTGGTGCTTTTTTTAAGCCCCGCCCCTTTGTCCCGGGCCGCGCTGTGATTGGCTGCCGGCCCGGGACCTGACTTGTTTTTAAATCTTGAGTCCAAAATGTGATTTGTCAGTTTCTTCGGAAATTATTGTACTTGTACGAAAAAATAAATAAGATTGAATAATAACATGAGACTTCTCATTCCTCTACTTATGATATACTGGATATTAGAACTTTTTTCTGGACTCGCATTACAATTTTTTAATTTTTGAATTATGTTTATGCAGTATGTTTAATTGACTAATCACATTATGGATCATCGTTCATCATGTATTAGCGTTCATAGTCAAACTTGAAATGTGCAACTAATTACCGTTATGCCGTAAATTAAGTACCATTCACAGTCTTACATAATTAATGCACATTCACCCACCTCTGCTCAAGCTATATGTGTCGCATGCGCTTAGCCATGACCGCATTAATTAACCTTTTACTTTTCATGAGCGTTTGTTTACCTACAGACGCCTTATCTCATGACCCGACCACTATTATGAACTTTCACGAAAGTTTTGTTTACTTCCAGACGTCCGTTCACGTGACCTTGCATGAACCTATCCTATCACTTGTTGCATCCGCACTACGGGTCTTTCTCCGTGCATTTAAGTTTATTTATTTTCCAACCTATCACATTCACATCTTAATCCTTGATATTTTCTCCATAACCAGTAATGTTTTTACGTTTTCGTGATTATTTTACCTTAACTTGAACTCCGTTTATCTGACACCCGCTATTGCCGATCACGTGACCCACCCACATACCTATAACAAGCTCTCACATTGGTCTTTCCCTAAACCCGACCGGCTCCGCGTTTGGAACCTGGAATTCACTACACGTTACTTCTCCGGTAAGTCTCGAAAGAACCGCTGCATTTAACCCTGCCGTATACTTTAGCATATTATCTTTACCTCCACAGTTATATTTATTTACGCTTGTTCTACCCTCGAGTGCGTTACATGCACACCATACACTTTGATTGTAACATATTCCACGCATATATTAGAATGTCTCAGCTGACTTACAGATGGTCTTATTTAGTAAACTGATGCAATACTAAGTTTGCAATGTTATTTTTGTAATTATTTTCATATGATGACCCACCGTTAATGTATTGACATACTGTTGCTGTATAAGATTTAATGGTTCTTTTTCTGACAGCTAAGGCCCTGTATGTTTACATTTCAGTCCCCTGACGAAGGGTTATTCCCACTAACCCGAAATGCATTGGGCAAACATGAAGTAATGTTATGAATATTCACGATGGATATAATTTTCAATTATGATTGGATGATGAAATATCCTTTTGGAATGACAATAAATTCTTAATCAAGAACCCAAGGATTATTCAATCTTATTTATTTTTTCGTACAAGTACAATAATTTCCGAAATTGACTCAGTTTCATGTTAAATGAGCGCGCCTTTCAGTGATTTTTCAAATCACATTTTGGACTCATTTCATAAGGCACTATCAGGCATAGTGTGACAAGGAAACGCGCCCAAATTGTTTTCTATTCAAACAAATTCACCGTGTGCAAGGAGATACTTTAACCAGATTGTTTGTAAATCGTGCCCGTTCCCTCCCCTTTCACTGAAAGTGCCGTGTGTCTGTTCCCGCCCCCCCCTCCCGCTCCCCGTGTCTCGGCTCCCGCCCCCCCTCCCGCTCCCCGTGTCTCGGCACCAGAGTCCGAAACTACCACTGCTTCACTGTCTTAGCAGTGCACTAAAAAGCTGCAACGTCTGAGCGATATTCCGTTAACACTCATTGGTTAGGATCTCGGCGTCACTTCCGGTAGGTGAGGCCGCGTTTCCGGCCGCCATTTCGGGCTGCGCTAGGGGGCGGTGGCGCCATGTCCGGGCACTTCGATGCAGAGGACCGCAATGCTTGGTACTGGGGGCGACAGACCCGGGTCGAGGCAATGGCCCTTTTGCAAGGCCAGTGCCACGGGACGTTCCTGGTCCGCGACTCGGCCACAATCCCCGGGGACTATGTGCTCTCTGTGTCCGAAAACTCGCGAGTGTCCCACTACATCATCAACAGGGGGAGTAAGTGCTGCTGGGAATGAAGGGAACGGTTCGTGGAGTCTCTGGGCGACTTTCGGCAGCAGCTGCATGAGCCCTATCAATTCTAATGCAACTTTATATACATTTACATAAGGAGTGAGCTCTGGTGGTTGGAACTAGAATGGAAAGTTTGATTGGGAGGGGGCAGCTACTCTAGACGCGTGGACGGTATAATTACTGATTTTTGTACCTGGGCCCATTTATCGCCTTAAAATTGCAAGGTACAATACTGATTAAGTCGCCAAAAATGACTTTAAAAATCCTTATGGCCACCTAAGTCCACGCTGCAGGTCCCGTTTATATTTTACTTCATCCTAGAGAATTTGTGTGTTCCAGATGTTTGTATTTTTTCGTGCAATATATGGCACATATAGGGTATACAATGAACTGAGTCACATGTAGGTCCCTGGGTGAGTTCAACTTGTGGGTGTTCATATCTGGGGTACACAGATCTCTGCAGTTTTAAGGTAGTGCGAACTCCCCAGAGTGCAAGAGAAACGAGCGTATTCAGCCTACATGCTTATTCGGTTATCTTTATAATAATTTCCTGTGAAAGGGGTGTGCACAGGTGTAAAATATTGACAGCGCCGAAGGAAGATAATTGTGATAGGTGTGTGTTCGTGAGAGAGTAAAACGAAGGGGAGCGATGAGAGGCAAACAAGTGAATGTACGAGTATTGTAAAAAGGAGGATATTTTGTATGAGAAAGTACAGATATGCGATTTCAAAACAATGAGCGAAAAGTGTCTTACAGTGAGAGCGTTCTGGACAATGAGCGAAAAGTGTCTTACAGTGAGAGCGTTCTGGACAATGAGCGAAAAGTGTCTTACAGTGAGAGCGTTCTGGTCTAGTATAGCAGAAGGTTTTATTCTAGCCTTCTGCCTAGGGCTATAGCGTATGTTGAAGGCCCTGATCTGCATAGTGTGTGGACCACAAAACACCCTTCTGGTAGGATAGAACTGCTGATTCTTCACTTTTATGGTGTTCGTCTGAAACTATTAATGCCACTTTAGCGGTTCCCAAATTAGTTCCTTTCATTTTTGCCATGGGACATTCTGACGCACGCACTCCACCTGTGACTTCTGCGGTCAAAGGCCGCCTAATCATGTTAGTATTTACTCCTGACTTTAATTGCCCATTGTCCAACTCTTTCCCGAACCTACTGTAGGTTTTTATTATTGATTTGTGCTGCTCTTTCACAATTTTTTCATTCATGTTTTACTTTTAAGAAGCACGCCGCAAGCAGGGTGTGTGTTAGCTGCTCATTTCAGCGCCCCGCGTCTCTGCTGGGTAGAGATATATATCATCCGACCCACATTTCTTTTCCGTGGAGGGGGTGCTCCCTCTTTTCCCAACTGTATGTCCTCGCTTGCTCAGTGTAATCCCGTTGTGTATAGTGCACACAGTGAATTCTCCAGCATTGAAGAGTATGCAGCTTTAATTCTGCATGCTTATTACATTTACCTATTTTGTGTCTATAAGCCTAGATTGTTGGCTGGAATAAAACAGATTTGTATCTCAGACCATTTGTATACGGTCAAAATGCTGCATTTTTATCGCTTTCCCGTAGGGAGATATTTAGTCAGAACATTTATAGTAAGAATGCGAGTTGAAATAACATAGTCGAAGCCACATATGTTACACGTTGTTAAAATACACGATTCCACTTAACAATGTCGTGGCTGTGGTCCAGCCTTCAGCCAGCATTTTGTTGCATGGTGAAATAAGTCCGTTTTGACAAGCAGCGTTCCTTATTGTTAATATTATAATTAACTTCGAATGTAGTCATTTAAAAAGTATATTTTACATGCAGGAATGCATTTTAATATAATTATTTGCATACAGTGACACTTTCTTCAGGGAGTTCTGAAATTAAGGTATTCGAACAAAAATTGGAAGAACCGAACAAGCATTGACAACGCCAGTAGAATCCAGTTTAAAAGACCATG
Organism: Lissotriton helveticus; assembly: GCF_964261635.1. Lineage (NCBI taxonomy): Eukaryota > Metazoa > Chordata > Amphibia > Caudata > Salamandridae > Lissotriton > Lissotriton helveticus. The sequence continues at coordinate 2,066,105,479 of NC_136065.1, forward strand.
TCATTTGGCTTTACTATTGCTTGTTCTGAAAGTGTTCTTGATATGAAAATCTGTCTGTGCAAGGTTTGCTCCCCCCCCCCCCCAGTTCTTACTGTGTGCCTTTCTCCATTTAATCAAGCTTTGTGTACTTGCTGTGTAACCTAAATACCCTTTCCCACGCGCACCCATTTCACATTGCTTGGATGCAATGGTACCTTTGTGCTGTGCAAGTATCAAGTCGTGATTATTGCAAATAACATTTCCCCACTTCTGAGACATAACCTGCACTTTCTGTGACGAGAGTACCAGCACAATATAAGGTCTGTATATGAGGCATTAAGGACAATTTAGGACAGATAAGGGAAAATGCTGTTCAGGTGGAAGAGGGAAGCCAGGTAATGGAAGGGGATATGTGGAGGATTGAGGGAGGGCATGGTCACAGATAGCAAGGTGAAAACAGGATAGGTCCAATTGTTAGTAAGAGAAATACAAATTGGATTAGTTTGCTCCTGGTCCAGTAGGCTACACGGAGAGATGATGAGAGAATAACCTAAATAGCGAGACAAGTGATTTGTCTTAAGGCGCTGGTTAGTTCAGGTACGTCAGGAAGAAGGTTCATGGTTCTTTCCATGCTACATTTTATTGGTGATCCAGTGTGATTGAATACTTTTCATCTGTCTCCCTCTTGGTCCACCTAATTAATCATACATATTTCAAGAAGGGTGATCGTGAAGAACCTCGCTGTTAAAGCCCATCTCCCATATTGAGTCCTCTGACTATTTTCTTGGCAGTTATTTTTTATAGGAATAGAACTTGGACAAATGAACACAATATTCTTAGTTCTTGTATGTTCCTTGCCTGTTCTTCTATATTTGAAAACACCAACGATCTCACCCGCTGTCTACACATGAGGGATCCCGAGTGTGTGCGTGTGTGACTGCTCCATTGTGTGTGTATGTGACTGCTCCAGTGTGTGTGTGTGTGTGTGACTGCTCCAGTGTGTGTGTGTGTATGTGACTGCTCCAGTGTGTGTGTGTGTGTGTATGTGACTGCTCCAGAGTGTGTGTGTGTGTATATGTGACTGCTCCAGAATGTGTGTGTGTGTTTGTGACTGCTCCAGTGTGTGTGTGTGTGTGTATGCGACTGCTCCAGTGTGTTTGTGTGTATGTGACTGCTTGCGTGTGTGTGTGACTGCTCCAGTGGGTGTGTGTATGTGACTGCTCTGGTTGTGTGTGTGTGTGGGGGGGGCTCTGGGTGTGTGGGGGGCTCTGGGTGTGTGTGGCTGGCTCTGGGTGTGTGTGGCTGGCTCTGGGTGTGTGTGGCTGGCTCTGGGTGTATGTGGCTGGCTCTGGGTGTGTGTGTGTGGCTCTGGGTGTGTGTGTGGGTGGTAGTAATTGCTGTCTGCTGAGCTCATCCGTAGGGTACAATAGTTCTCACATTTGCGAGAGATTAAGCTATTGGCAATGTAAATGACAATGCCATTTATTTATCTGTTTTCAAAACCAACACATGAATACAAATTTTGTCATTTACAATGCCAATAGCTGTAACTTCTCCAAAGGCGAAACCGTTGCATTGTAAATGCTTGTTTATTTATGTTTTGGTTTTGAAAATAGCAAAATGAATAGCTTTGTCATTTACAATGCCAATAGTTATAACTTTCGCAAATGTGACACCTCTAGCATTTGTTATGCAATATGTGTTGTATTTACGTGTCTTAGATGTATTGATATTACAAAGAACAATGGCTTTTAATTTTTTTAAATAATTAATACTTAAATAAGTTATTGTAATTTATAATGGCAATAGCTTAAACCTTTGTAAATAACTTTTGTGAAGATTATGTTCAGTGTATTTTATTGTGACGAAAATCCAAGAACAGAAGTGAAATATTATCTTTTTGTGACATTTGTAATAAAGCTTGAAACATTACCAGTTGTTGTTGAATAGTTGCACAGATTGATGCTGTGGTGGCGCTGAGTGATGTTGTGGTGGCGACGAGTGATGTTGTGGTGGCGACGAGTGATGCTGTGGCATTCAGTGAGGCTGTGGTAGCGCATAGTGATGTTGTGGTGCCCCTGAGTGATAAAGTGGTGGTGCTGAGTGATGCTGTGGTGATGCGATAGATAGTGAGTGCGATAGAGAGAGTGAGGGCGATAGATAGATAGAGGGAGGGCGATAGATAGATAGAGGGAGGGCGATAGATAGATAGATAGAGGGAGGGCGATAGATAGATAGAGGGAAGGCAATAGATAGATAGAGGGAGGGTGATATCTAGATAGATATATAGATAGAGTGAGGGATATAGACAGATAGATAGATAGAGTGAGGGTGATGGATAGATAGATAGATGGTTGTGTGTGTGTGGTTGAGTGTGTGGTTGAGTGTGTGGTTGAGTGTGTGGTTGTGTGAGTGTGGTTGTGTGAGTGGTTGTGTGTGTGGGGTTGTGTGTGTGGTTGTGTGTGTTGTGTTTGGGGTTGTGTGTGTGGTTGTGGGGTTTTGTGTGGTTGTGGTTGTGTGTGTGGGGTTGTGTGTGTTGTGTTTGGGGTTGTGTGTGTGTGTGTGTGGTTGTGTGTGGGGGGATGTGTGTGGGGGGTTGTATGTGTGTGGGGTTGTGTGTGGGGGGGTGTGTGGGGGGGTTGTGTGTGGGGGGTTGTGCATGGGGGGGTTGTGTGTGGGGGGGTTGTGTGTGTGGGGTTGTGTGAGTGGTGGGTTGTGTGTGTGTGTGTGGGGTTGTGTGTGTGTGGGGGGGGGCATGGGGGTGTGTGTGTGGGGGGGTTGTGTGTGTGGGGTGTTGTGTGTGTGTGTGATGGCGGAGACCACTGGACAAGCTATTCATCAGCTGCTGGCCTCAGACAGGAGTCTGCATTCCTGAAATCCCCAGTTGTTAATGGGATATTCCTTTTCCGTCTCAATCCTGTCTCTGCGGCTGTCCACGCGCCCGCCCCTGTGAGGCTCGCAGTGGGGGACACGCAAATTATATTCTCGTTTCAGAAAATGCCCCGAAGTGGGAGTACTGGCCTACAAAACTATGAACATGGAACAAACAGAGAGATCGTTGGGGAATGCGGTAAGAAAGCACGAGAGAGGCGAAATTAAAACACGCAAAAGATAGGGCACGAGGGAGTGTGCGAGAGCGACCGTAAGTAAGGCATAAACGAGAGAGCGGGGTGGAGAGGGGACGAAAGGAAGAAGGGAGGGATAGAGGCACCGAGATAGAGACAGAGACGATGGAAGAAGAGATTAAAACAAGAAGTTGGTATGTTGCTGTCATGGAAGGATCCACGTGCAACTGAAACCCAGAGGAAAAGGTCTTCAACAACTCAGCTTGAACTAGCAGGGTTTCAGAATACATTTGACAAAGTAAAAATATTCTCAAAAGGGTACAGAAACGCCTGTGTGTGAGGTCTTCAGCAATTAATGAGAAGCCACTATTTGTTTTTATTTTTTAGAAACAACAAGCAGTTCTTATACACCAAACCGAAAGGCTAAACCAAACAAATGCAGTTTCGCCAACTGGTACACGAAGTGTTATGACCTCTTACAGAAGAAAAGTCCCTTGGGAGGACAACTGCTGAAAACTGTCTACATTCCCTCGAATGTCCACATTGAAAATGTGCATTATCCTTGGCTATTTCATTATTTCTTAAATTGTAAGCAAGGCGCTGATTACTGAAGATACCCAGGAGCCTCAGCAGAAATTGATATTTCATGTTTTACGTCAATGCAAGTTAACGTGCACATGGCTCACTTCATTTTACCAGTATACACCCTAGAAACGCAGGCTGCCAGGAGAAAGATAGAAGAGACATAGGGTTGTCGGTCAAAAACAAACTGCTGGAAGTATGACTGAACGGCATTTAAAGTATGTGAAACACATGACTCCAATGCGAGCCATCCAGCCTTACATTACCGTGGATCGGTTTTAAGTTTGCCTAAGAATTTTGCATCCAAAATTTCACTGGAAACATCTCTAGTTTTGCACTGTTTAAATATAGACTTCTGAGCGAAAAGCACATGCTGATGTAGAAAGATACATGTGTTGACAGCAATCAGCTTCCACTGGCTTCAAAAGACTAACGTAAACATGTGACACGTTTTTACAGTCCCTTCATGGGGGTGGCACTCATGGGCGTAGGAGACACTAAATTTCTGGGGGGGACAGGGACAACCTTATGGACTTTCCAGTGACCCTATACAAATCGCCCATTGTGCGCGACCGTACGCGCGTTAAACGTATACAATCACATAGTTATGAAGAGAAATATTGAGAAAGGCAGGCAAGTAGTCACAGTCTGCAAGTATGCTTTATTTTTTATTTACATTCACAATAAAGACCAAATGGAAAAAAATATGTATATGAATCTTGCATCTTCATGCTGCAGGAATCTGTTTTAAAATGATGAACTTTATTTTGAAAAGCCAAATCATTTCTTGCGCCGTTCATTGCAGAGGACAAATTCTTTCGCTATTTTATGCAGGTCAACTGAGTCCATCATCTCTTTATGTATGTTGCATATGGCAACATGATTCAGTCTTTTTCGAGACATAGTTGATCTTAACCAATTTTTCAATCGGCGGAGACCACTGAAACTTCTCTCAGCCTCACAAGATGATACTGGTATAACTAAAAGAATCTGTAATACCTTTTCAACCTCTGAAAAGAAAGCTCTCTCTCCTGGAAGCATTTTTCTGAGAATGTCTGCCAGTTCTGGGACTGAAGAGTACTCTGTGTGAGTATAGGGTGAGCAGTGTGCCTGTGTGAGTCCAGAGTGAGTGATGTCTGTGACAGTGCAGGGTTGGTGATGTCTGTGTAAGCGCAGGGTGAGCAGTGTGCCTGTGTAAGTCCAGGGTGAGTGATGCCTGTGTGAGCGCAGGGTCAGCAGTGTGCCTGTGTGAGTGATGTCTGTGACAGTGCAGGGTCGGTGATGTCTGTGTGAGCGCAGGGTGAGCAGTGTGCCTGTGTGAGTGATGTCTGTGACAGTGCAGGGTTGGTGATGTCTGTGTAAGCGCAGGGTGAGCAGTGTGCCTGTGTGAGTCCAGGGTGAGTGATGTCTGTGTGAGTATAGGGTGAGCAGTGTGCCTGTGTGAGTCCTGGGTGAGTGATGCCTGTGTGAGCGCCGGGTCAGCAGAGTGCCTGTGTGAGTGATGTCTGTGACAGTGCAGGGTGAGCAGTGAGCCTGTGTGAGTGATGTCTGTGACAGTGCAGGGTCGGTGATGTCTGTGTGAGCGCAGGGTGAGCAGTGTGCCTGTGTGAGTCCAGGGTGAGTGATGTCTGTGTGAGTATAGGGTGAGCAGTGTGCCTGTGTGAGTCCTGGGTGAGTGATGCCTGTGTGAGCGCAGGGTCAGCAGGGTGCCTGTGTGAGTGATGTCTGTGACAGGGCAGGGTCGGTGATGTCTGTGTGAGCGCAGGGTGAGCAGTGTGCCTGTGTGAGTCCAGTGTGAGTGATGTCTGTGACAGTGCAGGGTTGGTGATGTCCGTGTAAGCGCAGGGTGAGCAGTGTGCCTGTGTGAGTCCAGGGTGAGTGATGTCTGTGTGAGTATAGGGTCAGTGTGCCTGTGTGAGTCCAGGGTGAGTGATGTCTGTGTGAGTATAGGGTGAGCAGTGTGCCTGTGTGAGTCCAGGGTGAGTGATGTCTGTGTGAGTGCAGGTTGAGCAGTGTGCCTGTGTGAGTCCAGGGTGAGTGATGTCTGTGTGAGTATAGGGTGAGCAGTGTGCCTGTGTGAGTCCAGGGTGAGTGATGTCTGTGTGAGTGCAGGTTGAGCAGTGTGCCTGTGTGAGTCCAGAGTGAGTGATGTGGATGGGTGAATGCTGGCTTAGTGATGTGTCAGGGAAGGGTGAGTAATGGGTCTATGAGTGCAGGGTGACTGTGCCTATGCGAATGCAGGGAGAGAGATGTATCTGTGCAAAGAGACTTGTCTGGCTACTCCCAGAGATGTATTGGCCGAGATACCTCTTTCTCAAATGTGCTTAAGAATGCACCATTTGCCCACTCTTTTTTCAAAATGTTCTCGTGGGAGAACCCCTGAATCTCCCATAGGTGGTTGGGCCTCGCACGCTGTGCGCGCTCATCACAGTGCAGTATTTACGCCGCACCACTTTCAAATGTCACCAGCCGCCCTTGCCTTTTAAATGAAAATACACTATGAAAATTACAGTGTAGGCATAAGGTGATCACATATCATTTCACACACTGACAAATCTGAATATACAATGTAATACAGCAATGGCTAGCACCATCCCCTAAATGAATATTAAAAAAAAAACTTTTGACCTAATGTCAGATGTGTCAGTACGAATCTAGTTATACTGAAAACATTGACAGTCTTAAGTATCCCAGTAGTTTAAGGAAGAAAGGGCCAGATGTAGGTAAGTAACATTTACCGATTCTTAATTACCGAAAATTACCGAATTTTACCGATTCGGTAATTAAGAATCGGTAAATGTGAGGGGTGGGTATGTAGGGAATCCAGATGTTCCCTTTTACCGAATCGGTAAAAGTCGGTATTTACCGATTTGGTAAATACCGAATCGGTAAAGCCTATTGATTCCTATGGGCTTCAAAGCCCATAGGAATCAATAGGCTTTACCGATTCGGTATTTACAGAATCGGTAAATACCGAATTTCACAAGGGTGCAGGGGGTGTCACTTTGACACCCCATGGCACCCCCTAAACAGGATTGGGTGCCATGTGGCAGGCATACAAGCCCTAGGGGCAGGTCTGCCTGCCACATGGCATAGGTGTGCATGCATACATGTGCATGCACACCGGAATCGGTATTTTACCATGAAGTTGGATTTCATGGTAAAATACCGATTCGTTACGGCCTTTGGGACTCAGAAGAGTCCCACCTACATATGGAATTTACAGAATCGGTAAAATTACCGATTCGGTATTTTACCGAATCGGTCATTTTACCGATTCTGTAAATGTAGATTTACCTACATGTGGCCTTGGATTTAGGCCCCTACATACCGATTGGCCATTTACCGGTCGGTAACGGCCGAAATCGGCCGTTACCGGTCGGTAAATGGCCTGAAACGGCCACCTACATCGGGCCCAAAGTCTTGAAAATTTCCAAAAGGCTTCCTCAGAGTTCTTAAAGAACACTACAGCACGTCAACACAGAGCATTATATAAATGTCCAATCTGCGGCTGGGCTGCGCCGCGCCAGGACCGAGAAGAGACCTGCACCTGGTGTGCCCAGAGAACCAAAGGTGTGTGCGGAGCTGCGGCTGTGTGAGGTGACCTGGGGCCGCGATGTATACACTCACTGCACTGACTGCATGCCAAGAACAACGGTGCGGGACGCTGCTCACAAATGGACAGTGCCAAGAATGACAGAACAGAAGGTAGCGCTAGCTACCCCAGCCTATGTGTTAAAAACACACAAATGTCCAATTTCGCACAACAATCTCCAAAATCTTTTCCCATCTTCCTACCTCGCAGATATTTAATTCGCCCCTTGAAAGCCTTGTAAGTGGCCGTCTGATTAATTCCCAGTCCTTATGAGGTTAGATTTCTCACGTCCGCGCTCATAAAACTAAATCTACTTTGTAAGCCTCATTCAGATAATTAGAAAAGTATCACATTTAAGCAAGCATATTGAGCCACAATGCCCGTGAATAGCCGAATTTAGAGACAGGCCTGCAAACACTAGTCCGCGGTGACATTTACACAATTCCAATCTAATAATTACAGGAACACGGCGTAAAAGGGCCCTTTGTTATCGGGAGTTATTCAAAGACAGAACATATGTGGACACAATTTAAACAAAATGCGACGAGTAGAGGGCTTTCACGCACTATAAATAAAAAAAATAAAAAAGCAGCACTGGCAGCAGAGGTGAGGGCGAGGCTGCTGAGCCGAGGCTCATGCTGCACTCCAGACTCCACTCAGTCACAACTTGTAAACCCCACACCCTCACCACTTTCAAATGTCACCAGGCGCCCCTGGCAATGCAGTGTAATAGCCCTTGCCCCTACTAACAAGTTAACCGAGCGTCAGAGCGTGGTGCTGCCTGCAGCCCTTTAGTCTTCAAGCAGGCAACAGACACGGGGCGAGGAGTCCGAGGACGAGGTCAGGTCAGCCAGCAAATCAACCAGAGCACTGGCTACAGGCAGCTGAGGTGAGAACTAAATAATTCCTGGAGCCTCAGGGGTGCTGCACCACACAAAGAGTTCAAAGGTGCAGAGGCAGGGGGGCGAGTGGCCACTGACGTCACCTTATGCTGTGACCATCAGATCATTGGCGGCTCACAGACAGGTACCTGGAGAGGCGCCTGGTCAACTGCAGGGCCATTAGGACACACAGCACCTCTTGCACTTTTTTCGCGCGCTAATGGCCTGCCAATCTCCCTCTCAGGAGGTAGAGGGGAAATTTGTTTGACCCCTCGTCCCCCCCACCCTTGTCCCCTGTGTCCCCCCCACTCCAAAATCTGGGGGGGATATGTCCCCCGCGTCCCCCACAGTTCCTACGCCCATGGTGGCACTGCACGAGTAAGGTGTACATGAGAGAAAACAGAAAATGGACTATTCTTCTCCATTTTAGAAAAGTTTAGTGTTCATTTTCCTTGGTGCGTGCTCAAGGCGAAACACTACAAATGAATCACCTAAGGAGCATGAATAATTATCCACCCCCGAACCGAACCCTCCTATAACACATCTTTTGCAAGAGATGCGATACGACCGTGCTGTGGTACATGCAATTATGCCATAAACGGTAATGGCGGCGCAAGTTACCATTATCACTTCCCGGCAGAGCATGTGCAATGTAAATTAAGTGTGTCACCCAGGAACAAGAACTAATAATAAAAAACGTCGGCAAAAGAAATGTTCATCATGTATGTAAACCTTTCTCCATCAAAGCTTGGTGATAGAAATGCAATTAGTGCAACTACACATGCAGGATTTTAGCGCACCCTGCTGTGTACTAGTTTAAAGTATGTGTGGCTGAAGTCATATTTGTACACCAAACACTATTCAATTGCAAGGATGGATTGCTAGAGCAACATTCAAAGCACCCGCCCTCGAATCCGCTGGCGCGCTGAGTATGTGAAAAAAAAAATACAAGTAAATTTGTGCGAAGCGTGTGAAAGTTTAATTAAATAAAAATAACATACTGCGAAGCTTGTGCTCTGAGCATCCCCTAAATGTATTAAAAGTAACTGGGGAAGAGTATTTCTCTTTGAAATGAAGCTCACGGCCTCGCGGCCGTGAAAGTGAAAGCAGGGATGTTAATTAGGGGGGAGGAGAAGTGAGGCCGGAAAGGAGCATATGGGGATGGGGTGTGAGTGAGGGGGAGCAGAAGCCTTTGATGGTGGTGTGCGAGGCCAAGTGCGCGCCTGGGGAAGCTTCATGGCCTAGGGAAGCTTCATGCTCGAGTGCACCACATGCAGTGTAGGAAATCCTTCTGGTTTAAGAGACTTTGTTTCAGATATAATAGGTTCGAGTATAAATACTCGACCTAAAAACGCATTTGCAATGCAACAGGTCTCGCATTTATGAGAGTTTAAGCCATTGGCATTGTAAATAACAGTGCCTTTTATTTATCTGTTTTAATAATTAACACATAAATAAAAGGACTGTCATTTACAATGGCAATAGCTCAAATTCTCGTAAATGCGAGACCTATTTCACTTCAAAGAAGTGGCTGCCATTGTCCTGGGCTGCTCGGAAAGTGAAAGCGCTATGGCGTGCTGCTGAATGTTGCAGGAAAGCATGCTGTGACTTCAGTAGGAAAAATTAATTACAAAAAATAGTGCTTACAGACTAAATAAGAAATACTGTGTAACAACAGAAGTAAAAGGGCCAGTCATCATGGGAGGTTACAAATGCAGAGAAGGTGGTACTTAGGAGGGACTACCAAGCCTATTAACGAATCAGAAGCCAGCATTTACAAAGGACAATGACACAATGCAATGAAAAATGTGGGCGGGTAGTGGGCGTAGCTTCAAGTCCATACTAGAATACAGCATGCCTCGCAGAGCAGCCCATGCGCTGCCCACGCTCAACCTAAAAATATGGGAACTGTGATCCTGAGTACAGTGGGGGCAGGGCCAAAAATGGCTAAAAAGAAAAAAACCTGCTGTAATTATTTCGTTGGCATATCACATACAGGTAACTGCATATATAATACTATAAAATATAAAATGAGAAAAATAAATGCATGTCAAACTAATCCATAGGAAATTCACTTTAACGTTCTGAACCCCCTATTGCTTAATGGAATCATTGCTCATGTCTGTGTGTAACCAGAGAGCTGCTGAATTGAATCCAATTTGGTGCAGTGGGGAAGGGTATCTTATGTATTTTTAGTACTACGAGGGTCCAGTCTGTGGCAGAAAGCACTGCAAGTCCTTTTTTTTTTTTTTAAATGAACCTTTCATTGCACACAGTATAATGTAGGCCGTCACAAAATGTGCAAAAAAAGTTTTACGTTCAAGATAAAAGAAAAGTGCTCCAAACTATAGATTTTAATCATATGCACAATGTACATAGCAAACATTTGCAAAGGTATCCTAAAAGCAGGCGCTCCACAGCTCAGATGTTCAAACCTTCAGGTACCTCTCAAAAAGAAGAATTCATTCTCATCACAAAGCTTAAAGTAATGCACCAATTAAAGCCAATCCTGGCTTCCAAGCAGCCTTTACATTTACAGATTAACCATTTGCGCACATTTTTGCATTTCTTACAGGCAGAAGGCACCCTAGCAGGAAGATCCTTCATTGTTCGGCGGCCCGTCCCTCCTTGCCTTCACAACACAGAAGACTCCCTCTTTTCCATTTCAACTGAGGCAAGTGGGCTGTCACAATTAACCTTTCCTTTAAAAAAAAAAAATGCCAGGACCATTTTCAGTTGGCACCTGCATCTTGCAGCACCCATTGCCCCTACCAGCGCTGCCAGTGATAGTACCAACACAACTACTAACCATCTCACTCCTACAAGTGAGACAATTCAGACTCTTCGAAGCCCCCCAAAGCTGTTTTTCTCATCTTTGAACTGGTGCCAGGCACTGGAACCCCCCCGCTCAAATTGAGCACTGGGTCACACCCACTTTGACCTCTGATCACCCAAAATAACAAGCATTTGCAATGCAACAGTCTCTGCTTTAGTTAAGCTTAAGCAATTCTGTTTGTAATTAGGTAGTTTTTAGCTTTGCTTTTATTAGTGTTTTTTAAATGTTTATGTACATACCATGCATATGTATGTAAATGTATGGATGCATTAATATTGGTATTTACATAGATATGCAGCACTTAAAGCCATTTGCTTTGCTATACAATACCATTAGCAAAGCAAATGGCTTTAACTTAATCAAAGGCGAGACCTATTGCATTTTCAATGTTTGTTTAATTTTGGTTTCCATATTAAAAAAAATAAAAGCTTAAAAATTAGTAGGGTGGGTTGCACACAGGAGAGCTACTTACAGGTAGCTGGAAAGCTACCAGTAGCTCACAAGCTACTCATTGAAGTTACATTTGAGTGCTTGTCTATGTGTGTCTGCATGTGCCTGTGTTGCCTCTGTGTACAGGTGTATGTTTCTGTGTGCATGTAGCTCTATGTGCCAATCTTTTGTGTGTGTGTGTGTCTCTGATTGTGTATCTTATTTATTTAGTTAGTTGCAATTTGTTATGGGTCAAACCAAACCCGCCGGGGTATTGCAACACTTGACATTTAATGCATATATACACAACATCTACCAGTATACACTATGTAATGTACAGTAGATGAACTATATACAGGATAGCGTGACAGGAATCAGCTAGTGCATGGGGTTCTCCAAAGTCCATCCTGGAGGGCCAGATCCATACCATATTTTAAGATAACTACATTTATCAAAATGGGGATATGCTAAAAATCTGGGACTGACTTTGGAGAACCCTGAGCTGATGGGTAACTTAGACTAAATGCATGCCAATCATCGGGCCATTAGTTAGGATGCAGAGGAGTAAGAGTGATCACCGGGTTTTACAAGTTACAGTTGGGAGATCTCTTCAAAAGGTGTTTGGGGGAATAGTGTGGAGACCAGGGAAGACATCTCTAGTCGGGATGAAAGGATGTAAGGGTGGCCAGCGAGCAGACATTCCCAACTCGAGGTGGGGATGGTAGAGACAGCTTTAAGTTCAATCTTCAAGGCGCTGTGGGTTGGTTGTGACGGAGGGGGTATGGGGCTCCAGACTCTCGGGCTACTCTCACAGAAGGGTTTGTGTCTCATTGAATGCTGCTGGTCCCAGGAGGAAGGGTTCTGAGCTTCCAGGTGAGCGCGAGCCGAATTAGCACCCTTGAAAACCATTCATATCAAGCAAGACAACAAAAAAGCCCCATGGTTCAACGAAGACCTTAAGAAATCCAAGAAGACCTGTCGCACCCTAGAGAAAGCCTGGCGAAAAAACCCAACCACTGACAACCTGTCCACCTTCAAGAACGCCACCCGCAAACACCACCAACTGATCCGATCCACAAAGAAGTCCGCTTTCAAGAATCGACTCGACAACAACGCCCACAACAGCAAGGAACTTTTCAACATCGTCAAAGAGTTTACCAACCCCATTGCCGGCACCAACGACATCACCCCCTCTCAAGACCTCTGCGACTCTCTTGCCTCATTCTTCCACAACAAAATCGCTGACATACACAACAGTTTTGGAAACCAATCCCCACCCCCCCTTTCGAAATAAAACGCTCTTCCAACAACCTCTCCGCATGGAACCCAATCACCATTGAAGACACCATCCGCCTCATGAACTCCATCCACTCAGGTTCTCCTACCGACCCATGCCCCCATCACATCTTCAACAAAGCAGACTCCACCATCGCACCCCATCTCAGAGATATCATCAACTGCTCCCTCGACTCCGCTACCTTCCCGGAAAGCTGGAAACATGCCGAACTCAGCGCCCTTCTGAAGAAACCCACAGCAGACCCCTCTGAACTGAAGAACTACCGCCCCATCTCGCTCCTCCCATTCCCTGCCAAAGTCATTGAGAAAGCAGTCAACACTCAGCTCGCCGCCTTCCTCGAATCCAACAAATCCCTCGACCCTTCACAATCCGGTTTCCGAGCCAAACACAGCACCGAGACCGTCCTCATCGCAGCAACAGACGACATTTGAACTCTACTAGACAATGGAAAAACAGCTGCCCTCATACTACTTGACCTATCTGCAGCCTTCGACACAGTATGTCATAGCACCCTTATACAACGCCTCAGCAACATCGGAATACAAGGAAAAGCCCTGGACTGGATCACCTCGTTCCTCACCGGAAGAACCCAGAGAGTCCGCCTCCCCCCTTATAGATCAGAGGCCACCCCAGTCATCTGCGGCGTACCACAAGGATCATCTCTCAGCCCCACCCTCTTCAACGTATACATGAGCCCCCTCGCATCCATCGCGCGCCAACATAACCTCAACATCATCTCCTACGCAGACGACACCCAACTGATCCTCTCCCTCACCAAAGACCCAAACACCGCCAAAACCAACTTACATGAAGGAATGAAAGAAGTAGCTGAGTGGATGAAGATCAGCCGTCTAAAACTGAATTCAGACAAAACGGAAGTCCTCATCTTAGATTCATCCTCCTCCGCCTGGGACAACTCATGGCGGCCTCCGGCCTTGGGAACAGCACCCACACCCACGAACCACGCACGGAACCTGGGTTTCATCCTGGACTCCTCCCTCTTGATGACCAGACAAGTCAACGCCGTCACATCATCCTGCTTCAACATCCTACGCATGCTCAAAAAAATCTTCCGCTGGATCCCCACCGATACTAGAAAGACAGTCACCCACGCACTGGTCAGTAGCAGATTGGACTATGGAAACACCCTTTACGCCGGAACCACAGCCAAACTACAGAAAAAACTCCAACGCATCCAAAACGCCTCAGCCAGACTCATACTAGACATCCCTCGCCAAACTCACATTTCCGGTCACCTGAAAGACCTCCCCTGGCTCCCCGTCAACAAGAGAATAACGTTCCGTCTCCTCGCCCACGCCCACGCCCACGCCCACAAAGCCCTCTACAACTTAGGACCAGAATGCCTCAACACACGCCTGTCCTTCTACACACCCCCCGCCAACTACGATCGTCCAACCAAGCCCTCGCCACAATCCCACGCATCCATAGATCCACCATGGGAGAAAGATCCTTCTCATATTTAGCGGCCAAAACCTGGAACTCTCTCCCCACCCACCTCCGCCTCACTCAGAACCACCTCTCCTTCAGAAAGCAACTAAAAACCTGGATATTCGATAAATAAAGTACCCGCCTCCCTCAAGCGCCTTGAGACCCTCTGAGTGAGTAGTGCGCTATACAAATTTCAAACTTGAACTTGAGCCGCAGAGATCACCAGTTTCTTTGTAAAATAGAGGGAGGAGTCTGTGTGGATGGACTTGTGGACCATGCAGACAGAGAAATGTTAAAGCATGGGCAAAGTGGGCACTTGCCCAGGACCCCACCTTCCAAGGGGTCCCTCGGAAAGTGACATTTCTCTTTTGCTCACTTCTGTGTATTTCTGCATCTCAACCTTTTACATGTGAGTCAATATTATATGGTAAGAAAAGAGCTAGACTAGCATAAAATGGGCTATGAAATTCAAAGTTGTCCCAAACAGGGGACCCTTAAACATTCTTACCCAGAAACTCCAATGTGTCCTGATCTTGGGGTTCATGTTGAATGTGTGTGTCAGTGTGTGTGTGTACGCACACAAGCAAATGTAGGTGTGTTTTTGTGGCAATGAGTGTTAGTGTGCTTCTATGTGTATGGACATATGTGGAGAGGGGGGACAGGCTCGGAAGAGAGCCGCAAGAAAGTGACAGCAGAGAAGGACCCGGAAGCCCCAAAACACCAACCATGCTGTGCTGTATGAGGAGAACAAAACAGGTAGGGGGGGCGCCTTTACGCTGATATCTGTAGCTGTCTCATTCTTTCCTGAGGGGGTGCGAGTGGCAGAGAGTGCTGGCTGTGGGGGTAGAGGGTGAGTTCTGTGGAGGGGATGAGATGTAGCATTGAAGATGGTGTAGTATCGGCGGGGTGCGGTCCGTGGGCTACAGAGGTGATGCGCTGGAGTTAGTGTGGGGACCGTAGTATGTCGGGTGAGATAGGATGCGCAGACCTGCGCAGGGTGGGTGAGGTTTCACCTGGAGGACGGTGTTTGAAGGCAGAGCCTTTAAGGTGATGGTCTGTGGGTAGGGTGGGGGTGCAAATGGTGAATGTTGAGACAGCCTTTGAGATGCTGGACTGTGAGTAGGGTGGGTGTGGCGGGGAGTGGCTCTGCTGGTGTGTGGGATGCCGCCTTCGAGATGCTGGACCGTGAGAATGGATAAAGAGCTGACGGGGGGGGGGTGTCTGTGCACCACTGAGGTGCTGGTCTGTGGTCAAGTTGGGCGTAGATGGTCTATGTAGTGGGCTGTGGCTCTGAGGGCGCAGCCCCTGAGATGGTGGTCTGTAGACGAGGTGGGTTCAGAAAACGTGCACGCTGGAGGCGTAAGACTGCGCCTTTGAGAAGTTGGTCTGTGGGCAGGGTGGCTGCGGGGAATGGTCTGTGGGGAGGATGAGCTATGACGCTCTGAACGGTGGTGCGATATGATAGGGTCTGCGCGGTCTCTGTGTGAGACATGCATGCAGTCGGCCTTGGGTGCAAAAGGTGTGTGGGGGGGGTCTTCAAGAATCGGGGGGGGGGGTGCAGCTGCACTGTGCTGCCAGGGTGGACTCCTGTTTGGTGCCGGTGTGATGGCTTGAGTGCCATGCTGTGACGCGGGCGCACCTGTAGTACAGAGCACGCTGCTCCAGATGTGCTGGGGGTGGGGAGGGAGGATGGGGGGGCTGTTTGGGGCGCTGATGTACAATATGTGCTGGTGAAGCGCCTCCTGGTGGTGGGGGCGCTGCCTTAGGGTTGGTTGGCTGACCCACTTCGGGGGCATTCGCGGACATTCACTCATTGGGAGTGGCACACGGAACAGCTTTGTGTGTGTTGGGCATTATAAGGTGTGTGTGGGGATGTACAGAAGGAGGGATGTACGGGGGGTCTACAACTGTTGTGCCAGCCCATGCTAGTGCACCCGGTTCACCGCTGCCCACCTTCCTTCTTCCCTGCCACTATATATAGTGCCAATATCGGCCCGCACACCAACCCCCCAATGCACATAGATAAATAAACAGACAAGACAACTTGTTGTTGGGAAAAAGTAGCTGCAGGTTTATTAGCATAACTTATGCCAAAACATGGTGGGTTATCTTACAGATGATCCAAAGGCAAGCCACCTGATAGGCCAAGTAGCCCGCGGCCTTGGCCAGACGGTGTTCGGCGGTTGTGGTGAGAGGATAGCCCCTCCCATATCCGGTGAACCATTGGTCCACCCTCTTGATCACACCCCCCCTACAAGGGGCGGAGCGTTCAAGCGATCCCCGGTTGTCCAGGTAACCAACCGCCCGTAGGATAACGGGGCGCCGTCGCACCCCAGGGTCCACCGCACAGATGTCCCGGGCATGTTGGGCCTCAGCACCCTTTGTGCTTCTGCATAGGGTACTCCTGAGTACCTTTCACCTCTGGATCATCCTGTAACTCCTCCACAGCCCTGGATGCGGCGAACGTCACAGCCAGGGCCCCCCACCTGAGCTCAACCTTCCTAAACGCAGCCTGCTGAAAGAAGGGCTTCCTGAATGTCCAACAGGAATAAATCCATGCCTACTCTGGAGAGGTGGATTCCTTCCTCGTCAAAGCAACCAGTGGAATTGGCGTGAAGTTTCCCATGTCTATTGAAGCCAAAGCCCATCAGCTCCGCGAATTTACGCATTGCGCAGTTCACTTTCCTTCGCGCCACTTCTAGAGCTTGCCCAGAGCGAGCCCCTAGCCAAACCCGGCGTGGTGTGATCTAAGACCACCACAGCTCGCAAGGTCCTAATAAGTTGCTGATCTTGGAAATGTTCACTTTCATGTCCCTCACTAGGAACCTTTTACCTAGGATAGGCAAGTCATTCCCTCCCAGGTGCAGGATAAGCATGTCTGGGGGGTGGGCGTTCCCTTGTAATTCTTGTTTTAGTAAGCCCAGCACCCCGTTCCAACGCAATCCAGTGATTCCGCGCCATACAATTTGAGTTTTGCTAAACCCATAATTCCACTTCCTGCTTTCAGCCCACAGAGCCAACTTGGAAACACCCTCGTGGCCCAGCACCCACTTGATATCCAAGAATGGCTCTTTTTGTTATCTTTGGCCCACAGGATGAAGGTCTGAACTTTCAACTCTGCGGCTACCCCAGAGTCCTCCCATGACCCCACAGTGGCACAAATTTTTTTTACACATGCTTTGTATCTTTTGTTAGTGTTCGGCGCCAACGACATCTCCTCCAGGGCCCTCATTCTGTTCACCACTTCAAAAGCTACCAGAGGTGTGCTGAGAAGGGGGTGGATTCCTCTTTCGCTCTTAGCCAAGCCTCTCGGAACCGTTGCCACTGAAAACGAGAGAGAGCGTCAGCTGCGATGTTCTTGGTACCCTGAATGTGTCGCGCCCTGCATTCGACATAGTTGTAAAGGCAAGTTCGCACCAGTTCGCGCAGCAGACATAGAACCAGGGGGCAATTAGCAGAGTGAGAGTTGATGGCGTGTACTACTGCTAAGTTGTCTGACCACAGCAGGACCCTTTTGGCTGACAGGATAGCAGGCCATAAGTGAAAGGCTACTATGATGGGGAAGAGCTCGAGGACAGTGATCTTTGATGTCACCTTTTTCTTAATCCAAGCGTTGGGCCATTTCTCAGCGCACCATTCCCTGTCTAAGATGGCACCAAAACCGTGCCTGCCTGAAGAATCTGTGTAGAGGGCAAGGTCAGGGCTGCCAGCCCAAGGAGCCCTCCAAATCACTGCCCCCTTGAAGTTGCACAGAAACTCAGACCACATGGCCAAATCGTGTTGAATACCCTTGCTCAGCTTTACCATGTGATGCTTATAGGATACGTTTGCAGTAGCCCTAGCGAGTCTCCTGGCAAAGACCCTACCTGCTGGGATGATTCTGGCAGCAAAATTGAGGAGACCTAAGATGCCCTGGATGCACCCCAGGGAACCCTTGTCCAGCCCTACCAGAGCCTGAATCTTGTTAGTCAGGTTGCGCACCTTATCCGCAGGCAATCTGGACTCTCTGCAATCATGTCGATCTCTATACCCAGGAAAGTCAAAGTTTGCGCTGGCCCCACAGTTTTACCAGGGGCAAGGGGTACACCCAGGTGGTCCGTAAGAAGAACAAAGTCTGCCAGTGCCTGAGCGCAAAGCTGTGTCCCGTCGCTCCCGAGGAACAAAAAGTCGTCCAAGTAATGAGTCACCGCCTCAAAGTACGCACAGGACACAGCGCAACCCATGGGCATGTATTTATCATAGTAGAACTTGCCGTCTAGCTTAAAACCTAGCAGGTGATAGCTGCTCGGGTGGACTGGTAATAACCTGAAAGCTGATTCAATTTCTGCTTTGGCTAACCAGGGCCCTCTGCCCGCCCTCCTGACCAGATCCAATGCTACATCCAGCGTGCAATATGACACCGAGCACGCTCCCTCCTCTAGTCCATCATTGACCGAAGTCCCTTTAGGATAGGAAAGGTGATGGATGAGTCTAAAGGCTCCTGGATCCTTTTTGGGAACGACCCCCAGGGGAGATACAACAAAATTCTCAAGTGGTGGGTGCAGGAAAGGACCGCCTAGGGCACCTGTAAAAGAGATCTTAAAACCTTCGTGTAAGCCGAACAACAGCAAGCGGCTGTCTGCCTCTAAAGGATAGCGCCTGAGCAATGGAGTGATGTTGTCAAGGATCACGGGGGACACTCCTATTGGCGCTTGCAGGTGCAAAATTGGTGGAGGAGAGGGTGAAACTGGAGAAAGAGAGCGCCCAGAATACTCGCTTAACTGCAACGGGGGAGAGTCTGAAAGCGTGGAAGGGGTAGCCAGAAAAGGAGACATGCTGCCTATCACCAAATTACTGTCCCCCTTTACTTGCTGGCTGTGAGCTCTGCTTAGATTGGCATGATGTTGCGGGGTGGGGTTCCCCACAAGTGTTACAGGCATGTACGAATTTGCATGTCTTACCCCAGGAGCAAGACCCATTGTTGAAGAGACGGCAAGGGCCCGGGGGGGTTCGCTTGAAGCCACCTCTGTGACCACCTCCTCTGCGGCATCCACGAAAGGCGTGTTTACCCTTACCCCAAAACTGAAAGACCCCCCTGTAGAAGACTGCCCACAGGGAAGACTACCTGTTGCGTTCACCGAGAGCTGGCCCCGTGCTCCCATGTGTTCCATCCAGAGCTGCACCTCCTTTTGATCCCAGTTCATCTCTGGGCATTGCAACATTTTCCTTCTGAATTCCCTATCGTAATTGATCCATCCATTACCACCCCATTTCAAGGCCTCATTGTGAATAACCCTAGAATATTGTACTAGGCCTGGGCCCTGTTCAGGGAATCTTTCCATGGTTACTGGCGCTAAAATGGAGAAGGCTTCTAACCAATTAGAAATATTCTTTTCAGGCCAAGGCTGATACTTTACCTTTTTGTCATCTTCCTTTGCCCCAAACTTTCTAGCGTCCATGCCTTCCTGACCCAACATAAGGAGGGTAAAGATATCTATAAACTCCCTTTTCCAAATACCCTCTTTCGCAGCTTGTGGTACCTGCCAAGCCAAGGAGCATCGCCCGGAGAGGAGCGGTGCAGTGGATATCGCAGGGACAGGGTAAGGCAAGGGAACAGGCAATGGGCTGGCAGCAGGAGGCACCCCTGCGGAAGCGTTTGTAGAGGCCGAGGGCGTGCTGGGAACCAAGGTGGTGACCGGGAGAGGAGCGGCAGGGGTACTCCCCAAAGGCGCCGCACTCTTCGCCCCAGTCGCATTAGCCACTGATGTGGTCACAGCCTGCACTGTATCCCTTTGCTTAAATGGTTGCACAGATGACCACACAGTGGAAGCTGCCGGAGCAGGACTCGCGCTAACAATGCTACTTTCCCCAACTTGAAGCGAGCTAGCAACAGTAAACCCCCCTTGGAAACGCCCCATAAAATTGTTCATGGTGTCCATTTATTTATTTATTTATTTTATGCGATTTTTAGAGCGCGCAAATACCCGTGAGGGTGTCTCGGCGCTAGTGCTACTGAACTTACTCTAGAGGCGAGGACGGGTTTAAGATGAAAACAACCAGGTTTTAAGATTCTTTCTGAAATATAGTAGCGAAGGGGCAGTTTTAATGTGGAGTGGTAGTGTGTTCCACAGTTTAGCAGTTCCTATGGTAAAACATCTGTCTCCCCAGTTGGTCCTTCTTGTCCGTGGAACCATCAGTAAGTGTGCTGAAGATGATCGTAAGGTTCTGGCATGTTCCAAGGGACGGAGAGCTGTTTTTAAAAACTGTGGGGCAGGACTATTGATAGCTTTATAGGCTATGCATAGAGCCTTGAATTTGATCCGACTCCGTATGGGGAGCCAGTGTAGTTCTCTGATGTAAGAGGAAGTGGGAGTAAATTTGGGGATGGCCAGAAGGATTCTGGCTGCGGCATTTTGTACCGTCTGCAATTGGTTGAGGACCTTTTCATGGGCATTCAGAAAAAGGGCATTACAATAATCTGTTCTTGAGAACACCAAGGAGCTGATTAGGGTTTTGCCCGCAGACGGCGGTAAATATGGCAGTAGTTTTTTAATCCTTTTTAGGATGTAAAAGGAAGAGGATACCACAGCGTTGGCGTGTTGAGAAAAAGTCAACTTGGTGTCAAAGATTACTCCCAGGTTGCGTACCTTGACTACTGGTTGGGGGGGGTTCCCCAGCTGGGATGGCCACCACTGAGGGGACCAGATGGGCTGCAAGTTCCCGAATGTCATCACCTCCGTCTTGTCGGAATTTAATTTAAGACAATTTGATGACATCCAGGAACTTATTGCCTTCATTCCCTCCTGGAAGTTGGCTGCGACTAGAGTACCGTCGTTATGTACTGATAACACTAACTGAGTGTCATCTGCATAGGTTGTGAGGGCGATTCCATAAGATTTTATTACCCTCGCCAAGTCCGATACATAGATGTTAAAAAGCATCGGACTTAGCGAGGAGCCCTGTGGTACTCCGCAAGGGAGAGAAAAGGTCTGCGAGGTGTAGTTGCCCATCTTAACTGTATGGGGGCGGTTGGCCAGGAATGAGGCAAGGAGATCTTTGGCTTTGCCTCTTATTCCTAAAGCCGAGACACGGTCGATCAAGGTGACATGATCGACCGTGTCAAAGGCAGCGGAAAGATCCAAAAGTATAAGAACTGCGGAACCTCCTTTGTCCATCGTAGCTCTTATTTCGTCTGCTGCCTTAAGTAGTGCTGTCTCCGTTCCATGACCTTGTCGGAAACCGAACTGGGTGTCATCAAGGAGGTTATTGTCATTAATGAATTTCGAGAGTTGAGTGTTCATTGTTCTCTCGAAAATCTTAGCTGGGAAGGGGAGACAGGCAATAGGCCTATAGCTGGCCGGAAGGAGAGGGTCCAGTGTTGGCTTTTTTAGAAGAGGCTTGATAATAGCCTTCTTCCAGACAGATGGATAGATGCCTGTTAAAAACATTGCATTGCAGATTGTTGATAGGGCAGGAGAGATTGCTTCCGAGATGTGATTAAGGATAGCAGGAGGGCAAGGATCGAGGGGGGATCCCGATTTAGTACGGGCCACGAGCTGTTGAATTTGCTGCTGCGTGGTTGATTTGAAACATGAAAAACTCGGGGAATTGTTGTTGATGGGAGGTGCCATAAGGGTTGGGGAACTGGTGGAGTGGCAAATGGTCAGAAAGATGGAACTAACCTTATCCTCAAAAAATTTGGCCAGAGAGTCAGAAAGAGCTTGTGAACCTTCTAGGCGTGGGGCGGGGGGGTTAGAAAGGTGAGTAACTACCTGAAATAGTTGCCCTACCGAGTTTTTTGCCTGGTTAATTTGGGAGGTGTAGTAATGACTTTTTTCTGATATTATAAGTTTTTTGTACGTGGAAAGGGCATTTTTATAAGTCAATTTGTCAGCAGGGCTGTAGTGTCGACGCCACTGCCTTTCCAGGTTCCTACAGTACTGTCTCTGGATTCGCACAGGCTCCGTAAACCACTGTGCTGAAGGAAATTTCCTGCTACGGTGAGAGGTTTTAATAGGGGCTAGTTTGTTACAAGCTTTATTCAGGTTAGTTAGATAACTTAGGGATGCTGAGGTAGGGTCCTGTTCGTCAGGGATGTGGCTATCTTGCATCATCTCCGCTAAGAGATCCAGGTTAACATGTTTCCAGTCTCTGTAAGAGACTAGGGACGAGGATGTGGGAGTAGGTTTACTGGGAATGTCTTCGATAGAAAAACAGATTGCTGCGTGGTCCGTCCAGATCAAGGGAATTACCTGGGTAACAACAATATGTGGATTGTTGGTGAACAGACCATCTAGAGTGTGGCCCGCTTGATGAGTGGGTTCTTTTACCAATTGCAGCAGGCCGACAGCCGCTAAATCGGTCATTAGGTGTGCTGTGTCAGGGTCGTTGAGGGATTCCAAGTGAAAATTAAAATCTCCTAATAAGGTAAAGTGTGGGGATCCTGCTGAAACTTCGATCATATTGCCTATGTTGGCAAGAAACTTGGCACGCGACCCGGGAGGGCGATAGATTAGCATACCCTTAAATGATGCTTTGGCCGAGAGGCCTATAGTGAAGAGAAAAGCCTCATACTCAGAGCAATTTGCTTGAGTCGTAGTGAGTTTAAGCTGGTCGCTATAAATAATTGCTATGCCTCCACCCTTCTTTTTAGGTCTGTCCAATCTACAGACACTGTAGTTAATTGGAGTGGCGGCAGTAAAATCAGGACCGGAGGATTCGTCCCCCCATGTTTCCGTAATAAAAAGCAGATCTAGCTTGTGTGAGTCGATCAAGTCGGCTACTTCCAATTTATGTTTGGGAAGGGATCTAGCATTTATTAGTGCTGCTAACACTTGTTGTGGAGCAGATTTGGTGAAAGGTGGAGAAACCTTTGTACAAGTTGGACATTTGTGCGGGCCTAAGATAAAATTAGTATATCCGAGTTGTGGTAGAGCATGGGGTGTTTTCCCTACATGCTGCTGAATGCGTGAGCAAGGAAATCTTTAAAGTTGTTCGGGAATTTGTGTCACCTGTATCCTGCACACCTAAACATGCTCACACCGCAGCCTGGATCAGGCAACTTGGTGAATTTTTCACCAATAAAATCAAACACATCCAAGGCTCTTTTTCGGCATCGGGGCTTTCCCCTGGGGCCGACCTTCCAGCATCTTTGTTTTCAGCAGGCCAGGATGCTGGCCTTCTGCTTTGGGACTTCCCTTCTATCTCTCATGCTTCTTCTTTAAATCTGCTCTCTCGGCTTAAATCGGGCTCGCCGCTTGATCCCTGCCCTGCCAAGTGTTTGGGGAAAATTGCATCGGCAGTTAATACTCTGCTTAATCCCTTGCTTAATGCCTCCCTGATCTCTGGAGAGGTACCAAATGCATGGAAGCACGCCCTTATCCTCCCGCTGTTGAAGAAGCCATCTTTAGACCCTCTTGCACATGTAAACTACAGACCAATCTCCCTCCTCCCCTCGCTGGCTAAAGTGATTGAGAAGCACGTGCACCTCTCTATTTCCACCTTTATAGAGAGCAATAACATCCTGCACGACTCGCAGTCGGGCTTCCGTGCTAATTTTAGCACGGAAACGGCTCTTCTTGAAATCACTGATGCCATTCGTGAGATATTGGATGGAGGGGGAAAAGCCATCTTGGTCATGCTGGACTTGTCGGCGGCGTTCGACACCGTGCCCCATGCAGGTCTCCTTGCAAGACTCTGGGAGATAGGCTTTCGTGGGGCGGTGTGGAACTGGTTTAAGTCCTTTCTGACCAACCGCCGGCAAGTGGTCTGGGCACCTCCGTTCTCCGCCGAAATGCCGCCGCTTGATGTGGGCGTTCCTCAGGGTTCTATCCTGAGCCCCACCCTTTTTAATATCTATATGGCCCCTCTTGCGGCGGTGGCGGAGTCTTTTGGTGCCCAGATCATATCCTACGCGGATGACACCCAGCTTCTTTTTTCATGTGGCAGGGGGGAAAATTTCGACAGCGGGCGGATTCAGGAATGCCTCGAAGCCGTTTTTAAGTGGTTTCAGGGTCACAGTTTGAAGTGCAACTCGGCAAGTCTGAGTTGCTTTTCTTTGGCTGCCCGCCCGATCCGGGCTGGAAGTCATGGTGGCCTGGCGACATGTCTCCACCCAACACTGCATCAGTAAAGGTGAAAAATTTTGGCTTCCTGTGTGATGTCGACCTCTCCCTCAGACCCCAGATCATCGGGCTGACAGGGAAATGTTTTGGCATCCTTAAAATGCTAAGGAAGTTCCTCCCTTTACTGTCCCTCCAGCACAAAAAAATCACTGTGCAGGCCCTGATAGGGTCACGTCTTGACTACGTGAACGCTCTTTATTTGGACTCCCGCGAAGGGCGCGGGCTTCGGAGCTTCTTGAACAACTCCACTGGCTTCCGATCGCCAAGAGAGTCACTTTCAAGATTCTGACTCTGGCTTTCAAGGCGCTTCACCGAATTGGCCCAAACTATCTTTGTAAGCGGATCGCCTTCTATGTCCCTAGAAGAACGCTTAGGTCTGCTTATGAGGCCAAAGCTGTGGTTCCTTCCATCAGGCGCACTCGAATCGGAGGTCGCTCCTTTCGGTACCTTGCACCGCGTTGCTGGAACGATCTCCCTCGATCTTTAAGATTGGCTACCAACTTGTTAGCCTTCAGAAAGGAGCTAAAGACCTGGCTTTTTTCCCGGTAAATCCTGTCCTTTCCTGGAGCAATGTTATGCTGTAAACTTTTCCTTGTCTCTCTCTTCGCCAAAGCGCCGGGACACTCCTAGGAGTAGCCGTGCGCTATAGAAGAGCCAATTTAACATAACATAACATAACATGTCTAAGTTTCAATAGTTCGGCAGACGTATAGGAGAGTCTCGCCGTATCAACCTCTGAGTGTAGGGGTGAGGTGACAGGGGGGTGGCCCTAGGCCCGTCCTCGGCGCGGACGAGCGCAGACGAGCTTGCCTTATGCGCGCCGAAGGCGCGCATTCGTCGCGCCCCCTGCGCTCGTCCGCTGCGCTTCCTGTTGCTGCACATGATTTAACATGCAGCAAGATGACGTGACAGGGGGGGCGTGGTCAGCACGGGTGGGCGTGTGCGCAAACCTCAATGGCGGCGTTGCCCTAGCAACCCTCGGCTTCAGGTGCCTTCGATAGGCTGGGCGAGTGTCTGCAGAAATAAGCGACAGTAGCCTGGTAGGTGCTTCTTAAAATCAAAGTATACACAATAAAACAATGATGCAGCTCCCGGCTATTTTGCCTCAGGAGTAGGTTCAGTAAAACGCTCGCTCGTATTCAGCGCTCGTTTAAGTAGACAGGCGGGGGGGGCGTGGTCAGCGCGGGTGGGCGTGTGCGCAAACCTCAATGGCGGCGTTGCCCTAGCAACCCTCGGCTTCAGGTGCCTTCGATAGGCTGGGCGAGTGTCTGCAGAAATAAGCGACAGTAGCCTGGTAGGTGCTTCTTAAAATCAAAGTATACACAATAAAACAATGATGCAGCTCCCGGCTATTTTGCCTCAGGAGTAGGTTCAGTAAAACGCTCGCTCGTATTCAGCGCTCGTTTAAGTAGACAGGCGGGGGGGGCATGGTCAGCGCGGGTGGGCGTGTGCGCAAACCTCAATGGCGGCGTTGCCCTAGCAACCCTCGGCTTCAGGTGCCTTCGATAGGCTGGGCGAGTGTCTGCAGAAATAAGCGACAGTAGCCTGGTAGGTGCTTCTTAAAATCAAAGTATACACAATAAAACAATGATGCAGCTCCCGGCTATTTTGCCTCAGGAGTAGGTTCAGTACAACGCTCGCTCGTATTCAGCGCTTGTTTAAGTAGACAGGTGGGGGGGCGTGGTCAGCGCGGGGGGGCGTGTGCGCAAACCTTAATGGCGGCGTTCCCCTAGCAACCCTCGGCTTCAGGTGCCTTCGATAGGCTGGGCGAGTGTCTGCAGAAATAAGCGACAGTAGCCTGGTAGGTGCTTCTTAAAATCAAAGTATACACGATAAAACAATGATGCAGCTCCCGGCTATTTTGCCTCAGGAGTAGGTTCAGTAAAACGCTCGCTCGTTTAAGTAGACAGGCGGGGGGGCGTGGTCAGCGCGGGTGGGCGTGTGCGCAAACCTCAATGGCGGCGTTGCCTTAGCAACCCTCGGCTTCAGGTGCCTTCGATAGGCTGGGCGAGTGTCTGCAGAAATAAGCGACAGTAGCCTGGTAGGTGCTTCTTAAAATCAAAGTATACACAATAAAACAATGATGCAGCTCCCGGCTATTTTGCCTCAGGAGTAGGTTCAGTAAAAATTTTAGCCAGATCGTCTCTTGTTGCAAAATTACCTTGGGCAGCCTGGTTGTCCTTAGAGAGGACCTGGGGTGGCAGAGTGGCATGTACCCCCTGCGACGGGACCTCACGGGGGGGTCGCCACCGATTTGCTTTGTGTCTGTGGCAGTAATTCCTGGGGGAAATCCCTAACAGTGGGCTTCCTGATCCTTTTGGGCCTGGAGGGAGCGGCATCGGCACTGGTCTGGGTATCCGACGTTGGAGAATCACCCGGGAAACCAGAATCGTCTGGCTCTGGCGGGTGCATCAAACTCTGTGCCCAAGCAAGGCCTTTAAGCTTTGCCATCTCCAAAAAGTCTGCCCACTGTGCATCCTGGGAGGTACCTGGCAACGAGTCCTCTGCCTGGGTAATTTCTTGGAAGAGGGGGGGGAACTTTGGCTGTCCATTCTCACTTCTGTTCGCCCTCACGGATATCACAGTGTTGCGGAAAGGCGGAACGAAACGTGCGATCGATGCGGAGTAAACTCAGCGAGCGAGGGCGGAAAAGGGGCTATGGAGGGAAAAGGTAACGTCAGTTGGTGCAACTGTAGGTGACAATCTTTCTGACATCACTCCGTCGTGCTCCTTCTCCCTTTCTGTGTGCATGCCCCCTCCCTCTGTGTCCACACCGAGGACTGCTCCTTAACCATATACCTGTATCTGGCCCACCAATTGCCCCCTCGACCTATTCCTCGTCCTTTGCGCTGATTACTTTGCTTTGAATCCTGAAAGATAAAAGACATTGTCATAACGTTCCTTTCATTCCTTCAGCTGAGCTTTTTAATCTGTTATGCTCCTTCAGCTTCTGGCATCGTGCCACCATAACCCAGCTCCCTTCCAGCCAGTCCTCGCCAGCCGTACACGTACCCATTTCCTGAAAATACACACATGTTAGTGCCGACTTATACACAACATACTTCAGCCCTGTGTGTAGATATCTTTCGGGCATATTTGTGCCTTTTTTTTTTGTTTGTTTTTTTGTTGTACATATAAGCAAACAGTTAAGTCTGATGGGTATGACGCCCTAATTACCCAGCATTCACTGAGGCTGTCTCCTGTGAAGAGATTACCTAAACTTAGAAAGTGGAGGAGGCTAATGCAACATTCTAAAAGTATAGCCGCGAGAGAAACCCGGCGTGCGTGCCACTACGCCACACTCGATTCCACAAAGTACCGAACGGGACCGGGCTCTTCCCCATATCGCTGGCAAGAGCAACGCATGCGTGACCTCAACCTCCCCCCTGCCTACGACTCGTTCCTGTGTTACTAAAAGGAGAGCCTGCCCCCGATCGCCAAACAAGCTGTGGGGGAAAACCAGGACCCTGCTGTGCACTACAGAGAGCGCCCCAACCAAGCAACTCCGAAGGATGTTTGAGCCTTGCTCCATGCTTCGACCTGGCTTCCCCGTTTGGAAGTCGGCACGCGAGCCAATACGCCACGCCCACTCCACAGCATGCAGCCGTGGACCATGAAGGCCCCATCGCTGACTCCGGGGAACCTACGCGCTGCGCCTCCTATTCAGGGCCCGCCCCACCCGTGGCACAGCCCCTAAGTCCTTCCCCGACCTACAACTAGATGCAGTGCGGAAGGAAGACCATTGACTCCCAGCAAGGGTCGGCTACCTATACCAAATGGGGGGGAAGGGACAGCTCCACATATCAAACATTGAAACGACGTGTCCCTGATAAGAACCAAGAACTAGCCGGGTGCCCTTCAGGAATGAGAGCCTGCCCAGAATGGATGCCTCCTAAATGCACCATCTCTGTGACCAGTATTAAGGAGCACCGGAAAACGGCGAACCAGGGAGTAGGGAAATAAATGACGCCTCAAAATCAGGATGCGGCGCGTAAAAGTAATGCTTAAATAACTGAATGTGTAGCCGACCGCGCGGCTCGAAACGTGTAATCCCAGCATAAAAGGCCGGCAGTATACCGCAAGACCACATCCTCTCCCTCCGAGACAAATGCAGCCCGAGCTGCGCGGGCCGTATATCAGGACAGTGCGTTCCTCGTACCAAAGTCTCTCCAGGCAGCCAAACTAGCTAAGTGACCCCGGACAACTAAACCTGGCTAAAAGCCACCCTAAGCGATCGCACAAGAGTGCAGCCTAAATTCCAGTGTCACCGTTTCTACCCACAACTCTCTATTCTGCCACTTTTTGAAATGGCAGAAACCTTTGCTTATCTGTACAGACTAAGTCGCACACCCTGGAGGGTTGGCTAGCCTTTTGGGGGTGTATACCTCCTGAGTACCCAATTTTCCCACCTGCTCAGGTGAAAATTTACCTGAGGGCAGCCTGGTTGCATATCACAGGCAGTGAAGGCCTTAAAAATCACGCCTTGATGTGCCACTTCACTAGCCATCCTGTCAGGGAGGAAGGCGTGGCCTCCTTCCCATCCAGGCCATTGTTTCTAAATCCTGGGAGAGTTCAACCTCCTGCCAAGTGATCCAATTCCTGCCTTGGCAGCAGCAGCCTCGGGCTGTGAGCCAGAGCACAGGAAAGGCTGGGGCAACCAGGTGTAGCCACCTTGGTGCATGCCACATCGTCTTCAACACAAGATTTGTGTCAGGAGTGAAGATACCAAACATGACATATTTCGACAGTACCATAATGGAGCTGGTGACCTTGAGCTTGCCCAGGTGCCAGCCCATGTTATCCTATGGACATAACTTATTGCTCTTTCGTAATCGGATACGTTTTGGAAAATATTAAGACATCATCCTGGAATGAAACTAGTGCTGAGTTGTTTCTGAAACATTTTAGACATAAACTTCTAAAAAAATGACCACAGCTGAAACTAGTCTGAAGGACATCCTACAAAAAGTTGAAAAATACCAAGATGTTGTGAGTCAGGGCACAGCGACCAGCTGCTCTTAAATCCAGTTTGGTAACTACTGTAATGACCATCTTTAGTTATTAAACACATTACCAAATCATAATTTGAGTTTGCAACTACATACAGATTTGGTATTTGGAAGGTGCATGTTTAAGGCATGCCTGCCAAACAGGGAATCTCAGTGAGATATAATAGTATTTTGTGACCTGAATTGGGTTACTAAACATTAATGTTTTACTGACTGACTAAAAGTTGTGGTAAGGCATTAGCACATGGGGAGGGGTTTCTAAGGGAGTGTTGAAACTAAGACTGGGCGTAGTGCCACTACGCACACTACGCAAAGTTTTGGGAAAAAAAATTTGGAAAACGGGGGCGCGTCCTGGGGGTCCGTGTGCCCTGGACAGGGGTCCCTCGTGCCTGGGCAGACTCCCTGATCTCCCCGACCTGGTTGGATCCCGGGAGCCCTGCAGCCCCGGAGCCCCAGAGCCCCAGAGCCCTGCAGCCCGAGCCCTGGAGCACTGGAGTCCTCCCGCGGAGGCTCGGGGCAGGCAGATTGGCGTCATTTCGGTCCCGGCCCTCTGGTCGCCCCTCTCGTCCCGGCCATCTGGTCACCCGCAACGCTTTCCTATGGGGCGACCAGATGGCCGAACTTCCCTGGAAGTCCCGATGAGGTGCCATTTGCCTCCCGGATCCCAGCGAGGGCTCTAGGAGGTCGTGTACTTTCACGCCTTGGGTCCCCTCTGTCACCTCGCGTGCACAGTTTACAAGAAAGGGGGGTAATTTTCCACCGGATTACTAGGGACAGGGTACGCCCGGACACCCCTCCAAGGCTGGTGGTTCTCTGCCAGGGGGACCAGATGGGCTATGCCTGGGTAACACCTCCCTAGGCCACCCGGGGCTTCCTTCCTCCTGGCCAACGGCATGTCAAATTGCCCAGGACGGGCTCCATGGCTCTTGGGCAGTCATCCCCCGGGCGTCCGGGGCTCCATCCAGGCCGAAGGCATGGCAGAGTGCCCGGGACGTGCTCCATGCGTCCCGGGCATTCGACCCCCGGGCGTCCGGGGCTCCATCCAGGCTGACGGTATGGCAGAGTGCCCGGGTCGGGCTCCATGGTTTTCACGGTGGTCCTCCCCTGGGTGTCGGGGGGGCTGCAGGCCGACGGCATGGAAAAGTGCCCAGGACGGGCTCCGTGCGTCCCGGGCATTCGTCCCCCCGGGCGTCTGGGGCTCCATCCAGGCTGACGGCATGGCAGAGTGCCTGGGTCGGGCTCCATGGTTTTCACGGTGGTCCTCCCCTGGGTGTCGGGGCGCTCCAGGCCGAAGGCATGGAAAAGTGCCCAGGACGGGCTCCATGCGTCCCGGGCATTCGTCCCCCTGGCTTCCGGGCTTGAGAGCTCCAGTGGTCCTCACTGTGCCTGAGGCCCAGCCGGTGTCCCCGAGCCCTGCCCGGCGTGGGCAGGCAGAAGCCCTACCGCGAAGGCTCGGGGTGGGAAGCAGGGAGTCCTTTCGGTCCCCGCCATCTGGTCGCCCGCAACGCTTTCCTATGGGGCGACCAGATGGCTGAACTTCCCTGGAGGTCCCGATGAGATGCCATTCGCCTCCCGGATCCCAGCGAGGGCTCCAGGAGGTCGGGTACTTTCACGCCTTGGGTCCCCTCTGTCACCTCGCGTGCACAGATTACAAGAAAGGGGGGTAATTTTCCTCCGGATTACTAGGGACAGGGTACGCCCGGACACCCCTCCAAGGCTGGTGGTTCTCTGCCAGGGGGACCAGATGGGCTATGCCTGGGTAACACCTCCCTAGGCCACCCGGGGCTGGCTTCCTTCCTCCAGGCCGACGGCATATCAAATTGCCCAGGACGGGCTCCATGGCTCTTGGGCAGTCGTCCCCCGGGCGTCCGGGGCTCCATCCAGGCCGACCGCATGGCAGAGTGCCCGGGACGGGCTCCATGCATCCCGGGCATTCGTCCCCCGGGCGTCCGGGGCTCAATCCAGGCTGACGACATGGCAGAGAGGTCGGGCTCCATGGTTTTCACGGTGGTCCTCCCCTGGGTGTCGGGGCGGTCCAGGCTGACGGCATGGAAAAGTGCCCAGGACGGGCTCCGTGTGTCCCGGGCATTCGTCCCCCGGGCGTCCGGGGCTACACCCAGGCTGACGGCATGGCAGAGTGCCTGGGTCGGGCTCCATGGTTTTCACGGTGGTCCTCCCCTGGGTGTCGGGGTGCTCCAGGCCGACGCATGGAAAAGTGCCCAGGACGGGCTCCATGCGTCTCGGGCATTCGTCCCCCCGGGCGTCCGGGGCTCCATCCAGGCTGACGGCATGGCAGAGTGCCCGGGTCGGGCTCCATGATTTTCACGGTGGTCCTCCCCTGGGTGTCGGGGGGGATGCAGGCCGACGGCATGGAAAAGTGCCCAGGACGGGCTTCATGCGTCCCGGGCATTCGTCCCCCGGGCGTCCGGGGCTCCATCCAGGCTGACGGCATGGCAGAGAGCCCGGGTCGGGCTCCATGGTTTTCACGGTGGTCCTCCCCTGGGTGTCGGGGCGCTCCAGGCCGACGGCATGGAAAAGTGCCCAGGACGGGCTCTGTGCGTCCCGGGCATTCGTCCCCCGGGCGTCCGGGGCTCCATCCAGGCTGACGGCATGGCAGAGTGCCCGGGTCGGGCTCCATGGTTTTCACGGTGGTCCTCGCCTGGGTGTCGGGGGGGGCTCCAGGCCGACGGCATGGAAAAGTGCCCAGGACGGGCTCTATGAGTCCCGGGCATTCGTCCCCCTTGTGTCCGGGCCTGAGAGCTCCAGAGGTCCTCACTGTGCCTGAGTCCCAGCCGGGGTCCCCGAGCCCTGCCCGGCGTGGGCAGGCAGAAGCCCTACCACAAAGGTTTGGGGTGGGAAGCAGGGATTCCTTTTGGTCCCGGCCATCTGGTTGCCCGCAACGCTTTCCTATGGGGCGACTAGATGGCCGGACTTCCCTGGAAGTCCCTATGAGGTGCCATTCGCCTCTCGGATCCCAGCGAGGGCTCCAGGAGGTCATGCACGTTCGCGCCCAGGGTCCCCTGAGCCTCGCGGTGCGCACTTGTTCCCAGAAAGATGGGTAGCCTTCCTCCGGATTACTAGGGATCCTCTCGGCCTAGTTCAGCTGGAAACTGGACGGGTCAGGATGCCGCCCCAGCCCCGGGTCCATCCCTGAGCCTGCCGCGTGGCATGAAGCCCTGGATGGGGTCCGAGAGGGCCCCGGGGAGGCGTCCCCTGTGCCTCCGGGCTCCCAGCAGAGGGCCAGGGGCCAGGGGCCCAGCCGGGCCCCCGGCTCGGGTGCCCCGACTCTGGGCCCCATCCCCTGGCCTGCCGCACTGCCAAAGCCCGGGACGGGGTTCCGTTGTGCCCGGGGAGCCTCCCCTGGCTTGGCTGGGTTCAGGAGCTCTCAGGGGCCCCGGGGAGGGCGGCCTCCCCACCCGGGGCTCCATCCTGGGTCCTGCCGCGTGGTAGGGTGCCTGGGACGGGGTCCGGAGGGCCCGGGGTAGGCTTCCCCTGCGCCTCCGTGCCTGGGAGCCCCGGCTGGGTCCAAGGGCCCCGGCCTGGCCCAGCCGGGCCCCGGCCCCTGGGCCCTGTTCCCCAAGCCCGCTGAACTGCCAAGGGCCCGGGTCGGGGTTCCGTTGCGCCAGGGCAGGCCTCCCCTACTCGTCAAGGTGTCTTGGGGACCCGGGTCGGAGGGCCTGTTGGGGCCCCCTGGCAGCCTCCATGGCTGGGGCCCAGCAGGGGCCCAGCTGGGGCTCCGGGCCTCCGGTCCGCCATGCCCCGGCGCCCGCACACTCCTTGGTTGGGGCACAGGGTGTCCAGGCGGCTTCCCTTTCGTGCCCGGCCATCTGGTCACCCAGATCCCCTCGGCCATCTGGTCGCCCGCAATGCTTTCCTACGGGGCGACCAGATGGCCGAACTTCCCTGGAAGTCCCGATGAGGTGCCATTTGCCTCCCGGATCCCAGCAAGGGCTCCAGGAGGTCGGGTACATTTGCACCTTGGGTCCCCTCTGTCACCTCGTGTGCACGGATTACAAGAAAGGGGGGTAATTTTCCTCCGGATTACTAGGGAGAGGGTCAGTCAGACCTCCGTGAGCTCCGGCGATTCTGAATCAGGGGAAGGCAGGACCCGGGTACGCCCCTGCCGCTCAGCCCCTTGGCGATGGTCCTTTTTCTCCGAGTTTGCTCAAGCAGAGCTCCGTGAGGCCTGGCGATGCCGAGACGGGGGAAGGCGATTCAGAAAAGGGGGTGGTGATGAACAGAGTGTCTGAATTAAGCAGACCACTCTTACCCAGTCCAAAGATCAGGGCTTGATCCATCACCGTTATTTAGCTCACTGCCTCATCCCAGCTCAGAACCTGGCTATATGCAAATTAGTCTGTCCCTGGCCCAGTGCATCATGGGAACGGGGGAAGGCAGCACCCGGGGCCCACCCGCCGTGGCCCCCAGGGGCCTGGGAACGCACCTGCCTCTCAGCCCCTTCCCGATGGTCCTTTTTCGCCGAGTTTTTTCCCTCAGTCAGACCTCCGTGAGGTCCGGCGATTCTGAATCAGGGGAAGGCAGGACCCGGGCGGGATCGTGGTGGAGGGGACGGGCTCCGAGGCACAAAAACAACAAAATGGCTGCAAAAGCGAAACCGGAACAGGTTGGGGCACAGACAAGGTTACGCTGTGGGCAGGGGCACTGTCACAATCAGGCTACACACTCTGAAGGCAAAGCGGGCTAATACCACAATGACTAAAATTATTACACAGGCAATGCGATTTAAATGAAGCTGATCAAAGCGAGTGGTACAATGGCAGATGCAACTAGAGAGGCAATGCGAGCAGCGCAGGCACCAGATCAAATTCAATGCAGCCTAGCAAGCCAGCAGTACAATGCAATGCGATTTAAATGAGTCACAACAAAGCGAGCAGCACACAATTTAAATGAAGCTGATCAAAGCGAGTGGTACAAAGGCAGATGCAACTAGAGAGGCAATGCGAGCAGCGCAGGCACCAGATCGAATTCAATGCAGCAGAGCAAGCCAGCAGTACAATGCAGCAGTACAACGATACCCAGGAGAGACCAGGGGTCGTGGGGAGCGTCCGCTTCCGATGGGATCAGGGCGGACACCTGATATAACTGTGAGCTGACCATGGATTTAGACCTCTCATTTCTCCCTGTGTCTGGGATACCAGAAGGAAAAGCAGCCCAATATCTAGCCTCTTTGCTTGAGAATTAAGTTCTCATACATACAATGAAAGAGTATATTTTTTTACTCTCCAGTGCAAGACTTACAAGTTAGACTGGACTGAATTCTATGCTTGACTCTTCAGTCCCTAGTGTCAGACACAGAATCCCTAGGCAGACCCCTGTCAGGCAGCAATCCACTATTAATGGTTATACCAAGGAGAAGGCAAAACCATGGCCATCCTGGCTTTGTGGCTGCAGAGCATCATGCTTTTAGAGCTACAAAGGGGTATGCAGTTCCTAAAGGGGACAGGGGAAAGACAGGTCTTTCTTCGTGATGCCCTCACACACCCCGCAGGATGTCATGCTTCATCATTGGGCTCTGCTCCTCATCAGGCTGGCATAGCAATGCCCGACGGACTCCCGTAAACAGGGCTCTTTGGCAGAGATCTTTTGAAGAAGCCGGTTATGTGCGTGCAGGTAAGAGGGCAAGGATGGTGTAGTTCACAGGTAGTGGGTATTAAAATAAGTCTGGAGCAGTCCTGTTCAGAAGTAGTTTTAATGGTTCAATTAGCATTATCACTGTAACCATTGGTGTTTGTGAGTGGCGCAATGCGACTATGACTTCACTATACAAGCACTCGCATGCTATCAAGTTTTACTATCCATGCATGCTTAGGATCCAGGTGTTAGGTCCTATACTCAAAAGAGCTACTCCCTGTTCATTCAGGTTTTAACCTCCATTGTTGTTGTTTGTTTCTCCCCTTACCTCCACCTACAGGTCTCTAACTGCCCAGTATAAGTCTACTAGAGCGCCACTCTATTGTGTCTGGTTACCATACTAAACCTAGGGAACAAGACCTCTAGTAGTGCACCATTCACTCACTTTGGTCCTGATGAAGTGCCAAACGACTCTTTAGGAGCAATAAGGGAATGAATCATGTCGACCCATCACTTAGCGATAGCCCTCTAGGAATATTGCATCCACGTAGGGCGTCCACATATCTTTTAACTAAGCTGGTACTACCTGAACCATTAAAACTATTTCTGAACAGGACTGCTCCAGACTTATTTTAACCCCTTTAGAGCTTGTAAATAAACCTCCCCAGTGCTGCGCTGTCCATTGGAACTAGTGCTGAATGGACGTC
This sequence comes from Lissotriton helveticus, assembly GCF_964261635.1. Taxonomy (NCBI): domain Eukaryota; kingdom Metazoa; phylum Chordata; class Amphibia; order Caudata; family Salamandridae; genus Lissotriton; species Lissotriton helveticus. The sequence continues at coordinate 2,066,141,003 of NC_136065.1, forward strand.
CAACGGTCGTGCGCAGCACTGGGGAGGTAGTGGCCGTGACGACCGTTGGCCGACGGCAGCAATTAAGGGGTTAATACCCACTACCTGTGCACTACACTATCCTTGTCCTCTTACCCGCATGCACCCCATGGTTTCTTCAAAAGATCTCAGTCAAAAAGCCCCATTTACGGGAGTCTGTCGGGCATTGCAGCGCCGGCCCGACAAGGAGCAGAGCGCAATGATGAAGCATGACATCCTTCGGGGTGTGTGAGGGCATCACGAAGAAAGACCTGTCTTTCTCCTGTCCCCTTTAGGGACTACATACCCACTTGTAGCTCAGGTAACTTGGAGCTTTGTGTACAGGACCTGTTTAAATAACGGCTCCGGGCCCCACTCTTTTTGACACATCATGCTTTTAGATCAGGAATTCAGGACAAAGAAGCAGATCCCGATGCACTGTTAGAGTAGGAGGCCTGTCTGGTCCACCTGAATTCAGTCTTCACTGTTGACCTACCTGGGAGGGGGGGGAGAATCATCATGGGTAACACTTCATAGCTATCCTGTGGTCTTGTCCATATCTGTTTGGTGGTTGTGAATGCTGATCTATGCAACCTGCTGACTCCTAGAATGCTGCCTTTTGTGCATAGAAACTTAACACAGTTTTCGCTGTGCACTGACGATCAGCCAAATGGTCCCTGAAGGGAACACTGTTAGGGGTAGTATCTGCTCTGGTAGAAGGGAGTGGATAGTAATCATTTTAAAAAACACCTGAGGATTAGTAGGTACCCATTAGCCTTCCACATTGGAAATGTATACTAACTGCTAGCATACAAACAAGTTACTCTTACAACACTGCATAGCTTTATTGCTTCATTTAAGAACTCTTTAGTCAGTTTGAGAGCAGAACATCTCACATTGGGAGGTCTTATTATAGAGCTGGTTGACCACAATGAACACAACATGGGGACCTTGCTATAAACTATCAGTGCTGTAGGTCACAAGACTCCCTTTCAGGTTGAAGGTGTGTAAGAAACTGGCTCTATATATACTACGCCAAAATGAGGTATAGTGTGTATAGAGTCCAAGTGTCCCGAGAGGTAGGCAGAGGTTAAAGTTAGATAGAACCTTACTCTCTAATTGCGATCGAGTGGACGAGCAGTAAGGCAGTATCAGAGGACAGTGTTAAGCATTTGATGTACAGCCTCAGTCAGCAAATGAATTCACACTCTCAAGAACTGAACTCTAGGCCAATTGTTTTTGTATAAAAATATACTGTTTATTTTTAGAACCAAGCAAGCCTGGCAAGCATTAAATACTTTGTAATAATACGTTACTGGATATAGAACAGTTTGCAAATGCAATAGAACTTGTACTTTGTTTGATTTACAGGAGACCAGTAGTATACAACACTTAGCAAATAGAGTACATTGGAATGAATAGACTTTTTCAATAAATTGCAGGTGAGTTACTGTTACGTTACTTTTTCTAACTAAGTGCTGGATGCCCAGATTCAGCACTGGGACATGTCCTGCAAACAGGTGAGAAAACACGTTTTGGTTATTTGTACAATTTGTAAAAAATATCTGTAGTCTTCAAAACTCCACACTTTGTCATTTTTTTGGGAGGGAAAATTGTCAATGTTGACCTATGAAGGAAAAACAGGTTATCGGTTTGCAGGTAGGTAAACAACTCTGGGAGTTAAGGTTCTGGGGTTAGACTCAGGGGTTTCCCATGGTCATTGATGCACTGGAATTGCACCCTCAGCTGCACTAGGACGGCCGAGTGATGAGGCCCAATGTTATCCAATGGAGGAAAGGGGGTCTCCAGTTAGTGACTGCTGGCAAGCAGGCCACAAGGTTGTGGGAGCAAAGCTCCTAGGATTTAGCTCAGTGCAAGTTGGGAACCAAAGTAGCACCAAAGGTGCACCCTCATTGGCACTGGGCGGCCGGGTGCAGGGTGCAGTTTCGAGGTTGGGAGGCCCTGTTGTTTCTAATGGAGAACCTTCGGGACAAAGAAACACTGCAGGCTTGGGGACGAGGATCTTCCAGGTGCGACCACCACTTTGAGGGGTAAGTTGGGATGTTGAGGGTTGGTTAGGCCCTGTTGGTTTGGGCACACAAGGCTTGGGGCGTCATGTGCAGGGCTGCCTTGGGACGTCATATTTTCTTACCCGCTCTGGTTGCGGTAGGGGGTCCTCTGGATTGAGGCTACAGGCGTCATTTAGAGGCTTGAGGCAGGTCAGGGGTCACCGGATCTCGGGTCAGGATCGCTGGGGGACCTCCACGTGGTATTTTTCCACTCAGGCTCGGGCCGGCAGATGCAGAGTGGGCTGGATGAGCAGTTTCTGGCTGGCACCAGAAGCTGCAGTTTGAACAAGTCCGGTGTTCACTGGAGATTCAGTGTTTGAAGTGAAGGCAGGGGTTGCCGGATCTCTGGTCAGGATCGCCGGGGGACCTCCTCATGGTATTTTATCACTCGGGCTCGGGCCGGCAGATGTAGAGTGGGATGGATTGGCTGTTTCTGGCTGGCACCAGAAGCTGCAGTTTGAACAAGTCGGGTGTTCACTAGAGATTCAGTCTTTGAGGTGAAGGCAGGCAGGTCCTCCGGGGTATTTGAGGTTGCTGGCTGCAGGACACACCGGGATTTTGTAGGAGCAGGTTCAAGTGGAGACAGTCCTGTAGGGCTGGGGCCAAGTCAGCGGGCATTGTCCTCTTGTTAGCTCTGCATAGCTTTTCATCCTTCTTCTTATCTTCTTTGCTTGTTGTTTCTGGATTTGAGGAAGGAAGGTTCAGGGTGCCCCCTCAAAACTAAATTTAGGGGTGTTACAGATAGGTAAAGGGCGGGGACCAATGGGTCCCTTCCTTGGGGTGGGTACACCCCCTATTATGCCCCTCTCAAGTGGGAGGGAGGCAGGAACCTGTCCCTGGTTGGCTGGGTTCCCCCATCCTCAAGATGGCAGGGACTTGAGGTTGTGCTTCACCTCACTTCCCCCACCTGAGGGGTGGAGTTGGCAGAGGTGGGCACACCTCTCTTCCTCACTTGCTTTTATCGCCAGTTCTCCCGCCCAAATTGGGGGGTAGAACCAGTGGGGAAAGCAGAAAAATGGTCTAGAGAGGCTCAAAAAGGCGGCATGCCTTTGAAGCTTCACGGTCGTGAACCCTGCCCATCCTGGGGGCAGAGGCTTGGCACCTTGTCCCAGGATTTGCATTGTTTCAGGCTCCCAAGAGCAGCAGCTCTCGCCCAGGGGTCCAGAAACATGTCTGCCGGTGGCAGCCTAGGCAGCCACTCAGTCAGGTCACTAGAAGTTGGTCGAGTTTCAGGGGGCATCTCTAAGATGCCCTCTGTTGTGCTTTTTACATTAAATCCCACACTGGCATCAGTGTGGGTTAAATGTGCTGAGAAGATTGATACCAAACTTCCCAGTCTACAGTGTAGCCATTATGGTGTTGTGGAGTTCGTAATGACAAACTTCCAGCACCATATACTCTTAATGGCAGCACTGCTCTTACAGTGCCCAGGAATGGACATGGGCACTGTAGGGGTACAGGGCTCATGCACCTGTACCCTTACCACTGGCATAGGGCACCCAGTTAAAGGGGTGGCTGATGTATGCCAGGGCAGTGGTTTGTGGGCATGGCACACGGGGATGTGTGCTATGTCGACTCTTCACTTTGTTCTGCACCAAGACACGCAGCCTGCAAAGGCAGTGGATGAGTGTCAGGGTACAGGGCCTCTAAGGGTGGCACAATAAGTGCTGCAGTCCTTAGAGGCCTTCTCTGGTCACAGTGCCCTGGGTACCTGTGGTACCATTTACGAGGGGCTGACATGTGTCCAGAGATGCCAATTGGGTTTAGGCTTCAATGCAGTTTTAGGGAAGGAACATATGCCCTGGGTACCTGATAGGCAGGAGCCCAAGGCACACTCAGTCAAAGAACATCAGCAATTCAGCAAAATGTGGGGGCATACCATGCAAGAAAGAAGGCACTTTCTCACAAAGTGTAATTATAGATATTCATAATGCTGTTACCGCTCTCGTTATACGGTCAAACCACTTCCTATAACTTCATCATTCCCTTTCCATCTGATCGATTACAACAGAGACCATGTCTCCAGCCAGTTTTGTCTTTCTTGTAACTTGAGTTCCAAGATATAGACGGGCAAATGAGAAAGAACAGCCCTGCCTCTTATGACCTCGATGTTCATTCTGCTCTGTCTGGCAACTTTGTGACCAATGTTATTTCTCCTGGTGTCAAGAAATTTAGTAATTGGTCGCATTAGTCCTGGGCTGTCTCACATCGGATTCAAAAACTCTCTAGAAAGCACCTTTGTAATCTGGAACGTCCCAGAACTGATCCCTTATTCTTGGTTTGCAGGGTCTTGGGGTGAGGAGTTGCTGATCAGCTACAGTGCTTGGTTGAAGAGAGTCACAGCTTGGATAGCCATTAATCAGGCTCTAGTGGTGTTCATAGGACCGAGGCAGCTCTAGTGTCCTTGCTGGGTGATGTCGTAGCTGACGCAGACAAGGAAAAGCTTTTGCAATTCTCGTCTTGTTTGATCCCCCTCCGTGGGGTTTGGTACTGTATACTATGACCTGCTGCTAATTCACCTAGAGACAGAAGCCTTGAACTCAAACTCTGCATTCAATAGGTTTCTTTCTGTAATTTCAGACTAATATGTTCGATGATCCCGAAATCTTAATAAAGCAGTGTCCACTAGGGTTCACCACGTTTCTTTAACATCTTTAGAGGCAAAGTCTTATCTCAATAATGCCAATTCCATTTCTGTGTAGATGACTTATATGGTATTTGTTTTTTTGCCATTTCCATCTGTATTTATCCATATTTACTTTTTGCTAACTGTTTCTGTATTTATCCATATTTATTTTAGGTTTTGTGGAAAAATGTGGCTAAAAACAGTATATTTCCACATTTATTTAAAAAATAAACATGCACTCATGCTTGAATGTCTGCCAGGTTTCAGTGCTGTAAACACCTGCAGAAGATAAATCAGTGCACATTTCAGCATCACCCTTGTGCATATCTACTGCTATTTAAGCCTCTATACTAAAATTCCTTTTTTTTAACCCCCTTACACATCAATCCACACAGCTATTGGGCTGACAGTCACAGCAGACAGTACTTAAAATTACTCAAAAAGCACCCAATTTGCGTTTTGTTCCACATTTAAAAATAAATACAGGCAAGAAAATAAATAGTTTTCTGTCTGTTTTTATCTGTAAAAATGGAAAACAGGGAGCCTTACATGCAAGTCAATCTGGCCCACACCGTGACTTTCAAGTGGTGAGAGAAGGGTTGGACGAAGAGCTGCTTGGACGAATCATGCTGGCGTTGACTGTGTCAGGGAGTCGGAGGATAAGGCTTGACTCTAGGAGTGGTAGATGCCAGAATAAGCATATCCAGTACATGGAGGATCCCTCTTGACCTTCCTACTTCTTACTATAATGTTGACTGAGATTTTAGCTCTGAAGAGAATATTGGTGTGGTAAGTCCATTCTGCCTCGACTGCCTTTGAGCTACCTTTTTACTAAAAAGAATCACACTCAAGGCATAGTCGACTTTCTTTGTGGGGCTATCAGTGCATTCGTTTGCTCATCTTTGACATGCCCATAATACTGCTGCAATGTGATATCATCTCTCATTGCTTTCGTTCCCTGCAGTAACTCCCGGTTAAATACATGATGTTAACTGCGCTATGCTTGACATACGATTTGTACATGGCTTCCCACCCTTAGATCTTATTGAGAAATTTCCCATAATCTCCATCCACACGACTCGTCCCCATCATAGACTGCCATGTGGTAGCTTAGAGCTCCTGCTGTTCTCAAAAGCAGCTTATTGTGGGTGAATGCAGGGATTCTTGGTTCTAGATCCTTGATTGTGGAGCTCAAACAAAACTGTCCTCTGCTTTAGCTAAGCAGCAAAACTTTTTTTATTAATTAGTAAATGTTTGTTTGACTGTTGCTGCCCAATTGCAGCTACTGTTGTATAGCCTTTTTAGGTTGTGGACAACTTAAGCCAGCCACTGCCGTATAGGGCGTGCCACCGGGTGGTGACGCATTTGGCATTTGGCGATGCAGCGCGCACAACAAAATTAATTTTTTATTTTTTCGTTATCTGAAATCGTTCCTTTGACGCTTTTTACAACCCCCCAGCCTGCCCCTCCCCCGCCTCACGTCACCGCCCCGTGGCACGCCCATACGGGCCGTGGCTGACTTTAGCTTACTGTGAGCCGGACCAATTATTTCTGCTCTACATAGAGGGAGCTTTGGGTCAGTCCCTTGCTCATGATTGGATGGCTTTGTTGTCTCTCTCAGCTGTCTCCTCTTTGTTTGATGACTTTCCTCCCTATTCAAGTGTTTGTCCCACCCAGGAGCACTTTGGGCTCACAGTGTTCTGTTTGGTTAACATGCCTCCTTCCTTTTGTGACATTGCTTGCTTTCAGGGATGTACCTGTTTTCTTTTGCTGTGAGCATTCCCTGGGAGTACGGGGGTTTTCTTCCTCTCTTCTGTGAGATGCTACCCCTTCCCTTTCCCCTGCCCCTCTTCTCTCTCCATGTTGCTTCCCCCAACTCGCCTATTGTTTCCCTAGCCCTTCCTCACCCAGTTCGATTTTTAAATATCATATCCCAGCCCCTGCTACTTCTTTGCTTGCAGTGCTATTGACAGGTGTCAATGATTCTTTTTTTGCTATCAATTTCAACATGGCAACACGGCAGCATATATAAATGGGTTTACTTTAACACATCTGTTCAAAGATGTGCACACATCTACCATGGAATCTTTAAAAGGGATTCATTAAAATATTACAAATGCACAAAAGACGGCCATTTTGGAGCAACTTTGAGTAGGTAAATGCAGTCAAAGAGGGCCGCCGTGGCTGTGCACACATTTGCGGTGGCTAGTTAGCCCAAAACAGTATTGGCAAAGCCAATAAGTTTTACTGTTGAAACCTTTTTGTTTAGCAAATGCTTGATTTTTATTTTTTTTGCAGCACCGTGTGGCCAGGACCGGACTGGCCGTTGCGGGCACCGGGCGATCCCCCGGTGTGCCTCAAGGGTGAGGGCCGGTTTTGGGCCCCTGGGGACCGTTATTGTTACAAGACCGTTTTTGCACCATAGCTCCAAAATCGGCCCTGTAACAAAATCGCCCGAAAACCGGCCCCGGCAAAGAGCTCGGTTGCACCCCCAACCTCCCCGGGGGCTGGCTGAGCACTTTGCCAGGCCCGGTTTTGGTTCCCAGTCCTGCCCTGGGTGTGGCATGCGCTATGTTGTGCATGCCACACCATGCTGGAATGGGGTGCAATTCCAGGTGCCCCCAGCATGCACCCCCAGAAGCAGCAGGGGTCCCTGTTAAGGCCCCCTTAGTTGCCTCACTGCCACGCTTTTCATGGCGCCATATCTTCTTCCCGTTATTTCTTCAGAAGTGGCACCCAGAGATACATTTTTTTTCTACGTTCCTTATAAATAAATACAACAAATGTATGTTACCCACAGTACACAGAGTCTTGTGGTAACAGATCTCACCTGGCTTGTGCTCCTTACTGAACAGTTAACATGGGGCCCACTGGGTGGCCGTAGCCTTGGGCATTCAGTACTAGCAGACATTCCGTTTCTGCCAGTGCTGGAATATACGCGGTGCCAGCTGCATGGCGGTCTCTGCAGGCGTTTTTACGCAAGAGTCTGGTCTTGGCCCGGTGCTAGTGAGTCCTCAAGAATTTGTCCCAGTGCAGTGTGCCAACATCAGCCAGAGTGGCATCTGGGACCATTCAGTTCAGCCTGTGCCGAGTACAGCTACAACCTGCAGAGGTACTTCTGGCACTGAGAGGGCTTTAACGCCCCCCCCCCCCCACCCACCCACACGCATACCGACACACACACTTCCCCCAGCGACTGTGCTCGCTCCAGATCCTTCACTTCGAGGTTTCCTTTCTTTGAGTCGTCTCCTGGTGCGGAGCAGGTGTCTGCAGAGCTGCCCACGGTCACACCTCTCCTTCAGACTCATCAGGCCATCTTGGAAGCAAAGATCAGCTCACAAGGTGTCCAGGGAAGGATGGCCAATACATACACCAGGATATGACTGCACCTTACCTTATCAAGCATTGCATGCATGTGAGATAGGGAGGGTCTCTGTAAGTACACTGATAATGATCAATTTTATAACATGATAAAAACGGACTCACTATCTTCACGTAACTGGTGTCAGTTACTGCTGGACTGAAAAGTACTCATTTCATCCACCTTAGTTTAAAGCACGATTGAGTGAAATCCTGCAGGGACTCAAACCTATGCCTTTGCAGGCTACATGCACTTGTTTGCAGCAGGAGTATAACTCAGTAACTTACTGTACCAAGACTGGGATATAATATCTGCTTAAGGATCTCTGCAACAAATCAGTATAGATGTCTGATTAGCATATGAGCCTCTGATCTGCAAGTTATGTCACATGCTCTGTAGCATAAGCTGTTTTATCATGTTTCGAACATTACCCACCTGAGTTGTCTTATCAGTAGTGTACACAGAGGCATTTTGGATCCTCTTAGATGTTTGCAGGAGGTACTTTAACCCCTCCAAGCTTTCTTAACATGTGATATGCTCGTTACCATTCATGTAAATAGCGTCACTACCATATTTTTCACTTTCAATTTTTGGGGAGTGCAGAGTTCACAAAAATAATGCATCTATCCTGACAGTTTTGGGGTTTGTGGAGTAAATTGCTTTCTTAGCATTGGATTGCGCCTTGTATTATATAAACAGTCAGTGATATCTTTAGTTGAGAAGAGAGATGTGTGCTGGGAGGATTTTTCTCCACTCATTCTTCTGGTTGGGTGTGAGGGGAAACCGCCACTACAACGTGGTCGTTTCTACGCACACCATAACCATGCATGCATTACAACGCATGCGTGGTTATAATGAGAAGCCTTTACCACGCATATCTTTACTACGAAATACGTAGTAAAGGCATGTGTGCTAAAGTAAAAAAACAAAAAAACAGGGGGGTTTGGAGGGGTCTCCCCCCCACAAAAAAAAAGTGTGGGGTTAAAAGAAAAAAACTAACCAGTTTCTGAAAAAAATAGAAAAAGATGTGAAGACAATCAGCGTCATAAGAGGAAATGGAAAAACACTTCCGCTTCCTCTTAATGACGTACAACGTCACCATGGAAAATCAAGGAGAGGAGAGGTAAGGAGGAATGAGCGGGTGGTGTCGCGGAGAGGTAAATTAAAAAGGTCAATTTTTAGGGTGAAAATCCTCTACCATGAAAATACCTTTTACATGCATAATTTTAAAACGAAAATCATTGTAAAAGTATGCGTGTAAAAGGAATTTTCGTGGTAAAGGATATGCGTGGTGATTGCATTCGCGTTGTAACGCATGCGTGGTAAAGGCATGCGCTACAACGGAATGCGTTTTAAAGTCATACAACCGGTGTGAGTGGGTCCAGTTGAAGATAATGCACCGCCTGGTGGAAGTTTCATCTGATTAGTTGTGGATGCTGTTGTGTGACCAAGTTGCACCCTAACAGTTTTTGGATCCCATTGTGAGATTACATTCCCTGCATGCCAGGAAACAGGGGCCCAAGCCTGCACCCCTCGGAGATCTGTCCCTTCTTGGCATCCCAGGAACAGGACAGGCACCCCAGTTGCCAGATCTTTATTGTAACTGCTGTTCATCTCAGGGATGCAATGTTAAAACAAGTTCCAGAGTGTGCCCACACCAACAAAGATCTCCACATAAACCAACTGTCTCCATCAGTTCATTGAAGTATCTCAGGAGGACTGGTAACTTCTAAAAAATCACTTTCAAAAGATTTGCTTGGTTCTTCTCCATAGTACAGGTCGGAGTTCTTGCTGAGTATGGTGGATTTCAAACCTCTGCGGATATTTCATATACAGGGCGAACTTCGATTAAGCTAATCCAAGCGTTGGCAAAGCCAATTAGTGTGGCATTGGCTGCCAGCCTTTTGGTTTTCTCAACACTTCTTTTGTCATGGTTTTTGATGATGATGATGATGATGATAAATTTATAAAGCGCTCAGCTACTCAGAAAGAGTGTACCTGCAATATGAAGGCTATCAGACTAATCCTGGTGGAATTGCCATGTTTTAGCTTTTTCCTAAAAATCAAAAGCTCGGCTGTGGTGTGCAGCTCCAATCGAAGTTTGTTCCAGGCAACTGGCCCAAGGTAGGAAAAGGATATGCCATCAGTTTGTGCTCGGTGGATCTTGGGACTTCCAGCCAATCGACCCTGACAGGACCAAAGATTCCTGGAGGGAATTTCCTCTTTAATCCTCTTCCTGAGATAGCCCGCACCGGTGTCTTGCAGTGCTTTGTGCACAAGGACTAGAGTTTTGTAGGTGATATGTTTTTTTAATTGGAAGTCAGTGGAGTGTTTTCAGGTAAGGAAAGATATGAGTTTGTGAAGGAAGATTAAAGAGCAAGCAGCAGCCTAATTATGTACTACTTGAAATCTGTTAAGAAGATAATCTGGAAGACCCACATAAAGGGCATTTCCATAATCTAGTCTTGATGTGATCAAGGACTAAACCACTGTTTTCTTTACTGTACTGGTACAGAGAGTGGGGGGAGAAAGGTTTTTAAAGTTCAGATCAGTCCAAAACAGACACCAACTACCACCTGGATTTGTGGTCTAAATGAAAGGGCGCCCTTAAACTTAATATCTAGATTCTTGACAGTGCCATGTTGAGGGCCAGGGATGGGAGCATACCTTGGCCAAAAGGTTTTCCATGAATCCGGTGAGATAACGATAGAAACTCAGTCTTGTCCGGATTACATTTCAGTTGGATACCCAGTGGAACACATGTTGGAGGCATTTTTTATAGCCTCACCTGCAATCTCCTCGCCCTTTTCACAGGTGAACAAAAGCTGGGCGTCATCACCTTATGAAATGATTTCAGCCCCAAGGGCCTCAGCTAGACACACTAGGCATAAGATAGGCATTAAATAGTGTAGGGCTGAGAGCCAATCCTTGCGGCACACCAATCGACAGCTCATGTGTTTGGAGGACGACTTTCCTCCAAAAAGGATGAAAGTCACTTCAAAGCTGTACCAGCTTGATTGAAATAGAGCTAGAGGTCTAGAATGGGGGACAGTATCAAAGGCTGCCGATAGATCCAGCATAATCGAGATGGAATTCCCACCTATATCAATGGTGCTCAAGGTTGCAAATCTTTATTGGTGGGGAAGCTACCAGCCCTCATCTAGCTAAAAGGAAAAAGATAAAAGCAAACATATTTTTTGTCACCCAAAGTACACTGTATCGCCTGGCACTAAGGGGAACTACTTTGTATATGGATGCACTCCTCGTGAAAGGGAAGAATCCTGTCACTCACAGTGAAGTCAGCCAAAGGCTGAAGTGGGCTGACCCGGTGCCCCATGCTATATGCTGCTGTGGACCAAGAAACATGTGAATGGCACATTAGTAGACCAAAGGATGAAGAATGCTGGCTGAAAGTCGGGATTCCAAGCCAAACCTTGGCTTTATCAAAGTGACACACTCGAATGAGTTCAGGGGTTCCCCTCTGCACCCTGTTGTATTCACCATTACCGAACCTCTGACTTAGAAACTGAGCATGTTTCCATTCATTCCTACGGTGCATAGAGAGCTCTCTGCTGTTCTCAGAGCACAGTTTCATTCTATTGAGTAATCGCAGCTTAGAGCCAGATGAATTCCAGGTCGAGTTAGTTTTCAGCGGATAACAGCGGCGGCCATGGCAACAGGGGAGATTTAATTTGATTTTATCGCACTGCCCGGAATAAACCTCTGTGGTTCTGGAGAAATTTGTTCAGAACCACTGCTCTGAAAAGAACAGCGTGGCGCATGAGTACACGGAGAGCTACAGAGAGTAAACATCTGTATTTATTAGAATAATCGAGGGACAAGACACTCTCTCGCACTCACACTCTCTCTCAGTCACTAAATCTTCTCTCATTTCAATAATTCTGCTTGATGTGCACACACGGGGCCCGTACACACACTTTTATTTGACCAGTACAGCACATTAAATCATGTGATTCTTTTCCTAGAACTTTGAGCATTTGCACAAATGTATCCCTATTTTTTCTACCACACAAGGCATGAGTTGAACCAGGATTTCCTCATCTCAGCTTCACGTTTTGTCACTTTGGGGTGGGACCGCCTCAACGTCAGAAGTCCATGGATGAATGGCTTGGTTTGTTCTCTGCAGACATGTGCAACGGCATCGGGGAAATGGCTGTCTCTTTCCTTCTTCACTCAAGGGGATCCTTCTTACTCTAAAGTAAGGAAGAGAAAAAAGCACCAAAGTGAGAGAAGTCATCACAATGTTGGCAAAGATCAGACAGGTGTTGGGAATTGAATTGAAAAACCCTTAGGTTGAATCCGGGACCCAAAGAATATATTTGAAAATGGGTCATGGATGAAGGAGTGTAGAACGGATTAGACCCCAGGGAGACCAATGGCAGACGTGGAGCCAAGGGCACTGTCTGGCAAGTTCACCTCACCCTGGGGCAACTACACACTCTGTGTGACATGCATTGCCGGCTGTCCTTGGAACCTCAGGAACCAGGGAATACTGTGAACTCACAGACCGGCAAGAACCGTCTCCTTAGGCGTTGACCTGAAGGGTGTGGTACTGGAATACTGAAGTTTAAATATCCCGTAACACAAATACCAACAACCAAAACTGCGACAACCAAAATATCGATATTGTAGGTATAGTTTTTCTCTGCTTAACTCCACATATCAATATATTGTTGATATCTGTATATATTCAATGCATAAACATGTAGAATTAAGAATATTGAATCTAAACTTACCTATGTATACTGACCTCCTCGATATTTTGGTTAGCGATGTTTTTGCGAAGGTATTTGTGTGGCAGGATGTTTCGCTAGTCAATATTGTGACATACAATTACTGTTATTGGGCAGCAAGGGAAAGCAGTCAAGACCAATACCTGGAGAACGATGAAAATTTAAAGACCCTGATACAGATAACAAAACAAAGGCATGCAATACTAGGAGTATGCATGTATCATTAGATCTATGAGAAAAAGTGTGAAGTTTTATTCAGTTTATGCTTCAACAGTGTGAGGAAATATAGTTAACCCTGCAGTAAGCTACTCAATGCAACATGCAGGGCAGTGTGCGTCTCTTGGGGGTAATCGACGCTCACCAGCAATGTAATGAGATTTCCAGGCTTCGACACCATGTTGCATCTGCTCCAGGAGCTCAGAAAGTCTAGATTAGATTTTTAGCCATTCATAGACTTTGAAGTCAGCCGAGGGAATAAATACTCCATCACAAATGTGACAGATATTCCGCCAACCGGCTTACGATCCCCATAGGATAGAATGTGTTCATAATACACGTTTGTGACAGTGTTCCCGTCCGCTGACGTCTCAATCAGGCCATTACTGTTTCAAATGCAAGTGTGTGCTAGGGCAGGTCAGATTTGGCTTCCGTGTCACTATCCATGCATGTGCGGTTGGAGACTCCTTGGGTGATGGTGGTTGCTGGCAGGTGCTGTGGATCAACTGTGTCTCTCTGGTCCCTTGTGGCACTCACTGTACTGAAGCCCCGGCTGCATAATGTAGTTCACAGTTTCAAGAGAGGGACAATAGGTACCCCTCCAATGGGCAATATGATCTTTGAGATTGACAAAGGGAGCAGGGGAACACGGGAAAGCTTTGCAAGACACCCAATGGTAATATGGTCAACGGAGCAGTGTCATCTTAAGGTCTTTGGGGCCCCAGATAAGACATTTTGTTGGGGCCCCCTTATGGAACAAATTTGAATTTTACTATGCAATTGATGATAATTCATGCCCTCCGCGATCCCAAACAATAATACGTTTTGTGTTAAACTTTAACAGGGTCACACAACAGTTGAAATATGTCTAGCCCGGGACCCCAAAAATCCCTAACATAACACTGGGTGGAGAGACGGAGTCAGGGGTGGAGGGAGAGAGGTTTAGAGAGAAAGAAATAGATTGGACAGAGGTCAAGTATAGAGAAAGTTCTCTTTCACAAGGGGCCCCTCGGAATGTGAGGGACCTGGGCAATTGACCACTGTGCCCATGACTTCAACATCTCTGCATCGGAGGTAGGAAGAGCGCCTGAGGCAACAAGTGGTTCAGAAGCAGCCTGGCCCTGCAGGTTTCATGAGCTCTTCACTGATAACTGGGACCTGGACATCTGACTTAGGTAGAATACTGAGTACTTCTTTCTTGCAGTGATTGGCCAGAGCTCTGCTCTCATGGGAGGGGCTCAGGTAAATGTATCTCCTAAGCAACAGTCCTCAGGGCAGCATTTACAGCAGATGGGCTTTGCAGCCCTCGAGCTAATTCATTAGAGTAATAAAGATTCAGGGCAGTCTACCTCCCACATCTTCCTTTAGAGGATGGGTAGCACACAGTCAGCAGTGTCACCTGATCTGAGGACCAATTGGGGCCTAGCACTCTTCTCCATTTCTCTATCCATGACTCTAGAGGTGAGGCCTATCTAGAGTCTCAGTTAGGGAATCTACCCATCAGAGAGCTACCATGGTGGGTGACTGAGTCACGGTGAAGGCAGAAGGCATTGGCAGGAACCCTGTATCTGTTGTGTCTTGGGAGCAGATAGAGTCGGAAAGATGCAGCAGCCTAGACATCGGGGCTCCCGCCCTGAAGTTGACACCACCTGCACAAATATCTCGCTAGATCCTCTCTGTAACTTGATAACAGAGTGGACTTTTTCTAGAACAGGAGCCATGGGTCTAGATATTGCATGCTTTCATTTGCAAACTCACCTTTCGTTTTCCTTTGGTAAGCTTCAGTTCACAGTATTCTGAAACAGAGAGAGGAATATGATACAATTAATTTATACCCCCAGAGTACTTATCTCCAGTGCCTCATTCGTAAAAAGTAAGTGTCAGGCCTCTCATAAGGAGGCCACTTCAGCACCTTTACCCTCAGTCTTTGAGTCTTCTTCCTACTCTAGAGAGGGCAGCCAGGGTTTCTGTCTGTGGTCCAGTCTTGGCTACAGCATATAATCTCAAACAGAGGCAGCTGAAGATACACCAACAAGCACTGACGTTGTGTGGTAGAGGAGGACCAATCAAGTAGAAGAGCATCTTCCTTTAGAGACTGGTCCGTCCGATGATAACGAACATCCCATAATGTTCAGATTCCTTGGGAATGACACTGTCCTCCAGCCAATCAGGATCTGTTGCTGAGCTCTCTGTACCAGATCTAGCCACAGGACATTGGGGATGGGCAGGTGAGAGCAGCGGCCATGCCACCGGCCTAAGGTTTTTAAAGATGCTGCTTTTTTACAGGCCAGAGGATGACCTGTCCACCCTGGGGTGAGCACAAGGAATTGGATCCCTGTTGGTTGTTTTGTTGCTCTCAACCGGAGACTCCACAGCAAGCAGCAATAAGGGGGGAAGCAAGGAGCAGAGATGGGACATTCAACAGGAAAGCATGACAGCTGCATGCTTTGCCTTGTATACCAACCTGTGATACCACAGCCCCTCATGTACACCACAACCCACAGGCATTTTTCACACCCCTGGGGGAGTCAGTGGTTATAACAGGCTTCCCGGATTTACCACAGAGCGACAGTCCGGGTGCAAGTAAAGAGTCATATACCCCATGACTATCCTTAGGCTGGCAGTGCCAGGGTCCAGGCAGCAAAGCCGAGAGTACAGAAGGGCCAGCCAGGGGTTGCAGATGCTTTCTCTTTCAACACATAATTGACATCCACTCTTTAATACCGGTATGACAGCCAATCCCCACAGGGAGAAGGCTGGGACCAATGGGCTAGCCACACAGTCAGCAGTGTCACCTGATCTGAGGGACTAATTGGGGCCTAGCACTCTTCTCCATTTCTCTATCCATGACTCTAGAGGTGAGGCCTATCTAGAGTCTCAGTTAGGGAATCTACCCATCATGGAGCTACCATGGTGGGTGCCTGAGTCACGTTGAAGGCAGAAGGCATTAGCAGGAGATCTCCGGCACACTCAGAGACAGGAACCCTGTATCTGTTGTGTCGTGGAAGCAGATAGAGTTGTTATGTTATGTTATGTTATGTCCACTTGTAGCGCGCACGGATACTCATTAGTGTCCAGGCACGAAGCCTGAGGGGTACAAGAGGCGATTAACAAAAAAGAGGTGAGTCTTGAGTTTCCTGTTGAATATGACAGGGATCTGAATAGATCGCAGGGAGAGGGGAAGGGCATTCCAGGCTGCGCTGGCCTTCACCGCAAAGGAACTGCGACCCATCCTCTGAAACCTAAAGCGAAGCACCCGCGCAAAACATTGAGTCACCAATCGCAGAGCACGCCCCGGGACATAGAAGGAAAAGAGTAGGAAGATGCAGCAGCCTAGACATCGGGGCTCCCGCCCTGAGGTTGACACCCCCTGCACAATTCTCTAGCTAGATCCTCGCTGTAATTTAATAATAGAATGGACATTCTCTAGAACAGGAACCATGGGTCTAGATATTGCATGCTTTTTTTTTTTGCAAACTCACCTTTCGTTTTCCTTTGGTAGGCTTCAAATCACAGTATTCTGAAACAGAGAGAGGAATATGATACAATTAATTTATACAGTCAGGGTACGTAGCTCCAGTGCCTCATTTGTAAAAAGTAAGTGCGAGGCCTCTCATCAGGAAGCCATTGCCGCCTGCACCACACATTGCCCCTGCCAGCGCTGCCAATGACAATAGCAATACAACTACTAACCATCTCACTCCTACAAGTGTGACAACTTGGACTATTTCAGGGCCCCCAAGCTATACGAATGGCTTGGGCAGCAGGTAATAGTAATTTTTAATGTGTATTGAATTAATAATTAACTGTTGTTGAGGTCATCTCTAAATTAGTCAGACAGCACCCCTTGTGGCAGCCTGACACAAGCACCTGTGTTGACAATTAAGTGCCGGTGCCGAGCACCGGAAACCACAGGCTCAAATTAAGCACTGCTTATCGCATTCCCAAATCCAAGAGTCGGACTCAAAGAGTGAGTTCATGAAAGTCATGCTCCTGGGTTCTCTGAAGAGATGTGGCAGAATTAGAGATGTTTGAAATTATGAAACTTCATCAATTTCCAGAAAAACTGACTTCATGAAATGGAAAACATGCACAACTATGGTTTCTAAATATTTTTATAGCTTTTGACCTGCTAACAATTTTGAAACTCCCACTGGGCACTCTCCTGGATACAGCTGAGCTAGTTCCCTGTATGAACTGACGACTGACATTTTCTTCATATATACCCTGAACACTAATTAATCCAGGATCTCGTTGAGGCTGTCACTGCATCATGTACTGTGCATATAGGAATTTGCAAACGTAAATGTCCACCCCTGAAGTTTTACAAGGGTGTTAAACTTAGCAGCTTTACAAAACTGGAAAGTTTATCAGCATTGCCTACATCAAATATTGTAGCAACAAGCACTGGCAAAGCCAACAGGTCTGCTTTAATGTACCAATAAATGTAAACACAGGTATTTACTAACTGTTTGCATGTAAAAAAAAATTATCACATTAAAGCCTGTCCAACTGGCTTTGCCAATGCTGGAAACATGTTTCAAAAAAATTGCTTTCTGTGTAGAGTGCATATAGAAGAAAAATAACTAATTGTGTGATAGGGTTAGCGTTGACCTGCTCCGTCGGCTACATTGGTACAAAAGGGGGTGGTGATGGACGGAGCATCTGAACCAATCAAACACTCACACCCAGTCAACAGATCTGGGTTTAATCCATCACCGTTCTTTAGCCCACTCTGCCACCCGAGTTCAGACATGGCCATATGTAAATCAGTCTGACCCTGTGCCTCATGGGAACAGTCCAGCCCGAACTGCCAAGCCATGCCTTCCCTGGACCGGAAAAAAGCTTCCGAGAACCGGTTTCTGGCATTTCAGCCGTCTTCAGCCCGGCTTGCTTGAATCCAGTGGCAAAGTGAGCAAGGGACTCACGTCTGAGCATACCCTGCCACACATATGGCGAACAAAGTGGTACAAAAGGGGGTGGTGATGGACGGAGCATCTGAACCAATTAAACACTCACACCCAGTTAACAGATCTGGGTTTAATCCATCACCGTTCTTTAGCCCACTCTGCCACCCCAGTTCAGACATGGCCATATGTAAATCAGTCTGATAAACAAAGTGTTCGCCATAAGTTGGCAGGGTATGCTCAGACGTACCACCCCGTCGGCTACATTGGCACACATCTTCTCAGATTCGATACAGTACAGAGGGAGACTTATCGTCAAAAATTAACACTTCCATTTGGGGTACGTAAAAGCTGTGTTTTAGCACGATTCCTTTTTTTACTTCATATTAGCGGCCTGGATGATTTCTTGTCTAAAAAAGGTAGAGATTTGGTTAAAATAGGTTCCCGCCTCGTCCCGGTTTGGTATGCAGACGACACGGTCCTCTTCGCTAAACCCTCCAATGGGCTGCAGATATTATTGGAGGCTTTTAACTCTTTCAAGGTTGATTTGGGCGTAAAGACAAATTTCTCCATATCTTATATTATGAAATGCGGTCCCAGATTTTCTAAACCCCAGAAATGTACTATCTCTGGAATCGAGGTGACCCGAACTCCCATATTTTACCTACCTGGAAATTCCGTTGGATGCAGCTTTTCATTGGAGATGTTTGTCGAAAATTAGAACACTCCAGTTCCAAACATCTATTGACTCTGTCTTCCGTTTTGAAAATTGTCCATATATATAAAAATGTATTAGCACTATTGGTGCTGGAGTTTGGGGTACACGAATGTCAGACCCATACAAAAGATTGAGAATAGATTTATACGAAGGCTCCTGGCAGTCCTACAATCCTCATCTACTGTCTGTTGCCATGCTGGGTGGAGATGAGCTTCGTTGGAGACTATATTAAATTACAACCCCTTCTAATGTGGTTAAGAGTCTGGAGAAAGCCAGAAGTCCACTTCACAAAAGAGATTTAATTGTACTGCCTTGCCATAGGCAATGTCACTAGAATCCTATGGTTGTCATATATTAAGGACTACTTTTTTGAGTTAGGGGTCCCAGAACTATGTTTAAACCCGGAGAGTTTCCAACACCTAAGTCCTGATTTGGTGAAAGGCCAGGTTACATTTTTTTTTTAATAAGCGTATGGCGGAACTGTTTGTAAGGGATCCGGGGTCATTCCGTTGGAGTACTTTCGCAAATTCTGACCCGGAGGTTTACCTTCAATTTATTCAAAAGAATGTCATAGGTTTCTTCTTACAAGGCTATGTTTTAACCTTGTCCACTTTTTAGTGGCATTCCCGAATCCAGTATCAAGGGTTTTTTCCCTCCCTGTATGTCTGTGTGATGGTAGATCAAGTCAGAGCACGTTGCACTTTATCCTTTTTTGCTCTACAGAGCCCATAGAAAACATTTTCTTCTACCCTTTTCACGCAGCTTCTCTACTATGTCTCATAAGGTGGTTTTCTCTTGTGTACAACAATTAAGTACTCCTGAGCTGTGCTATACTGTGTTAAATTTTATTATATATTGTTTTCGGACCAGGAAGAGATACCGATAGTAGGGATATGTACGGTCATCGTAATCTCTGTCAGTTTTAATTGAATTGCACTGCTTTGTGTGTGTTTGTTTGTGTGTGTGAGTGTGTTTGTATATATATATATATATATATTACCTCCTGGTGGTCGCCAGTAGGTAGTAATAGTTAGGACCAAAGTATCCATAGGAAAAGTGATTTTGTTTTGCCAATAACTTTGGCGCCGCTTGACAAATCTTCACGAAACTTTTCAAACACGTCCCATTTTTGGTTCAGCTGTTGGGTTGAAAATTTTGGGGTGAGGCGTCAAGTGAGGGGATGAGAAAAAAGCTATTTCTACAGGGTTTCTTCATTTTTTTAACACAACTACAGCCCGAACCGCTAAACGCAACCAAATTTGGCAGAAAGCTAGATGTTGGTCTAGAAAGCATGCTTTTTGTGATTTGGGGTAAATCCATTCAGTAGTTTCAGAGATATTTAAGTTAAAAAACAATATAGCTATCTGGGAGCCCAAATCCTACTGAAACTCTACTGAAATTTGATTGGCTACCAACACTTTTTTTTTTGCAGAGTTTTATATAGCGCAAACTAGACTCGAACCGAATCAGGTATCAGAGCGCTTTACATATTTTCCAGTTACGTTACATTTTACGTTTCCAGTTACTTTCATTTTAGGCACGGGGAGATTAAGTGATTTGCCCAGAATCACAGGAGGTTTTGGCGTCGTTACCGAGGCTCGAACCCAGATTCCCAGGTCCGAGGTTGAGCGCCCTAGCCGTTAGGCCAACTCCTCTCCCCCCGTGAAGGGTTGGCAGCCATCTTGGGACTCAGTTGAACCGAGTCCCACAAAAAATAAATGTGAAAAAAAGAAAAGGGGGTAGGGTAGAAACACTTTTACCCCCTAGGCCTGGGGGGGGAGGGGGTCCCACTGGGACATTGCAGGGCCCAAAAAAGCATTTTTTTTGTTAATTTTCAGCAGGATCCTCAGATCTGGTCGAATTCTTTATTTTTTAAATGAAGCGCGGCCTACCGCACTTCTTCCATTATCGGACCTTGAGTGGGCCAGGTCGTGGAGGCATTATGCAGATAGGGGGGACGCATGGGCCCCTCTTCCTGGGGCTTAATAAGCCCCAGGGACCACCACCTACCCGGGGCTGCATAGGGAAAAAATGCAGGGGAAGCCCGTATGAACCACCACCTCGCCTGGGCAAATTAGAACAAAGGAGGGGGCTGTGTGGCCCCCTCCAGGAGACAATAATGGCCATAGGGACCGCCACCCCTCATGGCTGGCTCCTGCAATGTCCTGGGGTGCCCCCACTGGACATTGCAGTTTGCTATGCCTTGGCGGCTTTGCTCCGTTTTCTACAAGCGAGAGCATGTAAAATGCTCTTGCTTGCATATGGCAGAGCAGGATTGCTCTTGGACAGAGGGAGCTGCATGTTCATCAGCTCCCTCTGTCCAAAAGCAATCCCGGCTCCCACAAGAGGTGGTATCCGGCAGGGTCTGCATGAGCCTTGAGGCTTCCCCGCAGTCCCCATCCTTTGTGAGTGACACCTACACTAGAGGCTGGGCCCTTGCAGATGGGTTTCCCGGGGCCAAAATCGGCCTGGGATGGGGGCTGCTAGTCCCCCCTCCCTTTGATTATAAAAAAAATTGTAAGAAAAAAAGGCCAGGCCCCAGGAAATGGGGTCTCTGGGGCCAGATGGGTCTGGGAGGGGGCCACATTGCCCTCCATTCAAAAAATGCCTGGTCCCCGTAGATTGAGTCCCCGGTGCCGAATTTGGCCCAGGAAAAGGGGGCTACGCAACCCCCTTCTCTGAAGAAAAGAATGGAAAAAAAACCCTGGCAACTTGCCAGAGGACCCTCCCCCTTTCTCCACCATTCTGTAAATGCGCCCCTTGGCATGCTGCTGGTTGGGGGATACAGTCCCCTTGGCTGCTGAGGGTCCTTGGAGGCCAACAAGACCTCCTGTTACAGCCAGTAAACCCCACACAGAGGGATTGCTGAGACGTCTTTGGAGTCCACGCCCCCTTTCTCCACCACTCTGCAAAAGCACCTCCTGGTGCACTAGTAGTTGGGGGATAAAGTCCCCTTGGCTACTGAGCATCCTTGGGGATGAACAACCCCTCCTATTACCTCCAGTAAGTCCCACACAGCTGGATTGCTAAGAGGTCTTTGGAGGCTACGCCCCCTTTCTCCACCACTCTGGTAACGCATCTCCTTGCACACTACTGGTTGGGGAATGAAGTCCTCTCAGATGCTTCGAGCCAAGAAGCCCTCCTGGAACTTTCTATAAGTCCTACACAGTGGGATTCCTGAGAGCTGGTCAGTGGCCCGCCCCCTTTCTCCACCACTCTGCAAATGCCATTACTACTTAAAAAAACATAGAACTTCACTGAAAAAAAACAAAGGTTACAGGGACGTTATAGATAGGAATAAGCATTTTTTTTTAAACTTAGAAATTCACTGAAAAAACCAAAGGTTACATGGACGTTTGGTTACAAGGACGTTATAGTTAAGCTGAGGTTTCACTCATACAAAACCAGTGAAATTCAGCAGTTATAGTTACACCCGCTATGCATTGATTATGATCTCACATACATTACTCATGACATGGTCAGTGACATCACTGATGACATCTCAAATGACGTCACTGGTGACATCATACAGTGACTGTGAGTGTTTTTAAAAAGTTTAAGTGTGTTAGATATATATATACCAAGGTGTATTGGTGAATCAGTGGGTGTAGGTTTGCCTGTATGGATGATTCGGTTGGTTTGTGACTGACTGTATAAGTGAGTGATTAGGTGTCTCAGTGAATGTATAGGTGAGTGACTGGTTGTGTGAATGTTTGTATCAGTCTGTCAGTTGGTGTCTAGGTGGCTGTATCGGTGTGTGAGTGGGTATGTGAGTGGATGTGTGGGTGACCAATTGGTTGTCTAAGTATTTGTATGGGTGTCTGAATGTCTGTGAGGGTGGGTGAGGAGGTGTGTGACTGTATGAGTGAGTGGGTAAGTCACAACCCCATAGTTGAGTTTATTTTGCAGATTTAGAATAATCCCCCATGCATGCTAATGGAAGAACCACCTGGAAGTCGGAATGATACATTACCAGCAGATAGCATGAGGTAAGCGAGTAATGCTCAGGAGCGGCCCGTGCAGGTAAGAGCCGTGGGGTAGAGTAGGGGGGACTCGACAGATGACAAGGGAAAATTAAATATTTATTTAAATTTCCCTTGTTGTCTGTCGAGTCCCCCCACCACCCTGCCCCACAGCTCTCACCTGCACGGGCTGCTTCTGGTAATCCCCCTCTGGGTGGAGTCAAGCCAATGCCTCCTCTATACATATTTTACAGAATTTCAAAAAATATGTCATTGAGACAGCTGCGCAATCAAGACAGACCATTAAATGGATTTTTACTTCACTTAGGCCTATAATATGAAATAGTTAGAATTTTCATGCATTGATATTTGGTATAATTGTGCAATTCTTGGACAAACTACTTTGGGGATAATTTAAAATACATGGGAAGTTATACAAATCTGGTGAAATTTGTGGAAAGAAGTTTCCAGTACATTTAACTCTATTTTCAACATTAAGAGAAAAGTACTCCATGTTGTGTCTATTAGCACCAGAGCACAAGCAAAAAAAGCTGGTGGAAATTTTACACCAATAATTGTGGAAAAATACAGAAACAATGCTTTCTTATTTATCTCTAAATTTGGGTTAACGTCATGTTAACTGGTTGAGGTAAAGCTATTAACGAAATATGGTATAACAGCAATATATCTTACATTCCGTAAAATCCTCCATTAGTGGGCGGTGCGCCTTTCTCCCAAACTCCACTTTACATAAGCAGCAGGATATAGCACTGAAAGTGCTTCCACTGATGCACTTAGAACGTTCTTCTCACTCACTAAATGGGCAGGCTTTTCTGTGATGCTCAACGCCTAATATTACCCGGTAACTCCTCCCTAGTGTTGCCAATAACGGGGGGCATTGATAACTGCGGGGAGGGAGATGGTGATAAAAATAACAGCCATCACAAGTGATGGTCACCTTAGAAATGGGGTCACTGGGAATCACTAATTTGATTCCCAATTCTTTTCCGCATTTCACTGTTAGGCTCCCTCCGTTTTCCACAGGCAGATTCCCCATGTGAGCTTGAAGGGGTAGTAAAGACTTTGTACGGTTCAGGAAAGGGTAGCATATAAGGGTAGTAAGGGTTTTTAGGATTCAGGGAAGGGTACTGTTAAGGGGTAATAATGGGTTTTCAGTGTTTAAGGAAGGCTAGTGTTAAGGGGTAGTTAGAGTTTTAGGGTAGCATTAAAGGATAGAATGGTGCTGGTAAGGTTCAAGAAAGGGTAGCATTAAGGGGTTTGTAGGGTTCATGGAAGGGTGCTGTTAAGGGGTAGTAAGGAGCTTTAAGGTACAGAGCAGGGTAGCATTATGCGTAGAAAGGGGTTTTTAGGGTTCTGAGATGGTGTAGCATTAAGGGGTACTAAAGTGTTTACGGTTTAGAGAAGGGTAGTGTTAAGGACTAGTAAGGAGCTTTTAAGGGTTTGTAGGTTTCAGGAAAGGGTGGTGTTAAGAGATAGTAAGGAGTCCTTAGGGTTCTGGGCTGGGTAACTGTAAGGGGTGGCAAGGGTCTTCTAAAGGTTCAGGGATGGGTAACATTAAGAGATAGTAGGGGTTTTAAGGTTCAGGAGTTTTTAAGGTGAGGGTAGTGTAGCTGTAAATGCTAGCAAGGGTTGTTTTAGGGTTCAGGGACAGGTAGTGTTAAGGGGCATTAATAGTTTCTAGAGTACCGGGAAGGGTAGTGTTAAGGAGTGGAAGGGGTTCAGGGAGGAGTCATTTTAATGGATAGGAAGGTTTTAGAGTTTGTGGCAGGGTAGTGCAAAGGGGTAGTATGGGGTTTTAGGGTTCAGGCAAGGGAAGCTGTAAGGGGTAGTGAGTGTTTTTTTAGGTTCAGGTATTGTTGAGAAGTACTAAGGGTGTGTAGGGTACAAGGAATGTTAGATCTAAAGGTTAGTAATGGATTTTTAGGGTTCAGGGTTGGGAGTAATAAAGGGTCGTGGGTAGCCTTAAGGAGTGGTAAGGGTTTTTTAGGATTCATGGAAGGGTAATTTAAAATTACAGTATATTAAATTGGGAAATTAAATTACTATATAAAATATACATTTTGAAGTACATAAAATACCATTTAGTAATATAATTTTTTAAAAAATTAACAATAAATGTATATTTAAATTAACTTTTGGCAACCAAGGAACGTAAAATAGTCTCTCCAGGCTCTTTTTTTAGGTTCAACGCATAAAGTCTGGGGCAAGCTGGTCTGCCAAGCCACACCTAAAAATGGTTTTCCAGGAGATTTTTCCTGCAAAGACATTTTTGTAGAGTTTTTCCCAGGGTAAAGCTTATTTTGCTGCTCTTTTCATCCTAAGTTTTAAGGTCTTGCTTTAACCAAAACCTTTTGCTTTAACTAAAATTATACATATAATGTCATTACTGGCAGCTGCTTTCCAGGGGTGTAACTTCAGTGGGGGTGCTTGCTGTGCGACCCTCCCCCACCAAATAAATGCATCCCAGGCTTTGTAGTTGGGTCTGAGGGCCCTGAATCGGGTCTGTTATGTCTGTGTTGAATTTATTGTCTTCCTGGTTTCACTGAGAGACTTTAACTTATTCATTTTTATCAGGGCCTTGAATATATATAGTGACTGTTTTACCAAACAAGTAGTAAATCTGCACCCAAGGAAGTATTCCTTGAATGGGTGCACAATTACTGCTTTTTGGAATCCACAAACTTTGGAAGCAGTAGCCTTGGAATGCTGTGCCAGTCTCTGGTTTCCAGGTATGCTACTGGCAATCAAATACCCAAAAGGTGGTGGGACAAATGCTTGAAAATAGCCGAGACCACCAGCAATCGTTCGGGGTAACATCTCAAACAATGTTTTGTCGTCTATGCCATTCTAGACAGAGGGCCACATTTAGTGGTTGGTAGACAGAGTAAAGGTAGACAGCGTGGCAGAATTTTCATCCACCACCACATCCACCACCCTGCCTTTACCCCGCCCACCAAATTTAAAGATGTCCTCATGCCCCACAGACATCTCGGTACATTGGCAGGAACTGCCATCATAGCAGTTTCTGTCAATGTAGGAAAAGCTTGACTGATGCTCCGTCAAATATGGCAGCCGGCTATCACAATGCCCAATGTTTTTTATTTTTAAAGCAAATCCATAAAGTGGTTGTATAACAACTAATGATCCCACACTATGGAAGATTTCTCCCAGTATGTGAGGGGTTATTTTTTCTTTATTTCCAGTCCCTCTCCTGGCAGTGACGGACAGTAAAAAAAAAGCCACTCAATTGTCCACTCTAAATAGGGCAGATAGTCAGATGGCTGACCTCCGACGGCCCCTACAGCGTCGGGCTGTAGAGGATGGTTTAACACTGACAGAGTAAATTATACTTTGCCAGTGTAAACCTTGTGTTCCATCTGACTCAAAATTGGGCAGGTGGACCTTGAGTTTGATGGATAAGGTACTCTGTTGTGTTGCCTGTAGGAAGGTGGATATCTGACTATGGTTACCCCCAACTCTTTGCCTAGTGTTTTGCTGGTTTTTGACTTAGTTGGCCTGGGATCCTGCTATTCAGGACCCCAGGCTTCCTGCTCTCTCTGTTAAAATGGACTCCATGTACCTTAGGTACATATCTAATTGGATACTGGGCCCCCTTATCAGCCCCTGTACAGAGTACCTTAGGTACCCAGTGCATAGGTGTACCCAGGGCCTACCAGGGGCTGCAGCATGTATTATGCCACCCCTGGGTGGGCATCCAAAAACTGACACAACTGGCTGTTAACACAGCTGGGGCAAGGTGGTGTAATCACCCTTTGCTGTAGATATAGTATACCTATATCTAACCCTAAAATGGACACATATACTCCTATCAGTCACTCCTATGGCAGGCCTTATCAATCCTGAAGGCAGAGTGCTTGGAATTATGTGAGATGGTGCTCTAGCATGAGCTGAGCCTGTCTGCAGCTTGCGGAACCAAGTCCTTATAGCTGTTCCATGATAACGGTATACCATATACTCTTAAGTGCATTATAATCCTCGCGGTTATTGCTAACTTTGGCATAGCATTATCAAAACATGTCGAGTAAGGTGTCATACGAATTGGAATACTACCCCCTCACCAGTTCTGGCGATGGGGGTAGCATTCCACCCTTTTAGAGGGACACGACATGTATGTAACTGTGAACCCCGGTTAAAGTTAAGCAGAGCCTCAGCATCACAAAATGGATGCTGCCACCACAGAAACAAGCCTGACCTCCTGCTGCTGGGAGTCCTTCCAGCGAGGGAGGCTTGTACAAAGGGTTTCCTGCCTTGGGAGGTGCTAGCACCACCCCAGACAGGATTTTGTGTATTGGGTAGGACCGGCCTGAAAGGAATGAGACAAGCCTGGGGCACACCAGGTGCCCTGTGCATACACCGGTTCAAACCAGTTGCTGGGGCACCCCTGCTCTAGCTCTGGCGCAAAGCTGGACAAAGGATAGGGGGTGCAACCACCCCCCTTCCTGGTCCCACCCATGGGAGGGACCTAGTAGTAGTGCAGCCCCCTTTAGGAGAATAAAGGTAGGAGCTGGTCCCATTCCAAGTTAGATTAATCCTGAACTGAAACTCTACAAGAAGAAACTCTGGACTTCGACTTTCTACACAGAAGACTGAAAAAATCTCCCTTGTGGGCAAGGAGTGTCCACCCTGCACAAGCAGGCACCATCAAGCGTACAGCGGCTTCACTTTGTCATCTTCCCTCGAGGATCCAGACTTCAGAGCCCGACGAGACCCGTATTTCCAGACCTCTCCGACCTCTACCTACATCTGCAGCACAGCTGAGATCCGTGGGTGCGACGAGACACGTGGGACCGGCCACCTTGAAAGAAACTGCACTTCGCTTCCAGCACGACTTCTGAGGTAACCTCGACGAAGTGCTTTGGGGACTGGGAAGCCCCAGCCCCGAGGAGCTCCTGCACCGAAGATCAGCCCTCCAGCATCCACGAGATCTGCATGGGGCCCTTCTGCCTGTCTGCTGCTCGACGCGTTGTCTGGTCCCTTGCCGGCTGGCTAGTGGCCTCCTAGACGATGATCCACGAGAACTACACTGCTGGTCAGGTTGCTCCAGACTAGCCCTTGCTCCCTTCTAAAAGAGGAGCACCCCGGACCCTCCTGGTCCACCCCAGACGCCGTTTCCACTCACCGCGTGGGTTGCCTTTGCCAAGGTCTGTTGACTCCAAATCCGGACCCGACACCGCCGACAGCGAGAGCCTGCGTGAGACAGCTCATGCCTCCATCCTGGTCATCGAAGACACCTCCTGGTCCACGTGGCTGCAGAGACAAGCGTCCACTCTTCACCTGATCGCGACAACAGCATCTGGTTCCCTCCTGGTTCCACTCCGGTCACTGGCTAGTGACTTTGAACATTGTCCCCTCTGCTTTCAGGTCCTCTTCTTCCTCGATCCACCGGTGGATCGCACCGGTCATCTTCCACTTGGTCGCCTGCAGCATCTTTCCTCAAGGCTCCATTGACTTCGACGCGGAAACCCGACACACTTTGACACCTATGCACCCGCAGCCCGTGGGTGAGGTAACAAGAGCATTTCGGTGCTCAAGGGTAGATTAACTCTCCTAGTGTCCAGATTTCCATTCGTTCTAGTCCTAGATAGTAAAGACTGTCCGTACTTACCTTTTTCGCAAACTGTACTATCCATTGACTTTGTTCCGCATCTCGCGTGTGAGTTCACACTCTGCACACGCGTTCCGTGGACCTCCTATTACTTACCTGTGGTTAGGATAGTGTAGTCCCAGCGAACCTACAGCCTCTGGACAGCTCCATTCCTTCTATCGATTTCCTTATACCATTTACTTAGTATATGGTTTGTCGTGCCCCTAGGGCACCATTGTAATTTTGTGCAACTTATCGTATTTTTCCTAAGAAATTGTCATGTGCTTAGCCCTCTGACCTCATAAAGAGTTCAGAGGTGTTTGTTATTAATAAATATATTGTTTATTTTCATAACAACCTGTGTGGTGTCCTTTCATCTGGTATTCAAGGGGTTATATGTGGTAAAACAGCTGGCTTCACATGCCAAAAGAGTTTAGCCTAAGACTGCTTTGTCCATGCTACCATTAGGATAGCTGGTCTATAAGGTTGACTTACAACCAATCACCATAAGGGTTGTTTGGACTGATACAAGGTGATCACTAGAACTAGTGAACATCATATATCAGCCCAACTTCTCACATTGCCTGTCTCCCAAACTCTAAATCAGCCCCAGAGGCCCACCTAATGCAATCAGTACTGACGCTGTTCTTCCTGGGAACACTCCATCCCGCACCTTGGTCATCTCATTCATTCATCCATTCACCCTGTGCCTCACTGCTTTTGTAGTTGGGAAATTTGAGATTCACCGCCTCCGCCCGAATCTCACTGACTAAGGTATGCCCCTGGTGCTTTCAGTCACCCGTCCTCATCCATTGGTCTGTTGTTGTGTCATTCACAGTTTTTTCTGACTACTACAGCATACAGCACAGGGCAAATAATTAACCCACTACAGTGATTGGCTAACTTCACTGTGTGTGCAAGCACTCGGCTCTTTCACAATGAGGACATCCAGGGCAAGAGACTGTTACGGCCATGTGTTCTTTTTGAAACCAAATAAATATTTTTTCCTTTAGTTATTTTTTTAAATATTCACCAACAATAGAATAGGTCAGAATGAAACGAGTATTGACAATGCCCAAAGATGGCAGCCAACCGTAAACCTATTGACTTTGCCAATGTTTGTTTACAGCATATGCCCACTATTTTATGAGGCTATCACTACCCTTTAGTTTCACTGTCGACTACCGGAAACTATGAAAATTGTGTAACTTTAGATTTTTACATTTTTCCTCTTTCAACCTGAATCTCATTTGGAAAGGACAGGAAAAAGGAAAGAAGGGAATTCTAGCAATAGCTCAAGATGCTATGTACATTTTGTAAAATTGAAGGAAATATGCAATACCAGACCCAATTTTTTTAACTGGCTGTTTGTACGGAAATTGTGCCATTAGGTGTTTTCTTGGGGACAGTAATCCCCCTGCACACCTGGGCAGGCTCTCAAGCTTGCTTGGCAGTATGAAAGAATCTGAATATTTTATGAGTGCCACATCTGAACCGCTGGCTTTTTAACAAATCTGTGTGAAAATTGTGCTGGTAGATGCATTATTTGGCTCTGTTTCTTGATTAACATAGCTCAATAGAGACCTCCTTAAACTTCTTGTATGAAGTTGGGTCCATCTTGATTCACTCCATCACTTAGGGAAGTGGCAGCAGGAATTTATTTTAAAAGTCACAGTCGCGATTGAATCGTGAAGCCATCGCGCTATTGGTTCGTGAAGTCAATGCGCTATTGGTTGGTGAAGTCACCACCGCCATTGATTCATGAAGTCACCACTGCCATTAGTTGGTGAAGTCACTGCGTCATTGGTTTGTGAAGGTGAGTTTCAGGAGGCACCTCTGCTGTCTTACCTTGGGCTCGTGGCATAACCAAGACCTTGTGCATTCCGGCACAGCCTGCCTTTTTCTTGAAGTCATCGATATATCTCTGGTCCAGATGCGAGCTCCGAGCTGTGTGAGACAACAAGCGGCACCGAGTTGGTAAAAGTATGTGGGAGAAAGGTCTGCGATGGCTAAACGAGTGAGGTACATACAGCAACCACTGAAATAAAATCAGATGTGATAAGCACTGTAACATATTATGGATGCAGGAGTTTCTGACAAGATTTGTAACGCTTACTATACTGTCTATATGTCACTGAAATATAGGCTACATGTACCTATGTAAATGAAATATACATATTGGGCAATGACATCACTCTGTACTCTACAGTTGGCTAATTTTATATATGTAATGACTACTGTCCTTCAGATAACACTGTCCCTCTGGAACTACCTCTCTGTCTGCAAATAAATCACCCTCCCCATTCACCAGCCTCCCGGACACAGCCCACTTACCCTGATAGATTCTGTCTCCTTCCATCAGACCAACCCTTAGTCCCTTTGATACACTAGCCCCAGGGAATCCAACTAACCATCAATCCTCCCACCTCGCCGCCAAGACCTGGAACACCCTCCCCACCAACATACAACAGACCCAAGACCTACTGGCCTTCTGAAGACTCCTCAAGACCTGGCTCTTTGATCACTAGCAGCAGCACCCCCCCTCCGACCCTCGCAGCACCTTGAGACCCTCAGGGGTATATAGTGCGCTTTATAAGTGTCTTGATTGATTGATTGATTGATCCCTCAGATCTTCATGATCACTAGTGTCTTGCCTGTTAGGCTGTTACCAAGAGCGCTTATAACTGTCTTCACAGACATTGCGTTATCGTGGTCTGGAGAACGTCAGCAAGAAATGTTTGCACCCATACAGTGTGTCATGTGCATCAAATCCTGAAGCAATTTGAGTACCACTCAGAAGAACATCCCAGTTGCAAAGGACAGGCCATGCGTGGTGAACACCAACCAATAAGTGCCATCAGCGTCAGCAGAACAACTCTTGCGAGGGAAGGAAGCCATGTTCATGGACGGGTGACCACGTTCCTCCAGCTCATTGCAGATGCTGTTTCCAGTATGGACTTTAATGGAATAACCTAATGCACTCTGGGTATGGCAGTCTCGTCTTGCTTACAGTCACTTAATTCGACTAACAAACCTGCTAACAATGATGTGCAGGTGAAAGGCTCAGGACTGCATCAGGAGGTTTGCTGTTGGATTGCAGGAGATTTACTGGCTCCCAGTATCCCAGCTTGAGTCTTCATGTCCTGCACCATCCAAGCCTCCAAGTGAAACCACCAATCATGTGCTTCCTTCCGAATCCCTCATATTTCTGCTCTGACACATCCAAGCCATTAGCTTCTTGTGTTTACCAGACAAGCTGCACCCCTCAGAGATAGAGTCTGATATTAAAGACCAAGGGCCAGATGTATGTCGCCAATTACCGGTCGGTAACGGCCGATTTCGGCCGTTACCGACCGGTAATTGGTTTTCGAGATGTAGGGGCCAATATTTTAGAGATTCGGTAAATTTACCGAAACGGTAAATTTACCGAATCTGTAAAATACCGAATCGGTAATTTTACCGATTCGGTAAAACCCAGATGTAGGTAGCACTGTTTACAGTGCTACAGGCCTTCAGAATTCGGTATTTTACCACCCAATCCAATTGGGTGGTAAAATTCCGAATTCAGGTGTGCATGCACATCTGTGCATGCACACCTGTGCCATGTGACACACAGACATGCCCTTAGGGCATGTCTGTGTGCCACGTGGCACACATGCCTGTATTTGGGGTGCTAGAGGGTGTCAAAGTGACACCCCCTGCACCCTTGCTGAAATCGGTATTTACCGAATCTGTAAATACCCATTCGGTAATGCCCATTGATTCCTATGGGCTTCAATGCCCATAGGAATCAATGGGCATTACCGAATCGGTATTTACAGAATCGGTAAATACCGAATCTTAACGATTCGGTATTTACCGATTCTGAAATACCTACATCTCCCCCCCTCTATTTTACCACTTCTTAAATACCGAATCGGTATGATTCGGTATTTAAGAGGTGGTAAAATAAAATTACCTACATCTAGCCCTAAAAGCTGTACATTGTACTAAATTACACTTTGGATAAAATACTGGCCTGGTAGTTTGTGTTGCCAAAGCTTTTGCCTGAAAGGACAGGCGTCAGCAGCAGCCCACTGTGGTGGGAGTACCTGTACCGCTGCAGGTTGATGCTTCTACTTCCGGGTTGGCAGATTGCCTGAACCTAGAGCCAGGCTAATCACGCGTTTTTTCAAGAATGCGCGTGCCGAGCAGGGTGTTCTGCCAACACTCGTGGTTGCAAGGCTGCATTTCTTTAGTGTTTGTCATTGTCTCTGTAACTCTAGTATCACGTGTTTCCTGAGCCGCGGGAGCAGGGGGTGAGGCGCGTGGGAGAGGGGAACAGTCTTTGCTGCTGCTGTTCCGTCCTGGTACATGGTAACCCCTCGGTCCCTCACACACGCCCTCTGTACCTCCGGCTTCACACCCTCTGACCACTCCCTCTCATCCCTCCGCCCTCTCTTCAGCCATCTCACCCCAGTCACTTTATGGCCATGATTGGGGTGCGATGGGTCCCACACTTCTCCCTGCTGCACTTGCTCCCAGGGTTGGATTGGGATCAAAAATAGGTCTGGGCACTCTAAAAAAACAAAAGTGACCCACATTTGAGGATTGCGCCTTTTCTCATTACTTCACATTACTTCAGTGTTTTAAGTATTATGAAAAGAAGGAGGGGTTTCTCTAAAAGAGGCATGTTTTCTTAACTTCACTGAGATAACAAAAAATGCAAATGTTGCCAGGACTCTTTGTGCACAGATTAGTCCACAATGGTGAGCCACACCTGAATATAATAAGTGAGACCACTTCGGCTCAGGCCCCCTGCCAAATCTGCATACAATAATGGGACGACCCAGCGAGAGACTGGGAATGACACCTCCGCCCCGTTGGTAAAAGGGAGGTCGGCCTCGTGATAGGCCGATCGAGCCCCCACTGGGCTGCTGGCTGCATCCTGACAGCACAGAGACAGCCTACATTAGCCACCACACTGACCAAAAAAGAGGCCCACAGCTGCACCAGCAGGATGCCCGTCTTAGGGGTCGATTAGGATCGCGGACGGACTTGAGTCCGTCTGCGACCCCAGAGTAGGAGGGAACGTCCGCATGGGCTGCGGCGTTCCCTCCATGCAGATTAGGATGTGACCGCCAGGGTGGCGGTCACATCCTCTATCTTTAACATTGCGGCGGGTGCAGCTTCAAGCTGCACCCGCCGCAATGTTAAAGATGCATGCATCGCATTTGCGTGCACAAAGCGGCAGGCACTGCGCGGTGCCTGCTGCTTTGTTCACGCAAATGCAGGGGGGTACCATAGGTACCCCCCATGTACATCCCCCACCTCACCTTCACCCAGGGGGCCCGCAACGGGCCCCCGAAGTGAAGGTCCGTAGGCTTTTCCACAGCGGAAAAGCCGCCGTGGAAAAGCATACATCTTACACCATCCTAATATGGCTGGCGGTGTCTGATAGACACCGCCAGCCATGTTAAAGCTTTTCCGCCGCGGTCGGAAGGCGACCGCGGCGGAAAAGCTGCGGACAGATTTCAAGACCCACCGCCATCCTAATATGGCGGTGGGTCTTTAGAGGCTCCGCAGCGGTTATCCTGCATCCTCCGGGCCGGCGGTGGCTTCCGCCGGCCCGGAGGATGCGGGAAAACCGCGATCCTAATCGACACCTTAGTTTGGCCACGCTAGGCACCCAATATTGCTCAGATCTAGAGAGGGCTATATTGCTATTGGAGCCAATGAGGAGCTCCAGTTCAACAGGGATGCTGCCCAGAGCCATGTCTGTTCACATGGGAGTCATGGTGATTATGCTGTGAGGTGTTGAATAAAGGATAGGTGTCAACAACGGGGCGCAAGAAGAGTTAAGCTCACTCTCTATCACCCGAATGCCCTGTCGAAGCACCAGCCCCCACGTGGTTCCAAGGTCATCATAAAATGCCTGTATCCACATAACAGCAACCATGTTATCTGTTATTTAAAAAAAACTATACTGATAGAGCAAGATTTCGCATCGCGACTTGCTCGACTCAAGAACCTCGAAATCTGTTATAATCCTATAATCCCAATTGTTCGTTTTACTAATTTTATGTATTCTAAATATGCATGTGTATCATAGTGATGCTTGCCTATGTGGTTTACTAATACGAGTAACCCTTGTGAATAAAAATGGCCGCTGCTTGACATTTGTTTCTGCGCATGCGTTAGGCACACTCACGTGATATGACGTGGTTGCAGTTTGGAGGGAAAGGGTGCGCATGCGTAATAGCCATAAAATGGCCGCGCTTTGTGATAACGAGGTGAAGCTTGCACCGCTGCTCTTGTGATATTGTCTGTTGCACTTACCCTTAATTGCATAGTATATTTTTAAGATAAGAAGCCTGAAGTACAAGAACATGAGATGTAATACATGCATTTATTTCTATGTTTTAATTTGGTTTCGCT
Organism: Lissotriton helveticus; assembly: GCF_964261635.1. Taxonomy (NCBI): domain Eukaryota; kingdom Metazoa; phylum Chordata; class Amphibia; order Caudata; family Salamandridae; genus Lissotriton; species Lissotriton helveticus. Next base: position 2,066,175,656 of record NC_136065.1, read on the forward strand.
TACTTTTCATGTATCACGATGACTGGGGGGTTTGAATGAACTGAGAGCCATCTTGAAGGTCCCTTCCGCGCATGCTCGCGCAGCCAGGGAAGAAATAACCTTGGACAGTGGAACTCAGCCAGCTGGCAGCCACAGTCAAGATGCTCATGAGAAATGACCCACGACCCAGCAAGATGGAGTTAACTCGTTCTGAAACTGTTACAATGATATTTTCCTATTGTATTCTGTGCTACTTTTCCGTGAGAACCCCAATCTTGCTAGGCGGTACCCAAACATGTAAATAGGGCCTTAGAAAAGTCTGTTCTGATTGGTGTGTTAACCCATCCTACCTTAGGACCAATCGAAATTTGGGATTCTGACACTTTGCAACATTGAGGGGTGGTACACTGACCCAAAAACAGTATAACTAGCCTGAGTTCAGCTAGAGAAATTGTCCGACTTGTCCGAATAGCTGACCTGTCACTGACCCAACGCACTCAATAGGTGACTTAATACAGTGGTGCTGCGGAGCACTCTGTCCGAATTTGACCATAGACTCTGAAGGTTTTACTAAACCTTAAGTGCTGGCGGAGCACTTTGCTGGGGAATTCGCTGACCCAATCGGGGTCCTGACTGATAGCTGCAGAGAGGGTGGAGCGCAGACGTTGCTTCCAAACTGCGGTTGTTGGTCGTATCCTGGTGGTCCTGTCCTGATCCTAATCTGGTTTTCCTGTCCTGTCCTGGGGTGTCCATTCTGCACCTGCTGTCCCATTGAGGGTTATCCGTCCTTGAGGGTTTTCCTGTCCTTAACTGACCCGTGGCCAGGGTTGGTTTTCACACCAGTCTAGGTAAATATCGTACTGAAACTCTTAAAACTGCACCTTTCTATTTTCTGTCTTTGCTTCAATAAAGACATACCTTTGCATATGATAATTTTCCATGCCTTCCGCAACTATTGCATATCATAAAAGTAATTTGCATTTAATTTCATAGCGTGTTCCTATGTTACCCTACCTTTTAGAAATCATTTTCTCTATTGCAGTCTCTCATAAAGCTGTACTTTGATTTATAGCGTGTTTCACTTTTGCTCATTCTATAGCTGATTAGGATTTCCAGAGTTCTTAGTTAGGTTTATGAAGTATATCCAATAGCTTAATTTTATTTGAGCATAAGTTTGCCCATTCATAAAAGTTTATTCTGGCATTACCATTTTACTCCACTCAGTGTGTTCCCTGTCTCACTATTTCTTAGAAAACCTAAATGATTGCCCTTACACTGTTCCTTTACGGTTAAATGCTTTTTGTTATCTTGATTATCGACTGTCTTTTAACTGTAAGCCTAATGCTTTATGAAAATGAAATCTAGATAAATCTTTTAAAACTTCCAGTTGTCCGTGGTCATTTTATAGAAAATCAAAGTTTATATGTTGGGTTTGTATTTCTTCTGCCTTTCCTTTTACAGCTAGCTCCCTGACCCATCGTGGTCATAGGTACCCGTAACAGTGGTTGGTAAGTCGGGTACACTGGAAATAGTAGAAAGGGACTCATGAATATTGGTAGTAGATTGTAGGGTCATCTGATCAATGCAAATGGTGAATTGAAGTAAATGGGCCCGAGACCTAAGTGGTGAAAATATTGGTCGGGTGACCTGCGATCTCTATCAGTAATTTTCTGGTAGCATCGAGGATGGTTAGGGAATAGCTAAAGGTTAGGTAGGATTAGTTAGACTAACTAAGTTGGATACTGCTAGATAGGAAACCTTATTTGCTGCTACGAGAATAGGTATTTCAGGTGATCTGATCACTCACTTGAAATGCTTGTTTTGAAAAATTATGAAATGTTTTAAAATTGTTATCCTTGTTATTATAATGTTATATGTATTAATCCATTCGTTTGTTAAACGTTTTTTGTGTTGTTGGAATCCACGGGGAATGGAATAGCGAATGGTGAATAGAATCCATTTGCTCGGAGGTCACTGGCTTTCGAGGAAAGTTGGTGCAGGTTAGGCAGAACTGGAAGCACTAACTAGGGTTTTTCTGAATGCATGTTTGAATAAATGTTAGCAACGAAGTTCATTGGTAAAATTCCTATTGTGGCATAACCTAGTAAGGGTCACATCGGAAGAGTAGCGGGTTCATCGGAGCTTGGGAGAAAGCAAAAGGGTTCGCTGGTGAAACCTTAGTCTCGGATATATCCCAGAAAAGTGGATGAGTCTGAGGAAGTAACAGGTTCCCTAATGCTAGAGTGAAGGATAGGCGGAAGAGATCTATCCGTAGCGTGTGAAAAGTAAATGGAAGTAGTTTACTTGCAGTGAAACACATTTTTTCCTGTCTAGACACTTGAGTACAGTGGCGAATGTGTATTCGTTGTGAAATAACCAAGCACTAAGCACTTTAGAAAGAAAGAAAGTTTCCGTTACCTTGTAAAGGAGGGAGTCAGTCGCGAAGCTGCTCTGACGTCACTCTGTGCCGCGCTGGGATTGGTAGACGCAGCGGGCTGGTAGCGGAGCTGAAATTGTGAAGGAGGGGTGAGTGCCGAAGCGTGAGAACTGTCTCGCGAAGAGGCCGCGCACCCATTGGTCAAGATTATTTGAATTCGTGCATTTCATTGGTTGCACGAAAATAAGAAACACATTTAGATTGGAAGTGATTTTGTAAACAGAGAGTCGCTTGAAGGAAATTATATGTGGCATACGTACAGACCGCATACTAGACCAGATCCTAGGCATTTAGGGTTTGAGAACGATCAGTGGAAAGGACATAACACCGACATTATGTACGGAAATAAGAGAAAGTTGTCACTTGTGAACAAAGTCAAGAATTATTTCAAAAAGGACAAACCAGAGAAGGTGTTGTCATTCCACCACCAAATACTCCCGCATCTTTTATGATGTTTGATAAAGGGTACCACTCATGTGTATGGTTGGAAAACTGGGCGGAATACACAAAAGATGACGGAGTATTGGCTTTTCCGTTAGAAGGTACATTTAATGGTAGGATCCTATTTAATTTGAGAACCCGAATGAATGACTTACATCCCAGACCTAGACTAACGCAGTATGAAGCCCTAGAGGAATGGGAAATCAAAGCTTTTGAGAGGGACAAGCCCCGAATGGATAAAGGATTAACAAAATTGTATCCAAAACTGAAACAAGAAACCCGAGATAAAAAGATGAAACAGTGGAGACAGAATATGATTGTTGAGGGACTGTTTCCAATGATGCCAGCGGGTGGTCCTCCCGGGGGGGAGAAGAGGACAGAAAAATGCAAACATTGGGTGCCCATTGGAGAGTCGTATGATGAGTTGTTAGATGACATGTGTATGAGAAGTCCACCACCTTATAATGAAGGGCACCGACCTTCTAGCGAGGGGGGAAATTCTTGAAGACCTCCACCCCAGGAAGAGGCCTGGTCCGCAAGTGTAGGAGGGGGTTACCAAATACCTCCCTATACTGAAAGTCTAGGACCCATAGAGCCCAGAGAGATTTACCCAAAAAGACCCACTAGTGGGGAGGCAAGATACTCGCGAGAAAGGGGGTCTTGCGCTAGACTTCCCTATGGAGGTGAGGAAAGACCATTAAGTTCAGGAATGCCGATTTTAAATCCCCTTTATGAGGAAGAACCAAGATCCCTAGGCACAGGAAGTTTGTTCCCAAGACAAAATTGTGGTGAAGGACCGAGAGAGACACAACCCACTGCCCCGAGTTATGCTCCAACTTTAACTCCTCAGATATTACATGACAATTCAGTCGAAAGGATATTGGAGGACAGGGAACGAGATGCTCTAGCTAAACAGAGAGCTGAAATAATTCAGAAAATCTCCCAGTTAAATACAAGTCCTGAAGCCTTGACAATCCCAGTAACTATCGGACCAGTGGTTCCGTTGTATGGGGACCGTCAAGGGAGTCCGAAAACTCCAGTTATTACTCCTGTTATAGCACCACCGAGACCAGAACCGTTAATTGTAGATGACCAGACAAGTGAATGCGAGTCTGAGGCCTCGCTACTGGATCTACCTATTAGAAACACAGGAAAGAGGATGCAGAAAAGGCATAACCCTTTTAACACGAGGGAGATTCAGATGGAATCAACTTCGGGTACCAGGAGTGTCACGTTGGTGACTCCTGAAGAGATCGAAAGATGGAGTCAAGAATTAGATAAACAAACTCCACCAACGAAACCTTTAGATCTCTACAAATTGAGAGTAGAAATAGAAGAATTAATGGCAGGAAACATAGGATTAGACAGATTAAATACCTACTCTGAAGAAGAGATGCTGTTTATTTGCAAAAGTCTCACCCGAAATACCCGAGTACTTCATGAAAAATTGACAGACACCGCTGCTAGCATGGGAATAGATATCTCAAAATCGAAACCTTTACAGAAACCGTATAGAGCAGATTTCTCAGACAAAGATTTGGAAAACCTGAATGTGTCCGGGAAAAAGGCACAGGTCAAAGAATTATTAACCGTGTTGCAGAAATGGGGAGATGTGGAAAGGTGGAAAGCTAGATGGGCCAGAAAGAAAGATGAGGCCAGATCCAAACAAGTAACTCCTGAATTTGTTGTAAGGGAAGCTGACAAACCAGAACAGTTACTCCCCATGCGCGAAGTGCCAGGTGGAAAATACGTGCATGTTCCTTGGTCCAGACAGGATATTGTATCCTTTACCAATGATTTCCCAAAATTCCGAGAGAAGCCTGTGGATTGTTACAGGCAAGTGGAAAGATTTGTAAAGGTACAGAAATGCCTGTGGAAGGATCTGGATGGGTTCTTTGATATAGTGGTCCCTGTAGATGTATGGACCGAGTGTAAAATAGCCATAGCTTGGCCTAGTGAGGAATACCCGAGGGACTCAACAACAGGAGAACCATCCAAAGAAGTGATGAAAAAATATGAACAAGTAATTCAACACCTGAAACAAAAGGTGCCCGCAAAGGAAACTGATTGGACCAAGATAGATAGAACGACGCAGGAAAGGGACGAGACTGTGCACTCCTTTTATGAAAGGCTGTTGCAGGTGTTCAAAACATACAGTGGTATAGATAACATCGAGATGAAGGACATGACCCACTTCATTTACAGGTTTGTAAACGGTTTAAGGCCCGAAATTTGCCAGTGGATAAAAGATAATAAAATTTGTTGGCAGTCCAAGAAAATGGACGAGGTCCTACGGTATGCAAAGTACTGTGAGCATGAAATGGCAGAAAAGAAAAAGGCTTTAAAGGAAAAAGTGATGTGGGCACAGGTAAAGCTCGCAGAACAGCAGGAAAAGCAATTAAATAAGTTAAATAAAACTACTCAGAATCAAGGCCCTGGGGGTGGGGGAAAGCCCCGAGCAAAAATGAGCAGAGAGGAAGCTAAAAAGAAATTTCCCTGCCACCAGTGAGGAGAAATTGGACATTGGCGAGACGAGTGTCCCTATTTACAGCATGATAATGCCCAAACCCCTGATTTAATTCCACAGACGCAGAATGAAAAACCAAGAAAGACCCAGCAGCAGGTAAAAACGATTCAAGTGCCCCGAGCGCCAAAGCCTAGTTTCAAGGGAAAATCACCGCAGGGTGACGACGTAGAGATCTGGGGAGGCAATGAGAACAGAAATGCAGCAACTTCGCAGTATTTGTTAAATGACACCTTTTTCTGTGACGACCAGTACTGACGGGACCTGAGAGGGGAGGACGAGGAGTGCGTACTTGGCGCCTCCTTGCCGGTAGACCAGTCAGGGCCATACATTGAAGGAAAGGTTGACGGAAACGATGTCACTTTTCTGTTGGACACTGGTGCTACCCGTTCTACTGTGAGAACAGCGGACGTTCCAAACCTACCCCTCTCGGGAGAAGCAATCCAAGTAGTGGGTGTATCTAATCAATTGATTAGTACCCCCGTTACAGAACCAATGGAGATCTCAATAGGGAACTTTAAAGAAATGCACAGATTTGTCGTTTGCGATACCAGTCCAGTGAACTTACTGGGACGTGATTTGCTGTGCAAAATGAACTGCACTATCTTTTGCACACCAAAGGGCGTCGAAATTCAGACCCCAGATGAAGATGGTATCTACAAATTAATGTTAGTCAGACCTGACTCAGAAATAAAGCGAATGACTATACAGGACTTACCTGCAGAACTTCAACAGACAGTGAAACCAGAAGTATGGGACTTTACTGGAAAGGATGTAGGATTGATGAAAAACGTAGACCCCATACAAATAACCATGAAAGAAGATGCAGTTTACCCCAACACTAAGCCTTACAAAATGAGTGCCGAAGTGAGAGCAGGTGTTGCCATTGAAATACAGAAATTGCTAGAAGCAAATATTATACAGGAAGTAATGAGTAGCCCGTGTAATTCACCCATTATGGGCATCAAAAAGCCTAGTGGCAAATACAGAGTAGTGCAGGACCTGAGAAAGGTAAATAAAATTGTGGTTCCTTGTTGTCCTATTGTCCCGAACCCAGCAGTGATCCTGTATCAGATTCCCTGGGATGCTGAATGGTTCACCGTGATAGATCTATGTCACGCATTCTTTTCGATCCCATTGCATCCAGACAGCAAATGTATTTTCTCATTTGCTTTCAACAGTCACGTGTATGTCTGGAATAGGGTCCCCCAAGGGTACACAGAAAGCCCCTCTATCTTTAATCAGATCTTGAAAAAATGTCTTGAATCTTTAATCTTACCTGGAAAGTCTGTTTTGGTGCAATACATTGACGACCGATTGGTGGCGTTCAAAAGTCATAGGGATTGCGTGATTGACACCATTGCCCTACTGAATCACCTAAGCGAAAAGGGACATAAAGTGGCCCCTGAAAAATTACAGTTCTGTACAAAGTCAGTGAAATATCTGGGGCACCAGATAGAAAAAGGCATCAGAAAAGTCACCTCCGAGAGAGTCAGAATTATTCAAAAGATGCAGTTACCCCGTACTCAGAAAGAAGTCAGAATGTTCCTTGGAGTTGTAGGTTACTGCAGGCAATGGATTGTGGGATTTGCAGTCCTGGCAAAGCCTTTGATAAATATGACAAAGAAAGGAGCAAAGGACCCAGTGGAATGGGATGATGAGAGCTTAACAGCCTTCACACAGTTGCGAGATTGTCTGTGTACAGCCCCTGCTCTAGGGATGCCTGACTATTCCAAAGAGTTTGGTCTATTCTGTGACACTCGTGATAATTGTGCATTGTCAGTCCTGACTCAGGAGCATGGCTTGACCAGAAGGCCCGTGGCATATTTTTCTGCCACTTTGGATCCAGTGGCTGCTGGATTACATGGGTGTCTGAAAGCAGTAGCTGCCACTTGCACAAGTTTAGAACAGAGTGAGTCCATTGTCATGGGACATCCTGTAACGGTGTATGTTCCACATGCAGTTGTGATTCTATTGACCCGCACAAAAACTCACCCCTCAGTATCTCACCCCTAGTCGGCTGACTAAATATGAGAGAATTCTCATGGGTGCTGCAAATATAGTCATTACTCGGTGTAATATCTTGAACCCAGCCACTCTACTCCCTGACTCAATGATAATGGAAGATAAGGGAGAAAACGAGCATGACTGCATTGACCTGACAGAATTTAGTACTAAACCCCGCCCAGACATTAAAGAAACACCCTTGCCTGTACATGATGAGGAATGGTTTGTGGATGGGTCATGCATGAGACACGAACTTGTGGGTCTAAGTGCTGCATACGCTGTGGTAAATTTGGACAAAATTGAAGAAGCATCCTGTTTATTTGGAGTAAAGTCTGCACAAGTAGCCGAATTGATTGCCCTGATAAGAGCTTGCAAATTGGGAAAAGACAAAAGAATAACAGTGTATACTGATAGCCAGTACTGTTATGGGGTTGTGCATGACTTTGGCCAATTATGGCTACAAAGAGAATTCCTGACTTCATCAGGTACCCCCATTCGAAACGGAAAAGTTGTACAAGACCTTCTAGAGGCAATCCAATTACCAAAAGAATTGGCAGTGGTCAAATGTGTTGCTCATAAAAAGGGCCCTGACCCTGTATCTTTGGGAAATGATTTTGCTGATCGAGTGGCAAAACAATGTGCTATGGATCGCATGTCAATAAATATCAGACGGGGAGGGACTGGAAACAGCTGCCAACTTATGATGTTTGAAGAAGTGCCTACCTGGGATGAAGTGAAAGAATGGCAGCATGCTGCGCCCTGGGAAGAGAAAGAGAAGTGGAAGGAACTTGGTTGTCGACCAAGACATGAGGATGGTGTCATTGTGGGCCCAGATGGTATGCCTGTGTTACCTAGACACCTGCTTGCCCCTATGGCCAGATTGATACATGAAGGATCACACATTGGTAGGGATGCAATGGTTCTGGTATTTCAACAGACCTGGTATAACCCAAAGTTTAGGAAGGTAGCAGAATCCCTTTGCCAGAGGTGCTTGACGTGTCAACAGTTCAACGCTGGCAAAAGAACAGTAGTTGAACTTGGAAAGATTGGGAAATCAGGGGGTCCCTTTGTGAGAGTACAGATTGATTTCATCACCATGCCTCGTTGCGAGGGAAAAAGATATGTCCTTGTCATCGTCTGCCTATTTTCAAAATGGGTGGAAGCTTACCCTGCCACACAGAATGATGCCATAACAGTAGCCAAATTGTTATTGAAAGAATTGATACCTAGGTTCGGGGTTCCAGTCACTATTGAATCAGATAGAGGCGGACATTTTCAGAATGAAGTGTTGGCTCAACTCTGCAAAGCATTTGGGATCACACAAAAACTGCACTGTGCACATCGTCCAGAGGCTTCTGGAGTAGTAGAGCAAATCAATGGCACGATCAAAACAAGATTAGCAAAAATGTGTGACTCTACTGGCATGAGCTGGGTAAATGCCTTGCCTCTTGTTCTGATGGGACTCAGAAGTATTCCAGACCGAAAAACAGGCCTGAGCCCCCACGAAATCCTGATGGGAAGAGTGATGAGACAAGCGTGGGTACCAGGGTACAAACTGTTAAGCATTTCTGATGATTTAGTACTTGAGTACTGCAAGCAACTGGGTGACCAAGTGCGTTCTATCTCACGCCAGATTGGGGAAGACGCCGTCGCCAACCCGACAACTCCAGTTCACAAATTGGTTCCTGGTGACTGGGTTAAAATCAAGAAACACACTCGTTCGAGTTGCCTTGCACCGAGGTGGGGAAAAAAGCGCCAAGTAATACTGGTGACCACAACAGCGGTGAAGTGTGCAGGTGTTCCCAAGTGGATCCATGCCAGCCATACCCAGAAAGTGATACCAGACGAGGAGCCTGGAGCTGAAGGTTGTCCAGCTGAGGGATCTGCAGATGTTGGTCCTGAAGTAGCTGATAACGCACAGCCGAGCACCAGTCCAGCTGAGGGTCCTGGAGACGTTGGTCCGGAAGTAGCTGATGACGAGCAACCGAGCACCAGCCAAGATGATTGGATACTAATAATCGATCTCATTGAAGACCCAATCAGAACAAGAGAGCGAATCTATGGAGATAGAGAGTGGAATAGAGAGGTCGAGTCAGGCACAGGCGAAGACCCTCAGATCATTGAGATTCACGTCAAATCTGAGGACGAAGAGGAAGGTCAGACAGGGACAGAGCAAGTGATTGACACACCTCCACTAACTCCTGAAATAGAAAAGGGACAGATTAGTACTAGTGTAAAGGTTCGAGCAGAAGAAAATCAAGGGATCGAAGTGCTCGAACAGGATCAGATAGCATTAGAAGAACGTGTTCAGGACACAGAAACAGAGACATTTGAAAGCCAAAACAAAAATTCACCTGAACCAGGCCAGTTTAGAAACCAGGCAGAAGAGGTAGATACAAGACCTGGGACTAGTCAGACAGGAAGGGAAGAGACAGAAGAAGTGCCACAAACAAATGAAAACAAAAGAACATTAGAAGAAAGCCAAATAACAGTACCAGCCAAGAGACTCAAGAAAAAGAAAAATATCGAACCAAGATATATTAAGAGACTGAGGCTGAGAATAAAAACAGTAGAAGAGAAACTTGCAGACAAAAGGAGAAGTCCACGGATTGCAGAGCAAATTGGAGAAAGCTCCAAAAGAAGGAGTGATCGAATAAAAAGACTGAACGAAAAATACCAGGATCCTGAGTGGACTTACTTAATCTTGGAAAATTTTGAGGATCTTGATATCTCTGACGAAATTGATGAAGAACAGATTGCTGATTTGTCTGCTGAAGAAGACGAGCTCACCTGAAATTGCACAGAGTAAGCTACCTGTGTAAAGTTACTAAGAGGGGTTGGAAAACTTCTTCTGATCCAAAATGTCTGATTCAAGAGTGAATGGAAGGCCTAGTCGCAGTTGTTGCAAAACATGCTGCAAAGTGTGTGTATGTAGTATAGCTATAGTAATAATAGTTTGGATAGGATTAACAGTTTTCATTCCTTTTATGGTAAGCAAAAATACTAACATTGACCCTACTCAGACTACTGACACTGAAGAACTGACAACACGAAGTGTAGAAAGACGTGAAAAGGCACTCAGACAGACAAAACGAGACTTAGAAGCATCAGATGAGGAAGGACTACATTACCACGGAGTTAAGAACCAGACTAATTTAAAAGTTTTCGCAAACTTGTTAGTGCATTACGTAGAAACTATGGAAATAGAAGACTGCTATGTCTGCATGAAGCTACCTACTTCTGTAGCTGAAGGCGTGACTTATCATCACCTACCTTTGACCTATGGCATTTCCTGTAGCATTTTAGCAAGCTTATTTTACAAAAGAGGACCGTTACAGTACTACTACTCTAACGCAGACGTAATATTTTCTGAACTTCCTATACGTGGGAATCTAAATCCTGTACATACTAAAAGTGACGTTACACGTTATATGGGAGAATACTTCCTGACTATAGGTACCATAGACTTAAATGAAGCACACAGAGACAACTTGACCTGTTCATTACATGAACAAGAGAAAGTATTTCTAAACATGGCAGAAAAAAGAAGGGAGAGTTTCCAAAGAAAGGCTAATGACAAGAGACAGAAAACTCCTAAATGGGCTGAGAACATGGAGAGCACCTCAAGTGGTGGGGCGGGTCCTGCCTTGTTGCTGGATTTCGAAAGGAAAGGGAAACTCTGTCTTCACCGCGAAAGGACTAGTTATTATAATAACATTTTCATTGGTTCCAGTCAATGTGAGCACAATTACAAGGTTATTGGAGGTTGGGGATTCAAAAATGGGTCAGAGCCTGTGTTTCCTGGAATGTATTATATATGTGGAGACAATAATAATAATAATATAATAATCCACATTTGTATAGCGCACAATCACCCGGTAGGGTCTCTAGGCGCTGGGGGCCGTCGGGAAGATTAAGCAAGCTATTGCCCAGAGTCACAGGGTGCTGGGCTAATCTGCCGCCGGAGTCGGGGATCGAACCCTGATCCCCAGATTCCAGCGTCAGTCGCCCTGGCCGCGGCGCCACACCTCTCCAGACAAGGCTTATTTCAAATTGCCGGATCACTGGTATGGAAGCTGCTACTTTGGCATTGTCTTCCCGAAAATATACCATGTGAATGAAATTGCTGGAAGCAATGAAAATACTAATGGCTTACTGCGTAGTAAAAGAGAAAGCGTAGGTGAGATAATGGGTAGTATTTTTAGTGCACTGATACCTGGAGTGGGAGTGGTTCTGAACACACACAGAATTTGCAAATTATCCACAATAGTGGATGTGCTGTCTACCGACACAGCTCATGGATTTCTGTTGGTCAATACCGAAATGGTTGCGATCAGATCAATGGTTTTGCAGAACAGACTTGCTCTTGATACCTTATTAGCAAAAGAGGGCGGAGTCTGCCGGATGCTGAAGGCGCAACATTGTTGCACTTACATACCGGACAAAAGTGTACAGCTCAAAAGATATGTGAAAAACATTACTAATTTGGAAAAGGAACTCAAACCACTCGAGGTTGATAGTGCCTGGAAGAGACTAGTTGATGGTCTCTCAAATGTAGGTCATTGGTTTGCTAATTTAGGTAAAAGTTTATTGTTTAAGGTACTGATGCCAATTGGAGTGATAGGCTTCATCATATTTCTCATATTCGTCTGTTGCAAATGTCGAAAACACAAAAAAAAGTACCAAGTGAATGCGAGAGGTGTGAAACGGGGTGCGGATGAGCTTGAATTGGAAGAAATGAATAATCAGATTTACAAAAGGGTGAAAGATTCTCACCCTACTAAAAACGAGAAAGAGAAACTGAATCGCCTGTTAGAGGAGATAGAGTTGTACAAAGTGTGAAAAAAAAGTTGGCATCTGGTTCCGTTATTTTGTGATGATAGTAAATATCATCAAAGAGGGGATTGATAGAGCAAGATTTCGCATCGCGACTTGCTCGACTCAAGAACCTCGAAATCTGTTATAATCCTATAATCCCAATTGTTCGTTTTACTAATTTTATGTATTCTAAATATGCATGTGTATCATAGTGATGCTTGCCTATGTGGTTTACTAATACGAGTAACCCTTGTGAATAAAAATGGCCGCTGCTTGACATTTGTTTCTGCGCATGCGTTAGGCACACTCACGTGATATGACGTAGTTGCAGTTTGGAGGGAAAGGGTGCGCATGCGTAATAGCCATAAAATGGCCGCGCTTTGTGATAACGAGGTGAAGCTTGCACCGCTGCTCTTGTGATATTGTCTGTTGCACTTACCCTTAATTGCATAGTATATTTTTAAGATAAGAAACCTGAAGTACAAGAACATGAGATGTAATACATGCATTTATTTCTATGTTTTAATTTGTTTTCGCTTACATTTCATGTATCACGATGACTGGGGGGTTTGAATGAACTGAGAGCCATCTTGAAGGTCCCTTCCGCGCATGCTCGCGCAGCCAGGGAAGAAATAACCTTGGACAGTGGAACTCAGCTAGCTGGCAGCCACAGTCAAGATGCTCATGAGAAATGACCCACGACCCAGCAAGATGGAGTTAACTCGTTCTGAAACTGTTACAATAATATTTTCCTATTGTATTCTGTGCTACTTTTCTGTGAGAACCCCAATCTTGCTAGGCGGTACCCAAACATGTAAATAGGGCCTTAGAAAAGTCTGTTCTGATTGGTGTGTTAACCTATCCTACCTTAGGACCAATCGAAATTTGGGATTCTGACACTTTGCAACATTGAGGGGTGGTACACTGACCCAAAAACAGTATAACTAGCCTGAGTTCAGCTAGAGAAATTGTCCGACTTGTCCGAATAGCTGACCTGTCACTGACCCAACGCACTCAATAGGTGACTTAATACAGTGGTGCTGCGGAGCACTCTGTCCGAATTTGACCATAGACTCTGAAGGTTTTACTAAACCTTAAGTGCTGGCGGAGCACTTTGCTGGGGAATTCGCTGACCCAATCGGGGTCCTGACTGATAGCTGCAGAGAAGGTGGAGCGCAGGCGTTGCTTCCAAACTGCGGGTGTTGGTCGTATCCTGGTGGTCCTGTCCTGATCCTAATCTGGTTTTCCTGTCCTGTCCTGGGGTGTCCATTCTGCACCTGCTGTCCCATTGAGGGTTATCCGTCCTTGAGGGTTTTCCTGTCCTTAACTGACCCGTGGCCAGGGTTGGTTTTCACACCAGTCTAGGTAAATATCGTACTGAAACTCTTAAAACTGCACCTTTCTATTTTCTGTCTTTGCTTCAATAAAGACATACCTTTGCATATGATAATTTTCCATGCCTTCCGCAACTATTGCATATCATAAAAGTCATTTGCATTTAATTTCATAGCGTGTTCCTATGTTACCCTACCTTTTAGAAATCATTTTCTCCATTGCAGTCTCTCATAAAGCTGTACTTTGATTTATAGCGTGTTTCACTTTTGCTCATTCTATAGCTGATTAGGATTTCCAGAGTTCTTAGTTAGGTTTATGAAGTATATCAAATTGCTTAATTTTATTTGTGCATAAGTTTGCCCATTCATAAAAGTTTATTCTGGCATTACCATTTTACTCCACTCAGTGTGTTCCCTGTCTCACTATTTCTTAGAAAACCTAAATGATTGCCCTTACACTGTTCCTTTATGGTTATATGCTTTTTGTTATCTTGATTATCGACTGTCTTTTAACTGTAAGCCTAATGCTTTATGAAAATGAAATCTAGATAAATCTTTTAAAACTTCCAGTTGTCCGTGGTCATTTTATAGAAAATCAAAGTTTATATGTTGGGTTTGTATTTCTTCTGCCTTTCCTTTTACAGCTAGCTCCCTGACCCATCGTGGTCATAGGTACCCGTAACAGTGGTTGGTAAGTCGGGTACACTGGAAATAGTAGAAAGGGACTCATGAATATTGGTAGTAGATTGTAGGGTCATCTGATCAATGCAAATGGTGAATTGAAGTATATGGGCCCGAGACCTAAGTGGTGAAAATATTGGTCGGGTGACCTGCGATCTCTATCAATACCACAAGGAGAACATAACCCTTACATGAATTTTTGTAAGAACTTTGAGTGTCCGTTTTGGGTGATGAAGGAAGACCTCAAGAACTGCACATTTTACTACTTTCTTTTGGAGCCATTTGTTTTTGTGAAATCTCTATGTGATTCCGTTTGTGTGTAAACTTCTATTCAGTATGAAACTGTTCTTATGTGAAATATCATATACAGTTGTTCTTCTGTAAACCTCTTGCATGCACTATGTAACTGGCCCTATGCAAAGTACACTCACAACATTTGATTGCCATAGGTAAATGTGCTAAAATACTATAAGTAATAAATAAACTGAATACTGTTCCCTCATACACTCTCCTCTTCAGGCCCTCAGATATCCCTTCGATTTCACAGACACCTCCTCAGTCTTTCAGACACCCTACTAGCACCCCATATGTATATATGTTATTGCAGAAGTTAAGTGAGATAAACAATGGGTGGAGCCCAGAGGTAGGATTTAGGGTCATTTCCAAAGAGGCAGAAAAATGAGCATTCCTTTTGTCTTGAGGGATAGTGTTCTTGAGGTTATTTGCAGGAGGGTAGGAACAATTCTGATGCCGGCAGGCATGTTGGTCTTGCTGTTGGGAGTACAAATGGAGAAGGCCTGCCTACTATTTTGTTTTCTTTCTTGAACACTTTTGATTCCAGTCTTATGATGTCCTGGATGGTGGTTAGTTTCTTGGCATATCTGATGGTCTTGTATGTGATGCAGCGGGCCTTGAACATGATAAAGGTCTGGAGGGTGAGCCTATGTAATTTTTTGAGCGCTTGTATGATATAATCACATTTCTACAAGCCCTTGATGAGACATGCAGTGCAGTCAGGAAGGCGTAGAGGGGTGCCATAATACTGTCGGGTTGGCCATGGAGCAGTGTTATTTTCTTCCAGGTGTGAAAGAACCAGGGCTTGCAATGCTATTCTAAAATAATTTTCAGGAAGAGTTTTATTTTTTTTCAGAAGGGAGAGATAGCACACGTCTTAGTTTTCCTGTTGATATGTTCTTTGAACTATGGGTCAGTGCTGAGATGAAGCCTTCTAGATTCATGTGTACTAGCAAGCTTGGAACTTGAATTGTTGGGCTGTTTAATGCTGTTGGGGAACAAGAGTAATTCTCTCTTAGGTGGATGAACTTTAGGTAGGGACTTGATATCCTGTTTTGGATTTGCTCGGATCAGGCTTTGAGTCATTGGTTGTAGTTTTGTCAATGTATTGTGGATCTTGATGTTGTCCTTGAGTAAGGAATCAAGAGGCCGACCAGGATGGGAGACAGGATGGAACCCTGGGGACTCTGCAGGAGACAGGAATTTCCTGGGGCCTTCCAGTTTCTCTCTGTATGAACTGTCCCACAGACATGCTTGGGATGTTTGTTTGACTTTTTCCCTACCTCAAACACCCCTTTAGCCTCTCTTATACCTCAGCTCCATGGACACTGTCTCTCTCTCTCAGGTATCAGTCCCTAATGCACCACACACCCATACACTACTTTCTTCAGGCCTTCAGAAACCTCAGTTACCTTGGACACCTTTTAAGTCCATCGGTCATCTCTCTGGTGTCTTGGACACCCCCTCGGTCTCTCTGTTTTCCCATTGGTATCTCAGACACCTCATTCTCTTGGCCACCTCTTCAGTCACTAAGACTTTCCTCCACCTTCTCTTAGTAAAATCCCTCAGGATACTCACAGAAAAGCAGAAGCCTCCGAATGATGTGCGGGTCTGTCTCCTGCATGATGATGCAGCTGGAACAGTTTGAGGCAAAAAGTTCTGTATTCCTGTCTGGACGACCTAGGTGATAAAAAAAATAATGTTAGGTCAGTTGGCTTTCTGACATATGTGTGCACTCTAACCCAGTCTCCACTGAATGACAGCAAGTGGAGCTGGCAAAGACAGCACAGGAGGATCAGCCAATATTTACACAGCATTTACCGCACATGTGTTCTGCAGATCATATGGTGCAACATTGGTGTGAAACGCCTAGGGGCAGATGTATCAAGATTCAATTTTGCGATTTCTAAATAGCGATTTTTAAGGAATCGCTATTTAGAAATCACAAAATGGAATGTATGTAGAAAATCGCTATTGTTTTGCGATTTCTTAGTCTTCCTTATTTGCGAATTAACATTTTGCGAATTTGCAATTAAGGAATAATTTCCCATGCATTCCTATGGGCCAGGAGGCCCATAGGAATGATTGTGAAATAATTCTCAATTTGCGATTCGCAATTTGCTAATCGCAAATTGAGAATAATTTCAAGGGTGCAGGGGTGTCTCAAAGACACCCTGCTGCACCCCTGAAATCTACATGTGTGTGCATATGGCACACATACATGACCTATGGGCATGTATGTGCATCACATGCCACCCTCATAAATGCCAAATAGGGCATTTTTTAAAGAAATCGCAAATTTGCGGTTTCTTAACCTAAATTCGCAATTCCAAAATGCTACATCCATAGCATTTAAGGAATCGCAAAATTGCGATTCCTTAAATGCTTAAGCAAAATAAGGAATCGCAATTTTTTGCAATTCCTTATTTTGCGATTTTTTGTTACAAAATTCTGCAAATTCCGGCCTTTGCGAATCGCAAACGGCTTGATACATCTGCCCCCTAGTGGCCTAACACACACAGTGGTGTAGCACAAAATAAAGGGGTTTCCCTTTGTTGAGGGGCCCAAGTCTCCCGTAACTCACAGATATTTATAGGTTTTAGGTTGAATGGAAGGCCTACTTAGGTATGGGGGTCCCCCCGCACCACTGCGGCATGCATTATGACCTTCTTGCATATATCAATATGTGTACAGTCAGTGAGAATTCCAGAGCTCCATAGGACTTCCAGATTCCAAAAGTGCTATCCAAGCATACAAATAGTAGAAATGCGCTATACATTTGTTGGTTACATGAAATGAGCAAAGACCTAGCTGTACAACACTCGCCCTATGTGTCCTAGACTCCATCTGATGTTTCAACCTCACCCCTATGTCTGAGACTCCATCTGATGTTACATCACTCCTTCATGTGCACAAGAATCCATCTAAGGTGACAACCATCACACCTAAACCTTAGACTCCGTCTGATGTTACCCCATCCCCTCATATACATAAGACTCCATCTGAGACTACAACCCTTACCCCATACCTGAGACTCCATCTGATGTCACGTCAACCCCTCATGTACACAAGACTCCGTCTGAGGCTACAACCCCTACCCTTATACCTGATAATCCATCTAATGTCACATCAACCCCTCAAGTATTCAAGACTGCATCTGAGTCTACATTCCTCACCCCTATAACTGAGACTCCATCTGTTGTTATATCAACCCCTCGTGTGCACAAGACTCTATCTAAGGTCACAACCCTTACACCTATACCTTAGACTCTGTCTGATGTTACACCGTCCCCCTCATGTACACAAGGCTCCATCTGAAACTACAACCCTTACCCCATACCTGAGACTCCATCTGATGTTATATCAACCCCTTATGTGCACAAGACTCCATCTAAGGTTACTACCATCACACCTAAACCTTAGACTCCGTCTGATGTTACCCCATCCCCTCATATACATAAGACTCCATCTGAGACTACAACCCTTACCCCATACCTGAGACTCCATCTGATGTCACGTCAACCCCTCATGTACACAAGACTCCGTCTGAGGCTACAACCCCTACCCTTATACCTGATAATCCATCTGATGTCACATCAACCCCTCAAGTATTCAAGACTGCATCTGAGTCTACATTCCTCACCCCTATAACTGAGACTCCATCTGTTGTTATATCAACCCCCCATGTACACAAGAATCCATCTGAAACCATAACCTTAGCCCATATACCTGAAACTCCATCTGATGTAATATCACTTCCTCATGCACACAAGACTCCATCTGAAACTACAACCCTTACCCCATACCTGAGACTCCATTGGATGTCACGTCAACCCCTCATGTACACAAGACTCCGTCTGAGGATACAACACCTACCCTTATACCTGATAATCCATCTAATGTCACATCAACCCCTCAAGTATTCAAGACTGCATCTGAGTCTACATTCCTCACCCCTATAACTGAGACTCCATCTGTTGTTATATCAACCCCTCGTGTGCACAAGACTCTATCTAAGGTCACAACCCTTACACCTATACCTTAAACTCTGTCTGATGTTACACCGTCCCCCTCATGTACACAAGGCTCCATCTGAAACTACAACCCATACCCCATACCTGAGAATCCATCTGATGTTATATCAACCCCTTATGTGCACAAGACTCCATCTAAGGTTACCAACCATCACACCTATACTTTAGACTCCGTCTGATGTTACACCATCCCCTCACGTACATGAGACTCCATCTGAAACTACAACCCTTACCCCAAACCTGAGGCTCCATCTGATGTTACGTCAACCCCTCATGTACACAAGACTCCGTCTGAGGCTACAACCATCACACCTATACTTTAGACTCCGACTGATGTTACACCATCCCTTCACGTACATAAGACTCCATCTGAAACTACAACCCTTACCCCATACCTGAGGCTCCATCTGATGTCACGTCAACCCCTCATGTGCACAAGACTCCATCTAAGGTTACAACCCTCACACCTATACCTTAGACTCCGTCTGATGTTACACCGTCCCCCCATGTACACAAGAATCCATCTGAAACCATAACCTTAGCCCATATACCTGAAACTCCATCTGATGTAATATCACTCCCTCGTGCACACAAGACTCCATCTGAAACTACAACCCTTACCCCATACCTGAGACTCCATCTGATGTCACGTCAACCCCTCATGTACACAAGACTCCGTCTGAGGCTACAACCCCTACCCTTATACCTGATAATCCATCTGATGTCACATCAACCCCTCAAGTATTCAAGACTGCATCTGAGTCTACATTCCTCACCCCTATAACTGAGACTCCATCTGATGTCACATCAACCCCTCATGTGCACAAGGCTCCATCTGAAACTACAACCCTTACCCCATACCTGAGATTCCATCTGATGTCACATCAACCCCTCATGTACACAAGACTCCGTCTAAGGTTGCAACCCTCACACCTATACCTTAGACTCTGTCTGATGCTACACCGTGCCCCTCGTGTACACCAGAATCCATCTGAAACTATAACCTTAGCCCCTATACCTGAGACTCCATCTGATGTAATATCACTCCCTCGTGCACACAAGACTCCATCTGAAACTACAACCCTTACCCGAGAATCCATCTGACGTTACATCACCTCCTCATGTCCACAATACTCCATCTAAGACTACAACCCTCACACCTATACCTTAAACTCAGTCTGATGTTACACCATCCCCTCATGTACACAATACTTCATCTGAAACTACAATCCTTAACCCATACCTGAGAATCCATCTGGCGTCACATCAACCCCTCATGTACACAAGACTCCATCTAAGGTTACAACCCTCACACCTATACTTTAGATTCCGTCTGTTGTTACACCATCCCCTCATGTACATAAGACTCCATCTGAAACTACAATCCTTACCCCATACCTGAGAATCCATCTGGTGTCACATCAACCCCTCATGTACACAAGACTGTATTTAAGTCTACATTCCTCAGTCCTATACCTGAGACTCCATCTAATGTTATATCACTCCCTCATGTACACAAGATTCCGTCTGAGGCTACATTCTTCACCCCTATACCTTAGACTTCATCTGATGTTACATCACCCCCTCCTATACACATGACTGTCTGAGGCTACAATCTCCACACTCATGATTTCTTAGTCTCCACTTAGCACCCAGTCCTCACACTACAATCCCAGCACCTCCATAAATTGCCAATGCTGCTGAAGTTGTTGTAAAGGTTAAGACACTATTTACTTCTTTTCTGGTGTCATACAATGCCATGAAGACAGTCGTTGGTAATAACGCTTGATACATATGAACACATGCTGATTCAATTAACAGCTGTTTGGATTTGTAATTCTATGCTCCTACCCACCTTCTGTGCCCAGGTCAAGACTGTCCTCTGTAACCAGGTAGATCCACTCCCGAGGAATGCAGGATCCATCTTTACTGGGGTCAAAAGGGAGGCCAGAGATTTGGAGGTGGGCAGATTGGAGAGGAGGGAGCATAGTAATCAGAAGAGAAAAAGATAAACTGGTTAGTAGACAGAAATGATTGGCCATGAAAATCCTTAAAATCTTTAAATATCATAAACTATTATGTATGTCTGTGGAATTACTATAGTGCGAACCTAAAAAAAAGGCAGCAGAGCCATGTACAGGGTCAAAGACAATCATAAACACAACGTGTGGTAGGAGAAGTAACTGGTTGTGGACTGTTAAAGAACTGTTAAAGTTCTTCATGGACTCAAACGTGCAATCTGGTGGAAATCAGGCGAGAACCAGGGAGCCCCCGCTGGTTGTGTGTGTGGTTGAGGTGCTGTATGATGGATGTGGGTGCAGGCTGCAGAGAACTAAGTTTCAATGATGTAGATGTGTAGTGATGGTACCTGTGATGTGTACTTATAGAAGAACTGTGGAGTCTGTTTTGATGAGCAATAAGTGTGATGTCCACTGGGTGGGTGGAGTTGTATCTGGTGATGTAAGGGGTCTTGATTAAGTTGTTGGGCTTTGATGTGCACTTATGATGTCTATGTATGCTCTGTTTCTGTGTGTGCTTGATGACTGTGAAGGGGTAATTTTGTAGAGACAATGATGCATTGACTGAGAAATGTGAATGACTTATTGATTAGCAGAGAGACTATTATATTTAATAAGAATCCTTACTGGAGGAACTATAATATAGAAGGGTTATGTTCAGGCCAATAAATGACAAATGTTCAAATATGAATAGGCTGAATGTTGGATGCTTTGTACTAATTTAGAGACCCACATACCTTTGAATCATTCAGATTCTACTACAATTTGGAGTTCTATATGTGAGCATAGAAATGTGTTGTTTCATTTTTGAATTCCAAGGTATAACCAGATTTGCCCATCAAATAAAACGTTATCTGTGGAACACATGAGGCAGGCTTTTTGCATTGCTAATTCTGAACTAACTCTGATTAAAATGTGAAATTGTGCTATAAGAAATAATTACTATTTGTTACAGGCCTACCTCATGTTGTGGGACCAGAAGCCTGGAGGTGTCCGCCAGTCATAAAGTAGTGGGCCCATCATTTTTGATGGTCTCTGAAGATGCGTTGCAATCTGTTGATCTTGATAATTCCATTATTAAACAAGTCAAACTATTTATCAACCATGGCCGGTCAGCCTTGAGGTTTTGCAAGGCCATTTGAGGGATTTTGGCTACATTGCATAAGAATTCAGCATTAAGGTAACCTGGACTTTAGAGACAATATGCGCATTCCTTCACAAGACATGAGAGCTGTACTACTTAAAAGTGCACATCAGGGTCACATGGGAATGGGTGCACTTAAGAACTTGTAACAAACACACTTTTGGTGGCCTGGTATGGACACTGATGCTGACAATTAGATAAAACAATGCAATGTTGGCTCCCCTGGTGACACAAATGTTTCTATTTCACCTCTTTCATTTGTTCCTGTACAGAGGCCTTTTGCTACAAAATACAGCTTTTGATATTATAGGGCCATTTAAAATTATGCCTGCAAATGTAAAATGTGTTTTGGTACTTATTGACTATCACTCCAAATGGCCAGACATAAAGCTTTTTGAACATGTCTGCAATAAAGGTGTAGCGGAATTCCTATGAATGGTATGTAGCAAGCAAATATTTACAAAGATCTTAGTGACAATGATATGCAACTAAGCTTTTCCAAAATGGAAGAGTTTCTTAACATGTGTCATATCAAACATATTAACACTGCCTTCTATGACCCACAATGTAATGGGCAAGTTGAACACTTCAATCAGTACATTAAAGACAGTGTCAAATTGGCAAAATAAACCAATCCTACATGGGTAAATACCTTAGAGCAGTGGTTCCCAAACGTTTTAGGAACACAGCACACTTTTTGGAACAACAAACGTTCGTGACCCATTTACCTTTAATGTACATAATGTCGGGCAATTTGTGAATGTAACTAAAACATTGTGTGGTATCGCATTGCCATTTACAGACAGCACATTTTCCATTGAAATTGCCACTAAATTTGCACAGACATACAGTTTTACTGATAAAACTCTTCTGTGAAAATATATAATTTGTGCATCACCGAGTAAGTTTCTTGATTTGTTTTGATCCTATTAAAATCTGTTTCCAGCACACTTTAGAATTACAAAAAGTGCTTCATTTTTGCTTTCTTAACTGATGGATGCATGCAGTTCATTTACAGGTATTAACGTGAGTGTATTGCAACAAAAAAAGAAAACAGCATCCTAAATTGTCTCACTGTCCAGTCAGGGATAGACAAGTAAACATCAATCCACATGGTAAAAGAATAAAGCAGCCTGACATTTGTCTTTTTTATTTATCGCTCTGATATTTATGACACACCAACCAAAAATCAGCTTGCGAGCCACCAGTGGGTCCCGACCCACAGTTTGGAAAACTCTGCCTTGGAGGAAAGGCTGTAGGCATAACACATTATCACCTATGCTTCTGCAGGAGTTGCGGCCAGATTCATCAAAGTAAAATCGGCTCGCAAAGGACCAGATTCTGAGAATCGGGCCCTTTGCGAGCGCTATTTTTGCATTTGGGATTCATCATCCCAAATGCAAAAATCGCAATTACAGAAATCGCTAAATTGCGAAGAATCGCATTTAAGGAATCTCAATTAGAGATTCCTTAAATGTTATTCATGAAACTTTTTTAAATTGCGAATTCGCAATATGGGGCCGCTATTTACAGCGAAGTGTAACTTCGTGGTAGATAGCGAAAACGTAGAAAAATGAACTTTAGTGCATTTTTCTATGTTGTATGTTACACACACACATGTCCTTTGGACATGTGTGTGCGCAACACCTGTGTACATTTGCATTTCTGGGGCTCTACAGGGTGTCCTTTGGACACCCTGGCACCCTTGAAATCGCTTCCTTATTTGCGATTCGCTAATTGCTAATCGCAAATAAGGAATGACTCCCCATTCATTCCTATGGGCCTAGAGGCCCATAGGAATGAATGGGAAAGCCATTCCTTATTTGCCATTAGCAATTAGCTAATCGCAAATAAGGAAGCAGTAGAAATCGCAAAATTAATTGCGATTTCTACATGCATCCCGTTTTGCGAGTCTTTTATAGCGATTCCTTAATAATCGCTATTAAGGACTCGCAAAAGTGGACAATGATGAATCTGGGGGTTAGTTTATTTATTCTATTGAAAGGAAAGGAACCAGCCTCTCAAATGTGGCCATGGTCATGCTGGAAGCAGTGGATTGTCGAGGACTCTAACCCTGTTTCTTTTCAAAAGTCTGTAAAGAAGAGAGTGCAAGGTATGCGGCTGCAGTCCAAAAATGGCATGCTCTAAACCACAAAAATGTTGCTACGAAAATGAAAGTAGATGAACCCGTCAAAGTAAAAATGAAAGAAAAGGAGGCAAACCCTCCAATATTCAAAATGTATAGCCATATCTCATTATTACCTTTTGTAGATTAGATTCTAGAGGGGCATACTGCAAAACAACTGTGCAACAGTCTCCAAACAAATATGCAAACCTGCAATTTCAATTTCTATTGAACTGTGTAGTATTTTGTTTTGCTGTTAGATTAACAGACTTCCTTTCAAATAAAATATAAGCACCGAGCTGGACATTACATTATTGTGTCTGTTGGTTGACTATTGAGTTCTGAGCTCTTGGCCGCACACCACCTCCCTGAGAGGTCTGACTGCTTGCCGTCACTACCGTGAGAGTCAAGAGCAGGGAGGGTTGTACTTAGTCCAGACTGCTGTTTTGCCCAAATACATTATGACCACATCACCTCAACAACCATGGTTGGAGCTCAGAAGTCCATGTCTGCCTTATGGCCCCCGTGAAAGGGTTCTGACAATAGGCAAGGGCTCCAGATATGAAGACCTCATCATATATTTACAAGAGATACCCACGTGTAGCCTCGCCACCAGGGGTGCAGCTAAAAAAGCCTTTTGCCCTCACTATATTCTGCTGCTTCTACCGCCAGTGAACCTGGTTAAGAGTGTGGATTCAAACAGAGATAGAGGCACCCTTTGTTGTGGGTCCCCTTTCAACAAACTTAGCATCCGTGGTAGAAAATCTTTTACAATACAATAAAATACAAATATTGCATGCTTGACATAATTTACTTTACAATAATTGCCCAGACTGCCCCCGGTTTCTGTCAGGGACATCAATCCTGAATGACCCTGTTGCTACAGCGTTTTCTCAGTAAATATGTATTCGTGGGACTTTCTACATAAGTGACCAAAAACGACTGATTTGGATGCAAATCAGCAGAGGTCACCTTGCAAAATGTAAATGTAAATGTGTTGTATTTGTAAAGTGCACGGCTGCCCACGCGACGGGGCGTCCCGGCGCTGCACTCATACCACTGTGGAACCCTTCCTGGCTTTTCCATGTGAAATGTCCACTTCCTGGGCACCCCCAAGGTGAAGCCAGGCATCCAAGCGCTGCTGGGGCCATTGTGGAGATTAAGCAAGCTATTGTCCAGAGTCACAGAGTGGGACTAGGCACCGAGGCGAGAATTATCAGGTCCGGGGAGATTGAGTCCAAGAGCCGTCGAGGCAGGAATTGAACCCTGGTCCCGGGCCAGACCTCTGCATCAGGGTCTGCCGCTCTAACCATTGAGCCACGCTTCTCCACAAAAGACAACTAGTCCTCATTCATATGTAGTGACGCTTTGATGGTGTGGTCATTTTCACCCAAATGGACTTAGGCCATCAAGAATACCCCTTCTTGATGGACTTAGGGGTGGCTTTTGTCTAGCAAATAAAAACGTTAGGCATCGAAATGTAATTCAAGCACTTTCAATAAAATAGCTTCTTGTTTGGTGATGCCTGTCATTGGAAATGTGTCTGTACATCAATGTTTGCAAAGCAGGAGTGACTTAACGACAACATAAGAATTTAGAAGAAGCCCAACCATTGTAGTAGGAGTTGGTGGTTTCAATATATTCCTCCATGACAATTTCTTGTTGGGAAGAGGTACCTTGAGAGACCCTACAATGTGAACTCAAAAAGAGAAAAAAGATCATCTGAAGACAGCCTTTAAAACAAAGCTGAAATTCTCGGAATAAAAGAGGTGCACCTTTTGTTACACGCAGTGTGTCCATATAGGTTTGCTTTATGTTGACTACAGCTTTTGTAAGTTTTGCACAAATATTTGTGCACTCCAAAGTATGAGAGAGGACTCACTGCTTTTTCAACGCATCATTAGATGTACTTGACTACTCTTCTTTAAATCAGCAACTATCCAGGGCTTAATTCGAGCCGGTGATTGCCGGTGGGGCCCACCGGGTCTCATTCCTGCGGCTGGTGGAGTCCACCGGCACTTATTTCTCCTTATC
Organism: Lissotriton helveticus; assembly: GCF_964261635.1. NCBI lineage: Eukaryota > Metazoa > Chordata > Amphibia > Caudata > Salamandridae > Lissotriton > Lissotriton helveticus. The sequence goes on from NC_136065.1 coordinate 2,066,201,526, forward strand.
AGAAATTCTCCGAGAGCAACAGAGAGAAAAACACACAGATGGGAGAGAAGAAGGAGGAGAAGATGGAAAAACGTCAACAAGTGAGAAAGCAGGAGCCTGTAGGAGTGAGATAAAGGGGCAGGGAGCGTCTGGCAGTGGATTAAAGTATCATGATGTGGATTCAGGAGTACGCAGCCTTGGTATTGGGTGCGAGGACATTTAGCGGCACCGGCCAGCGTCTTTTGAGCAGTGCTTTGGACACTGCCACTCATTATGTTACAAATTAAGCACTGCAACTATCAGTGCAAAACTTCCAAACAGCTATTTAAGAATAACAGGGAATGTGGCCATAATGTACTTTGTTGCGTAATATGTAGATTTATGTACATTGCCGTGCCATATAATGTGCCTTTCCTTCCACATAATATAGTAAATCGTCAATAATTTCAGTGGTTCTGTGTAATTTTGATGATAGCATCTACTGACACTGCTATCAGATGTTTGTTACAGGTGTCCTGCCACATGCCTGTACCCTCTTATTGCCCACATAGATTGGTTTAGCCCACTTATTGCTCACACAGATGGTGTTTACCCCTTATTGCTTAAACAGATGCCCTAGGCCCACTTATTGCTCACACAGATACCCTGAGCCCACTTATTACTCACACAGATGGGTCTAGCCCACTTATTACCCACACAGATAGCCTTAGCTCACTTATTGAACACACAGATGCCTTTAGCTCACTTATTGCACACACAGATGCCATTAGCCCACTTATTGCTCACACAGATAGCCTTAGCTCACTAATTGCTCACACAGATGCCATTAGCCCACTTATTGCTCACACAGATAGCCTTAGCTCACTTATTGAACACACAGATGCCTTTAGCTCACTTATTGCACACACAGATGCCTTTAGCTGACTCATTGCTCAAACAGATGCCTTAGCTCACTTATTGCACACACTGATGCCATTAGCCCAATTATTGCTCACAAAGATGGCCTTAGCTCACTTTTTGCTCACACAGATGGCCTTAGCCCACCTATTACCCATACAGATGTCTTTAGCTCACTTATTGCTCACACAGATGTCATTAGTCTACTTATTGTGCACACATTTAGATGTAGCCCACTTAATGCTCACATAGGTGTCCTTAGCCCACTTAATGCTCACACAGATTCCCTTAGCTCACTTATTGCTCACACAGATGTCATTAGTCCACTTATTGTGCACACATTTAAATGTAGCCCACTTAATGCTCACACAGATTCCCTTAGCTCACTTATTGCTCACACAGATGTCATTAGTCCACTTATTGTGCACACATTTAGATGTAGCCCACTTAATGCTCACACAGGTGTCCTTAGCCCACTTAATGCTCACACAGATTCCCTTAGCTCACTTATTGCTCACACAGATGTCATTAGTCCACTTATTGTGCACACATTTAGATGTAGCCCACTTATTGTGCACACATTTAGATGTAGCCCACTTAATGCTCACACAGGTGTCCTTAGCCCACTTAATGCTCACACAGATTCCCTTAGCTCACTTATTGCGCACAGATAGATGTAGCCCGCTTATTTCTCACACAGATGGTCTTAGCTCCCTTATCATTCACACAGATGGCCTTAGCCCCTTTAATGCTCACAGAGATGCCCTTCGGCCACTTATTGCGCACACAGATATATGTAGCCCACTTATTGCCCACAAAGGTGGTCTTAGCCCACTTATTTCTCACATAGATGGTCTAAGCCCAAATGTTAGGCAGACTTTGCCCGCGCACAAGCAACACCTGGCTCAAACTTCTTGGAGAAGCTCGAAATCTCACCTATTCCTTTCCACTTCCGGACTCAGGTCACTGAAAAACGTAGTGGAGAAGTCACCCCACTGACGCTGTGACTTTGAATTCCTCTTAAACACTTTCCTTTCTCACCAGCACCCACAAACATGCTATACGTGTTTACATTTAGTTCACATCTTTTACTTTATATTTGGTAATAATGGTTTACTCCTTGGTGCCTTTCATCCTTCTGGGTTAAGACGCGCATGGTTAAATATTTTAAATAGAATATATAATTTAAGGGTGAAAGCCTGATTTGGTCACCTCAGTGTTTAGTGGAATCAGACACTTTAGTGAAATATAAACTAAAGATTTTTTTGAAGATGGAAGAGGCGATGGGCAAGAGTCCAGGTCCTAAAGCGAGGTTATGACAGCTCCTGAATGTACGCCCTGTTGCATGAATCTTCGTTGGATTCAATCTCATCTTACCCCACCTTAAATCTAAAGAGGACTTCATCCTCCTGGGAGATTTCAATATACATGTGGATAATCCAGCGCTCCCCGAATCTATCTCCCTGACTACCGATCTCTCCAACCTGGGTCTAAAAATACAGAATAACGGGGCCACGCACAAAGGCGGCCACACTTTAGATTTACTTTTCTGTAATTGTACTAAAATAAGTTGTTCCCCAGCCAGAGAGATTCCATGGTCAGACCACTTCCTTATCGAGTTTACACTAATGGCTCCAAAAAAACCCTTAAACAAAACATCACTTCCACCTATCTGGCGTCGCCAATGGCATAAAGTCTCAGCTGAAAAATTGCGGGAAATCTGGAAACAACCTGCCATATTGGGGGAAGACACAGCAGACACAGCACTAGCCAAACTCAATGCTTCACTTAAGCAAGCCATTGACATCTTGGCTCCATTAAAGTTACACAAACAATACCCTCCCTCCAAACAAGAAAATTGGTACACACAAGAACTTAGAGTAGAAAAGCAGAAGTGTAGGCGAGCTGAAAAAGCATGGAGGAAACTGAAAACCAAGGAGAACCAAAATATTTTCCTAGATGCTCAATCAACTTATTACAAAAATATAAAGCAAGCTAGGAAAAATTGTCTGACGCAACAACTAGCAGAAGCGGGTAATTGCCCTAGGGAGCTTTTTAAAATTTTACAAAATTTCGTAAAACCCACAGCCTGCGAAAGCTCCGATGACTTTTCGCAGACTCTCTGTGACGAAATTTCACGGTTCTTCGAAGATAAAATCAATCTTATTTACGAAAGAATAGTAGCATCTAACAACACGGGAAACAATAATAAGCCCCCCCCCCCTTCAACCCGCCCAATCAAAATAAACATTCTCTGCTATCATTTCCACCTATTGGCAATACAGACCTTCTCCCTCTTATTACCCACATAAAATCAGGGTCCCCCAATGATTTTCTCCCTGCTAAAATGGTTGCCCCCCTGATCTCCCTCCTTGGCCCCTCTATACAAACCGTGATCAACATCTCCCTTACGGAGGGACAGGTCCCTGCGGAATGGAAAAAGGCAGTGGTAAACCCAATAAGAAAAAAAGCGGCATCCCCATGGTCAGACCTCTCAAACCTACGCCCTATCTCCCTCTTGCCATACATCGGCAAGATAGCAGAGAAGCACGTGAACACCTATCTATCAAAACATCTTGAAGCAACGGAGGGCCTGGACTACTCACAATCTGGGTTCAGGCCCAACCACAGCACCGAATCAGCCCTCCAAACAGTGACTAATAACATCAGAATGGCACTGGACGGGGGAAGCTCTATGATTCTGGTGCTGTTGGATCTTTCCGCTGCTTTTGATACGGTGTCACACAAGGTGCTTCTTGGCCGTCTAAGGGATGTAGGCCTGGGGGGCGTAGCTCTGTCCTGGATGGAGAGTTTCCTGTCCGGCCGCTGTCAAGAAGTCAGGCTGGGCTCCCATAAATCCACCTCTAGGGAGCTCAACAAGGGAGTGCCACAGGGCTCATGCCTGAGCCCCACACTATTTAATGTGTATGTGGCCCCCTTGGCCGACTTAGTAAGATCCTTTGGGTTCACCCCGGTGTCGTATGCCGACGACACCCAACTCCTGTTTCCCTTTAAAATCTTGACGCCTGCATTAAAAAAATCATTTGCAGATGGAATGAGGGCAGTATCAGAGTGGATGTCATCAAACTGCCTACAGTGCAATGTAGGGAAAACAGAAGTCATGCTGTTTGGGCAAGCATCAACACTTTGGTCCCCTGAGTGGTGGCCCCCGGAACTGGGACCCGTTCCCAATCCTAAGCATACTGTTAAAAACTTGGGGGTGCTACCAGATCAGGCACTCACACTAAAAGATCACGTCAACCAAGTGGCTGGTACATGCTTTCGGGCCATCGGACTGTTAAGGAGGGTCTTCCCTTATTTGCCAGGCTGCCACAGAAAAACACTTGTCCAGGCGCTAGTCATTAGCAGAGTGGACTACTGTAATGGTCTCCTCTTAGAAGCAAACGAAGAACAACTCAATAAGTTACAGGTAGTCCAAAACACTGCGGCAAGGATTGTCCTGAATGTTCCACCTAGGACTCCCTCCCGCCCCCTGCTGACTAAACTCCACTGGCTCCCAGTGCGAAAACGAGTACAATTTAAGACCCTATGCACCATTCACAAGGGTCTAACAGGCACCGGCCCCAAATACCTGACCAAAATCTTTCAACCTTATGTTCCTGGACGCTCTTTACGATCCAGCAACCTTCAGCTGCTGCAGGTTCCTAGAATAAAAAAAGCCAGGCAAGGAGGCCGTGCTCTGGCCCACGCAGGGCCAGAGCTCTGGAATTCACTTCCTCCTACACTGAGATCACATACCAACCATTTGGCCTTCCGAAAGACTCTCAAAACTCACCTGTTCACAAGCAACTAATCTCCTTTGGGCAATAGCTCATTCCCTCATTGTTCATGGTCACTATGAGTCATACTCTACCATTTGCAAAAAGCGCGGAGATACCCCTTCGGGAGTCTAATCAGGCGCTATATAAGAATATAAAATAAATAAAATAAAAATATAAAGTGCATGCAAGCACTACAACCACCAGAAGTACCGGCTGGAGCATATCAGAGTTTGGCAACGACATCTGTATCAGTGATGGAGTTATACCCAGGACCTCTTGACTTACCTAGTAGGGGATAGCCTAATGAGGGGCAGGGCTGACACAATTATGAGGCAAGGGAAGACAAATGATGTGGCAAATTATGTGATTACAAGCAAATTAACCAACACACTCTGTGGCACTTTTATCTAGTACTTCGTTTGACATTTCTACACACATTTGTACAAAAGGGCCGTGAAATATATATGTTTGATGAGATTACAAGCTATACCCATCCTGCAGATTCTAATCAAAATGTTATTTACCAAAAATGAATCATTTTCTCTCAAAAAGTGCCGTTTCGTAAAGTAGATTTTTTCATTGGGAAACAGACCTGCAGAGCAGGGTAGCAATTCCTACTTATTTAGACCTAGAATTGATTTGGTGTGTCCTTCTCCAAGAGGCACTTTCAGATTCAGGACAAGGAATGCAACAATTTGGGATTCTCCTAAAGTATTAGTGTGTTGTCTGCTGAGGTGAATGGTCACAGTAGATAACAAGAAAACAAAAGTTTAGGCACTTCTTTCTAGCGGTAAGAAATTAAGAGAGACTAACATTGGAAGCAACACTAACAACTGATTTTCTGCATGTCTGTACTTGCAATGACAAGACTAGGAGACAGAAGTAGAAGGCTTTTTATGGTCACAAACCGCTCTATTCACAGAATCAGGCTGTTTGCGATTGCAAAAATGCATTTTGTTATGTACAAACCGCAAACTGAGGTTCAGTAAAACTTTACTGAGTCACAGTTTGTGGTTGTGACCTAATAGCAAACAGGTATTTGGAAAGGGCGTGATTTGGGCGTCACTTCCAAATACCTAATCTGAAGGGTATGTATTAAAGTATTGCGACTGAAATCTTGTAGCAAAACAATAATATTTTATAGACTACAAACATGTAGCGGTAACCAATTCACAAAAGTGAAGGGCCCCTTCCCCTTTGAAAATTGTCTTTTTTTTTTTAAGAGTAGGTAGTGGCCCCAAGGACCATGGCTTACTCTTAAAAAATGTTACGTTATATATATTTTTTTTATTGCATCCCGGTTTCCTTAATAAAATGGGTTGCATCTAAAAAAAAAAAGACAGCTTAGTTTAAAAGCAGTCACAGACATGGTGGTCTGCTTTTGGGTAGCAAGTTGGCATTTACTTCATTAATAGTATTTTTCAAACCGACCTACGTTAGTGCCAATGTCGGTTTGCCAAATGCCACACGGGTCAAAAAAACGAACAGGCACAAATTACGACCAACGCTTTGTACGTATGGCCCTTAAAATCCAACAGGAAGTAGTGTTTTGTACGGTGTGCTAAGACTGGATTTTAGCAAATAATAAATACGAGAAACGGGTATGGAATTTTTTTTAATTTTTTTAAGGAACTTCATTTATGCCAACGTACCAGTGCTATCTCTGACGATGACGTGGATCTCCTGGCTCTCCCTCCCGGGAATACAGCCAGTACCGCCACAGGACAATATATTGTGCTTCTGTTTTACCTAATTGGTTGTTTGCTGAGAAGCTAAGTTTGGACTCTCAAACAGCTTTTCTCTGTATGTCAACACACGGTAAAACCATCCCAGAACTTGCAATAAACTAATGTTGTTTGCTTTAGATTGTCACAAACTGTTTTTATAATCCTTTGATTGCTGGACTAAAGGATTAAGCAATCTAAGAACTGAAAAGTAATAGGTGCTTATTATGTAACTGGAGACAAGACCCAAGGATTACCTTAAAATACAATCTCTTTATTGCATCATCTTGGCTAGGCAATGCCCTTCACTGTTTATTAAATAGTTAATGTTCTTGTCCGAGTGTTGGATGATACCCACACCCATACAAGCGCACGCACGCGCACTCACACACACCCACAAGGGGCTTGACAATCTATTTATGAACAATGTCCATACAGCTATATGTAGGAGTTTGTCCCCAGTTCTTTTTTACGTACTAAATTACACACCTAGAGCCTGATTCACAAAGGTAACGTTACACTTTTGTGTAAGTTTACAATTGTACGCTATTCACAAATGGATTTACGAGTAGTATGCCTACGTTACTTCAGGTGAGGGAGCTCTTGGTTTATCTATTCTGATGTTTTAAGTAAGGGCCTCAAGTATGAACAGTTGCAGCTTATAAAAAATACTTTCCCCTCATACATAGTATGCTCTCATACTTTGGATTTTGGTATATATCAATTAAAGCAGAGATGTCTCAAGTTATTTGAGACTTAAGGTGAGGTACATTTTTGCTCCCCCTCTTTTCTTTTTGAATGGAAAGTAGGCGCTGCTCCACCTTCTATATTTTCTGTGCTCCAGACAGAGTAGGCTAACTGGAGAATGTTCCGCTAGGCTATCAAACGATCACACAAAATACAAAATTGTATGGACAAAAAAGGAGGTGGCCTAGCTGTTGTGTTCAGGCAATCATTACAAATCACTAAAGTTGACGACGTTGCCATAAAACAATGTGAGGCCCTTTTCACCAGATGCAATCCTACACCGTCTTCCTCCTGTAACTTCCTGCTCCTTTACAGACCTCCACCTAGCAATGCAACATTCCCAGACACACTTCTAGACAGTGTTTCAAACCTGAAAACACTACACTCCAATCTATGCATTCTGGGTGACCTCACCATTTGGTTTTACAAACCCATTATGCCCCATCCCAAAACAATCACAGCAGGCCTAGGCACACTGAACCTGCATCAGATCGTCCACGAACCCACACACATCGCTGGACACATCTTAGATGTAATTTCTGCTAATACAGAGCTAGTTACCTTTCAAATGATAAACCAAGTCACATGGTCAGACCACCATTTGCTTGCCTTCCAACATAAAACAACACTAAGCAACGCACCTAAAACCACCTTACATGCAACCATCTATTGGCAGTGGAACAAACTCAATTTGGAACACTTAGAAACACAACTAACATCCAGTACAGATCAAGAAACAATAAATTCTGTTAAAAAACTATTTGAGTGGCTACAGGAAGCTTTTGATATCCTGATACCATTACAAACCACACAACAGAACAAAGGAAAACAAACACCTTGGAGAAATACATAGCTAAAAGAGATAAAACAACAGATTATACAAGTCAGCTATCAAAAAAAGCAAAGAAAAGTTACTATTTAGAAAGAATTCGAAATGCTAAATGTGCAAATAAAGAATTCTTTAAAATCTCAATAAATTTCATAAACCATATTGCCTAGAAGGAGCTCATTCCATTACTCAAGGTTTCACAGACAAACTACCAAATCATTACACGGAAAAAGCAGACACATCGGACTCATACTTAAAACAGAGACAAAGCATCAGCCCTAACTCTTTTTTTCAAAACAGCAATCCAAGAATACTCTAACCCAGCCTCTCCGTTCCTTCCAACACATTTCACACGTTG